>NW_026606615.1:1747500-2409198 GCF_029890125.1 Rhinichthys klamathensis goyatoka
TTCCGCCCAGTTACGACAGTGTTATGTTAATGATATAAACGCAATTCAACTCACTTAAAAATATTAGTACACAAAAAAACATTCAATTCCAAACCAGCTTTACAAAAAATAAAAAAAGACAATGACTTACAATCTCCAGCAAGCAAGGCAACTAAAGCAAAGAAAACTTTCTTAAAGGGATAGTTCACCCAAAGAATTCTGACATTATGTATTTGACTTACTTTCTTCTGTGGAACACAAAAGAAGATATCTTGAAAAATGTTTGTGGTCCAAACAACATATTTTATACCATGGTCTGGGTGAATACTCGATTCTGATTGGCTGCAGGGTGTCCGTTAAAAAGTGATAGAGGACACCTAGTAAAGTAGTTCTGGTGAAACTGACTGTTTACCGTTCGAAATTAATAAATAAATGCGCTGCCTACAACAGCTGTGAGTAACCATAGCAACAGGCAGTCAAAGTATCTGTTAACAATTTGCTCTATCAAAACAAACATCTAACGTTAGTTAGATATTACATAGCCTAATACAACAATGAGCGACTTCGTTATTTCTTTTAACATTTATGGAGAATATGACAACTTTGACGACTGGGATGCTGCTGAAGAAAGAAAAAATTTAAATAAAACGGAGAAACGACACAAAGAGATAACACCGGGAGCATGTAGGCAAATGACCCTCTCTTTGATCTGATTAATTTATTGCCCTCTATAAGCGCAAATCACTGGAGCGCAGAACTAGTTGTTTTTTTTTGTTTGATTGTTGTTTGATTAATTGTTTTATGTGTAATAAAAAAATAACTATGCCTACCTTTGTGTTTCATGAAAAAAATAAGCATTTTTGAACCTGAAGGGTTCTACAAGCTGAGCGGACTATAAATATCTCCGGTTGCTAAATAAACCGTCAGGCAAGTTATTATTTGTAAAAACTAGATTTAGCCTAATTAAAATATAAACTAATGTTTTAAAAATGTTTTATTTGGCAAGTGACCATGGTATAAGCGGGTTAATGCCCTCCGAGGTGTCCATTGTCAGGTTTTAATGGACCTCCGCTGCGCGTCGGCCGGTTCACACCTCGCCGTCATCCATTAAAACCTGACAATGGACACCTCGTCGGGCATTAACCCTTACATATTTGCATCCACTGTGTGGAAAAACAACACACACACTTTTCAAAATATCTTCTTTTGTGCTCCACAGAGGCCAGAAATGCATATAGGTTTACCGACATGATGGTGCGTAAATAATCGATCATTCCTTTAAGATCAAACCTAAGGGGGAACCAAGATCTAACTCTGAGAGCTTATTTTCTTCTGGCTGAGACAGTTTTAAAGATAAATAAATAAATAACACTAAATATTACCATGTTTGAATAAAAACACTGACCGGATTGCACTGAGGTCAGATAGACCTTTAGCAATAAACACGTGCTGTTGCAAGCGGGCCGTTGTGTGCATGAAGGGAGAGATAAACTCTGACAGATCCGTTCCTGCGGAAGACACATTCTCCCTCTCTAGCACTTAACAGTTCGTAAAAAGTCCAGAACTGCCTTTCCTTGAGGACTCATGGACACACATATATAGTTGCGCACACTCATGTACATGCAGCAGCAACTCAAAGACACATTCCTTCAGATGTATGTAGTACTCCTGCAGAAACACACACACACACACTATGCAGACTCCCTGAGGGGACAGTGTAATGTATATTTGCTGTGCGGGGATGACTCAGGGCTGGGTGAATTAGAGCTGGCACACTCCTTTATGAAAGGAAAACATATGGAAAGAAGAACAGTTGGGCGTGGGAAAGAGAAACACTTTTACTACCTTGACCAGCCTTTACTGGCACAGTCAACACCAAAACACACACAAGGCTCAACCACTTAGTCAGCATGAAATCAAAATGTACTTTCATAATACACATTCCTGGTCTTAAATTTAGTCTAACACCTTAGAAACTGCTCAGAACCACCCTGAAGAAGAAAAACTGGATCACAACAAATCTAGTTTTAATTGTCCTTTCTTAGTTCCTCATTAGCATGAATTATGAGTGAAGTTCTAAGGCTGTTCACATGTACTCGCTTCACTACATTCAGCTCAAATATCCAGAGAGACCATTTACAGATTCTGTTGTTTATAACCGGAGCATTAACCTCCTGTGAGGAATCAGTCATTTAGCTCCGTGTGTGTCAACGCTAACAACAGACGTAACTCAGACGTAAAGATGGTCATAAAGCAAGCAGCAATAAATTTGTCACCAGGTGGTTTCCGTTTGGAGATGGAGAGAGCGAGACTTCTCTCCTCCTTTTGGGAGCCTCTATAAATCCTTCCCGTTTCCGGACTGTTCAGTGGGGGTGCTCATTCCAGGGGCTTGTAGATGAATGGGACTTTTAATTAGTCTAAAATTCATATTCAAAGATGTATGGTCCACGTGCCTCAAGTCTACAGGGAATGTATTATACGTTTTGGCTCACAGCACTTCACCCTTGGAGGAAAGCAAGTAGATACTTGTTATAAAGCTGATTTTTGTTTTAAGGATAAGATGGTGAAATTGTTTAACATAGGAAGTGACACTTGCAGGAATACTAGCAGTATCATCTTACACAGAGGATGTAAAAAAAGTTGATATCCCAAGGGAAGCACCACATTTATTTCTGGACACATGCTGCCCTCTGTTGATCCTCAGCGGAATCCCTTGTTTTGCTATTCTAAGTTTCTAGAGGCAAGGCAATTTATCAGACACTTATCCTTACTTACCAGTCCAGTGGGGCATTGACAACTGGTTCTTATTCCGAACTGGTTTTATTTTTGGACCCAGATGATTTTAATAACATTAGGTTCCCTTAATGCAGTGGTTCCCAACCAGGGAGCCGGTGCCCACTAGAGGGCTTCAAAATTACTTAAAAGGATTTAGGATAAGACAAAAGCATTAAAATAAGCTAAAACAACTTCAATTTAATTTTAAATCAGCCCCGTTAACAGCTGGTTTTTGTTTTGTTTTTTTGTTGTGGATATATGTGGAAGCCTAATTTTAAAAGTGTGA
Organism: Rhinichthys klamathensis goyatoka; assembly: GCF_029890125.1. NCBI lineage: Eukaryota > Metazoa > Chordata > Actinopteri > Cypriniformes > Leuciscidae > Rhinichthys > Rhinichthys klamathensis. The sequence continues at coordinate 1,750,541 of NW_026606615.1, forward strand.
ATTCAAGACCTGGAAAAGTCATGTGAATTCATAAAATATTGAAAAACAATGAGCAATTTTACAATGAATATGCATTTTACTAGTTATGCCAAGTTCCAAAAATAACTTAGAAATTGTAAGTAAAAAAATATTTAAAAGAAAACATCCAGTAAACCACAAACAACTGGAAAAGTGATTGGGCCTGCAGTCAAAAAGGTTGAGAACCACTGCCTTAATTGTTGAAGTCTCTGAATCAACGCAATTCAATTTTCGTACAATATATCCAGTGCTGCACTGCAACTGATTCTACAACAACAAGGCCAAAGGAATCGTTTTAGTAGTAACTAAATGTGATTGGAAAGGCATTATACAAAGACACTTTCTACTGCAAAGCCCTCACTGGTTGCACACAACAGCAAACATTCAGCAAGACCAGTGTAAGACCAATTCAAGGATAAATGAACCAATTCTTTTTAATGAAATGGTCAAAAAGATTTATAAGCCTGAATCACTTGCTGGGCCGACTGAAACAATCAATCAATCAATCGCTACTTTGGACGAAAAGAACCAAGAACTGCAACTGTGTTATTTGAGACTTAAATTAGTGTCGAGACTGACCTGGCTTGGCCGTAACATTTGAGGTTTTCTCTGCTGAAGCAGGAGCTGCGTCTTCTCTGGGCGTTGAGTTGGAGGACTCAGTGTCTAGGCTGGTGGTGATGTCTTGTATTTCACTGTGGTCTATTTTCAGTGGATCTTCAGGAGGGGGTCGCACATCTTCTTCATCCACAGAGTTCATGGGCTCTCCTAAAGAATCAACACATTTAAATTTAAGATGACCATCATGGATAATGAGATGCCGTCTACTACAGGGATTCACTCAAATCACACTTCTACTTGGAACTATCAAATTATGCAGGGCCACGTTTCCCAAAAGCATTGTGAGCCTAAGTTGTAAACCAACGGCACCAAAGGACTCTACGATCTACTTACGCTTACAATGCTTTTGGGAAACGAAGCCCAAATCATTTGAAAAGAAAACCACAATTGGGAATGGGTGCATTAAAGGGACAGTTCACCCAAAAATGAAAATTCTGTCATTAATTACTCATCCTCGTGTCGTTTCAAAGTCAAACCCGTAAGACTTTTTATTCATTATCTTCATTCATCATAAAATTGAGATTAAACTACTGGAGTCTCATGGGTTACTTTAATAATGTTTTTACTACCTTTCTGGGGCTTGAAAGTGGTGGTTGGGTAGCGGTCAATGGAGGGACAGAAAGCTCTCAGATTTCATCAAAAACATGAAGATGAACGAAACTCTTACGGGTTTGAAATGAGATGAGGGTGAGTAATTAATGACACGTACAATTAAACACCCTCAAACAAGCTATACATTTATGTCTAAATGGTATGAAATGGATCTTGTACTTGCAAACACCATTTTAGTTCATAAACACTAAGAATATGTGTCATGCTCAACACCACACAAAACAAATTGAGCACAATAAACACAAAACATGTAGAAAAAGACAAAAAGAGAAGAAACTAGCGAAATATGGGAGGGATAATAACACATGATGCCTGGGTGACAGGAGGGGAGTCTGGTTAATGTCTGGCCTACAGCACAAAGCGCACCTGACAAAAACGACTGGGTTTTTCCTGCAGCTATAGCCACTGTCCTCTGAAGTATGGAAGAGATGGGCTTTAGACGACTTTTGATTTCTTCTAAAACACCTGGGATGGCATATTAAATCAGACCAGACCACAAGATATAAGAAACAGACAGAGGCTATACCTGTAGAAAACACAGCCATGGGGATGCAACTCTTCTGACTGGGCTATATATTGAGTCGGTATATATATTCAGATATGATTTTGTGCCAATGTAAATTAAACAACACTGTGAAAATAAGAGACATTTTAATAGAATCTTTGATTTAAACTTGTGAATCATTTCAAACTGTCCATTTTATATTCTAAACGTTTGTGTCACTCAGAAATGTTAATCTTCACAATTCAATAAAGGGATAGTTTACTTTGGAATTAATTTTTGGTATGTTTTAGCTTACCTCAAGGGCATCCAAGATGTAGGTGTCTTTGTTTCCGCAGTAGTTTCAATTTTGATATTTTTAGGTCAAACCGTTCTTGTCTGTCAGTCACATAATGCAGGTCTATGGTCACCACCTCAAAGAGCATGCACAGAGAAGTCCAAATTAAACATGATTTAATGACTCGTAAATGTAAGTACACATTGATGGCCTAAGACACGAAACGAGCGGTTTGTGTGAGAAAACGAACCGTATTTATATCGTTTTTACCTCTTGTAAACACAGCCACGTCCAAATGATCTGAGGGCACGGGCGCTTCGGTCTTTTCCGGCAAGCGCCGGAAAGCGCCGGAAGTGATCTCTCGCGCGTGTACGTCACTCATACAATTGTTTTATTTTAAAAAAAAATTTAACTGTTTTCTTTTACGACAGTTAAAACATCCCGGATAAGCGCAAATTAGTACCATTGTAATTAGCCGTCTTACCTACAATCTCTGTTCTGTGTAAACAATGAGTGACGTACACGCGCGAGAGATCACTTCCGGGGCTTGCCGGAAAAGACCGAAGATCAGGCGCCATCAGATCACTTGGACGTAGCTATGTTTACAAGAGGTAAAAACTATATAAATACGGTTCGTTTTCTCACACAAACCGCTCGTTTCGTGTCTTAGGCCATCAATGTGTACTTACATTTACGAGTCATTAAATCATGTTTAATTTGGACTTCTCTGTGCATGCTCTTTGAGGTGGTGACCATAGACCTGCATTATATGACTGACAGACAAGAACGGTTTGACCTAAAAATATCAAAATTGAAACTACTGCGGAAACAAAGACACCTACATCTTGGATGCCCTTGAGGTAAGCTAAAACATACCAAAAATTAATTCCAAAGTGAACTATCCCTTTAAGTGGCATTTCTCATATATTAACATGTTTCATTACAAATATAATGCATTTCAAATATTCAAATGCATTTCAAATATAGTGCATATAATGTCATTTCAAAAAAGAATCCCCATATCGGAGAAAATTCATAACTAAATATAAATACTGAATGTAATCAATAGGCCATAATTTATGAGCCAGTCCGCAAGTTAAAAAGTAAATGATGCGTTTAAATTGGTCTCTTGGATTTGTGGCATCACACCCTTCATGTTTTCATGTTAGGATGTGATGAAGAGGTTTTCAAGTTATTTAACAAAACACAGATAAAATAAACATCTAACATCGCATCCAGCTTCATGATGCCAAGTTGTGGATCATGACTGATCACCACCAGCAGCCAAATAATGTAGTAAGTGGCACTCGCTCGCTCGCTCACCATCATGTCCCTCTTCACACCGCTCTACTGGCATCTCTCCTTTGGAGAGAAACTTGTTCACTCTCTTCAAGGTCTTTTTGTGAGTCTTCGACGGATGGAAGTTCAAGGCATGGCACCTGCCAAACAGTAAGTACAACAACAAGTAAAGTTCTATATAAATGCCTCATTCATTCAACATATTAATGTATAAAGAAAGACCAAACACACAATTTGTTTCCAGCAAATTAAGCCGCGGTCACACTAGACTTTTTTTAGACACTGCGATAGTCGTGATATGACTTTATAAACATGAATTAAACAAATTTTAATACATTAAAAATGTAAAAATATACAATCGACTTAACTTTACTGGAAAAATATCGTTCTTTTAATTCAGCCAAGAGGTCACTCTGTGACGTATGGATTTTTTACTGGTCACACGTTTTCACGTGATGTGAATTCGAGAGTCAGAGTTCACCAACCTTTGGACGCAGTGAAATGCAAAAGTTTTGAGTTTTACGGTCTGACGCATTTGCATGCGTAAGAATGGAAGTCAATGCAATGAAACGTGTAGTGTGACCGGCTGACCGCCCCTATATACACATTTGAGAAGATCACTCAATAGTCAAATTGAACTATAAGATAGTCATTTTAATTTATCACAAAGTATCCTATACACAAGCAATCTTTTACCTGATGGTGTACTGTGGGCAGCATGTCTTATTCATAATTGGCTTGTAAACATATTTGCCACTTCTAAAAAAACAAAACAGGAAAAGAACAAAGGGAAGATACATTTAAATATAATAAAATACAATGTAGCCATACATCAATAAACCAATGATTATTCATTAAACCAATTATAATAAAACAGTGGTTAAAATGCAGTTATTTTAATAAATAATAATTTACTTAAAATAAGCATACATTTTAAATAAATTACCATATTTGATTTGATTTTCTAAACCTGGAATATTGCTGACTCTACTTGTGATCCAGAGATTGTACAGTTATCTTGCCAGTAATATATCCAGATTAAAATGTGGTTTCATGTTGAATTGAACCATTTTCTTCAAGAAAACCCATTTGTCTTGTTCAAAGAAGTCGGTGAGACTGTGAGCTCAGGGAGTATGATCTCTGAATCTGTCACTGTGTTAAGCTCATTAAACTGGCCAGACTACTGCATCCTGTTAATGTGTAAAAGTGTTCCCTGCTAAGACATTATGCAAGAAATCCTATTCATTCATAACATGTTTAAAGTCGAGTCAGAAGATTGAATTATGAAACACTCAATTTAATGAATCAACAATTAGAATTGAACAGTTCAGAGGTCAAACAATAGGAGATATCAGGACCTTCTCCAGCCTCTGTCGATGAGATCTTGGTAGTCCTGCACTGTCATAGTATGGGACCACATGCCTAGAGAGAGAACAACAATAATATTTAGATCATATACAACACAAACTTATCAAGTTAAACCCCTTAAATAAAGACGTGCATGAACGTGAGAACAGGAGGGCATCTGATCCTTATAGCCATGTGTTCTGAGACACAGTGAGCCTCAAATGGACACACAGTTCAGGAAGGGAAAAAGTTTCCTTTGACGTCATGGAGAATTAAGCTCCCACACAGGGACACGTATAGGACATCTGTCCTCAAAGCTTTGAGAATTCTTTCAGTTTTTGTTGGCTGTGGGGTTAAGATGTCTCTTTATCTAGATTGAGCTATAATTCAATCAATATAAACACTGAGGAGAATATAAACACCAATCTTGTGGACTAAAAACAAAGATTAAAACCACGCGATACCGACAAGACATTTAAACAATGACACATATCCACAAATAAAAATGAGTGAACAATATACATTTCTCAATGTGAAATGTTAAAACCATAAAAAACAAGAGGGCAGGATGTCTGATGATATATGTGAAATAGGCTAGAACATATTTTACATAGTATTTAATCAAAGCTGACAAAAAATATTTCAAAACAGAAATGACTGATTAGGTTGTTGGTAGATTTTGGGACTGAAACAAGGGGGTGCTAATGCTCCTTTAATCTGCCAAAGAAGACGTCAGTGTACAATCAGTTGATTTATAGCTAGTAAAATTCATGTTCAGAATCTCCATAAATACTTTAAGCAATAACACAGTCTAAACCTTTCAATAACAATGTATGATATCATCTGATATGTATTGTGTTTTTTAATTTTTGCTTTTCAATTACTTTTGCCAATACTAATCTTTTCCATTATCTAGCGCTTTCCTTTTTAAGAGCATGATTAATTCATATAAGAAAAGTGGGGAAATTAATTACTATAGTCTTTGTCTTTTTTCCCCCTCATTTCTTTTAACCCCTTCAGTGTTACACTTGGCGAGCACGCGCAATTTAAAGGGATACTCCACTTTTTTTGGAAATAGGCTCATTTTACAACTCCCCCAGAGTTTAACTGTTGAGTTTTACCGTTTTTGAATCCATTCAGCCGATCTCCGGTTCTGGCGGTACCACTTTTAGCATAGCTTAGCATACATCACTGAAGTGGACAAGACCATTAGCATTTCTAAAAAAAAAAAATTGACCAAAGAGTTTCGATATTTTTCCTATTTAAAACTTGACTCTTCTGTAGTTACATCGTGCACTAAGACCGACGGAAAATGTAAAGTTGGGATTTTCTAGGCTGATATGGCTAGGAACTATACTCTCATTCCTGCGTAATAATCAAGAAATTTTACTGCCGTACCATGAGAGCAGCAGGCGTAATGATATGACGCAGCGCCTGAAAATAGGCCACCTTCCGTCAACACAACGGAACTATTTTTAGCCGCTGCGTCATATTACGCCTGCTGCTCACATTTTCCGTCGGTCTTAGTGCACGATGTAATGTAACTATAGAAGAGTCAAGTTTTAAATAGGAAAAATATCGAAACTCTTTGGTCATTATTTTTTTGAGAAATGCTAATGGTCTTGTCCACTTCAATGATGCAGGGTTCTACGCTAAGGTTTTTCCCAGGGAGCACATGTGCTCCTAAATGAAAAAATTTAGGAGCACACAAAGAAATTTTGGAGCACAGTGAAATTTTTTCAAGTAACAGAGTTTAACAAACTATTTATTATATACACTACGTGTGTGCTCCTTCTCTTTGTGTTCAACTATGGTGTGAAACCGTCGATTTGATGTGGAAGTATAAATTACACTTCACAATCACTTTATAAAACAGAACAAGGGGAACGTGTTGCTCTCAGGAGGAGGCTGGAGAACACTGGCACACCTGGACATCTGCATCTTTCCACTGCAGAGGCTCTTTCCACAACATGGAGGACAAACTAGTTTAAATGAGTGTATTAGTATTTACTAGTATTAGTATCTGATTTAGTCGACTAAAATCTTATTGTATTTCGTCGACTAAAACTAAAACAATTCAGATGACTAAAATATAATGGGTTTAGTTCAATTGTAATGCATTAATTTAGAATTTATCTAAATTTTCCAAACCCACATACTTCCGGAGAAAACATTTATTAACCAGTTAATATGAATGATTTTAAAGTTTGAACATGCAATACAGATACAGATTTAACTACTGTGACTTAAAAATATCTTAAAATTAAATAAAACCACTTTTCCTAAAGTAGAATTGTCTTCTTTTCAATTAATGATATATGCATTCTTTATAACTTGCATACATCATTCTTTATTCTTTCAAGCAGCAGACATATTTATTTGTATGAATTAAATATAATGAATCCTTATTAAAGCTATTAACGAGCAGTGAAGGCTATTTTATTTTTATTTTGTTGCTTGATGACACAGACCGCATTAGGTTTATTACCCACGGCCACTTTAAGACAGCGGATCTGTCCAATGACATGCGGATCCAATGGCACTGATGCACATCCGATACACTCTCAACTGTTTAATTTATTTGTCCATTCAGACTCGAAAGAGCGCTTAATTCAGTCCTCGCGCGTTTTAAATGTGTCTGTGCATGGCTGCACGCTTCGGGTCGGGTGTGTTTGCACAGAAAACCTGGACCGAATAGAGCTCTTTTTTTTTTTGCGTCGTCACTCTTATTCAGATCTATATGTCTGCTCTACTCATTCTCCCAGACGGTTACATTTTTTAACGTTTTATGAGATGCAGCGCATGTCAACCCGTGTGCCGCTGGGTAGATCAGCACGTTACAGTACAAATGTGCGCATCTACCACAAACGCAGGACATAAGTATTCTGACTGGATCGCTTCCCAAATCGTCTGTATCTAAGATTTGTCTAGTTTTTATTCGTTGACGAAAATGTCAATAGATTTTCGTCATAGTTTTTGTCATTCAAAACTAGTTTTTATTTAGTTATCGTCTCGTTTTCGATTATGGTAGGTTGTAGTTACTCGCCGCACATTGTGCTCGTAAATCATTTTTCCGGTTCGCACGTATCGATTTTTAGGGGCATATGTATGGCAAGCCGTTTTAACTTTTATTCATTTCCAGGATATGAATTGTTGATATCAACAATTACATTTTTGATATCAACAATTACATTTTTTGATATCAACAATTCAATTTTTGATATCAACAATTGAATTGTTGATATCAACAATTCAATTCTTGATATCAACAATTCAATTCTTGATATCAACAATTCAATTCTTGATATCAACAATTGTATTTTCACTAGTGAAATGTCACCATAGGCTGCCATTCAAAATCAATTGTTGATATCAAGAATTGATTTCTTACTAGTAGAAATATAATTTTTTATATCAATAATTACATTGTTACTAGTAAAAATGCGAATTCCTGATATCAATAATTAAATTGTCACTAGTCTAAATGTCTATTCTTGATGTCAGCAACTGAATTGCTACTAGTAAAAAAATTCATTTTTGATATCTGAAAATGTATTTCTGATATCAATATTATTTCAGATATCTAAAATGGCTTTCTTACTAGTAACAATCACATTCATGATATCAGAAATTAACATTGTCACTAGTGAAAATTGAATTATTGATATCAAAAATGAACATTGTTACTAGTAGCAATTCAATTGTTGATATCAAGAATAGACATTTCAACTAGTGACAATTTAATTTTTGATATCAAAAATAAAGGTTTTTACTAGTAAGAATTGTATTTCTGATATGTGAAATTGGAATTCCAACTAGTAAGAAATAAATTCTTGATATCAAGAATTGATTTTGGATGGCAGCCTATGGTGACATTTCACTAGTGAAAATACAATTACAGATATCAAGAATTATAGTTTTTACTAGTTGCAATTCAATTGTTGATATCAAGAATTATCATTTTAACTAGTGAAAATGTAAATGTTGATGTCAAGAATTATCATTGTTACTAGTGAAAATGTAATTCCTGATATCAAAAATTGCCATTGTTACTAGTAGAAATATTATTCCTGATATCAATAATTATAATTTTAACTAGTGAAAACTGAATTGTTGATATCAAGTATTCATATCCTGGAAATGAATAAAAGTTAAAACGGCTTGCCATACATATGCGAGCAAAATGGTCGCACTGTAGAGCCCTGTGATGTATGCTAAGCTATGCTAAAAGTGGTACCGCCAGAACCGGAGATCGGCTGAATGGATTCAAAAACGGTAAAACTCAACCGTTTAACTCTGGGGGAGTTGTAAAATGAGCCTATTTCCAAAAAAAGTGGAGTATCCCTTTAAGGCCACATGAAGTGTGCCATTTGGGATCCAGCCCATTACTGCCCATATAAGGGCCCCTCCATTTCCATAACTGGTTTGAGTGATCAGAACCATATATTTCCACAATTTTCATACAATCTATGAAGTAGACATCCTATTCAGAAGTAGTATGGGAAGTTTGGCAGATTTTGATATGAATTCAACCTCTAAGTAACACATAAAAAGAACAAGTATGTGCGTTATAGTTCGCTGCCACATCACAAATGGTAAATCTATTATTTTTTCTTTATATTTAAACATTTTCAGACCTTTTTTTCAAAAAAAAAAAAAATTGAATGGATGTTATCTTTTGAACTCTTGGCATGAAAACAAATTGATGTTTCTACCATTCTTTCATGATTTTTCATGTTCATCGCCATTTCAAAATAAAGGTCTGAACACGCCTTAGGAGTATGAAAATATTCTTGTTGCAAATTGATAAATTACAGCTCCTCTGTAATTTCTTTTGAAAATCTTGTTTTCCCATTGAAAATTTGTAAGCTTTTAAATGATATATAGTTTGTCAAGATAAGTTTAGGTTTAGTATAGGATATTACTGTTTTAAATATGTAATGGCTGTGGACCCACCGGTGGGCCGGTGACACTTAAGGGGTTGATTTGATTTGATTTGAATCAATTTTAATGTTGGGAATTGGGAGTGATTTTGGAGCTGGCTCAAGTTAAAACACTAATGGAAAAAGAAAAGAAAAAAAATCGCTCAAAAAACCCTAATGTAAATGCAAATTGAACAAAATAATTATAATTAAAAAAATTCCAGAATTCAGGCCAGGAAAAGCAGGCACTCGTTGTTAAGGTCTACGGGCCAAGCCGATTGTTTTCAGAGCACAAACAAACAAACGATTCAATAGCACAGAACACGACACAGTCCAGAAAGACATCAGTCAGATCACCGCAACAACAGAGACAAAAGGTGTTTTTACCTGACTTATGCATTATTCTAGCCCATACGGGGCGGGTCTTTCAGAACACAACACAATAGCCACTGATTAGGTTTGAGCCAGATAAAAAAGCAGGTAACAAGCCCTGAAAAGATTGAAAACGCGAGTTATCATTTCAAACACAATGCATGATGTCCACATAAAAAAATAAAAATAAAACAGTTCAGGCCCAGACTGCACCACAACACAGTAAAACAATTAAAAGGAAACTACGAACGTGTGTTTCTTATTATAACACTCACAAGGGGTTCAGGCATTGTGTCATGGCACATAATGTCACCTTTGGGTTAAGCATTAGCCTGGTATGATGCAATCTCTTTGCATAAATTTGATATAGAGAGTTTTAAAGCCAAAAGTTTATGACAAGTCATTCACCTCTAGATAGTTCAGTCATGGAGCACCCGCTGTTCCTAGATTTGTACTAGTGCTGATATTTATGTTAATTGATAAGTATACTTTGCAAAGAAAAGTTGTGCGCAGTTTAACTTCCAAATAAGAGATAAAATGGAACTGAAAAGTCAAGATGAAACCAAAACTGACCCGTCACTTTCTTAATGCATTATCCTGGACATGACGCACATTACTCAAAAAAAGTTAATCTTTATATAGTTTTATATTAACTTTCTCCAGCTCTGAAAGTTGTTTTACTTTTCAACTGACATCATCAAGCCCTCTTGTATATTTCAACGCCTCAGCTCCATTCTGGTAACAACCAATTTTCCCAAAATAATTTGCAATTACTAAATTAGAGTCCTGTCCAACATTATTTCTCATTAAATATCCAGTTTCAATAGGAAATGCATCACATAATAAAAGTAAAATGTGTTGCAAACCGAATTTCATGTTGACTTTGAAAGGTTCGGGGACTTACTTTCACTTTCAAATACTTGAAAGTGAAAGCAATCAATTAAACTCATGGCTAGACTGAAAAATGTGATGAGGGCCTATAAATCAGTGAAAGATGCATGGAGCCCCCGGAGATATCAAGAGTTACTGAGGCATTCGCCATTATGCCTAGCCCTAGGTAATAAAGCATGATGCTTAGGATAATATCTGCTAAATGAAAGTAAATAAATGTCTCTGAACATTCCCATCATAATGGCTTCCACATTATGCATAGAGCAGATTAGGATCAGATTAAAGGGATAGTTCACTTTGAAATTAATTTTTGATATGTTTTAGCTTACCTCAAGGGCATCCAAGATGTAGGTGTCTTTGTTTCCGCAGTAGTTTCAATTTTGATATTTTTAGGTCAAACCGTTCTTGTCTGTCAGTCATATAATGCAGGTCTATGGTCACCACCTCAAAGAGCATGCACAGAGAAGTCCAAATTAAACATGATTTAATGACTCGTAAATGTAAGTACACATTGATGGCCTAAGACACAAAACAAGCGGTTTGTGTGAGAAAACGAACAGTATTTATATCGTTTTTACCACTTGTAAACACAGCCACGTTCAAGTGATCTGAGGGCGCGGGCGCTTCGGTCTGTGGTTACAAGGTAAATGGTAAATACTGTTCGTTTTCTCACACAAACCGCACGTTTTGTGTCTTAGGCCATCAATGTGTACTTACATTTACGAGTCATTAAATCATGTTTAATTTGGACTTCTCTGTGCATGCTCTTTGAGGTGGTGACCATAGACCTGCATTATATGACTGACAGACAAGAACGGTTTGACCTAAAAATATCAAAATTGAAACTTCTGCGGAAACAAAGACACCTACATCTTGGATGCCCTTGAGGTAAGCTAAAACATACCAAAAATTTATTTCAAAGTGAACTATCCCTTTAATTTTAGCACCACATCTTTATCTTTATTACAACACAGCTTCCTCACAATCCTTGTTGATCTGCTTGCGTCACCACTTTTAACAACATTTGTCAACATCATCATCATCATAAAGGTAAATCAAAAAGCATTTCGATGTGAATTCTCTGGTGGCTGTAGTACAAAAAAAACTGTCAGATCATGCAGTAAATATAATAAACCATTGGCCATAAGTCTTTGACAATTCCCTGGGCCATTTTCCAGAATGATGGGAACCATGAACTATAAAAACTATGATACATTTTCTAAAATTGAGAGCAGACTTCTATCTCTAGCTGACTGTAATAAAATAAAGTGCTAGAAGTTCTAAGTGCAAAAAGTAAAATAAAATTTCATTCATATTTTTTATATTTTTCACAGAATAAACTGGGTCTTTATACTAGAAAATATATAGATGTATTTCATATATGACCTGTGACATCTAAAACTGAAACCCCCTGCCAAACAATAGCCTAAATAGTAGAGTAAATGTATTATTTTATAAACTCAGTGACCCAGTATCTGACTGCCTAGATTACACAACATAGACACTTTATTTATTAGACTTCACGTTATTATACGATGAATAAACAGTTAGAATCCAGGACACTCTTTTTGTAAAGATCTGAACTGTAAAACTTATTGCAAAAACAAGAATGGCACATAGGAGTAAATCACTTTAAGGTCCAGACAGGGGTGGATAAAGATGAACAGGCCTCTGCTATTCCCTCACATCAGGAAATGATTTCTATCTTCTCTGTTTTCAAAAATACACTTTAAAACTGACATGTCAATGGCAGAGAACAGCTGAAGGTCTTTAAGTTACTATCCACCACAAACGAAGATTATGAGACCATCTTACAGTTTATAATTGACTTGACAATGAAGCAACTCATTTGGAACTATATACTTAATACTATAATATTAATAAAGCGTTTAAACATTTGACAAACCATGCTAATCAGTTCATGAAACAGTCATCGCTTGTCGAAACAGTCATCGCTAGTCAAAACAGAGTCAAACCCGGCTTCCCTCAAACGTTCTGTCGATTCGCTGATATATTGACCACAAATCATTAGTAACAGATTAATGCCCACTCACCGTTTGAGAAATTGCCATTTTCATGTTTACAGTAACCGCAGCGATAGCCGTCATCTCCCCCAAAATACTCCACTATACTGTAAGATCCACCCGCTGCCATTTCCACGCTCGCCCAGGTACGATTAACGAACCCTACTATTGGTAAGGACAAGTTCATGAATATTAATTACGCTGCATGACGTACATCCAGCGCGCTGTCTGATTGGTCTGATTTTCTGAAAACCCGCCGTTAGTAGGTGAGCAATTATTCATATGAATGAGGTTACGTTACGTGACTGGACGTCCCAAAAAGGCAAGCAAACTATGGCAAGCCGTTTTCACTTTTATTCATTCCCAGGATATGAATAGCAACAATTCAATTTTCACTAGTTAACAAGCTAATTCTTGATATCCGGGATTATATTTCTACCAGTAACAATGGCATTTTGTTATATCAGGAATTAAAAAAAAAAATTTACCACTAGTAAAAATGTGAATTCTTGATATCATATCAACAATGACATCATCACTCGCAGAAATACAAATTCTTGATATCGAGAATTAAATTTCACAAAAAAACTATAATTCTTGATATCTGTAATTGTAGGCTATTTTATCTAGTTAAATATCACCATAGGCTGCCATTCAAATTCAATCGTTGATATCAAGAACAGACATTTGCACAGGTAACAAAGTAAGTATTGATAGGCTATATAAAATTATAATTTTTACTAGTAAGAATTGTATTTCTGATAGCCTATGTGGAATTTCAACTAGTAAGAAATCAATGATATCAACAATAGAATTTGAATGGCAGCCTATGGTGACATTAAACTAGTGAAATACAAAAACAGATATCAAGAATGACAGTTTTTACTAGTTGAAATGTATTCTTAATATCAAGAATTCGTATTTCTGCGAGTGATGATGTCTTTGTTGACATCAATAATTCACATGTTTAGTAGTGGAAATTCAATTGTTGATATCAAGAATATCCTGGGAATGAATGAAGGTTAAGACGGCTTGCCATAAGCAAACAACGTCAAAGGGGAACAAAACATTCACCATAGTAGCATTCGAGCGCTTTTTGACCTGGAAGCACAGCACAGATTCACCGCACATTTTCTGTAGTGGTATAAAAGCCCTACAGGCAAGGAAGGAAGCAATAAAATATTTATTAATAAAAAGCTATCGGTTTGAAAGCTGTTTACCTTACAAAATGGTGCAACTTGCTTTGTTCATTTCCACAAAAAACAACAACAATTTGTACTGTACACGAAAGTTTGAAGGTTATTGTGTGTTGTAATAATCTGTTTGTTTTGTGAAAATACTTTATCCGTGTTTATGTAGCCTTCCCTTATCCAAAACCATGCAAACTTCACTTACCGTATGAAGCTTTACCTCCTTCATTCCTACAGTAGCCACAGCGATATCCACACTTGACTCCTTTGAGCTCCACAATGGTGTACATTTCCCAAGGGATCCTTTAAAGTATGTGCCATGCAAAACGTTTGAGTCTGTAGTAATAGAAATGTGTACTGTAAAATCCCCCTATCCAACAACGGTGGTCATTTGTTTATGTGCAGCCGCCCGGTGATGGTGCATTTCAAAACATCAGGCTACATGTAAGCTAATGTGAAGTTTGGTTCACTTTTGTGTGTTATAAATTAAACCAAAATTATCTAAATAAAAACGAAATATTCATAAAGGACGGAAAACGCCAAGATACGACAGCTGCCCTGCTGCAATAAGACCAAAGGATTGAAACGTTTACATAGCCAGCCACTAGATGGCAGTGCATGCCCTTTTGTAGAAAGTATAACAACTTTATTCATACATATTGTTTATTAAAGGGATAGTTCAAAAATGTTGTCATAATTTACTCACCCTCAAGTTGTTCCAAACCTGTATGAGTTTCTTTCTTCTGTTGAACACAAAAGAAGATATTTTGAAGATTGTTGGTAAGCAGACAGTCGACAGCACCCATTGACTTCCATAGTATTTTTTTCCTACAATGGAAGTCAATGGGAACCAGCAAATGTCTGGTTACCAACATTCTTCAAAATATCTTATTTTGTGTTTAACAGAAGGAACTCATACAGGTTTGGAACAATTTGAGGGTGAATGAGTAATGACAACATTTTTATATTTTTTTGGTGAACTATTCCTTTAAGAGCCTTTTTAAAAGATTTTAATCCTATTTTATTGTTATTTATTGTTGTACTTTCATTTTTCTTGTCATTACTTGTTTTGTGGTTAATGCTTTAGCAATGTTGTATGTAAACATAATCAGAAGTTAATCTTGAATTGAAAAAAGTCCATTGAATACGTGTTGAAAGAGACGTTTCCTTCAGTATCTATAACTTTAGCAATAAATTCCAAACATTTTTTTTTTGTGGTATATTTTGTGCGTAACAACCAGGTGACAGCTGCCACCAGGTGACAACGCCATTTAAAAAGAACGAATGTGACCGAACGATTCCGAGCAAATCCGACTAAAAACGAAAACCAACCGAACGTAAGCAACAGAATTCGAAGCGGAGTCGAATGTGACCGAAATAATCCGAAAAGACCCGAACATGGACGACGCCCCAGCTGGGAAACAGTTCGTGGGTTGCCTATCAACCGCACATACATCGTCACCGGCCCGATCCATTACAGCCATGCTAGGGCTTGTTGTGTGTCAGTGTCGTAGATGAGACACTAACTGAAAAATGGCCTAATCCTCAGCATTTTGTTTTTCCGAACACTATTAAACCTTTCCGAGGAAATCCTGAACTGGAATTTTGATACTATTGCGGTTATTTTGGGATATTACAGCAGTAGCTAACCGAGAGCTACTTTGGCTTTGACCACTCCGGCCAGGTGAGTTAACTTAACTTCTACCACCTGAACTAACTAGTTTGAGCGTTGTCAGTCTGATCATTGTGATTCTTAGTTTTAGTAGATTTAAACCTATACCAATGTTAAATCATTTAAACCAGTTGGTGAGAAATCACAACAAAGTGGCTAACAGTTCGGCTAGGCACGTTAGCTGTAGCTAACTATACAAGTATTTAACTTTATTAGTAATTATTCTTAAGGTAGATCAGTACATAATTCACTGTCATTTATCTTTAATGACTAAATATAGTGGTCTCACTCACAAGCAGTCTATAGCTAACATGTTGACGTTATATTATGGCATGGATTGATTAGCCTCATCAACTGTTTTTTCTAAAAGTCTATTTAATGTAAATAAATAAATGCTGTGGTTATTTTTGAGTTAGATGTACATGAGGTGAGATATGTAATCTGATGATTAGTGTCAATCCTCACCAGATTATGATGTACTCCAGTGACACATATTCTGATCCATCTGACTAGAATATGACTAGCGCTGTATGAAAGATACACATTTATATATCTATATATTTTAAATTAAATTAAACTATATAAATTAACTAAGTAAACACATTTACAAATATTACAATAAACAATATCAGTTGATTGAAATTAATTGATTTAAACAAGTAATACATTTAACAGTACAGTACTATAATGAGCAGGAAAAAAATGTTAATATTTTCCACAGATTAATATTTTAATAAACACATTTACAGTAAAAATGGGGTCTTTCTCTATACACGAAAAGTTAAAGCTGCGTTTAAAGGTTTAGCATTGGTGTCCCTTGCACAAGGATAATCATATGGGTTCTGCTGCATCTAAAGATTGAAACCCCCTGGTCTAGAAATTAGAATAGCATGATTTTGTAGTTATATGAATACGATTATGTGGTTTATTGTTTGTTTTGTGCACTAATTAGTTACTTTGACTTTCCTGTTTCATGTCCTTTGAGTTTAACTAGTTGGTTATTGGTATCCCAATGATTTTGTGATGTTAAAACTACAAAACTTTCAGCCTGCCAAGTTTGATAATCCTGTGGCAAATCACTCAGTTTTGTTGTAGCAGCAGTTTGATCCTTGCGTTTGCATTTGGCCTCTGGCACAGAGCTTAGTGCAACGAAATCAATAAATTGAGCTCTTTGGTGTCTTGGAGATGGCTTCTAGAAATTGGATACAGTTTTAAAACCATTTCAGTGCATTTCAAACAGATGAACGCTTCACTCCAAGTTTAATATTGTCTCAGGAGTCAGAATGCAGTTTACCCTTTGGGCTTGGCTGAGTTTGATAAAACTGAGGAGAATTTCATATCTTACAAAGCTCCTTTCAGGTCTTGTTCAGCAAAGCAACAACTGCTCCTGGGGCTCACCATATGTTCCATATGTCACAGCACATATTATCCTGTTTTCTCACTGACTCAAATATACAGTTTGCATGGTATAGCAAGCAAGATTCAAATGTTATATCCTGCACATGAGCCTTAGTAATGTTGCCCTCAGGCTTTGGTGTGCTTTATAAGTGGTTGACTGGTTCTCAATGGCCAATACTGATATTGAGAGCCCAGGGTGAAAGACTGGCCATGCTCTATTTGCTGACACAAACATATTATTTTATACATTGTTGGCTTAGAATAAACTATTTTGGAAACATAAATTATCATAATTTTAACAGTAAAAGACTGAATTGCTATGGTAAAATCCTGTTAATTGCCTTACTTATACAGTGAAAAACTGTAATAGATCTAATCAGAGTTCCCTGTAACTCCACAATTCAATGGTTTCATTTATCATGTGGCTTTATTTTTACCACCTGCGTATTTATGATGGTTTGTCAGTATTATAAAGGTACCACACAGATTTGAGTACTTTGGTTTATTAACATTATATCAGTTAATGAAATATAATGTTTGCTGTAAAATAATTTCAATCCAAAAACTTTGGCTGACATCTGATGTTGCCACTGTATATTTTAACTGGCAACCACAGGTGCTGTTTTTTAACCATACATTTCACAGATTCTTTTTAGAGTGTAGTTTAAGAAACATTGACAAGGCTGGTGGTTAATTTTGGAACTTTTTGGCACACGGGTGATGGTGAACTAACACTTTTGAAAAGTTTTTTTTTGGTCAGTGAATTATTTTCAAATGGCCTTATTCAGCACATGTATCAGTCTGGCCAACATTTCAGCCTACCACATGCTCTTCACTGGGCAACGTTTCAGAAAAAAATACACATCTCTATGATTCTCTGTAATGCATTGCAGTGAAAAAAATAATCTTGTTTGTGCATGCTGCAGGTTTTACTAATCAGAATTTAACAGAAAAATGTTATGTCATATTTGTGTTTTATAATATTTTTTTAGGGTGTGCAGGATATCTGCACAGCTATCAATTGTCATCTTTTAAAGGGGTCCTATTATGCCCTTTTACAAAGTCTTGATTTTGTTTTTGGGGTGTACTAGAATGTTTCATGCTTGATTGTTAAAAAAATTCATTATTTTTCACATATTTTACATTATTACAGCCTCTCTCCCCAGTCTGGCTCGAACATGCCGCTGTGAAATGTGCTGTGATTGGTTAGCTGGCCCAGTGGGTTGTTATTGACAGCCTTAGCGCGTGTTTGGGAAATAGGGACATTAAGCATCAGCCTCTGGTGGAACGGCAACGGCATTCTGGCATTCTGGCGTTCTATTGCGCATGCACGACTTTAACTGCTACTTCGCGAAGTTTTACTGTAACCGTCTACTACGGAGAACAGCTGATTTGCCGTAGTCGTTACTACGTGACAGATTAAGAAAGTTAATGTTATGTTTTAGGTTATGTGGCATTGTAATTGTTTCTGTATATCATTAAATGCCAAAAGCAACCCTTCTCTTGCTTTTTAAAATCAGTTTCTTTTTTTGTATTTTGTCAGATGATTAAATTATCCCCTACGCCGTCCTAAAGCAAATTTACTGTTGCTTAGTGATTTTTGTGTTCTTTAGCTACGGCAGTTACCCGTTTACTTCTGGCTGCCGTTGCCGTTCCATCAGCAGCTGTTGCTTAAAGTCCCTAATGTCCTAATGTAAATATTAAGGTTATTTCAAACCAATTCGAGCCCGATTCAGACCCTGACAATGTTTACGAACAAGAGCAGCATCCAGAACGGATTTCATGCACAGACTTTGCAAGCACGGATTTCACAGGATGTTTCAGAGTGGTATGTTTTTTGGAATTTTCTTACACATTATAGATACGATGTTAATATCCACCATTAATCGTGATATTTGTCGGAAAACTAAGCTAATACAAACCGTAATCGATCATAAAACCATAGTTAATTTTTCTAAGGAGCAGTGAACCATCTTACCAAAGCGAGAGCTTACAAAAGCAACAGAAAACAAGCTGTTCTCCATAAAATGTGCAGAGCATGAACGTTGCAGGGTAATAATGTTCAGGAACAGTGTTTAAAATAAATTTGGAAAAAACGGTGTCTCTTTGACATAGCATCCAACACTGTCTTCTCTAATGCAGCTCAACCAGGCCTCGTCCCCTTTTTCGCATATTCCGTGGGTGCGGATTTCATAAGATCTAGAAAAATCGTATTGTAGTCCAAACGAGTCGTTTGTTGTAGTTGTTGAAAAGGGAATTCATAAATAAATAAAATATCTCCCTTTGGAGTGGACTCTGAGTTGTGTAACCTTGCAGGTCTTTTTTATGCTCAAACAGCAACATTACACACTAACTAAAGTTGAAAAAGCGGAAAAGCATAATAGAGGACCCCTTTAAATCCTGTCACTGGACTGGACATGACAATACTTGATGAGAATCAGTTTGCTGAAACGGGAGACACTCGACAATTGCATTCAGACATAAAGGTATATGAAAATGAATATAGAGATTACACGTTAAAAATAAAGTGGCAAAGTGTTCAGCACTTGATCAGGTAATATATATTTCATTGGTAGATATACAGGTGATGAAATTCAGTAGCAGACAGTGATACCACAGTAAAAGAGTGGCGTGGATTGTATAGTACAGTGAAACAAACTCTATGAAAGTATTCTAGTATTCCCTTTAAGACTGCTGATAGTGTTTGTGAAGTGGAATCACTTTGACCTTGAATATGATGTTGTAATATGTTATTTACAGCTCTGCTGTTAGCACGATGAAATGGTGCCAGTATTACTTCACTCTTGTAATGTGGTTAATGAGCGACTACTTCCTTTCACCTTGAGGCCAACAACCCGAAAGAACAGATTATCTGAACGGCACGGCACATTCGATTTGCCTGTGTTTCTCGTGAAAACCAAACTAGTCCTACAGGGCATGAAGGTGATTATATGTTAGCATTGCAGAATGATAGTGTTTGGGGTGTAGAAATCACTCGTTTGTTTATTTGTTTATTAGGATTTTACACGCAATAACAGTTGTTTCAGCTGATCCAAGCAAGGTCACTTGCTGGTGATTTAACTCACTTGAAAAAGTAGAAATGCCAATGTATTATTCACGGTTGTGCAACATTCAGAATTATATTACAAATACCATGAAATTGAATTATAATTAAAAAATATATATAATAAATTCATAACATTTCTGTCCATATAGTTTTTTTTTATGAATATTTAATTTTTCAGTATGAATCACCCTTAAACATTACCATACACACATCTCAAGAAACATTAGAGGATATTACGAGCAAATTATTAGCATTAGAAAATTTGTTAAAATGAATCAAATAATGATAGAACAGGCTTACTTGTTCGTCTCTCAATCATCATTGTAGGTGTATTCTGCATTACATTGTGTTTTTGTCTGCATTACATTGAGATTTCATCATAAAACAAAGCATTAAAATATCATCTTAAGACATGTTGTTTGGAAATAGAATGCCAAATTATATTATGCATTTTATGTCAGTAATGCTATACTGTCTGTTATATAAATCAGTCTCATTAATTTATATTTTTGGCCATATAAATAATAACTGCACCAAATTGTTATTTTTTTGCTCAGTTTGGGCCTCGATGTATCACGGCTGTTCCATAAGTGTCACCTACTGTCAAAAAGTGAATTTACATTTTTATTTAGCATCTCCTTTCCTAGTTCTAGTAGGATTGTTCACAGAGTGCGTGAGACTGTTTTACGCAGCATACAGGCAGTGTTGATAAATTGAACCGGTTGATGGAAAAGATGTCACTCAGAGTGTGCAGCTGTGTGTGTGTGTGTGTTTACAGTGGGAGCAGGATTGTGGTGGTTGACTGACTGGGAGTGACAGATGCATTGCCGAAGCAATGGTGCAAACAGAAGTTTAACGATCGTTTCGAAGTGGGTTTTGGCTGAATGCGTGTTGCAATGACGTCATATGATGCGTCTAGGCCCAAAATCTGTGGGAAACCTGCAGCACTTTAGAAAATTGCAAGCCCCAAATATCATGGACTTTGCTTGGTTTTGTATTAAATTCTGCAATTTTGCAGAATATCGAAATCCTGGAGGGACATGCTTTTCCTGTGATTCCAGTTCAGCATCACGATTCGAATTCACACTCATGATTTGAATGGGATGGAAACCAGGTTTTAAATTCTCAATTTTGCCCAAGTTTGATATACATAGTTCCCACAGGCCAATTAATGTCACCTGACCTCCCCGGAGACGCCATCTTTGAGGGCATAAGCTGCTCTGTTTACAAAGTTTTACAAGCAAATTTCGAATATTTCTTTCGGTTTATAATGTTACGAAAATCATGAAGAGACAAAGTGGCAGAGATTATAAAGAGACTCTATTAACACAAGACAGAGAGAGGTTCAAATAATTATTATTTTGATTGTTTGATATTTTAGTAATTGTTTTATTTTATTTTTTTATTGTTCACTTTTATTTATCTATATGTTTGTATATGTCTATTGCTTTGGCAATATTGTGCTATTGTACACATTCATGCCAATAAAGCTAATTTGAATTGAATTGAGAGGTACAATGCGAAAATTTCAGTCATAAATGGTGTGGAGGAAGCAGAAGCACCGAGCACTGATTATGCAGCTTTGCCTCATACAGTATTATCATGTGTAACGTTACCATTATCTGGTATTTCATACACATGTGAGCAATTCCGAGCCTGGAAATCACTGGAGGCGTACAATCAGTTTGTCGAGGGTTGGGTTGGTGACGTTTGCTCAAGTGCAATCAATGGAAAAGTTGTCATCATAGCGACTGTATGTAGCGTGATGCTAGACTATCTGTCTATTAAAAAGCCATAGCCTTCATAACAGCCCTTATAACAGTCATCGGTGCTTTCTGTAATATGCATGTACTTATTTGTACACTGAAGAATAGGGTTGGAGGAACGGTACATGTATTCGTATTGAACCGAAACTGTACGGGCGTCACGGTTCAGTGCATGAATATACACGGTATAAAAATAAATAAAACTCACGTGCAAATTAATTAATGTAATGCGGAACTACTTTATACGCGGGTTCTTTAGGGACATAATCTGAGATTGCAATGCTGGAGTGAGTGAGTGAGTGAGTGAGTGAGTGAGTGAGTGAGTGAGTGAGTGAGTGAGTGAGTGAGTGAGTGAGTGAGTGAGTGAGTGAGTGAGTGAGTGAGTGAGTGACTGACTGAGTGACTGAGTCGCGCGCGCGATCGAACAGTGGAAACTGTTGTTTTTAATACCTCGTCATTATGTTAATACAGGACATCATTCAAACTGCAAAGTGTTAACTTGTTTATTAACGTTATCCTCGCCAGCCATAACCTCCGTCGTTGTTCTGACAAAAGCTTAGTCTTCTCACATTCATGAAGTCTAAAGACGGGTATACTGTAAAATCCAAATTTAACTGAACCTCCGGAACGATTTGAACATCCATTCATTGACCCAGCAGGAGATGACCATTTTCACTTTTTATCACGAAATTAACTCGTTTCAGCTTCTTCTTCTAATATTCTGCCCGAAACCATAGACAGTATATAAGAAGCCCGAAACATGCCCAGAAATGGCGCCGGGTCGGCAAATGCCCATATGTTGTGACGTTATGTGGGAACTATGTATTAGTAAATGCTGCAGGTGTTGTGAACTTGTACAGATCAATACTCTAATGTGACCTGTTGGCCTTAGATGATGAACTTTACTGTTAAAGATCATGTGAGTTTTGCTGAGCCCAGTGTAATGAGACTTGCACGAACGAGGTCAGAGCAGCTGTGCTATAGATTAAATGTTTCAGCAGCAGCGCTGGAGACATGTTACATCATATTTTTGTATGAGGTGCCCCTAGGGACATTATTCAGAATTACCTTGCATATACATGTACTTTTCCTCTCACATACACATATAAAACCAAATTCATTCACATACTATAATGAGATGCTCACACACATACAAGTGAAATGCTTTTACAAACACAACTGAAACGCTCTCATACATACAACTGAACATGTTACGCTCACACACACAACTGAAACGCTCACACACACACAACTGAAATGCTCTCATACATACAACTGAAAATATTATGCTCACACACATAACTGAAACACTCACACACACACAACTGAAATGCTCACACACATACAAGTGAAATGCTTTTACAAACACAACTGAAACGCTCTCATACATACAACTGAAAATATTACGCTCACACACACACAACTGAAATGCTCACACACATACAAGTGAAATGCTTTTACAAACACAACTGAAACGCTCACATACATACAACTGAAAATATTACGCTCACACACACACAACTGAAATGCTCACACACATACAAGTGAAATGCTCTCACACACACAAGTGAAATGCTCACACACATACAAGTGAAATGCTTTTACAAACATAACTGAAACGCTCTCACTCTCACTGTTATATGCAAGCATTTCAGTATGTTGTATGCAAGCATTTCAGTATGTTGTATGAAAGCATTTCAGTATGTTGTATGCAAGCATTTCAGTATGTTGTATGAAAGCATTTCAGTTGAAACGGAAGCACATTTCAGTTGAAACGGAAGGTGGTTAGAGTCCCCGCCCACTCCAGCAGGGTTGCCAGATGCCAAAGTTTTCCATCACAAAACCTCGCCAAAAACTGCGAGAATGCACAAAAAACCGCCCAAATTTGTTTTGGCTTGTTTCTCGTTTAAACACAGTGAAATCATTAACAAGCTTCAAAATTACCCATGGTCCGTGTACTTTTGCGTGCATTCGTTTTCCCCTTTTTAACCCGTAATTGAAAAACGAAAAATGGTTGTTGTAGGCCCTATTTTTAAAACGCAAAGTTGAACACCAAATTTGGAATTTGAAGTATAATGCGCATGCACAGACCGCGCGCCAGAAGTTCTCTTTCGCGCTTGAACGAACATCAACAACACACACAATTAAGCCAAAATGTCATTTGTCGAGTATCTTCATAACATAAGAACAGTCTTATGATGGACATAAAGAGTTGTGACTCGTGAGAATGAGGCGCGTGTGATATCCGCGTCTCTGTCCACAGCGGCTGCTCTTAAAGGGCCAGCTACCAATAAAGCGTTCTGTCAGTAAAGTTACTGAAAGAACAAAGGGAACAGAGAAAATTACTCACTGCTCTTGACTAAAGAACTTATGTAGCTTCAATAAGTAGTAGTCTATATAATTTATAATTTATGCAGCCCAGACTGTTTGATAACTTTATTCAACTTCTGTATATGTCCTACCTGTTAGACAGTTAATTTTTATCCAGACATCAATGGCTTATTGATCATTATAGGTGTTATCAATCATTTAGTTGTTATTGCTAATTTCAGAATTATCACTAATCTGTGTGTGCATTTGGTTTAGAACCAAACAAGTTGACTCATGAAACCATTTGTTTATTATATCGCAATCGCATATCACAACCGCAATATTGAACTCAATAATCGCAATATGACATTTTCCCCAAATCGTGCAGCCCTAGATAAAATTATAAATCTTTACCCGGACAAGTGACTTTTGTGCATGGACAAGAGAAACATAAATTTACTTGTCCGAAGGACAAGTGCCTCAAAAAGTTAATGTCAAGCCCTGCACCAAATGCTATGCAAAAAAATAAATGTTGAAGTATTTTCCGATTTTTGTATGTGACTTTTTGCCCCTTTATTAAACATTTAAAATATTCACAAATTAATATGCAAAAAATTGATTTTACTGGTTTTCTAACTAAGGCCAAACCAGGAAATGATATTTTTCCCGCAGTGCTGAATGAAAAGAGCCATAGCCTACTCTCGAACCATACAGAGAGGTGATTTAGGCTATAGGTGATTTATAATCTGAAAAAATAACGAGGCTATACCTCCATCTCCGCTGTAAGGATGGGCCTTTAGAGATAAATACATATGGATTACATTATCAGACGGTATTTGCTTTCGATTCGAATTGGTTCTTTAAAAGTGGACATTTCAAGCTTTAGCCTACATAGGCTATATTTTGTTTCAGTTCATTTTTGAGACGCGATCACGGAGACCATGAAAGCTCGCCTGATTGTTTTATTTTATTTTACAAAAGCACAACATTTTCTTGTTATTGTGAGTTTACACAAATAAAAGTAGTTGTGAATGATGTATTATTATTTTCTGTATGACCAGAAATTATTATAGAGTATTTTAAGTTGTTTCCACTGCTGATAGGAAAACGCAAGTGTTCGCGCCTCCGTGCCATGCAGTGCGCGCTCCACACTCGCACAAACCTTTGGATAAGCGTCACAATCTTGTGTTTATTTGTAATAATCTTAGCCCTGTATTATTATTGTCTAACCTGTATTATGACTGACATTTGACGAATGCTTTGTTCCTTTTTTGGATAAAACCGTCTTCTAGCCTAAATGTAGGATAATAATAATAATAGCCTAATAATAATAATGGCAATTATTATTTGCGGTTATAACTATAAATGAGTTCACTTAAGACAGTAATTATGTTTCTCATAAAATAATTTATTAATGTTTTATTTTTTATATAACCTGACATTTTACAGTTTTTGAAATGTTTTTGTTTTATGTTTATTTTTTA
Organism: Rhinichthys klamathensis goyatoka; assembly: GCF_029890125.1. Taxonomy (NCBI): domain Eukaryota; kingdom Metazoa; phylum Chordata; class Actinopteri; order Cypriniformes; family Leuciscidae; genus Rhinichthys; species Rhinichthys klamathensis. Next base: position 1,776,310 of record NW_026606615.1, read on the forward strand.
TATGTGAAGTCTTTTCTTTTAATTATTATTATATTATACTGAGCTTTTTCCTCTCCCCCAAAAAAATGACTTTAAAGATGTAAATGTTTTTTTTTTTTGAAAATTCAAGAAATTACCAATTATCAAATGTCAGTCATAATACAGGTTAGATAATAATAATACAGGGCTAAGATTATTACAAATAAACACAAGATTGTGACGCTTATCCAAAGGTTTGTGCGAGTGTGGAGCGCGCACTGCATGGCACGGAGGCGCGAACACTTGCGTTTTCCTATCAGCAGTGGAAACAACTTAAAATACTCTATAATTTCTGGTCATACAGAAAATAATAATACATCATTCGCAACTACTTTTATTTGTGTAAACTCACAATAACAAGAAAACGTTGTGCTTTTGTAAAATAAAATAAAACAATCAGGCGAGCTTTCATGGTCTCCGTGATCGCGTCTCAAAAATGAACTGAAACAAAATATAGCCTATGTAGGCTAAAGCTTGAAATGTCCACTTTTAAAGAACCAATTCGAATCGAAAGCAAATACCGTCTGATAATGCAATCCATATGAATTTCTCTCTAAAGGCCCATCCTTACAGCGGAGATGGAGGTATAGCCTCGTTATTTTTTCAGATTATAAATCACCTATAGCCTAAATCATCTCTCTGTATGGTTCGAGAGTAGGCTATGGCTCTTTTCATTCAGCACTGCGGGAAAAATATCATTTCCTGGTTTGGCCTTAGTTAGAAAACCAGTAAAATCAATTTTTTTGCATATTAATTTGTGAATATTTTAAATGTTTAATAAAGGGGCAAAAAGTCACATACAAAAATCGGAAAATACTTCAACATTTATTTTTTTGCGTAGCATTTGGTGTATAGGCTACAGTTCAAATTCCAATTTTGGTGTTCAACTTTGCGTTTTAAAAATAGGGCCTACAACAACCATTTTTCGTTTTTCAATTACGGGTTAAAAAGGGGAAAACGAATGCACGCAAAAGTACACGGACCATGGGTAATTTTGAAGCTTGTTAATGATTTCACTGTGTTTAAACGAGAAACAAGCCAAAACAAATTTGGGCGTTTTTTTGTGCATTCTCGCAGTTTTTGGCGAGGTTTTGTGATGGAAAACCTTGGCATCTGGCAACCCTGCTGGAGTGGGCGGGGACTCTAACCACCTTCCGTTTCAACTGAAATGCTTTCATACAACATACTGAAATGCTTGCATACAACATACTGAAATGCTTGCATATAACATACTGAAATGATTTTCAGTTGTGTGAGTGAGAGCGTTTCAGTTATGTTTGTAAAAGCATTTTACTTGTATGTGTGTGAGCATTTCACTTGTGTGTGTGAGAGCATTTCACTTGTATGTGTGTGAGCATTTCAGTTGTGTGTGTGTGAGCGTTTCAGTTGTGTGTGTGAGCGTAATATTTTCAGTTGTATGTATGTGAGCGTTTCAGTTGTGTTTGTAAAAGCATTTCACTTGTATGTGTGTGAGCATTTCAGTTGTGTGTGTGTGAGCGTAATATTTTCAGTTGTATGTATGAGAGCGTTTCAGTTGTGTTTGTAAAAGCATTTCACTTGTATGTGTGTGAGCATTTCAGTTGTGTGTGTGTGTGTTTCAGTTATGTGTGTGAGCATAATATTTTCAGTTGTATGTATGAGAGCATTTCAGTTGTGTGTGTGTGAGCGTTTCAGTTGTGTGTGTGAGCGTAACATGTTCAGTTGTATGTATGAGAGCGTTTCAGTTGTGTTTGTAAAAGCATTTCACTTGTATGTGTGTGAGCATTTCATTATAGTATGTGAATGAATTTGGTTTTATATGTGTATGTGAGAGGAAAAGTACATGTATATGCAAGGTAATTCTGAATAATGTCCCTAGGGGCACCTCATATTTTTGTGTCTGATATTCTCATATGCTTTAAAGTTTCCTTATCAAGAGTAGCCTATAATTTCTCTTAATTTGAAGCAAGGCTTAATCGATAATATGAACACAAGATTGTGAGCTAGATAAATAATCAGCAGTGATTCGTAGCGTTGTCAAACTTGTTGAGGTCAGAACTTAACAAGTGTCTGCATGTTTCGGGAAGGCGTATGCTTTCCAGTGAAGTCTTCAGAATCAGTTCTCTTATTGATCTGTTGACCACATTAAAAAACAGCTGAAAGAGCGAAAATCTATCAGCGCTCAACCTTACGACATCAGGAGGATGTCAACATAAGGCCTTGGTTTGTCAAGATGAGACTGACTGTTATATTCAGACGCATGTCTGTCGGACAGAGCACTGCTCAGCGGTGTGTGTTTTTGAGCATGCTGATGCCAGGAAATCACAAGATCTGTCTGTGTGGCAGCAGGCTTAATTGAACATAAGTAAAGGCAGTCAGTCAGTGAATAAGTCTCTGTAATATGGATCATTTGCAGCCTGATGCTTTTATTAGAGCTTGGCTGTCACAAGCTTGTAACGTTTGCTGTCATGCGCTGTTTGTTTTCATGACTCGGCATTAGCGTTGAGTTCAGAAGAACAGCAGCGGGGTGGATGTCCCAGCCATCTGTCCCAGAGGAACTGTTCTAAATCTGCCAAATGCAATGTGATTAATTCAATACGTTGAATTTAATGCAGTTAAATCATTGATCTAATCTGGCCTTTTAACTGTTTCATTCTGTTCTGTGTGAATAATTGCGCCAGTAACAATTGCAGAAGTTTGAACAAACCCCGAACACTGACTATGTGCAAAAGAGACCGCCTACTTTTTCAGCAGTCTTGGTTTCTGAAGTATGTTGCCCATACATATAAAAGCGTATACGTATAAAAGCCTTAATTTAAGAGTTATAAGCCATAAACCAGACCAACCAGCAACGAGGCAAATAAACATTATAAACTATTTGAAACAAAAAGACAAGGTACAGAAATATATACCGTACTTAACAGCTTTAATGAGGGAAAGAATAAAATAATGATATGTTTATTGCAAAATATGCACATATTTAAGTTTGAGAACATAGGGAGACTATTACATTATTTGCAGTCCAATGGGAGTGGATGGGCGCTAAAGTGTTTTTTGGCGCTAATTGCTGGTCACGATTCTCTGATTGGTGGAGATTTCTTTGAAGAATCAAGGGTAATGTAGTTTGGGTTTTTTTTAAAACAGGAATTCTGCTGTTAAACAATTATTTCAAACGTGTTCCCTTTCCTTATAAAGTATTGGAATTTGGAAGTGAATTGGTGTCAAAGATGATATGCTTATAACTAACCTCACCTTGAGCTGGCTTGGCACAGAGTTTGGTTTGTTATGAAACGCAGCGTGTGACTTTCTCTCCCCCCATCACCCTTATATGCTGTATTTATTTTCCATTGGAAAAGTCAGAGTCCTGCTGTCACGGTTAACATAACTTTGGTTCTGACATTAATTCACACTGGACCGCCAATGTGTGTGTATTTTGTTGCTTTAGTGGATTCCTTGCATCCTTTGAACAATATATTAGCAAATGACCAGCAGAATAAATATATATATCAAATAATATTTGTTAAACTCACTCACCTAGGCTATGGGTGCCAATCAGTTCAAATTAACTCCACTTTATTGCATATTTAAAGCAGTATTATTTTAGTAAGATACTATTATAGTTATTCATATTTTGAATAATTATTTTTCAGTTTATGTTTAAGGTTTTAGTGAGTTTGTTGTGCTTTTTTGTTGTTTATATTAGTTACTATTGTGTTAAATGTCTACAGTTTTTATTCATTTTATTTCAATTTGATTTCAATATTTTATTTTAGCCAGCTGAAAAAATAAAAATGAAAGGTTTTATATGCATTTTATTTTAGTTAACCTTTATTTTATTTCAAGTAACGAAAATGTTTAATGTTTTAGTTTTAACTATAATAACCCTGATCTAATGTAACCTATTTCTGTAAAATCTTAGTCCAATGATGAAGTAAAGTGATGAACTAAACGTGACAAGTTATCAAATTATGGAATAGTCCACACAAAAATGAATTTATTTTCTCACCCTCACCATGTTGTTTCAAACCTGTATTATCTGTAAACTACTTTTATAATACTTTTATTTTTGTTTGAGGAAAAAAAAATGGAAAAAGCTGTGCATATATTCATCAAAAATCGTCCAATTGTGTTCCACAGAAGAAAGAAAAACATTTTTAATTACTGTGAAATATTCCTTAGTATTTGAAATTACTGGCTGGCAATTTTAGACAGTGTTCCCTCAGGAAGAACTTGGTACAGTTGGTGCATTTTGCCTCAGAGAGATGGCTCGGCCTCTGTTTGTCCATTGTCAAGCGGTTTAGTGGCTGATCTCACTGTAGGAGGAATATAGATGTGTCTGTGTTGAGCCAGCGGTAGCATGCCAGAGCACAGCATGCACAGCCTTGGAGCTCCACAGATCTCTTAATGTAGAGATGTGTTGTCAGTCAGTCACTCACAGCAAAGCTTTCATGCAGCTACATAATTCGCCAAGTTACACCTTTAGACGTCATAGACACGAGGCAGATTTATGATATTGAGCTGTGACTGTGTTCTATTAATGCATTCTCTCTAACGTTACAGAACCAGTCTTTCCTGTAAGATACTTTGCAAAACTCAGATGAAACTTTCAAATGAAAGCAAGAGCCAGATTCATTGTTTACAATTATTTCAGCCTTTTTGATCTTTAAATGTGTTCAGATAATTAGGCATAATTCTTAATGAATTCTAAATTCTATATGCCAGTTCTTAAAGGCTTAGTTAACCCCCCAAAAGAACTCTTGTGTTGTTCAAAATTTCTATGAATTTCTCTCTTTTGTAAAACATGACAGATGTCAGGCAGGATGACACTCATCACTCAAGTTGATGTTGACTATTTTTCCTTTGTTTTTCCATAACTATCTCTTTAAAGACCCCAGGTGATCAGTATTAGAGCTTTTTGTCGATTTCTGTTAGCTTTGGGTCATCATCTATATGCAAGTATACCCCTGAAAGTTATTCATAACGCTCTTCCTCTTGTCTCCTAACAGGTGGAGTTTCAGGATGCAGCAGTACTGAGGATGCTGATTGTCTTAGTTTTGCTCATGATGGCTGTGAGCAGTGAAGCTGAGGTCTGCACAGGCCAGCACAACTGCTCCAGCTCCAACAGCTCCAAGGACTACTGCTATACGGGCCGGATCCGCACCACCGTACTCCAGGGCCTGCCCTTCGGAGGAGTGCCCACCGTACTCGCCCTTGACTTCATGTGTTTCTTGGTGCGTATCACAAGCCTACAATTTTCCATTTCTGTTCATTTGCCATGAGTTTGTCATTTAAAGTCACCATGAAATTAATCTTGACCCTGTTTACTTTCTTAATACACATTCCCGGTCTTGTTGCGCACTATTTTGGAAATGCATGTTATAGATTTTATTGTAAACTCAATCTTCCGGTGAAAGGTGTGTGCCGGAATTCTCCAGTCATTTTTACCACTTAAAGGCGATGTAAGATTGTTTATGTTAAAATACATTCTCTTAACCCAGTTTATTGTTCATTGACTGCTATTAGTTAGTCTCAGCCTCAGACGTCACGCCCACAGACCGTTGGCTGAACATCTGATGCGTATGGCACACTTAACTGGGAACACTTCAGGATTTTCGAAGTTGCATCTGGTTGGTTGAATTCTACAGAAACTCCGGGAGACGTTTCTTTAACGCTCCGCTTGGAAACAAAGCCTTTGTGACGCCAAAACCCCTCATGGAAGAAGAAAGCCATTGTGTTTACGACTGTGATAATAAGCGCTTACCAGTATCAACTAAAAGCTGGATTTTCACGGCTCCGCTGTTGCAGTAAACTTGCACAACGTTCTTGAATTAATTTATTAGACACATGCCGGGCTGTTATTGTAGGGAAACTTTACATTTTCACGCCCCTAAACATCACGCGGTACAAACCGAACTGTGATTGGTTGCGTTACATGTTAGTCAAACGTCCTCTTGGGCAGTCTTGGCCAATGAAAGCTGCGATAGAGTCTAGACCTTCTGCCGTCAGTCTGAATGTCTGGCTATGCAAGACTAATTATAATTATGTCAATCATAGGTGCACTTCACCTTTAAATGCCACCTCTCCACAATCAGAAAACAATATTGCATTCATTTTTAAAAGCAATGCCCACATCTCAAATTCCAAATTCCAATCAACAACTGATGGATAGAACTAAGCCCTACATTTTTCGATAATCCATTACACTCGAATGTACAGTATGTCTTTGCATGTTCCATTTCATCCATCATTTAATGTTGACTCGTGTGGTAAAGTAATAATAGCAAATAGTCATAGATTTAAAAAGATGTGTTAACTTGCATCCATAAGATGTTCTCAAGGGTGAACGTGACTTTTAGCCTCCATGTCTCAGTCAAAATGCGTCCTCATAAGTGGGTGCCAGTGGTGTTTGAAGAGGGGAGCCAACTGCAATAAATGAAGGTCATTGTTCAATTAACTGCAAATTCACAAACATGTCAGTTCTGGTATGGAACGCCTACTTTTCATTATCCAATCAATTCCCAATGGATAAAAGTAAAGTATGTAGAAGTAAAATGGGTTATGAAAGCCATTTTCTTGTTCACTTTAATAAAAGTGACTGGGAATGTGTAAAAATGCTTTGAATTCTGTGGAAGTCTGCCGAGTTTTCTGTGGAATTCTGTGGGCCTTTATAATCCACACTACAGTTATATTTCTGATCATCTTGGGTCTTAGAATAATTCTGTGATGTTCTAGTTTTGCTGTGGTTCTAAATTTATGCACTTTAGGAATGTGTTTCTTAATTGTGTTTAATTAGCATTTTGGTATTTGTCACATATTTGCGGCATTGTGAACAGGAATTTGATTTGCAATGCATTTGTGGAATGAGATGTGAATTTGATTGTATAACATGTGTGTTCTGGGTCTCCAGGTGCTGCTATGTGTGTTCTCTCTCTTGAGGAAGGTGGCGTGGGATTATGGCCGTCTCGCATTGGTCTCTGATGCCGACAGGTAAAAACTATTATATTCCATACAGTAGCTTTTTGTAGTACACAATATTAGACAAAAATAAATGTAGCCCTGATTCTTTCAAATGTTCTGATGTCATTTTCATTGTAGTACAATTTAAAAAAAACTGTAAAACCATCAAGACAGCACGTGTACGGTCCTATTCCAGCGACTCATACTGCGGCCTCAGCTGGCTGCGTTCACAGCATGCTCTTGGCCCCAATCTAACCCCAAATAAACACTCATCTTTCCAACATTGAGTAACATTTTTTGCCAGACTAAATATATACAGCTGGACACTCGATTCATCAATCATGATGTAGACCTTTGATTTATCCAAATAGAAGAGAAAATGCCTCCTGCAGGAATGCATTGAATGCTGTAAGACAACAGCATGCTCCCGGCTCCTGCATAATGGGTTTAGCCAATGGATTGGTTGTTCAGACAGCTCAGCTAGTCTTATTCTATTAGTAATATGACCCTGCCTTTCAATCACACTCGCATCCAGAGATTTGGAAACTGGTTTGAGCAGCATGCAAGTGCATAAGAGATTGTGTTTATGGGAGATCAGATTATATTCCGGGCATCTCAAATTTTTGTCCAGTCAGATACCATAGTCACATTTTACTACTCTGATGTCAGAACCTTCTCTCCATGTACTTAGCACATTCTTTTTAACAAAGTCATGATTCAGCTTGAGTCAGATCCATTTACTGTAATTTTTTTAAGGAAGTGTCAACCCTTAAATAAATGGATTGGTTTATTTTGTGTGTACCTACCCAGCATTCATTGATCTATTTTGGACATTTGGTTCCATAAACATTTCCCTGAATTGCAACACCTACATTATAACTTTACAGTCATCAATTTAAATGTTATAAATGTTGCTTGGGGTCAAGTGGAATCCTGAAAAGCCAGATCATGAAGCTGAATGCATGTTACAACTTGGCTATGCATTACATTTTTAATAAATAATCCAACAGTAAATTATTTATATCATGGTGAGGTGACCACAAGTACATTTGTTTGTCCCAAGACATTTTTCCAGTTTCCCTTTGTCACAGATTTAGTATCTTGCAATGCTTACAAACAGGTCAAGCCACCATTACTAGTTTGAAAGTGCCCTGTGGTGAAGTGATGTGGAACTGTAAAGCTGACAACAAAAACTGCAGTTATCTCAAGGAAAATGCAATCCAATCAGAATCAAGGATTAAACAATTTTGTGGTATTTTTAATATAGTTTGCTTAAATACTTTTTTTTTAGAATGGTTTTATTCATATATATTTATTTTATTTTACTTTATTTTATAATAAAAAAGATGTTTCATGACATCTAAAACCAATAATGCGAAATTCCTCAAAGATTTGATCTGATTTCATGTAATAACTTGCATCACAGAGTCAAAAGAAAAGTTGAATTATTAGTGTCATTGCATCTCAGCTGAGTAATAGAATCCTCTTCCTCTGAATGAATGATCTTATATTTTGACGAGTTTCTGTCAAGCATGAACTTGAATAATTCTTTTCCCTCATCAGTAGGCGGAATCAGCACTATCAACGTCTGGACGAGGAATAGTATGTGTTGTTTTTACACTTCAGCTCTCTCTTCCAAGGACACCTTGTGTCTGCTTTTTGAATTTGCTCTCTGGCATTTCTTCTGCTGTGTCTATCGGGTGGATTTGGGGTGAATTTGTTCACTGTGTGTATCTGTTTCCTAATAACTCTTTTCACTTCTTTCTCTTGTCCTTTTTAATTTGCTTCTTTCCTAGAGTCCATTGGTTGAGGGTTTCTCAAGATAATCATCACATTTACCTGACCTAATCAATATGTGTCTCTTGTGGATTTGTGTCTTTTAAAGGTGAAGTGTGTAATTTCCGTGCCACTCGCATCACCAAATGAAACTGCAAAAATAATTGTTTCCAAACATATTCCTAAACTCTCCTACTACATTTTCTCATCTCTGTCTTCCATTGTTCTGCTAAACAGGTAGTCCCTTTTCAAACTCACAGAAGTAGTTTACATAACAGACTGCTCAAAAAAACAGAGCAATGTTCTGTAAGCCCCACAGTCTTGAACTTATAGGAAGCCAAACTGATGGTTTACTTATAGTTTCTCTTTGTAAAGTTTTAAAAACTACACACTTCACCATTAAATGATATGTTTTCGTTCTTGTAAGCGTGTGCATTCTGGCCAGGGTCTTTGCACCCTATAGGTCCCACAGGGAAGAGGATTACAGGGAGAGGTAAAAAAAAATCCTGTGATGTCATAGAAAACCCCTGTGTGACTGGAAGACCTTGTTTTGATGAATACCTGTGATTTGTCCGGTTGTTTGATTGTTTTGGTCATTGACAAGCAATAAGGATTGATACTTATTAGAAGGGCCCTATAGAAGTTGTCCTATAGAATCAGTCCAAATGTTTGTGGATATTGTAGCCAGAGAATGACATACACTGGCCCCAAAAACTATTTTGATATTTAAGACACACTTGCATAATGAATTAGATTGAAAATTATCAAGCAGAATGCCATTTGTCAGTTTTATTTTAAAGACAGGCAGCTAAATACGTTTGCAGCTTTCTAGGATATTTTATTTAATGCACTGATGTTCATACTTATGAATTGTGGCTTTTGGAGGTCATTGTATCTGTGTGTCTTTGTGTATCTCTGTTTAACACACTCTGCCTCAAATCAAATGTATGCTCCTCTCTGCATGTTCATCTCCTTTCTAGGTTTACTGCAGTCTCTATGTGAACAATCTGTGTGTAATGCCCCTGAGCCTCTGATGCTAATTCTGTGTTTGCGTTTGTATGTGCAGTCACTTATTGCTGCATGCCCAACATGTGGTTAGCTTTGATATGCACTAATGGAGCTGGGGTAATGTGAGCCTGGAAGGCCTAGCTGTGCCCATCACTTAAAATCCGCCTGCAGTCAATCATTTTATCCCTTAAAACTAATCTTTGATAATCACAATGACATGTTTAAACGTTTTTTTCCTGTGAAAATAATTGCTTTAAAATAGCTTAAGTAAAACTATACCCTTGCTTTTAGTATATGTGGGGCCATGAATGTGCAAATTAGTCCCTGCCTACACTCAATCGCACCAGCTTGAACTACATGATCCACTCGGTCAACTATAGTAAACGCTACACAATGGCAAGACTGATTCAGAAGAAAAGTAAGAGTGAATTATACAGACAGGCCCGGTTCTACTGGGGCGCTTGAGGGTGCTAAAGCATATTAAAAACACCACATCGAAATATAAACAGCATTTAAAAAATGATCACTACTGGCGGTATGTAAAGATTATTAAAGGAATAGTCGTTTATTCACCCTTTACTCTTTTTCCATGCCAGACAATAATTTGGGCTAAGACGAGACATAGAAAAATGTGGATATTTAGTACATACTACTTACCTGCATACATACAGTATACTTGCATAAAGCAATATATACTTTATAGTAAATTTGACCAGTGTGATTGTTTATATCGTCACGAAATGTAAAGTGTATATAAAGTTAGATAATATAATATATAATCCACTTTTATCCGTTGTATGCATTTTTATCTGCATACATATACAGTACACTCTCATAAAGCGATATGTAATATATATAGCAAATCTCAACTGTGTGATTTTATTTATTTTGTTGCAAAATGTAACTATATTATCATCCAACTCTTTAGATAAAGTTGCATATACAAGCATGTCCAACTGTATCCCCATGCATATAGTATACTTAAGTGTGTCTGTGTGTATATATATATATATATATATATTATATATATATATATATATATATATATATATATACACACACACTGTATATATAGAGCACAACTCAACTGCTTGATTGCTTGTATCATCGCAAAATGTAAACTATATAATCGCCCAGCTCTAATTTGCTAAATGTGACTATAAGGCATGAAGATATAAAGATACTATAAACATTAACATCATGATTTTCTGTAAAGCTATTTTGAAACCATGTGTATTGTGAATATACAGAATATACTATACAGATACATTTATCTTGACTTGACTGTCAAAAATTATTAATGAATTAGCTTGTTATTTGCTGGAAATAATAGTTCTCAAATCTTATGTGTAGAAATCTTGTTCGTTTGTATTGATTCATTTTAAATAATACATCAAAGTGCGTAACACCAGGTTTGTCTCATCATTAACTGTGACAATCCTCATACTTTTATTTTTTAAATTAACTGAGAAATGAGAACTGCAGCGGAGAGGAAGAGTTTTGGGTTGAACTAGTCCTTTAACATGATCATAACGCTTTATATTACAGATCTTCCATTATCAACATCAATCTAATCATCATTGTAATAACTGCTGAATGAAGTGGCATGCCATTAAGTGACTGTACACTTGTATGTTAGCTTGAGTTCAGTGCTCAGAGAGGGCATGTGTTTGATAATGTGTGTTTGTGTTCAGTGTGGCCTCCGCCATGCAGACGCCTGCCGACTCCCGATACGAGCGTCTCACCTCTGTGTCCAGCTCGGTCGACTTTGACCAAAGGGACAACGTAAGTAGCTTGTAATGTCATTTTTGTAGATGCTTATGGCTATGTGCAGAATGGAATACTAGCTAGCATACTGCACAGTATACACTGTATAGACAGTATACATTGTGTAGACCAGCCCTTTTTCAGCGCTGCACATGTGTTCTGTCTTCCGGTTTGTATTTCCATCTTACGGATTTATGAACGAAGTGCTATGCGATATTCTATGCACATTAATAAATAATATAATTATTCAGTATAAATATGCATTCCATTCACACTAAGTGATAACTACAACCCCATTTCCAGAAAAGTTGGGACATTTTGTAAAATCTAATAAAACTCACAATCTGTGATTTGTTAATTCTCTTGAACCTTTTTTTACCTGACAAAAGTACAAAGAAAAGTTTTCCAATGTCTTCACTGACCAACATAATTGTATTTTGTAAATATAAACACAGAGACTACAAGTTAACTCAACTCTTGTTCTATGGATAAAGGACTTTTTAAAAGATAGACGCCAACATGTCAGAATGTATGGTGGTTTTAAAACTAATAGTATTATTGTAAATACGGAGATTCCTCAGGGCTGCGTGTTATCACAAAGTTCTCTACGAATGAGTTGTGTTGTGGGAGGTTTCGTTCATCAAATACCTTACATTCACTATCTGAACCACTTAGGCTGTGGAACAAGTGGAACAAGTTGAGACCTTCACATATTTGGGCACTGAGATTGACAGACATCTATCCTTTACTCAGCATGTGAATAGCATCTATAAGAAGGCTCAACAGCGCTTATTTCTTTTGACAAGGTTGAAGTGTTTTAATGTAAGACAGAATATCTTGACAGCAGTGTATCATTATCTTTTTTAATCAGTTATCGCCTTTAATATTGCATCCTGGTTTAATTTTCTTTCTGCTGAAAACAAGAAAACAAGAAAAAAATATCCAGAGTAATCAAACAGGCATCTAAAATTATTGGGGCTGCGCAGATTCAACTTATAGATCTCTATAGCCCCTTTCACACAGCGCTTTGGACCCAGCAAATTGCCAGAGTGCCTTCTGTGGGAACGCAAACACGACCCGGGATCGATGCCGGGTTGGGGACCTAGTAACTTTGCCGTGTTCAGACCCGGAACGTGCGCTGTGTGAACAAGAGCCAGAACCAATGCCGTATAAGGGGTGTGTCGTAGTGATGATTCACGAGCCTTTGCAATGACGTATAGTTATCGTGCGGCTCAGTTACTCTAGAAGAAAGTTTGTGTTCGTCATCGATACAAGAAAGAACGAAACAATGTCTGCAAACTGGACTGAAGTAGAGACCCGTCACATCCAACGTCACGTGTCTTTCCGGAACATACACGGGTTGTGTGTGAACGCGCTCTCTGATTCCGGCATATCACTGGCAGTGTGAATGAAGCAAAATCAAACGAACCCGGGTCAAATCCCGGGTCACTTTATCCGTGTATTTTCCGGAATCTCTGTGTGAAAGGGCTGGGCTTATAACTGTGCAGTAAAGAGGAAAGCAGTCTCCATCGTTTCTGACCCCTCTCATCCTCTGTACCACTCTTTTCAGTTACTGCCATCAGGCTGTCGCTTTAGAGCTCCTTTGGCCAAAAAGAAAGCTTACAGGAACTCTTTTATTCCTACTCCAATTGCTATTTTTAAATAAGACCAAATAGTTTTAGTAGTATATTGTATTTAAGCCTTTGTTTATTTATTTACATATTTGTAAGGTACTTTTCTTTGGATTAATTGTGTTTTGTGATGTGTGTGATTGTAGATATGTGAGCCTTTTAACCTAAGACAAATTTCTATCACTGGTTGATAGATAATAAAGTTATTTGAATTTTTATATTGATGGATGCAACACAGAACACACTACAAAAAAGTTTGGACAGAGGCAAAATAAAAGTGAAAAGATTATAAAGGTTAGATTATGCAACTCTTTTGAAACGGTCCACAATGAGTAGGTGAATTGGTAATAGGTGATGGTATCATGTTTGGGTGAAAAAGGAGCTTCTCAGTCTTTGCAAGCAAAGATAGGTCATGGCTCACCACTTTGTGCCAAATATCATGAGAGAATTGTCAAACCATTCAAAAATCACATTTCTCAATGCAAGATTGCAAAGAATTTATGTCTTTCACCATCTACCACACATAATATTGTGAAAAGATTCAGGGAAACCAGAGAATTCTCAGTCTGTGTAGGGCAAGGCAGGAGACCTCCGTTGAATGTGTCTGACCCTTGAGCCCTCAGACGGCATCGCATGAGAAACCATCATGCTGCTCTGTTAAATACAGCCACATGTGCTCAGGAGTACTTTAGAAAAGCATTTTCACTGAACACAGTCTGACGCTGCATAAAGAAATGCCATTTGAATCTCTGTTACGCAAGGAGAAAGCTTTACATCGGAGACTATGTGGAGATGCCGGCGAGTTCTCTGGGCCCGAGCTCATCTCAGATGGTCTAGAAGACAGTGAAAGTGTGTGTCAGATGAGTCCATGTTTCAGCTTGTTTTTGGGAAAAACAGACATCTCAGTCCCAAAGACGAAAGGGACCAACCAGACTTCCATCAGTGACAGGTGCAAAAGCAAACATCTGTCCTGGTATTGGGGTGTATCAGTGCAAGCGATATGGGTGACTTGCATTTGTGTGAAGGTATCACTGACATGAAGGCATATATTTGGCTTGAAGGCATATATATTGTACAGAGACATAAACTGCTATCAAGATGACATCTTTCCTGGGAAGCAAGACAATGCCAGGCCTCATTCTGTACATGCTAAATGAGTGGTTTCTAGACTCTGCACCATAGAAGGGATGTGCCTGAATTGTCTGCCTGCAGTCCAGATCTGTCTCTTATTGAAAATGTATGACCCATCATGAAAAGCAGAAATCAGACAACGACGACCATGGACTGTTGAGCAGCTGTCTTGTATCAGAAAAGATTGGCCAAATATTCCACTTGCAAAACTGCAACAATTAGTATCCTCAATTCCTAAATGATTAAAAAGTGTAATTAAAAGGAAAGGTGGTGTGAGACAGTGGTAAACATGCCTCTGTCCCACCTTTTGTGGAGTGTGTTGCAGCCATCAAAAATCAAAACTTGTTTTATTTACATAATAAAATTTAAGTTGGTCAGTGAAAACACTGGAAATATTTTCTTTGTACATTTGTCAGTTAAATGAAGTTTCAAGAGATTTAACAAATCACAGATTCTTGATTTTATTGCATTTTACAAAATGTCCCAACTATTCTGGAAATGGGGGTTGTATAACGATGACTACATTAGCGGCTGTCCTCCAATGAACAATAATGTTCTGTTTATTACAAGTGTACACTGCAGTTATTGCGTCTGCCACTTTAAATGCTTGAGTTCTTTAAAGTTGGGTGAATTCTGATTGGCTCAGATGGTCAATATTTTTCGTTCATCAGCTATAAAAAGACGTTCTGAAAGCGATTTCAATAATATTGTTCCTATGTGTCTTTATCAGGGTTAGTATCGTTAAAGGGATACTCCACTTTTTTTAGAAATAGGCTCATTTTACAACTCCCCCGGAGTTAAACTGTTGAGTTTTACCGTTTTTGAATCCATTCAGCCGATCTCTGGTTCTGGCGGTACCACTTTTAGCATAGCTTAGCATACATCATTGAAGTGGACAAGACCATTAGCATTTCTCAAAAAAAAATGATTCAGGCAGCGCCTGAAAATAGGCCACCTTCAGTCAACACAACGGAACTATTTTCAGGCGCTGCGTCATATCATTACGCCTGCTGCTCTCATGGTACGGCAGTGAAGTTTCTTGATTATTACGCAGGAATGAGAGTATAGTTCCTAGCCATATCAGCCTAGAAAATCCCAACTTTACATTTTCCGTCGGTCTTAGTGCACGATGTAACTACAGAAGAGTCAAGTTTTAAATAGGAAAAATATCGAAACTCTTTGGTCTTTTTTTTTTGAGAAATGCTAATGGTCTTGTCCACTTCAACGATGTATGCTAAGCTATGCTAAAAGTGGTACCGCCAGAACCGGAGATCGGCTGAATGGATTCAAAAACGGTAAAACTCAACAGTTTAACTCTGGGGGAGTTTTAAAATGAGCCTATTTCTAAAAAAAGTGGAGTATCCCTTTAACTACAACTATAGTTAAAGCTAAAAATAAAAGCAAAAAAATAAACATTATTGTTACTTATAAATAAAATACGATTTTATGTGCAATGGTTTTTTATGAAGGTCAAAGTAGCACATGACATTCTGAGAGGTGCAAGCCCTGGCATGAGTCATTTGAAAGGGTTCACTCTCGAAAATATGATCATCCGGGTTTCTGTGCAAAATTTGCATACTGTTCACAGTTCACTGTTAATGCACACACACCTGTGGGTTTCATAATGGCGCACACATGCCTTTTGACAGCCATTTGTTTGCCTCTCCCTTCCCTGCTGTGATCTGGAATAACTGCACTTATGTAAACTGGTGTCACGTGCACCCAGTCAGCCTCTAACAACTCCTGAAAATGCATTGGAGACATTGTCAATGTCTCTGAATGTTGAGGTGATTGACAGACAATAGTTAGAGAGAGTGCATTGAATTTTATGCTCTTTATTTTTGTAGGGTCTCTGTTCCTGGCTAACTGCCATCTTCAGGATAAAGTGAGTCCTTTCTGCTTCTACTTTATGAACATACTGTATTTCTGTTTATTTCAACATAGTGTAACTTTGAAATATAAAGACTTACTAACTATAGGAACTATTCTGCAAAAACTATCCAAAATGGTGTGATTTTTTTTATCACAAAACTCCAGCAGTGTCTATGGTCCTTTTCAAATTAGAAGTAGAGGAAATTAAGTAGGAACGATACACCAGAAAAAGATTAGTCCAATTATTCCAGTTATAACAAGTATATAACAAGATAAGCCAAAATTATATTCTATTCACTGTTATGCACTGTAATGTCAAATACTTTAATGTAATGCAAATATTTCATTTATATAGTGCTATTTTGTTTATATTGTGAACTAAATATTGTGCTTGTTTACTAAAAATAATATGAATAAATTATAGATTGTATTATTATTCTTTTATAGTTAATCATTTAATTATCAGTACAATTATGAATACAAATCTTAATGGTATACTAACACATCTCTCTCACCCCTTCCAGAGATGACGAGATCAGGGAGAAGTGTGGCGAGGATGCCGTCCACTACCTCTCATTCCAACGGCACATCATTGGTCTGTTGGTGGTGGTGGGCGTGCTCTCTGTGGGCATTGTCCTGCCCGTTAACTTCTCAGGAGACCTATTAGGTGAGTCAGGAAAGTTAAGAGTGAGTCATCTAGGATTATATGTCTGAATGCAGCCATTCGAGTTTCTCTTCCTTTAGTGTATGTGACCGAAGACTCCCTTTGACCCGTTTCTTGTCTTTTCTTTCTGCAGAAAATAATGCCTACAGTTTTGGGCGAACTACAATAGCCAACTTATATTCTGAGTAAGCGCGGGTATTGTCTGTGACACTTACTTGACCTTTGAAAGATTGTTGATGAATGCATCAGCTCTGTTTTTCTCTCTCTTTCAGTAATAACCTGCTATGGTTGCACACTACATTTGCCTGCTTATATCTGTTACTGACTGTGTACAGCATGAGGAGACACACATCAAAGATGCACTACAAAGAGGATGACTTGGTGAGCAGAGACAACTTATCCAAAACACTTCAAAGAAATGGTCTGGGTTCTATTTACAGCCAGGGTTATTAAAGTTAATATACAACAACATTTTCATTACTTGAAATGAGGTAAATGTTAACTAAAATAAAAATTATTTAAAAAACATTTATTTTATTTCAGCTAGTTGGCAAGGCAACATTTCTCATTTTCATTTAGTTTAACTTGATCTACTCAAATAAACATAAAAAAACTATTCAAAATATAAATAGTAAATTATAGTCTACACAACATATTTAGCAATAGTGTCCTGTACCACATAAAATAATTGTAACATAACTTATAAGCGTCACATTTCTGCTTTTAAACCCTGGCCAATTTTAACGTTTTAATTCAGTTGTAAGTATCTTTCACTTACAGTAACAACTATTTTAATTGAGCCAGGAACATTTCTTTATTTTCAGATTTTATTTTGCCATAAACCCACATTACTCAAATATTTCACTTTCCCTGAGAGAGAGTTATGAGCCAAAGTCAGGGTAAACAGCCCATAGCCACCCACTTTTCTTATGTAATCTGGCACATTTTTTGAAACGGGATATTCAACCTGAAAATAATGAAGGGTGGGACTTGGTTTTATCCATTAGGAATTTAAAAAATGTAAAAAAAGGAGTTTCAGAGGCATATTATGTTTTGATTAAAAATGACATGAATGATGAAAATACATGATGAAAACATTTATAATGTGCACAGATGAATCTTTAAAGAATGTAAACTTGGTTGGTCATTTCATGTTGATTTTTAACAAAGTGAACAGATATGATAAGAACAGATAAATATGTCCCTTCACAGACTCGTTGTCCTTTGTATCAAATTAAATATGTATATCCTAACTAAGGTCCATAGTTTAGTGCTGCATGAAAAAAATTGCTCTCTTAATGGAGATCAGCATAGAGCATCAATCAATATTATGGTTGAAATAATATTTCTAATGCTAACAAACTGTACTCTGATGTCTCCACATTGTCTCCTTTCACAGGTGAAACGCACTTTATTCATTAATGGGATCGCAAAATATGCAGAAGAGAGTGAAATAAAGCAGCATTTTGAGTAAGTTCTTGCTGAAAACACAAATTTTATGTCTCAATACTAATTAGGATCCTTCTCATCATCAGTAAAGATGAAGTGTGTAATTATAATTCGTTACATTTATATAGCGCTTTTCTAGGTACTCAAAGCACGTTACATATGGGTAAATCTCAAATTTATGCACTTGTATGACTTCTGTAGAAACAAGAGAAGATATTTTGAAGAGTTTTTTCACCCTTACAATGAAATTCAATGGGGTCCAATGTTGTTTGGACCTTTTGCTGGATCTTCTTGTGTTCTCTTTTGGACTTGAGGATTTTAATTTTGGTGTGAACTATCCCAAACCACACAGTAAATTCAAGCACACTAAGATGCCTAGGCTTATCCTGAGACATGCTTATCCAAAATGACAACCTTAACTGTTTTAATTGGTCGAAAGTGGTCATGTGGCTACAAGACGTTCAGTGTGTCCATCCACTCAGTTTATCTAATCTCATTTACTGCTGAAGAATGTGTCAGGACAATACATGTCTTTTTCAACTTCTATGTCAAGGATTTCTGGGAAAACACAGATGGGGTCCAGACCGATTGAGAAAGAGAGATATAGAAGGCAGGATGGAGGATAAATAGGATGTGTAGAACAAACACAAAATAAAGTAGACCTGATACCTAAGCCTTAGTCTCACAGGCATCTCAAAGCATATTGCAATCTGCCTTACTGCAGCCAACTGGGGAAAAAATCATCAGCCCTGTAGACTCCCATAGACCTATTACTTAAGAACTGATAGAAATTTTGACTTCATAGTGTACAAATTTACCACTCCTGTCTTCAGCATGTACATCGTCTCACAGAGACTGCTGTGTCATTATTTGAAAAGCCTACCAATTTGTTGCATGCCAGTCTTTTATTTTGGTATAATTGATTTTAGATTTACTCGCCTCTGTGCATCACATAAAAAAGCAGTGGCTTCATTTTACTTGGTGGTCATTCGCTTTCTGTCTAAGTGAGCAATTCTTGGCTAGCATAAACTACAGTGAGCGCCAGACAATAGTGAAGTCTGGCTCCTGCAAGACTATCAACATTGTGTTCCAGTGCCACGTTAAATGAGAAAGTTGGAATTAGTAGAAATACTTTCTGTCCCACTCATGTGATTTTCTTTATGCCTCTTACACATTCTCACTTTTTTAATCTTTTTTATCTCTTTGTTTTAATATCCAGGAAAGCATATGATAACTGCATAGTTCTGGATGCTCGCATTTGTTACGATGTTGCCAAGCTTATGTCTCTGGAGTCTGAAAGGTAAAGAAATTTACAAGCTGAGTTGAGACAAGTTTCAGTCACCATTTTAAGTATTGTACACAAGGAACTTTATATAAATAAGGTGCTGATTTGTGTCCATTCCTTTTTTATATATATATATAAATAAAATAAAGTTAGCATTAAACTTACATGGCATTGATATGTATGATAGATAGATAGATAGATAGATAGATAGATAGATAGATAGATAGATAGATAGATAGATAGATAGATAGATAGATAGATAGATAGATAGATAGATAGATAGATAGATAGATAAAAGAAAGAGCCTTGATATCTATAATATTTTTATTGTGATAAATAAAAGCATTGATATCTACTATATTTCTATTGTGAGTAATAAAAGATAGATAGATAGTAAATGACAGGTAAATTAGGCCTCTTGCCCAGTCAGGTACTTAATTTAGTTATTTATGTTTGTTTGAAATTTTTATTTTATTTGTTTACATTAACATGTTTTAATGTGAATTGCTACAGGAAAAAAGCAGAACGCAGCAAAAAGTTCTACACGGACCTGATGGCCAAGGAGCACATTCCCACTATGATTAACCCCAAACCCTGCGGCCACCTCTGCTGCTGCATCATCAATGGCTGCGAGCAGGTCAGTGTCACCCTGAGGCTCATGGGAGTTTCACATGTCACATCCATATAACCTCTCCAGTCACTCCGCCCAATGTGTTTTGAATAGTAGGGGGTATCTAGATCTCGTATTAGTACATGAACCATCATGCATTTCACTTCACATTCAAATGTAAATCATGAATGCATAACCTTTCCCCATTAGACACACAGTCAGGATGTCACAGCCGCTGTCTTGCTGCCTGTAATTCCGCTTCATTGTATTTACAGTCATATTAGTCAGGATGATGTACGCTCTGCTGCTGTGAGACATGTTCAACATCAGCGCAGGTATATTCAGCAGCTCCCAAGTGTCCTCATTAGATGAGCATACTTCCAGTTTATCACAAGAGCCATTTTTCCGTAGCACACATCCCCCCCTTCTGGACGATGACTGTAATGCCTCTTTAGCAAGTTACAGGGAGGACATTTTCCCTTCAAAGGACCTTTCCTTTTGCGCAAAATGCCATGTCAGTTGATCAAACAGGCCAGAAAATCACATTGCATTGAGAATGGGACCTGTGCCATATCTAGAGACCAGAATATCATATTTTTATTTCATGGGGACTTTACAACAAAAAGTATTTTAGTAGTGATGTCTAACTCTTGTAATGTTAATCCATCCCTGCAGGAAGAGGCTGTCTACTACTACACTAACCTTGAGGCCAAACTAAAGGAAGAATACAGAAAAGAACGTGAGAAAGTCAACACTAAACCTCTGGGAATGGCTTTTGTTACCTTCCAGAATGAAGCCATGACAGCCCTGTAAGTCTAATGGACATTTTGATATCTGTGTGTGTTGACACTAACCAAAGTACTGAAAATTGTCATGGTAGTACCATTGTATTCTTTGAGGTACCATAATATCTGTTTTTTGTTTTGTTTTTCATTTCCCAGCATCCTGAAAGATTTTAATGCGTGTCAGTGTCATGGCTGCCACTGTCGACGAGAGCCGAAGTCCTCCCCCTTCAGCAACGGGCTCAACACATTCAACTGGACAGTCACATATGCTCCAAATCCACAGAATGTTTACTGGTAACATCCTCATCTTAAATCTCATGAATTTATTATGATTGTAGTATTACATTTGCTAGACAAGATCCACTTTGGTCAGTTTCTTCCTGTGTTAATGGGCAGTTCTTGGCCAGAATAAACCGTACATTTATTTTATTTTTTACATGCAGGTAAATCTGAAATCGATGATATCATAATATTTCATTGTGGACTGGAAATTGCATAATGCATATTATTATTAATTTTATTATTACTAATATGATATTGACAAGGGCTTGTCATTTTAATATGCAATATGTAACAAGGCTATTATTGGAGGGTTTTAAGTCAAATTTATTTGTATAGCACTTTTCACAATACACATCGTTTCAAAGCAGCTTTACGAATATGATGTTAATGTTTATAATATTTTAATATCTTCATGCCCTATAGTCGCATTTAGCAGATTAGAGCTGGGCAACAATATACATTTTTACCCTTTACATTTTGCGACAATACAAGTAATCAAGCAGTTGAGAAATGCTGTATGTATTTGGACATACTTGTATAGAGCTGGCCGAGGATATAATTGCATTGTGCAACGAAATAAAAATAATCAAGGCAGCTGAGAATTGCTATATAATATACATCGCTTTTTGGGATGTTTGGGAAGTTTACATTTTTGCAACAGTCACGCAGCCGAGATTTGCGAATATATATATATATATATCAGGGTTTCCATTGTCCGGTAATTACCGCACATTGGCCGGGAAAAAAATGAAATGTCCGACAAATTGTCCGATTAAAATTGCGTAATAATCCCGCCCCCCTAACACAATATGAATTTGAGAATAAGCCTAAAATGTATAAAGCAAAAATACACCGACCTTTGGCTATGTTATAAAGGAACAGGCTCTACCGTTTGAAAGTTATTAAACAACATCGCATGCTGCATTTCAAATAAAGCGCAAGCCTAGAACGGCTGTAATATAGACCTAAACAATGAACGATTGAGTGAGACGTTTCAAATATGGCCAGGCCCAGGCAAGCTAGCCTTAAAGGAACACTCCACCGTTTTTTTTAAATTGGGGTTATTCACGGTCTCCCCTACATTTAGATAGGTGGGCAAACGCATTTTTGGAACCACAGGCGAAGCACAGGCGAAGCACTGCTACTTGGGCGCAGAGATATCACGCAACACCTGAAATAAAGCTTGACACAAATAACCGGCGAAAGTAATGATTATGCATGAAACATTTGAATTGTTGATATTTGACCAGCATATCATCAAAATGTCCGTTAAACGAAACCTCTGCCGGTCACTTTGACCGGTACCATTTTTTTTTCTAGTGGAAACTCTGAAATATATATTGCTTTACATGAATTTATTGTATGCTTGCAAGTAAAGTAGGTTGTACTCTTTATCCAACTTTTTATATACATTGCTGGGCGATAATATAGTTCACATGTTTTGACAATATCAAGTAGGTCAGATTTGCTATGTAGAAAATGCTGCTTAACGTAAGTGTACTGTATGTATCAAGGTAAGGCTGGATATACTTGCAGTAGTTGTTTAAATTGTTATATATCTTGAAAATACCTTGTACTTTGTTCTCCACAGGGAGCATTTGTCCACTGGTGGCCTCAACTGGTGGCTCCGCTGCCTTGTCATCAACTGCTTTCTCTTCATCTTGCTCTTCTTCCTCACCACCCCTGCCATCATCATCTCCACCATGGACAAGTTCAACGTCACCAAACCCGTGGAGTACCTAAATGTAAGGAGACTGTTAAACATCACAACGCAGTGTGACTAAGGGGGTCATGATTCTGTCCCTCATCAACTCCCTACTTTCCTTCTGTCTGTTCCTCCAGAACCCCATCATCACTCAGTTCTTCCCCACCCTGCTGTTGTGGTGCTTCTCGGCCCTTCTCCCCACCATCGTCTACTACTCTGCCTTCTTTGAAGCCCACTGGACACGGTACAATGACAAACCCTGTATATCAATGTCTTTTTAATGCTTTCATCATTTATAGATACTAAGCTAAATATTCTGGTGGACTCAGAGAGTATGTGACCTTTGCTCTTCAGATCTGGAGAGAACAGAACCACCATGCACAAATGCTACACCTTCCTCATATTTATGGTTCTGCTGCTGCCATCTCTGGGCCTGAGCAGGTATTTTATCATTACCTGGTTAACATTGAAAAGTTAGAACTACAGATGTTATGATGAAAAAATACAGTTATCCCATCTTTTCTGCATACGTTGTTATATATCTTTAAAGAACACTGACTGTAACAATGTTTCACAATAGCTACTGAGACCCAATTTTGGATTTCGCATGCAAGCAATTTATTGGTGAATTTATTCTTAAAAGGGGGTTAAAATAGTTTATTAAGCAACATTATCCTGAATAAACAACCTTTTGACATTGTTGATGTATGCAATTGTGCTAATTTATAATGATGTATATTTCAATTTGAAATTATAGTAATTTGACAATTCTTTTTCAAACACAAATATTGTCTTTTGTGAAGAAAAAAAAAATCTAAACTGTTTTATCCAGGTAATTTTGGACTGACCTGTTTCTCATTTGCATTAAACATTTCATTTGATCTTTTCCTAAATGCAGTTTGGATGTTTTCTTCCGCTGGCTCTTTGACAAGACATTTCTTGACCAGGCAAAAGTCCGGTTCGAGTAAGGATTTGCAGTTCTAACATCCTGTTTGATTAAAGGATTTACAAAACATTTGGTTTATGCACATACATTTTGAGATTGCAGATAGCAAAGTTTTTATGGGTTGATTTCTTTTCCTTTAGATGTGTCTTCCTTCCAGATAACGGAGCTTTCTTTGTGAACTATGTTATCGCGTCTGCTTTCATCGGTAACGCCATGGACCTGTTGCGCATTCCTTATTTTCTCATGTACATGATCCGACTGTGTCTGGCACGTTCAGCAGCCGAGAGGCGCAACGTGAAGAAGGTCTGTGTAGTTTGCAAGTGTAAACGATACTCTCAGCCTTACTATTATAATCATATGAACATGATTACTCAATATATCTCATCTATTAATGTATTTGTTCAATCCTTTGTTTTCTGAGTTCCTCTCATTATGCTCAATAACTCCTCGTATCCTAATGTTGTGATTCACGGTGGTTGCGTTTTGTTACAGCATCAAGCTTATGAGTTCCAGTTTGGAGCTGCTTATGCCTGGATGATGAACGTCTTCACTGTGGTCATGACCTACAGCATCACCTGTCCAATTATTGTACCATTTGGTGAGTGACGCATTACTCACTGAAGAAGAATTCCTGCATTGTGGTGGTGGTTTTTCCACAGGCAAACACCACTCACATCATCTTCAAACAGAGTAAAAACCTGTTTGTCTTTAATTTTGTCTGCAGGCCTGATGTATATGCTACTGAAGCACCTGGTGGACAGGTATAACATGTATTATGCCTACCTGCCCTCCAAACTGGATAAGAAAATCCACTCTGGAGCTGTCAACCAAGTGGTGGCAGCACCCATCCTCTGCCTCTTCTGGCTGCTCTTCTTCTCTACTGTCCGTACAAGTAAGACACCACCAAACAGTGGCTCTGTTCTAAACACTAATGTGCTGCCTTCCTACACAGCCTTTTTTAGGTGTCAAAAGTCCTATTTGGACAGTAGTTGTTTCTCATGGGTACATCTATAAAAATAAATTAGCATGGCACCTGTGACAACTTGTCAAACAAAAAAAAATTTTTGCAGTTGACTTTAGACCAGGTTTTAGCTGGTCAATGGCGCAGTCTATTTCAGTTGCCTCAAAATAGCAACGTGCCAACAATGCGTCTGAACACACCTCGTTGCCATTTAAACAAGGTGGCGCAGGACGTGAAAATGATAACTGTGTCGGGCTGAAACTAGCAAAAAACATTTGCGCCGCGCCTGGCGCATGATAGGGCCCAATGACTTACTCATGTAGACATTTACCGCCACCTACTGGCAGTTTAGGTTTTTATTTCATAAAAAAAAAAAAAATCCATATCCAAGGTATAGTTCACCCAAAAATTAATATTCTGTCATTTACTCACCCTCATGGCTGTTGATGCATAAAAGGTTATGTGTAATAAATTGTATGTTGAATCAAATAAAACATTCTAAAGCTACTTTTTGTACACAATACTGGCTTTAAATTATCTTTGGGGGTAATTTCTCATTTGTCTACTTAATTAGATAAAAAAGCCCAAATGTATCTATATAATTAATTAATTTAATGTATATAATATATATATATACTCACAGTATTGGAGTGGTGAATGTAATATTATTCTTGTAAACAGTTTCCAGCATTTCAGTAATAAAAGTGTCCATATTTAAAATGTGCGCACCTTACCACAAAGTGCAACAGTTACCATATCGTGCATTTCAGTGGTCAAAAAGGATTACTGTTGAAATTGGGCTTTAGAAACTATACTCCAGATTAACTGCACAAAGATTATTGTCATGTCTCTAACATGTTTTACTCCCCTGCTTTCTTCTCTCTTGCTTTTTAAATTTTAAAGGTTTTAGCGCTCCAACATCAATGTTTACTTTTGTGGTTCTGATCATCACCATCATCATTTGCCTCTGCCATGTCGTCTTCGGTCATTTCAAATACCTCAGTGCGCACAATTATAAGGTCAGAAACCACTTTATCTAATTTTTCAGTTTTCATACACAGTCTAGCCTAGAACTTTCTCTAATCAGCAAAGTGATCTTCCTGTATTCACAACAGGTTGACATGGACGGTGTGGACAATGGACGACCACCAGGTTCATCCCCACCTGTCAAGTCTGTGGTAAGTTTTCATACTCATGACAGCTGTGTCTGTCACATCATATTAAGCAAGAAGGAATTTTGCATCCCTAGTTTTTAGCTAGGCTGGGTTAAAAAAATTATTGATTTTAATCGATTCTCATTTTGATGAACCGATATTGATTCTTAAATCCCAAGAATCAATTATTTTAGTTTATGCTGTTTTCAGTTGATGAATGAACAAAACTTTGTAGCACCTCCTATCCAATAAATCGCAAAAAGCTATGTGCTTTGTTAGTTTTGATATAAAAGAAAGTCTCTGCTTTCAAATTCTGTTTAAAAAAAATAAACAATAAATATTGCTTTGGCACACTTTAAGGTGGTGTGACAAAATACTTTAGACGCCTCAATTCGAGCGGCACTTGAACTGATTATCTCTTCTGCTTTACTACTAGTTAAAGCTCAAAATAAGCATGAATGAACATCTGAAGGTATGTTGAAAGATACAGTACAACTTATAGAAATCTGTATCATGTCTCATGTAATCGCTCAATCAGTGTTCAACCGCGAATGACTTCAATAAAACAGCTTGTAAACAATGTCACGTGATGTTATATTTACCTCAGAAAAGCCATTCAGGAACCATAAACTCTTTAGTCAGCTGGAACAATTTGCTTTAGAGAGGTGTATTTTGTTAATATATGCACTATATTACATATTCATTATATTTTTACTTAATTTGTTTTTCAATATTTAATGTATGTTTGAATAAATTCACAATGAAACAAGTTTACATTTAATTCGTTTTTTGAAATATAACATTTTATAGAGTAGAAATAACTTAATTGTCATTAAAAGGTTATTATTAAATGTATTATTATAAAAACATTTTTGCGTAATTTTAATGTTTGTATACAAATCAGTTACATTTAATCTTAATGTTATAAATGTACAAACTGACAGGGTTCCCTTTGGTTTACAGCATTAGTTGAGAATTCAGAATTGATCAGATCATCAGAATTGAAAGCTTGTGAATCGAAATCGAATCAAATCGTGAAATTTGTGTCAATACCCAGCCCTAGTGTTTAGTGTCAACAGTAGTTATGTAGTAGTTATTCATATGGTGTTGATGCAGGGCTCCAGACTAACTTTTTTCACTAGGAGCACAGTGGCCCCCAAATTAAAATTTAGGGGCACACACCATAAATCAACATGCTAACCAAATATTCACATTTCTACTAATTTCCACTGTATTACTAATAAATACTTTGATAATAAATACAGAAATTACAATGTGCGGTTTCAAATTCAGTGTCACATTTTATTGTGCACTTTTGAAGATGCAACAACAAGGTAATCCGACACCATCGCTGTCATGACAGTACAAATATAAAAAAAATATACCATACATTCAGAATTTAAAAAAAGTGCTTAGTAACCTTTCGGTCATTTCACAATTACAAACAATACTTAACAAATGTATGTATACATTAGGGGCACTGGCCAATAACATTCCACTAGAACAAGGTGGCGACTGCAACATTCGCAGTTCATGGAGGTCGTCTCCTCAACCAGCTGAATTCTCGCAGCCTGTCTTCCTGAAAATGGTGGGTTCGGGCTTTTTTCGCCACACTGGCCACTCTGACTCTGAATCATCATCCGACTGTGATACTGTTGACTCTGGCACTAGCCGCAGGTCAGAAGAACGAGTCGATAGATCGCTTGCTCATTGCTCAGACGCACATAGCAGGTTGTGATATCTGTCTCTGTCTCCCTCCCACAGGCGTTTATGCGCGCTCGATTATCTCTAGGACCCTCGCCCTCCACACATTAGCCACTTACAGTGGCCATTCCCTATTCTTGTCACACTCATTGGCCTGCCACTCATTCCAGATTCATTGACGCGCCCCTTCCACGTTTAACGTGTTAAAAAAAAGGGCAAATTTACTGGTCGCACACTCTCAAATTGTGGTCGCAGTCTGGAGCCCTGTGATGTATTGCTATATTGTCAGCTCTGATTATTTTCTCAGCTTTACATCTTCACATTCTATCTCTTATCAGCAGACGTACGTCGCTCAAGTCTTACAGGACGAGAAGAGCACTGGCGAGGACGAGGGCCAGGCGTCCTCGCAGGATGAGGAAGTGGTGACCGAGGGGGATTTCCAGTCCGGAGAGGACAGCCTTATTGAGAACGAGGTGCATCAGTGACCCATGCCAGGGCCACACCATGTACTGAACTTAAGAGAAACTAGCAGGAGATCCACTACACCTCACTACACTTAACGCGTGTGTGTGAGCGTGTGTGTGTGTGTGCGTGAATCCATCACAGCTGACAGCTAAAACACTCCTTTATTATTAAGGCTTGGAGACAGGATGGCCAATTGTCAAGAATCTGAAGTGGCTTGTGATTGTACTCCATAAGAAACTGGTTCATCATAGTTTCATAATTATTGTTTGCAATGTTTGCCCTGTTCGTACAGCATTTGGTCAGTACCAAGTTTCTTGCCCTTGCAAGCGCATGTCTAGTAAATAATACCAAAAATAGTAATGATCACTAATTTGCCATTAACATTTTAATTCACCTATGTTATGATGTTATGATGTTATGGAAACTGCTATAGTGCTATCTCAGGTGGGCAGTAAAATTGTATATCAGCGGGGATTTCATTTCATCTTTTGCATAGGGAAAAATCTGAATATTTCTTCATTGGTTACATATGATAATGGTCAATTAATACAGTTTGGCAACTGTTAAAAACAAAAAAAAATATGTATATGACAACAGATAACAGTGCTCTACAATAACAATTTCTCCATGTTTACCATCTGAGGCCCAAAACATTTCAGTGATGGTGGATTTGATAATTTAGCAAATATTGTGTGAAATCACATATCTTTGAAAAGCTTGTTGAATAAACATCAATCAGAATGACAGACTGCTGAGTTGAAGTTTTGAGTTTGGCAAGGGAACCAAATATTATTTTCTTGGCCCTGCTGAAATGGCACTATAGCACAATATATTTAAGACATGCAGATTAATTCACGCAACTTACCATTCTTCTCTACCAAAGTGAATGTATTTAACATAAAGGCATTACTACTAGTGGAAAACTCACACCAGCCTGCTGAATTAACGGATTGTGAGGAAAACAGCCACCGAACACTAATTGTCTCAACTGGAAAAGCCACTTTCAGACTTATAGACTCAAAGGCAATTCACCATCCCTGTAACCATTCAAGGTCAAAGTCAAACGCATCTCCCACCCTCTTCTGCGCATCCAATGATTCAAGAGTTTAAATGTAAACCTTTGCATTACTAATCCATACTTGCGCTATGCGTGATATGAAACTACTTTCTGAATCAGGCATCAAATGGACCAACTTTGTGTTGCTCTACTGTGGAATGTTCTGTCAATAAATGATACTGTAGCAAATTGAACTTAAACGCACAGCAGATTCCCTATGTGGACCTTAAGGTGGAATTTTTCTTTTTATTATGCATGGGTATGAAATGATGGTTTCATCAGATTATTATTATTAATTTTTTTTGGCGCTAACAAATGATAATGTAGACATTAACCATTAAACATATTTTACTACTTAAACATAGTTTACTACTCATGTAAACTATTACTGTAAAAAAAGCATTGAAACATGCCCAGAATCCCTGAACGCCCTAAAAATTGGGTAATGATGATAGCTAAATCTCATTAGGTCATATAAACATGTGTCTTTAATATGGCCTACTTTGTTGCTATTGTGGTGTGTTCCTTTGCAATTTTTCAAGAGAACTGGAAATAACAGAATCCATGCTATGGTTCTTCTTACCTGTGTGCATTTACAAGCTGTTCACTGACACTTGCAGTTCTGAGATCATTTGACTGGGTTTATGCATCATTTAGTGGTTGAAGTCTGAAAAAAAGAATACAAAAACTAGTACAATGACCACTATTTACTGACCACTATTAAAACTTTTTGGGGTTTTTTTGACAACTACACTCTTTATATCTAGTCGTCGCCATGCTCAGACATTTTTGCTACTTTGTCCATTATATACATATTGCATTTTTGCTCTCTGTGCATTGTTGAAATGCAAGTCAGAACTGGAAACGAAATATTTTTAAGAAAGTTATTGGAGCAGACAAAGGCTGTGCCCGAGTACTTGCTTTAACATCATTTTATTTTCTCTGTCCAGTCCCTAATTTGTTCATCTTTCCTGCTAGTGGACCTAAATAGTTCTCATTGTGTCATTTGTTTACACGAATAGCAATGCAGTGTTTAAACTGTCATTTTCTGCAACAAATGTTGACTTGAAACAGTCGTCGGGTGTACAGTATGTAAGCTTGTGAATTAGAACACTAGGAAGCTAATCAGTGATATTTTTAGTTAAATTTATGTATATCACACTAATCTATCAATCACTGAGGAGCTCTGTAACTTTTAAACGCAAATAACACTGTAGGCTATGCACTTCGTGTGAAATATGTAACATTATCATGGTGTATGTAACAATTTCAAGCCATTTTTTTTTTTTTTTTTTTTATTGATCTTGTTTGGACAACGAGTAACTGCGGTGCTTTGTACGTCTGACGCTCTTGCTGCTTAGATACTGTAGGTGATGTCCGTATGACTGCATCCTGGATCTGTTTAAGGAAAAACACTGTTCTGAAGCATGATGCAGTGGCAATAATTTATTTATGCATCTTTATGACTTTTCCTGTTTGTTACAGATGTTGTCCACAGTATTTATTTCATTTGTCTATTATTTTTCCATCTTTTGAATTAACTGGCTGTTGAACTGGAATGAAGAGGTTAAATCGGTGTAATATTTTTGTAAATAGAAGAATTGCGCTGCTCTTGGAACACTAAACTGTATTTACATTTGTACAGCTTAGACAGCAAAACCATGTACAGTCGACCATGAATTGTTTGCTTTTGTCCAATTAGATTTCCCTTAAGATCATACTATGCTTGTGATTGCTGTTTTTAATAGTTTTGTATCTCAACCTCCCCTCAAATGATCTTTTGTACAGTGTCATCTTCAATCTCTTACATGTCTTTGAACAATAAAATAGACATTTACTGACAAAACCATATCAAGTGTGAAGAAATTCTTTTATAATGTCATTTATAAATTATACAAAGAAATGCACTAATTGTTTCACTTTACTGATTCTTTCTACTTATTTAAAACATAGTTTAGTTTAAGCAAGCAGCGTAGTTTAGATTACAGTGAACAGTGTGATTATTTATATTGATATATCAGAATTGAGTTAGTATTTTGTGCTTATACAGAAATTAAAAGGTATCATTTTAAAGCAATGTTCCATTTTCTTTCTGACCAAATGTGTTTAATTACTGAATCTTTGTGTTGTTGATGAACACTAATGACTTTAACTATTGAGTGGATTAACTTAAAACAAACAATTGTACACCCTTTACAAGAAAAAAAAAAAAAAAATTTTTAAACTTTAAATAATATGGTTTTAAAGTGCTTCTTTACCTCCTATGAGGAGTCATGATATCGTTTTATGGCAGCTTTCTTCCCTCTGCCACGAAACAGTGAGTACAATCTTTGACCTCTCATAGTCTTATGGTGGAGTCTTGTGATGTGTCTCCAGACGAGGAAAAACAGGAACAGAGAGTCATAAGCTCTCACATTTTCTCTGATGTTTGATTCACTAACGAATCTTTCATCTGAACCGATTCTTTTCAATGGTAAAGTCGAATCATTCGACTACATTTGGCGTCGGGAAAATGTATTAAAAGTGTTTACCAACAATTATATTGAAGGGACAAAGAGATAGAGGTCAAGTATGTTAGACTCCATTGTTATATTTCTATAGCTATAGCAAAGCCCGTCTACGGAATACATATTAGACATTCTCTGGCTATAGTAATGAACTCGCCGTTCTGAATTCAAATTGTCGGTGAAGCTGATATGAGAACCATATTAACAGCGCTCTAGTCGTGTTATTTTTAAATTCGCATTACCTATATAACCTGAATCTTCTTATGACAATACTCTCAAAGAATATTTTCATGTATTGTAAAAGTTATTGAAGTAATGCGTCGTAAAGGAAGCCGCTTACCTCAGACGCTCTGGCAGCGGTGCGCGCGCGCTCTCCATAGTTCAACGGCTTTTGCGCGTGCCCATATCTAATCTAATGTTCACAACATTTAAATGTGACTTAAATACTTAAGTGACTCGCTTGGCGGGTGAAAATAAGTCTGTTTGCCAACTGTGCTTGGTTTTTTTTTTCCCTAACGTAAGCAAATAATGCTCCACAAACGTTGTATTGTGGTTATACACAAAATGTAGTCGATCAAAATATATTTTAATTTTTTTGAGGTAATTTAGACGTGCATCTTTATAACCTTATAGTGATAACATACCAATAAACAGCAATTTTACAACGGAAATAAAACGTAACAAAATAAATCCCGACTGATGGTTTTCCTGATGACACTTCTGGGTGACGACGAATCAGTTCACCGAAAAGAACCGATTCTCTTAAATGAATCGAACACTCTTCTGAGCATTAGTTTCATGTAATTCATTTTCTCAGACTCCAGGGGTGTAGTTTAGGGTGGTGGAAGATTATGGAGGGTGTTGAGACGTGGAGAACTCCACTATGCATTTCATTGAGTGTTCAAAGGGGATATTTTGTCTTCCTTTTGTATTTTAGGGTGTTTACACGTGGTGCAGCTTGAATGTGCGTTAAGAGGTTTGATCGGAAGGGCTGAATAACAGAAGCAAGCATGGACGGAGCGTGGGGTGTTATTCTCATATCTCTGGCAATGTTCGTGGGATGTTTCGTGCTCGGGATAATTCCACTATTGATCAATTTATCAGAGGTAAGATGATTCACATTCAACAAGTGTTGTTTATGCACTAAGTTACTGTAAAGCAGAACATAACGGGATACATAACGTTACAGACGATAAAGCAATATATCAAATGCAGATAAAAACAAAGTGTTAAAATACACTATATGTACATTGTTGCATGCGTTATAATTGAAGTTAAGCTGTATCATTAAGGTTGTTACTATACCTTGTACTTTAGCCTGTGGTTTTGCGTTCAGGCACGTAACGGTAGCTGCTTTTCTTTTTCTTTTTTTCTTCTTTTTTTTTACGTTAGCTGCTTTTATGCACGTGATATTTGGATCTAAAAAAATCTCTGTGCTGTAGCAAACAGTTCAACTTTATATATTTTGAGTTGAATGTCATCGTACAAAAAAGGTACTGTGGTATACACTCACCGGCCACTTTATTAGGTACACCTGTCCAACTGCTCGTTAATACTTAATTTCTAAGCAGCCAATCACATGGCGGCAACTCAGTGCATTTAGGCATGTAGACATGGTCAAGACAATCTCCTGCAGTTCAAACCGAGCATCAGTATGGAGAAGAAAGGTGATTTGAGTGACTTTGAACGTGGCATGATTGTTGGTGCCAGAAGGGCTGGTCTGAGTATTTCAGAAACTGCTAATCTACTGGGATTTTCACGCACAACCATCTCTAGGGTTTACAGAGAATGGTCCGAAAAAGAAAAAACATCCAGTGAGCGGCAGTTCTGTGGGCGGAAATGCCTTGTTGATGCCAGAGGTCAGAGGAGAATGGCCAGACTGGTTCGAGCTGATAGAAGGGCAACAGTGACTGAAATAACCACTCGTTACAACCGAGGTATTCAGCAAAGCATTTGTGAAGCCACAACACGCACAACCTTGAGGCGGATGGGCTACAACAGCAGAAGACTCCACCGGGTACCACTCATCTCCACTACAAATAGGAAAAAGAGGCTACAATTTGCAAGAGCTCACCAAAATTGAACAGTTGAAGACTGGAAAAATGTTGCCTGGTCTGATGAGTCCCGATTTCTGTTAAGACATTCAGATGTTAGAGTCAGAATTTGGCGTAAACAGAATGAGAACATGGAACCATCATGCCTTGTTACCACTGTGCAGGCTGGTGGTGGTGGTGTAATGGTGTGGGGGATGTTTTCCTGGCACACTTTAGGCCCCTTAGTGCCAATTGGGCATCGTTTAAATGCCACGGCCTACCTGAGCATTGTTTCTGACCATGTCCATCCCTTTATGGCCACCATGTACCCATCCTCTGATGGCTACTTCCACCATGTCACAAAGCTCTAATCATTTCAAATTGGTTTCTTGAACATGACAATGAGTTCACTGTACTAAAATGGCCTCCACAGTCACCAGATCTCAACCCAATAGAGCATCTTTGGGATGTGGTGGAACGGGAGATTCGCATCATGGATGTGCAGCCGACAAATCTGCGGCAACTGTGTGATGCCATCATGTCAATATGGACCAAACTCCCTGAGGAATGCTTCCAGCACCTTGTTGAATCTATGCCACGAAGAATTGAGGCAGTTCTGAAGGCAAAAGGGGGTCCAACCCGTTACTAGCATGGGGTACCTAATAAAGTGGCCGGTGAGTGTATATGGTAAGATTACCACGTTCATATGGCATTTCGAATGTCTAAAAACATTGCAATACTCTTGTACTTTTTTGTCAGTGTCATACTATAAACCATGTAAGTCCATGACTATTAACAGCTAATGCAATAAATGTCTATTTTGACATTGAAATGCAAGTTTAAAGTTATTTAAAGACATTTTCTCCACCCTTACAGCACAAGCTGCAGTTGATTACTGTGTTGGGGGCGGGGCTTCTATGTGGCACTGCCCTGTCAATCATCATCCCAGAGGGGGTGGAGTTAGTGCAGGAGTCATGGAAAGGTAAGACTGGCCATCTTTCTCTGTTTTATTCATTCACTTCTCTATCAGGGAATGGATATGCAGAGTCATGCACACTCTTTTTCTTTGTTTACTTTTATGCAAAGTCATTTTTAATGGTAACCCCATACTCAGCAGGCCATGATCAATTATGTTTGCAAATACATGTTTTCTCCTCCTCCACTATAGACTGGTATTGCTCCTCTATGGAATGGAATCAAAATATATCTGGATCAAATTCAACACTTCATCTAGTCGAAAAAAAAGGTCTGCGTCCTCATTTCTTCATAGGAGTCTCTCTCGTCTTGGGCTTTACGCTCATGTTTGTGGTGGATCAGATTGCCAACTACTGCTCCATGAACGGTACCTCAATCATAAACTTATCATCATAAACACAGTTCTAAAATTATACACTCACTTCTTCCAAACATAGGCTGTGTTCAGAATAGAAATGTATAGTGTAGGTTCCCTTATATTGTTTTTAATCATTTTTTAAATGGTATACAACAAAATATTTCAAATTGTAGAATGATGTATTGTTTAATTCAGTGAGTTATCATGTCAGATATACAACCTTATTTTGCGTTTTTAATCCAACTTTAATTTTTTTTTTTTTATCCTAACTTTTGGGGTGACTTAAAACATTTTGAGAAATATCTAGGTCATATTTCACCTCAAAATCAAAACAGAATTATAATAAATTGCACTTTGCATAAAGATTAGGCCTATTTTTATAGAGCTGATTAAAGGGTTAGTTCACCCAAAAATGAAAATGCTAAGACTTTCGTTCATCTTCAGATCACAAATGAAGATCTTTTTGATGAAATCTGAGATTTCTGTCCCTCCATTGACCGCTACGCAACTACCACTTTGACGCTTCAAAGAGATCGTAAAAATAATAGAAATCTCTCAGATTTCATCAAAAAGATCATCATTTGTGTTCTGAAGATGAAAAAAGTTACTGGTTTGGAACGACATGAGGATAATTAATTACAGAATTTAAATTTTGGGGTGAATTATCTCTTTAAGATCTTTTGCATGTGCATCAAGCACAAGTCTTGTATCCACACAAGTCTTCAATTCTCAGTAGTTCAGTGTAATGTCAAATTTAATTCTTAGTGTATTATTGAAAATATAAAGCACAACTGCAAGCATGCATCCTGAATTTAATTTATTCCACTTGGGCGCACACAGACACAATGAAGTCTGCGGAAAGACAACCCGGTGTGAAATGCAGTCAAATGCTCTCTTGAGAATATTTCTGTTTGTCTTGTTTCCCAGATCCCCGAGTGCGCATGCACAGTGGCAACAGTGTTACTGCCACCCTGGGTCTGCTTATTCACGCCGCAGGTAACAAGAGCCTCAACGCCACTATTGTGTTCCCACATTTCCCAGATTACACTACAGTGAATCATGCCAGTAGTGCTTGTCCTGAGGATGATTATTCAAGTCAGTGAACAATGGGTTTCTAAATAATCTTCCGTTTTGTGTTTATCACAGCATCTGTCCTATAATTACCAAAAAGGGACACAATCTAGGGACTAAAAACAGACTGAACTCATTGTCTGGTTTGGTTTTCATGGCTAGTGTTGCATTTCTGTTTTCACACAAAGGGAATAATGATGCCTCAGTTGGTTTGGTTGCAGTGTTTTGTCAGGTGTGGAGAGATGCCCACAGCTTGTGATTTGCATGACATTCACATCATTTCTCTCTCTTCAGCTGATGGTGTGGCTTTGGGTGCAGCTGCCGCCTCATCACAGGTGTCTGTGCAGGTTGTCGTGTTTTTTGCTGTCATTTTGCACAAGGTGAGACTTCTCTGGTATCGGTCTTTCTAATAGTCTGTCTGTAATAACACTGCTGAGTCAAGTGACTCTAGTAACACCAAGATCATGGGTTCGATTCCCAGCATGAACTGATAAAATCTATTCCTTAAATTCAATGATAGTCGCTTTGGATAAAAGTGTCTGCCAAATGCATAAATGCAAATGTAAAAGTATTGACATATCCACAAAATACTGAATCTAAGAAAAACTAATTATATAATAGTCTTTAATATAATAATATTCACAATGGCTCACTCGATTTAGTGATTTAGTAATAATAATTAGGGTTGCTTGCCAATTTAATGTGTTAACTATAGAAAAAAACGTGTTAAAATTATCATAATGATATAGTTTAGCCAATGTCATCTGAGCAAGAGTGCTGTCTTTTCCCAAATATCTGCATGATTCCAAATGTAATATTTATTTTATAAAACGGTTAAAAAAACAAGATGTTAATATAGCGTTACATTTTAGACACAATAGTGTCTGTTTTTGCATTTCGCCAATGAAAATAATCCCAAATAAAGCCACAGCAGAGCTGATGTGCATCTCCGAGCAACACAGCGGTGTTTCATCACTGAATGAATCTGCGTAGTCAGACCTTTAGACTTCAGTCTGGACTCTATCGCAGCTTTCATTGGCCAAGGACCACCCAGAGGCCGTTTGACTGTCATGTAAAGCAACCAATCACAGTCTGTTTGGTTCTGTGTTATGTTTAGGGCATGAAAATGTAACGTCGATGTGCCTACGATAACAGACCGGTGTGTAAAACTCTTGGATGTATTTAAAGAGTCTATGCCAGCGTTTATCTGAGACTGACCAGCACTCATTGTCACAGTTGTAAACGGGGTTTGGCATCACGGCATCTTTGTTTTCAGGCGGACCATTAAAAACGCGACACACATGTCCTGTAGAATTCAACCAATCAGGTGACCAATCTGTGGGCCTGACGTCTGAGGCTGAGACTAAATCGAGTCAGCCATTGATTCAGTGACTCATTCATAAAAAAAGTCCACTTGCTTCGTTCCTGAATGAATCGGTTGAATAAATGACTCGCTCATTAAAGGGATACTCCACTTTTTTTGGAAATAGGCTCATTTTACAACTCCCCCAGAGTTAAACTGTTGAGTTTTACCGTTTTTGAATCCATTCAGCCGATCTCCGGTTCTGGCGGTACCACTTTTAGCATAGCTTAGCATACATCATTGGAGTGGACAAGACCATTAGCATTTCTAAAGAAAAATGACCAAAGGGTTTCGATATTTTTCCTATTTAAAACTTGACTCTTCTGTAGTTACATTGTGGACTAAGACTAACGGAAAATGTAAAGTTGAGATTTTCTAGGCTGATATGGCTAGGAACTATACTCTTATTCCTGCGTAATAAATAATCAAGAAACTTCACTGCCGTACCATGAGTGCAGCAGGCGTAATGATATGACGCAGCGCCTGAAAATAGTTCCGTTGTGTTGAAGGAAGGTGGCCTATTTTCAGGCGCTGCGTCATATCATTACGCCTGCTGCTCTCATGGTACGGCAGTGAAGTTTCTTGATTATTACGCAGGAATAAGAGTATAGTTCCTAGCCATATCAGCCTAGAAAATCTCAACTTTACATTTTCCGTTAGTCTTAGTCCACAATGTAACTACAGAAGAGTCAAGTTTTAAATGCTGCTGGGAAAAGACAGCACTCTTGCTCAGATGACATTGGCTAAACTATATCATTATGGTCATTTTAACACGTTTTTTTCTATAGTTAACACATTAAATTGGCAAGCAACCCTAATTATTATTACTAAATCACAATTTTTCTTTAGAAATGCTAATGGTCTTGTCCACTCCAATGATGTATGCTAAGCTATGCTAAAAGTGGTACCGCCAGAACCGGAGATCGGCTGAATGGATTCAAAAACGGTAAAACTCAACAGTTTAACTCTGGGGGAGTTGTAAAATGAGCCTATTTCCAAAAAAAGTGGAGTATCCCTTTAAGACAGTGACCTGCCGGTTTTAGTTTCATATTTCATTTTTCATTCATATTCATGCCACCTCTGAGTTAAACAGTCTGTGTAAATGCCACTTGAAATGCGCCTTTTTGAAGAAGAATAAAAAAAATTTGTAGCCTTAAAAATTTACGTATAATAAATTCTATGTTGAATCTAACTATTTCTTTCTAAAGCTACTTTCCATAATGTCTAATCAATGCTTTACTTATCTAACACAGTAATGACTTTAAAAAAGATTTTTTGGGGGGTCATTTGCAATTAATTCGCTTAATTAATCAGCACATCGTGTAATTAATTAGATTTTTTTTTAATTATCACTTGACAGCCCTAATAATAATACCATTTAATGTCCGTTAATGATAGGAAAAAAAAAAAACTTGTCCACTGCCATGCATTTGTTTCCAGTTAGTCTGCAATTGTCTTGCTTTATTCAACACAAATTCTCTCTCTCTCTCTCTCTCTCTCTCTCTCTCTCTCTCTCTCTCTCTCTCTCTCTCTCTTAGGCTCCAGCTGCGTTCGGTCTCGTGTCTTTCCTCATGCACGCAGGTCTGGAGAGGAAGACTATTCAGACGCATTTACTGGCATTTTCTGCTGCTGCGCCACTGATGGCCATCAGCACTTACTTCATCCTTAGTGCGGTGAGAGACCCTGTTCTCTTTATTCATTCTTTGAAACCTAGGCCCTGTTTTCACCTGATATTAAAGTCGGCATGAAATCAAATTTGACAAATCTTCTTTTTATATGTAATATTGTAGTGTTTATTATAAATGATTTATCTGTGCACTTCATTATTTTTTTTAAATTCATGTACCCTTATAATCTTTAATCAAATACATTACCCTTCCCTCCCCCCTCGAAACGACCTCTCTTCTCTTTCGGTCACGTGCAATGGCGAAAGGGTGCGGCCAGAGCCGATGAGGGTGCGGCTATCGGTGCACCGCCTCTCAGAGAAGATACATTCAAATCTGCCTCCATTTTGTTCGCAACGCCCAACCTCCAACGATCCAATCAATTCCCGAAGGACGAAATCAAGCCCCGCCCTACATTTTTTTCTAATTTCAGAAGCCGTTTCACTCGGATATACTTCACAACAAGGAAAAATGACAATCTCAACTTCCGTTTCATGCCGACTTTAAGATACGTTTTGGCCGATCGGATCACAAGTAGACGAGGGAGACACATTCCCGTTTACACCTGGTGTTTTAATTCGTCTCTTTTGTCCACTTTCAACCACTTCTGTCCTGATTTCTTCGAGGGGAGGGTCTATGGGCGGATAAATGTATGTTTTTTCAGAACTTTTTGATCTAATGGACAAAATAAGCTCACGCAATTTACATATGAACGCGACCGGAGACAACGGAAAAACATATGGAGAGCATTAGCTTTAGTTTATACTCTGACAGCCACAAGTCCAGCCGAACGCTGTGAGTGTGTGTTAGAAAGGAATGGTGAGAAAACATTGTGTTTGGTACGTTTTTCGTCTTCAAACCAAACTTGGGTCTCCAGCTGACAGTTTAAATCCCCTCTGGCTAGTGCGCTTCCCATAATGCTTACGCATTAGGTCAGTTGGCGGAGAGTAAACATCTTTTGTGGCTGTTCAAACACATTCGACCGGATTCCTTTCATAGTGTAAACGCTCATGCGGTCGAATGTATTTAAACAGCCACAAAAGACGAGTTTCGAGTTTTTGACGACCTCTGGAAGCGGTCGAAAGTGGACAAACTCAAAACGTTTTAGACCCTGTTTATGAAGCTGAATTTTTGAAGCTGTTATGTTTGTTTCTAATAAGTAACTAGATAAGAATGTTTGGGGTGTGAGTGTGTCATGGAGAGAGAATGTATGTTCTGAACATTACATTACAGTAGTGCAACTACATATTTTCCATTTAATTCTTCTGTTGTTATTTATTCTGTACTGATCTAAAATAAGTAATATACTTTTTTGTCTTTTGCAGTCTAATGGCTCGTCCCAGAGCCGTCTGAGCACTACAGGCATTGGAATGCTGTTCTCAGCTGGGACTTTCTTGTATGTGGCCACAGTTCATGTTCTGCCTGAAATCAACAGCAGAGGACAGCAGAGCTCCACTCACCTCTACCATCACGCGGGATCTGGATCCTACCAGCACCAGGGCGGTCTGGGCATCACAGAGAGCCTCACTCTCATCCTGGGGATGGGACTGCCCGTGCTGTTGGCCCTCGGACTGCCAGATGATTAATCTGTAAAAACAATCCAACAGCCAGATATGTGACGTGTAATGATTCATTTTGAAATGTTTATATTTTTATAAAGATTTGAGAATGCTCGTTTGAGTTTTGTTTTGTCATGATTAGTGTTGTGAAACTTCCCACATGGTCAGTTTTAACTCTTAATTTGTTTTTGGCTTTTGCCGAGAAACAAAACACAAGCCTGTGGCATGCTGGTATTTATGTGCAGTTATGGTCCGACTCTGGGTCATTTGTCGCCTCCACGCTGCCATATTGAATCAAAGAAAAAAATATTGATATTTACGTTCTTATACCTAGAATCAAATTTTATTTTGTCTTACAGCTGAAGTCATTTTTTCTCACTGCCATTAAGTTGCAATAATTAAGTGCAATACAGTGCTCTTTTTCCAAAGATTTAAAAAATATTGTTGCTTTTTTTTAGTTTTTTATTAAACCAAGAATGCCTTATATTAGTATAAACCAATATTTATGTTTAGAATTACAATGCAGTGCAATCTTGATATGGCACGACAGTCTCTCTGGTACGTGACAATCTATTAAAAGCCATTTAAAGCTACTGTTTGTGTGCATTTTTTGTGTTTTGCAAATCATTTTTGTGGATCAACATTCCTGTCCAAAAACAGTCCCTAGCCCTAGCCCTAAACTAAGCCTAAACTTGACGACAACTGCAAAGTTGTCCCTCAAATCTGATTGGTTGATTGGAATGTTGTTCCAGGATCAACAAAGATGAGCTTGTTGAAAAGGTCTGTTGCTGATAAATAGCTATTGATACACCAATAGATGTGCGTCAGACTATATTTATCTTAAACCTGCAATTTTAGTGATGATCTTTTTAGTAACTTGACACAAGAATGCCCTGACTGAATTTGCAATTAGCAATAGTACTGGCCAAGCACAATGTGAAGGTTTCCAACTAGTGTTGTTAAATCGATTAATCGCATCTAACATCGAAGTTAGTGTTTTTATATATATGTGTGTCTGTGAGGCTATGTATGCATGTATATATATACACACACACATTTATTAACAAACTTTTACATTAGATGCGATTAATCAAGATTAATTGATTTGACAGTGCTATTTCTAACCAAGTTGGTCTCAAATTTGCAACAAGTCTATAAAAAAAAATTGAGAAATATTGTTAAATATTCCAAAACTTTATTGGTGAATAAAGCATTCAGAAATCACATTATTTGTTCAAATAAAAGTCAATAAATAAATTCTCTATATAATAAATACATGGCCTGTCTTTGGTGAAGTCTAAAAGCTTATTAATCGTCTTTTGACTTGATAAATACATTTATCAGCACTGTAAACACCTCATTTGTATGAAAAAACATACATAAAACTAGTCTAATACTTGTGCTGGAAGCTGGATTTACATTTCAAATGTGCCTATAAACTTGATTTATGTCTATTGTTTGGCTGCATTAATACTATTGTAATTTGATTATCATCAGTAGCACTCTTCATAGTTTCAGGCGACCCATGTGAGCGTTCAGCTCGGCTTCTCGAGCCATCTGGTCAAAGGTGCGCCGGGACGTCTGCTCCCTCACCCTGTCCCGCATGTAGCAGGAGGCGTGAGCCACTTTCCGGCTCCTCTCCATGACCTCGACCCTC
This sequence comes from Rhinichthys klamathensis goyatoka, assembly GCF_029890125.1. NCBI lineage: Eukaryota > Metazoa > Chordata > Actinopteri > Cypriniformes > Leuciscidae > Rhinichthys > Rhinichthys klamathensis. The sequence goes on from NW_026606615.1 coordinate 1,818,703, forward strand.
TCTTTCTGCAGCTTCTCCCTGCGCTCGTCCTTCTGCGTCACGGCTTCGCATCTTTGCTCCCACTGTGCTTTCTCCTCCTCCAGGACTCGGTCTTGTAGCCTGCGATGATTCATTTCCTTTTCCTGGTTTTCTCGTCTGATGCGCTGAGCTCTGCGACTCCGCTCCTCCTGCGCCTGACGCACGGCGTTCTCCATCCTCATCTGGCACCGTTTCACCAGCGTTTGCTTCTGCTCCACCCAATCCCTGTTCTCCCTCTCCACCCGCTCCTGCGCCGTCCGCATCTGCTCCTCCTCCTTCAGCGCACGCAGCCGCATCTCCTGCACGCGCGCCTCCACAAGCACTTCATGGTTCTCCGAGGAGCGCTGCAGCTTCCGCTCTAGCCCGTTTCTCCTCAGCTCCTTCTCCACGTGCTCCTGCTCCTCGGCCTCCTTTTTTAGGAGGAGGTGCTTGAGAAGCTCCCTCTCGTTCTCTTGCTTGATTCTCCTCCGTTCTCTCTTTTCCTGCGTTCGCTTGCTCCTCATCGCATGCTGTTCTCTATCACGCGCCGCCTGCAACTCCGTCTCTCGCTGCGCCTCCTCATTGCGCTCCTTCTCCTGCCAGAGCCTCTCCTGGTAGCGCTTGCGTTCTTTCGCTTCCCTGTTTGCCACGTTATGCTTGGACCTGCGTTGAGTTTGTTGCTCCTCTGCAAGTCTTCTCCAGCGCTCCTCCTGTTGAAGCGTCTCTCGTTTGCGTTGCTCCGTAAGAACGGCCTCCTGTTCCTCTCGACGCCTCCTTCGCTCCTCCAAGTCCTCCTGCCAGCGACGGATATGTCGTAGAAGCTCTTTTCGCTTCTTTTGCTCCAAGCGAGCTCTCCGCGCCTCCTCGCGCCTCTTCTCCTCCTCGCGATTTTGCTCCTCGAACTTGCTCTGCCGTAAACTAAACTGCTCCTCTTCATGCTTGGCCAGCATCAATGCGGCAATCTTATGATCTTTTTCCGGGATTGTGATGCACAGTTTGCGACTGATCTCCTGCGAGAGGCTTTTTAGTCGGCGCTCCGTCGCAGGAGAACGTCTGAGGTCGGCCAGACTGAAACTGTAGGGTAACCTCTGAGCGTATGTGGTCGTAAACCTGTCTGAGATGGTGATCGCAGACTTTGAATCTGTGAAGCGTGGATCACTGGGACTTTTGACTTTGGAGTCAGTGCTTTGACTCTCGGCTTTTTGTTCTAGGACGGTTTCCAGGGCTGTGAAGGGTTTTACAGATGACTTTCTATTCCAGCCCTCTTGTATGATTCGCTCTCTCTCCTCTCGACACAAGCGCAGTCGTTCTCTTCTTCCTTTCTCGTACTCCTCATATAATACAGTCACTTCCTCCAAAGAGGACTCCAGGTTTTCATCAATAACATCTGTGAGGGATCTGAACAGCAGATCAACAGGTTTCACTCCCAGTCTTGCACAGGATTCAAGTGAACGTGGACTTGTCAGAACATATCTGCTGTCTTTAGCTTCGGGAGAGTTAAAATTATTCAAATCCAAATGCAGGATCGGTGAAATTGATCTAATATGCTCCATTAACACCTGTGTTTAATACAATGAGTGCATTTGATCGAGAATACAGCTGGTTTACTAATCCGTCATACTAGTCCCCCGGTTGACAGACAAAAATAAAACGTGTTTTAATACATTTTTAGTCTACGTTTTTGATTTTTGTAATACTTATTGGCGCCTGAACCTGCTCTTCAAAACCTCGGACGCTTCTCGGATCACCATAGCAGCGCAGTAACGTCACAGGAACAGGCCTCGTGTTCAAGCTTATGGGAATTCAAATTCAAAACAGCGCCATCTAGCGACCAGGCGTTTATACTGCCACGACAGTACCGGTACTTTTCAAGCAAATCCAGTACGTTTGTTTGGTTGTAAATTACAAAACAATAGTGAACATGTTGATAGTTAATGTGATGGACTACACCTGATACCTGTGTGATCTTGAGGAGAAATGAGAAATGACACCAAATCTCTAGAGAAACCGTCCTGCAGCATTTGTTTCCACGACATTTGCGTCGATGTTTTGTTTAATGCAATATTCAAATAACCTCTTCGTATATAAAATTGTCATGAAAGCATTTGCTCGTATCGCATAAAACAGAATATCATTAATAAAGGAGATATTCACTCTTAAATAAGCAAAAAACAACATATTCCGTTAATAAAAACGAATCAGTACTAGCTCACTGCAGAAACTAAGTATTTTTGTCTTCTTTTCCAGAACAAATCTAAAAATTCTTAAATCAAAATACATTTAGGCTACTTGAGAAGCAATGACTTAAGATTTAAGTCTTGTTTGTTGCGTTGAGCATTAAAAAGCTTTGCCACAGGAATGACGCCACTAATCAAGAAAACTTCCTGTAATTACAAACCGTTTCTCCAGAAACCCTCCATTCTGAGACCGATGAGTGACCACTGTCTATGTGAGTGACTGACGAGTTGTGCTTCTGGTGCAGCTCACGCACTGAACAGACATCATCGTCAAATTACAAACAGAAATGTGTTTATTTCTACCCCGTCCAGTCACAGACCCACCCCGCCAAACATTTCCATTTTGCACATTTTTTGGAAAACATCTCATTCAGCAAAACAAGTTGTGCATTAACAATGTTAGAATGTGGCTGCAATAAAACATAGAATACAAAAAGCTGTTAAAAAACAATAGTATAAATAATGACAAAATTAATTTTACAATTTTAGGCCTTCACTCTTTGAAAACATTCAAATCAAATACATGCAGCTGACAAAATGAACAACAAACATCTGAACTTATTTTAACATTCAAAATACCACTATAAACTTCAATTGGGGCCCTTTAATATGTGATACAGTACGGTTTATCTAGAACCACTGCAAAATGCGATTTTCTTACAGTATTTTTGTCTAATATCTAAACATTCTTAAATCAAGATGCATTTACAAAAAGTCTTGTTTTCTGAAACATCTAATCAAAATGAATCGAGTTCATGCTTAAAACTAGAAAAAATAACTGCCAATGGTATCAGAAAAATAACTTAATTCATGGGGAAAAACAGATATTTTTAGTTTTAAGCATAAACTTAATGTTGATGAATTCATCAGAGAATAGACTTAAAGTCCCCATGGTGAAAATCAAGTTTTTAATGTTGTTTATATGCCCGTCTCGCTGGTGTTTCTGACGTCACAAACTACCTTGTAACCAATCAGGTCAACATGCGATCGTCACGAGTGGATCTCTGAGCTGAGTGAGTGAGTGGAGGCGGGGCTCTGTTGATTGTTCATAGAACCGCGTATACTAAATGAGGCAAGGTTGTAGAGTTACATTCAAGCTATTTTAAGGCATGAATAATTTTTAAAGGAAAAACATTTAAATGTCATTTTGGTGAACAAAGATGAGTTTTAAGGGGTAAAATGATTGCCTACATGGGGACTTTAAAGCTTAAGCAATATCCCTTCTCAAATAAATTCATCTTGATTTCCATTTTTAATGGAAAAGTAGGCAAAAATACTAAGCAAGAATTTTTTTTGCAGTAAACTACTGCCCTAATAGCTGCAAGTCTCACTAAACAAAACTAAAACAGGGCAATTAAAACTGTTAATACCTACAAAAACATTTTAAAAACTAAAACAGAAAGGTGTTAACCTGACCCATACATTATTGCTAAATACTGAAATGGCACAATATACAAGTACACAAAAACAGACTTTTTGGCTTGATGATGATCATGACATCATAATGATCGTGTAATCCTCGTGTGAATCCAGTCTATTCCAGATGCCATATGCAGTTCTGCAAGAGACACAAGAGGGGCAAATGGATATACAGTATGTGCAGTATGAAAACTTTCTCTCTGGCTCTGTGTACAACTTGGGTTAAAGTTCCTCTTCCTCTTACTGAGAACTAGATCACGGCCCGGAAGCCGAAGGATAACGCGGCTCCCAATGCCAAGCCGAGAGAGAGGAAAAACGCCATGATGGCTCCTGCAGTTTCTGCTTCATGCTGGGAGACTTTCCTGTGGGACGAACACAAAACATTAGAGGACATGAAGAACTTTGACTAAACTGTTAGACGAACATCATCAGGACAATGTTCATTGTGTACAGAAAAGATGTAACTAATGATACTTCTGTTATGGACTGATGATGATGCATCTTAAATGCAGCGTGTTCATTTAAGTTTATTTAACCAAAAAAAGTGCATAATCCAAACAGAAGAAGAGCGACGTCACAGCTTAGACCACACAAACAACACCAGATAATGATGAACACCATGATTTTGTAAAGACTGTTATTTCTCTAGCAGACCAATATAAAGTGTAATATGCACTGTATTTGGCATGTATGTTGATGTTGTTGTTTTGTACTTACTTTGGTCCGAAGCACATGCAGAGACTGGCCAGATATCCGTTGCTAAAGGAGAAGAGGATCATGAAAACGATGTACCAGGAGTCGTGAGCGAACAACACAGGCAGGGTGTATCTGGGCTGAACGTTGCAGAGGAGGAAGAGAGGGATGAACACCACGCGAGCCATGACCAGGATGGGCAGCAAGATGCTGTCTTTACCGGGCTGAACAGAGAGAGGTCACATGTCAGACATTCATCAACATCACCCAAATCTGGAGAGAAATTAATTACCTTTTATTTGTCAATACACTATTAGTGATGGGTTGATGAAGGATTTGGTCATATTATATATGACATTACTACTATTAACTCAAAGCTCTTTGTTGTCAATTTCAAAATTGATCAATAGTTTTGCAAATGAATATAGCAGTTTTTTGTTATTGATTACTAAAACAATTAAAAACTGTTTTCGTTTACTGAAATAAAATAAAATATAAATCTTAGATTGGCAACATGGTTACTAACCGAAATAAAATAAGTTTAAGTACTAAATAATTACTAAAACTACAACTGAAAAAAAAAGCTAAATAGAAATATAAAAACATAAAATTAAACAAGTTAAAACTAAATTGAAAATAAAAATGTAAAATATAAAAATAAAAGCTCATTCAAAATATTCATAAATACTTCAATAGATAATTCACACTAAACACTGAAACGAATAAATAAAACATTTATGAATATTAATACAAATATTGTGTAAATGTTTCAATCAATTTTGTATCATAATGTCACATCTGTATGAAATCATAATTTTGTATTATATCATAATACACAGTTAGCTGTCATCTAATAAACTACCAGGGTCTATCAGGACGGCATCGGTCATTATAAAACCCTTGCTGGTCAACCACTGCAATCCATTTGCTTAAACAGCCAATCAGTGCATGAGAAAGACGTCGAACAGGCCTTTGGCATCTTGAATACATTCTGGGATCATGTGAACGTGGTTTTGCCCCTAAAATACTCAAAAACCCATGACAATACCAAATCTAAATACAGCAAATTTAAAGCGATTGCCTGGACATGACATTTCAATTCATCCACCATCTCCATATACCCCAGAACAAGTTGATGTACTGCAGTTTCTCCCATGATGCTCAGTTTATTTAAATCTCACATTCAGATGGACGCTATAATCGAGTCAAACTACCAGTATAACAAGCGTTACATTGACTGTGGTAAACTGCACACATGACCGTCACATGAGCGTCACACAGCTGACTGCACACCACACGGGCTTCCAGTGGGCATGTGATCAACGAGCCATACCCCCCGGCAATTAGTATTATTCAAAAAAAATATATTATATCAAACTTACTTAAAGATATTCCAATACTTACTATTGTACTGTGAAATTATAAAATCGAGTATTTAATAAACAAACATGAATTTTATTTTACAGAACAACAGTGAAATTACAACACTAACATTAATGGTTGATTTAATTTCTTTATTTTCCATAATTTCCATTGAAACAGGAAGACAGGGCGGGACATATCGAACAACAGCCCCTCCCCCTTTTTTAAATAGCCAATAGCGTTAAGTTTATATCACGACCAGAGCCGTTGAACTCGGCAAAGCCACATTTGATAGCCACAGTCTACTAGTTCCCCTTCTAACTGTTACAAAAGCAAAACCACTTTTGGACAACTTTTATAATCATTTGAGGGTACTTTGTTTTTTTTGTCCAAGAAAGTAAGTCTGTTTTGGACCAACCGATTTTCATTTCTGGCTGAACTATCCATTTGACATGATGTAGGATTTTCCAGAGAAATGTTTTATCGTTTTCCCTGTTATGACAATTGCTGGAACATTTACACAATAAACAGACTCTTGAGTCTTTTCAGAAAGAACTTCTTCATAGGAATACCTTAAAAAATCCCAGAAAGGGAAGGCAAAAAGCAGATGCTCCGTTTGATTTAAGCCCTAATAAAGCATTCAGAGCACGTGTTTGAAGAGTCCCCGTATGCGCCGACTAACACCACACACACATACGTACCCACATACAAAAAGCAGTCAGGCTCCTCCCGGCCCAGTCCATCAAATTGAACAGGAGGAAGCAGGACACAGGGATGAAATACATTTCTGTGAAAAGAGACAGGACAGCTGTGACATTTCTGTAGAGAACATCAATACAGTGAAACATCACACATGCAAACACACTCACCCCATTTACTCCCGTCGGCAATAGTGGACTTGACATCAACAGTGACAGCTGGGAAGGTGCCAATGGTGACGGTGAAAACAAAGCATACGGAAAGAGCCATCACCCAGATCTAAGTCAGGAGACAAGTGTTATTATAAACTGAGGCTTCCTGTTCTCCAGTGCTTATGTGCCATTTCTGCTCCAACTATGGAGATAAGAGATGTGAGCAGAAGGTTGAAGTTAATACCTGTTTAAAGATGCCAAACACTGACACAGCGGGTCTGGTCTCTTCATCAGTCAGACTCAGGACCGGCTTCTTCTCAGCTTCACTTTCTGCCAGCCAAGAACAAAAACACACAATCAATTTCTCTTTGCAGGGAATCACGGATGATACGAGTCAGGTTACAAATTAACTGAATTAATATTGAGACTAAATACAGTTGTCTCTGGTCAAGATTGTGATGTCTTTTTTATTTTGTTGTTTTATTTTATAGCATTTTTTATAGCATTTTATTTTATAGCATTTTGTTTTATTTTATTTGATGATAATTTGTGTTTTATTTTATAGCATTTTATTTTATTTTATAGCATTTTGTTTTATTTTATAGCATTTTAAGATAAGATGCTATAAAATAAAATGCTATAAAATAAAACAAAAAATGCTATAAAATAAAATAAAATAAAACAAAACAAAATAAAAAAGTACAGATTTTCTGAGGGACAAATAAATTACCTCACAATCTTGACCAGAGACATCTGTATTTGGTCTCAATATTAATTCAGTTAATTTGTAAGCTTCAGAGAACATCATTTCTACGATTAATATTTACAATCTTGGCATATTAGGTCTGGTTTCACAAACAGGGCTTAGATTAAGCCAGGATTAGGAGATCTGTCAGTGCAAGTTGCTTTCAGTTAAAACAGCTTAAACATGCATTTTAGTCTGAGACTAGATGTAAGCCTTGTCTGTGAAACCGGGCAGTAAAGTTCAGCACTTTTTCTCCATGGTCTTATATTTCAGTAGTCCCATATATTTGTTCATGAGTGTATGAGGGAGCATCAGATGTCACTGACATTTTGATAAATATGGAATATTACCTGGTTTCAGCAAATCCATCTTGTTTTCCTCATCTGCGATGGACCGAGAGCCATTGCTCTCAGAGTAATACTGGAAAAACTCCTGCAGAACAAATAGTTTTAGTCTTCAAAATGTAAACATCGAATCATAATTCTTTGCATTGATTAGAGGAAATGGAACACAGATGTGAATCTCAAGAGTCAGGGCTTTACACCTTACCATTTTGGGCAGGGCGAAGTAAGAAACCATGGCCAGGAGAATAACGACGCAGGCGGTGATGAAGTAGCCGAAAGCACTGTCCTGTAAAGCAGAGCCCGCTGGAAAACACAAGACAAGGGTCAAAACCTGGAAGCACCAAAATTTCAGTAGTCAGTGCCAAAACCAAGAACATTTTGCAGTTCTCGGTACCAAAACAAAAATTGTTGAATTTAGTACTTTAGAAATGTGTGACGTTTTGTCTCGACCGTTGGTCATCACTGTCAATCATCGTAGTTTCTTATTTAACTGCGCATTTAAAAACTAAACTTGTATTCAGATTGTGAATGAGTAATAAACAGAAAGCAAGAGCAGAGCCTCCATTTACAGTCACTAAGGCCGTCAATCGCCAAAACCCCCGTTATGATAAAAAAAGCTGTCTTAAATGTTCAATGAACTTACTGATAGGCCATTGCGTTCACATGCTAAACAGATATGACTGTGATAGGCTACAATGCTCAATGCTTGTAAAAACATGCTGTAAATATCAACTAACACGAACGTGAGTGTTTGCAGAAATATTGGTACAATAAAAAAATAATGAATTAGTACCGAGTGGTACCGATAGTACCGTTACATTTGACAACCCTAATCTAGAACTAAACGAACATTTCCACAAAACAGATCTGCTTCAAAACATATATTCAGTCATTTAAAAGTGGAATTGTGTTATTGGCACATGAATAAACAACTATCATTTATATCAACTAGCATTTTACTTCTGACATTTAACATCTACTTTGAATCTGTTTGGTCCAGTGTTATTTTAGTATATATTTTATACTATTATAGTATTTATTAATGTTTTTGTTTATTTTTGTAACTTTGGGTATCACTTTATTTTGAGTTGACGTACTTACACATTACTCCATGTACTTACTATAGTAATAACTGTAAATTACGTATAATTACAAGTAACTAACACCAACCGTAAGTCTAAAGAAAATGTAGTTAATTAATATTACTCAGAATTTGAGTATTAGTATTTAGTATTATTTATATATTTATATATTATTTATATGCGATTACAGTACTTAATATTTTTCATTTTAATTTAAAAATTTTATTAGCTATGTTTTTGTATTTATTTTTTAGTACTTCATCTTATTTTATTTCAGTTAAACATTTCTAATTTTTCATTCAATTTTTTTTTTTTTTTAGTTTCTAATATTTAATCTAATATTTATATTTTATTTTATCTCCGCTTTATTTCAATTTACAGAAGACAAGAACGGGTAGTTAAAAATTCATGTATAACTTTGATGAAAGGTTTTGATCCACTTCAAATGTTGACTACTGTATTTTAATAGCTTTATTCTGGTTTGGTCCAAATTGTGGTTCCTCCACTTTGGAAAAGAAGAACGTAAAGAGTGTGATACGGAAGAGGAATACGTACAGGCGAGCGCACAGATCATGGAGAAGGCGGCAAACGTTCCTGCCAGCCCTTGGCCGCTCATGATGGGCGTAGTGTAGGACGCTGGGAGCATTCCAGCCAAACCAAACAGACTCCCTTGCAGAATTGCCCCGAATGCTGCAAAAAGAGGTTGAGAAGAAAAACGTTGGTTAAGACTTGAGATAAAGTCCTAAAGGTCATGACTACACAGAACATCATGAAACATTTCTGAGAGTTAACTCCTTTCAGATCTGTTCTTTCAAGTAGGACCTTCCCCAGCTTGATTTTCAAAACATATTGTGTATTAATATCAGCATCAAAGGATCATGTGTGTGAACTCAAGCCATCTTTTGCTCATTATGAAACCAAACCTTGTGACCTGACCCAGAGGAGAGAATGACTACAGAGAAGACCACTGCACTGAGGTCAAAGAGGCCAGGAATAGACAAACTGCAGATGATGATGATGTGGTACTCACAGTTGATGCAGATGATTTTGATCATAGTGACAGCAAAGAATGGCACGGGGGCCATCTCCACCTTCACCAGCACCGCTGTGATGAGAAACACCACCAGAATGACAGACAGACTGCCTGAGATCCTCAACTTCTGAGGAATCCTGGGAGAAATGAGCGGCAGGAAATAACACAAGGTCAACTCTTCTGGGATACGGTTTCATGAGTGGTTATTAGGAAGATTCCTGGTAATCTCAAATGTTATTTAGTATCTCATCACTCTCTATAACAACAGATTTTCCACATTGTAGAATAACAGTCAAGTCAACAAAACTATGAAACAAGTGGAACACGGGGGTGTGTTAAGTCACGAGGGATGTTCTTCCTTCATTATTTGGTCCAACTCAATTTATAAAGAAATTCATCACATATCCTTAAAATCACAGAACAGAATTTCAATGAGTTTCAATGTCCGGTCAGGTCAATTTAGTTGTGTTCATTAAACCCATTATACATATTTTATCTTTTAAGTTAAATTGGTACGTTTGTAAATCCCTCTTACATGTAATTTCAGAGTTTGTCTCACCTCTGATGGATGAAGGAGTTGAGGCAAGTGAAAATGAGCAGCGGTACCATGGCGCACAGCGTCATCACATTGTTGAACTTTGACTCTAGGACGTTACGACCCTCCGTCCCATTGGCTGTCTGATTGTGTACTCCATTGATTTGTGGGTCCTTCAGACGTTGGGTGAAATACTGCAGAACAAGGAGAAGTCATATGTTGAGCGGTCCTCTATGTGAAAGTTATGTTACATTAAACATCATAAAGTCATTTGTAAATCAATCTTCAAATAAGTCATGTCAAAAGTCATAGTTTGAACCAAACAGTCGTTGCTAATGCGTAATGCAAGACCTAAAATACAGTAAAACTTCAGATGTTTTTTCTACTGATTCTACTATTTTACACTAAATAAACACAAGATTGACATTTAATCATTGTTAATGCAAATATAACAATATAGAGTAATGAAAAGATTTCTACTAAAGCATTTAAAGCTACTGTAGGAAACTTAAGGAGAACCTATAATGCCCTTTTCAAGACTTGATTTTGTTTTAAGGCTCTACTAGAAGAGGTTTTCATGCTTGAATGTAAAAAAAAAAACATTATTTTTCACATATTGTACATTGTTGCGGCTCCTCTTTTCCCAGTCTGTCAGTAACACTCTGTTTAGTTCCTGTCTCTATGAAGCTCCTCCTTACTTAAAGCTCAATTTGCTCTGATTGGTCGGCTGGATAAGTGTGTTGTGATTGGTCAACTGCTTCGAGCGTCTTTGGGAAATGTCACACATCTTACTATAACTGCAAGTTTCAACACACTACTAACCAACTCAACCAGATCCCGCCTCTTTATTTTGCGCATGAATTATTGAAATATTGAAATCTAAAAATGCATATAGATCCTCTTAAAATCTCCAAATACAAGATGCGTTAAAAACTATATTCACTGTTGGATCATTTTATATTGCCAAATGTGTAGGGCTGTCAAACGATTAATCACGATTAATCGCATCCAAAATAAAAGTTTGTGTTTACATAATATATGTGTGTGTACTGTGTATAATTATTTTGTATATAAATGCACACATGTATATATTTAAGAAAAATATGTTATTTATATATAAAATGTTTATATTTATATAAAATATACATTATATATAGGCTACATTCAGTCTATATACAGTATATACATGCAAATATTTCTTAAATACACATGCATGTGTGGGTATTTATATATTAAAAATAATTATACACAGTACACACACATATATTATGTAAACACAGAATTTTATTTTGGATGCGATTAATCGCGATTAATCATTTGACAGCCCTAAAAATGTGTACTCCAAATCCAGTATCTTTCACATAATCATGAATTCATCTAATAATGTGCCAATAAAGATTGTTATAAACGTCAGTCTCAATGCTCGTCATTAGAACTCAACGAGACGATTTTTACCATGGTAGCAGTCATGAAGAAATTCCATGGTAGGAGAGTTCCCAGCCCCAGGATGAAGAATATGATCCATACAGCATTGTACCTGGAAGACATGTCATTTTATCCACGTGCAATTTCACTATTGAGCCGTTGTCGTCCTGTGAGGAGGTTAACGCTCACACATTTACCTGTCTCGTGGGGCGTTCACGGCTGTCATGGTGTCTGTCTGACGGATCTGTCACTGGGCAGTTTCACAATCTGGCATCAAATCTGAAATTACAATCACATGGAAACAACCATCAACGAAGCTGAACCACATCATCACAGAAGATCTATCATTTCAAACCCAATACATCTAATCTTAGTGAAACATTCAGCTTGAGAAGCATGTTTATGCTGTCTTTCTTTAAAATCTTTTTTTTTTTTTTTTTTATCTCTTAGCTAATGTAATGATATTCAGACATTTTTAACTGCGACTCAATGTCCAAATTCTTTTTGAGGACACTGTAGAATTCAACAAGTCTGTGGGTTTTGGTATTTTTACTGTGTAAACATCCATCATTATTGCATTTCGTTCAAAACTATTTTTAGATTCTCTCAATGGATATTTTGGCAGCACCAACATAAACATATTAAAATATCAAAACAAATGTTAATATTTTCATTTCAGTGTCATTTTACATGTGCTTGCAATTAGCCTGCATCTCTTAAACCAATGTTTTTGAATAGATCGCATATTGTGCTTTATTAAGCCTTGGGTATAGAGTTTATAAAAATAACAAAAAATTAATTTCCTGAGCTCAAGCGACAGCTTGTCTGGATTTCAGACAAAATCTCCAGCTCTTAAGGAACGAATCACAACATCCTCTGCACTCAAGTCAAGAAATGGCCAAATATATTGGTTCATTCTGCAGTCCTTTGAGAATAAACATACAAAGTGAATGAGAAACTTATGAACTCCAGGACAAACATCCTCTCTTTCTAATACTGGGTTGTCCATTGATATTATTGATACTTGTGAACTAAAATTTTCAATGTAGTGCATAGTGCTTTTTACATTTAAGGCTTGGAAATGGATTACAGTGTTTCCCCTAGGATTTTGATTCGGGGGGGGGGGGGGGGGGGGGGAGGAGGACTGCTAGTGTTGCGGAGCGGGCGTGTTACGGATACGTGGTGTAATTTTTTTTTATTATTATTATTAATTGAAATCATGTATTATGAATCATTAAACTTATACAACATTTCTTTTTTTTAAATATATGAAAAAATTCACACTAATTCTGTGTTGTGTTTTTTCTGGTAATAAAATGAAGACATAAAACACAAATTTTATCATTTATCATCAATTTTAATCATATGAAATTAAATAAACTTTTTGTCAAATAACTTGCTGCACAATGAGCTTTAGCCTACTGTTAAAATTAAAACATGGATTATTCCTTAAAAATGTCTGTTTTGATGATAATTTATTTGGATTAGTGTTAGTGTATTATTACATTGGGACATATCTAAATTCTAATGTACAACAGTAATATATTTCTGTCAAGTTAAACCGAACTTTTATTTTGACGGGTTGCCGTGAAGACCTTTTGTTTGTGTTTTAATATTCACACACACTAGTCTACATCGCGATTTGATTTCAAGTGTACTGAACTGCTTTCTATTTTTTCCTAAAATTTACAAATTCCGTGAAATTCCGCGTTATACACAAATTCCTTTTTTATGACTGGTCGCCCCCCCCCCCCCCCAAAACAATGGTAGGGGAAACACTGGATTATGTTGCTCTTAAATGAGGAGCTTCAGAGGCAACCAAGCACTGCAAGATGTTTTGGATAAACTGTTTGAAAACTAAGATGATAATGGCAGACTGTGATATGCTGTTTATGGTGCTGACAACAATGAGCTTGAAAACATACTGATCCTGATGCATTATCCGTTTCCAAAAAAGTCTACTTTCAGCAGTGCAATAAAGCACAACTCTCTGTACACACATCCAAACAACTGTCAGGATATATAAAACAGTCCTCTTAGTTAAAAGATTTATTGGCTGTCAAAACTTGGTTTGCCTGCCATATTATCAATCATTTTTATGTGTTTTATTGTTTCTTTTGTGTTAAAAAAATTCCTCATGGAGAAAATTCATTTGAAAGAAATTTCAAAGTAGCATTTCATATTATGTTGTACCATTTCTTTAAAACAATGAGAAATAATGAAGGTTTTCATGCTCCACCGCTCTTGCAATATTCACTAAGAGAAGGTAAACAGTATTTTCCAAAGAAACTAAAACACACTTTTTTCCCCCTTCTATTCTCTTCTGGAAATGAAGAAAATTATTTCCCTTTTTTTTTTTTTTTAGAAAATCTGCACAGTAATTTAAATAATCAGACCATGGCAAACAGGTTATATACAACTATAAAAGCTGATTCTTCTCTTCTGTAACACATACTTACAAGTTCACCATTTTAAATAGCATTCCAGCTGTCTGTGATTTCAACACAACTCCATGTGCCTTTTCAATACATCATCATGACTGAACGGGCCTGTTGCACAAGACCTTTAAATCAGCCAGTTTACACAATTGATCTGATTTGGCCAAATTTTGTTAAAACCACTGGAAATCTCAGTCACGTTGAAGGAATCTGATTTTAGTCTGACTGACCTTACTCCTGTGATCACATGTCCTAAGTACTGTCACTATAGTCTAAAACAGAAACAATCATCTCTTATCAATACATCCGCTTTATTCTTTCATAAAACAACCATAAACATCTCACCACTTAAAGGAGAACTCCGGCGCAAAATGAACCTTTGGTCTAATAAAACATTGGTACCTAGTAGGGGTGGAACGGTACATGTATTCGTACCGAACCGAAACGGTACGGGCGTCACGGTTCGGTGCACGAATTTACACGGAGAATACACGGTATAAAAATAAATAAAACTCGCGTGAAAATTAATTAATGTAATGCGGAACTACTGTTAGATACGCGGGTTCTTTAGGGACACATAATCTGTACCATCGGCTTAGCTCTGAATGCGCGTTCACTTCAAACGTTGGCTTTATACGCGCGTCCTATTCGCTTTGGACTAGCGTCGAACTAGACGCGAATTTAACGCTCTATTCGCGTTTGGTGTGACCGCATAATGAACAGGCTGCGATGTCAAGATTGCAATGCTGGAGTGTGTGTGTTTGTGTGTGTGTGTGTGAGAGAGAGGCGCGGCCGCGATCGAACAGTGGAAACATAAAAAACATAGCTACTCCGTCATTTTGTTCATACAGATCATTAAACCTGCAAAGTGTTTACTTAAATTTGTGTACACTCGCAATAAAACACAACATTGTGCTTTTGTCACACTGTAAACTCTTGTCAAACTGTAACCTACAACTGTCACACAACCAAAATCTCTCTCTCTCTCTCACACACACACACACACACACTGTTTTAAAAGCAAAACATATTTATCCAACTCCATTTCAAAACAGTCTGTGGGTCCCATCTTTTGGACATTCATCGCATTGGTTTTCATTTCTCGTCCTCGGAGCGCTAATCTTACACATTCTACATTGATTAAAAAAGAAAATCGAATGCGTTTTTAATGGTAGTATTATTTTATACAGAAATCAATTATTTATAATTCAGATGAGAATAATGTTACATTGTTAATTAATAATGTTAATTAAAATTAAGGAAAACAAATATATTTATCTGAAATATAGCAAATTAATTTTAAATTAATTCAGGTACAATTACCAAACATATCGCAAGGTCTTTTTGTCTTTTTATTAATTTAATTAATAAACGAATTATATAAAACTATTGTCAGTGCACTACAAATAAACTGGTTCTATGCCTTTATTAATAAAACTTATTTAAAAAATAGAATGCCTTCTGCATTTTTGTTTTGCTTTTCCCTCCATTGTACCGAAATCGCACCGAACCGTGATGTCTGAACCGAGGTATGAACCGAACCGTGACTTCTGTGTACCGTTCCACCCCTAGTACCTAGTCAACCGTTCTCTGAGATTTGTTTTCATGATAATCGAATGTAAAGAGTTTTATCTCTAAAAACTGTTTAGCGTATAACGCTAGTAATGGGGGCATATAATAAGTAAAAAGAAATCGCTAGTTTATACCACTAACAAGACTCAAAATAGCCCCACACTAACACAGTAACATAATGAGGGTCCCTACATGCAAAACAAAGCATTGAGAACTTTGTAAGTGTACAGACCGTTTAATAAGAAGATAAAGATAAAGACAGTCCACTTCGTGTATACAGACAGGAGCCATCTTTGGAAAACAGTCTCGACTAATCAAACCATGAACGACGTGCTAAGTGAGCTGAACTGTATGAAGTTCAGTGAACTTCTGAACTGTATGAATGGCGTTCGTGGTTTGATTAGTCGGAAAAATGACAAATGTTTGAATGTTCTACCTCAGATTTGTGAAATGTTCACCTGTTTGGCAAGTGTTTGTCATGATATGTTCTGACAATAAGACTGAGTAATTTAAAACCACAATTAACGCTCTGGTTTATACAACTTTCACTTAGTAGCAAAAATGCCTTCAAACTTGAAAGAAATAAAGATTTGACATTTAATTATCATTAATTATCGATATCGACTGATATAAAAAAAATTATCGTGATACATTTTTTTGGCCATATCGCCCAGCCCTAAATTTAGTTGAAGCAATATATGCCATGGTTGGTTGATAATGGCTGAAACCAAATGAAGCATTTCCACCTTGACCGGACTTATCTGCCCTAAGGTTGGCAGGCATGAGAGACTCTGTGGAACTCCAGGAATGGACAGATTACCACTGTATACACTGACATGCCAACAATACATGATGTGATAACACTAGTCTCAGAACTACATCCATATAAACCTGGTTATTGATGAAGTGCACTAAACAAAAAATGTCATTAAGTGTTTTGCAAGCTTGCATATATTAAAAATGATTGTACATATTTATGTGGTGCACACTACCATTTAGAAGTTTGGGGTTTCCAGAAGATTTTTTTTATCTTATGCTCACCAAAGCTGCATTTATTTGATGGAAAAATACAGTAAAAACAGTAATATTGTTCAATATTTTTACTATTTAAAATTTTAAACTTAAAAACTGTTTTCTATGTTAATATATTTTAAAATGTGATACAAAGCTGAATTTTCTGCATCATTACTCCAGTCTTCAGTGTAACATGATCCTTCAGAAATCATTCTAATATGATGATTTGCTGCTCAAGAAACATTTCTGATTATTATCAATGTTGAAAACAGTTGTGCCGCTTTGTTTGTGGAAACCATTATGCATTTTATTCAGGATTCTTTAATGAATAGAAGTGATCATTTACTTTTAAAAAATCTTACAGACCCTGAAATATATTGAAGGACTATATGCATTTTTATGCCATTTTATTCGTGTGTGTTTTTTTTTTGTGTAATTATTTTCATATTTATACTCACAGTAATGTCTGAAAGACATCCATCTTTATTTATTAAAAGCCTGTATAACCTTGTTGAAATATCTTATATGCTAACGATTAACATCCAGTCCTTACATTTTTCCAAGTCTTTCTCAATATCGTCTCTGATTTACAATGTACAATCACTCCCAGATCAGCTCATGGGCCAAATCTGAAAGAGGTCGTCCAAACCTCCCATTCCTACATGAGCCAAGGTGCAAAGTCACAGCCGCACTCCACAGATTAATCCCAGCAGCCTTCAATCACTCAGTCCCCCAATTTGGTTCACCTTCCGTCCTGAAAAACACCTTTGGCAGGTTTCCCGGACGGTCCTCTGACTCTGCTTCATGGAACTGTGCTTCTAAAAGGTTCCTCAGAGGCGCAATATTTCACAACAAAGCTGCAGGGTCCTGAAATAGTCTGTCTGTAGGGGTGTTGAGGCTTCAGCGAGAGGCCTGAAACCTGAGAACATCAGCAGTGCATCCAAGAACAAGCTCGGAACAGATTTGTGTTCAAGTCAAGAGGCACTGTGAACCAATTCTACCAACTCCACAACACAAGAATAAGAAGACTATAATATGAATATATGAATATGGATGGAAATCAGAATCAGAATTGAATCATTCTGGTGCAGATTCCAATTCTGCTTAATGATCCTTTTTTTATCACAATTCTTTCAGTACCATTAAGGAAGCAATGAAAGGTTTTGGATCAATCAATCCTCTAAGGCTTGTTCACACCGGGACGAATTTCGCGCGCGATATTCGCCGACGTTTAACGCCTCGTGACTAAACAAAGGGCGCCAGTGTGAGTGTGCACACCGACGCGATAAACGCCATGCATAAAAGCGTCATTTTTTGTAAAAACGCATCGGGTTCGTTTTTTTAGTTTGATGCGCCGTGTCAAAAACTATCCGACCAATGAGATTGGCGCTTTTGCTCACGTGTCTGGAGCTTCTGAAGTTACAGTAAAACACAACTTGGGGGCGCTCAAACACAAAACGGTCTTGCCGAGCACACATACGTAACGGCTAAGAAGATATACGCCAAGTAGCGTCTACACTGCCGGGAAGAAATAAGATAAATAATAAAATAATAATTCATTACATTTATATAGCGCTTTTCTAGGCACTCAAAGCGCTTAGCATCAAAGATGAGGAAGATGCAAGGCAAGATGAATGTAGAGCTGCTGGTCTCGTTGGTGTCGGAACATAAAGAACTATATGACAAACGCGACAGCGACTACAAAAATCTTGATAAAAGAGAACTGTTATGGAGTGGTATTGCAGAGCAAATGGGGGCCATCTAATGTCAGGGAATGAATTTGCATGTTCACTCGGCTCATCGTCAGCCAAAATCGCTTGGGTGTGAACACAAAAAATGCGTTGAAAAACGCTGACGAATAACGCGCGCCGATATTTGTCCCGGTGTGTACGAGCCAGGCTACATTCACACTGACAGTCCAAATCTGATAATTTGTGTATCTAATTGGAATCTGATCTAAAATGATTGACTGTCCACATTGTGTTATGCAACCATTCAGGGATGCGTTTCCCAAAGCCAACTATGGTCACACAACAAGTTCCGTCGTTACCAATAGAGTGGAATGGAACTTGCGACCATAGTTGGCAAACAATGCTTTTGGGAAACGCACCCCAGATCCGATTTGTGTGTTCCGTGGTGCTCTTTTGTTTTCTAGAATATCTGCATTGGTTTCTATGGCAATGACATTGCATTGGTAGGTATACACCAAAAACAACAACAACAGAGCAACATAGAGGGGTTTGAAATACAGATGCGGTCTTAGACCATGTCCACACTAATATGTTTTCATTTGAAAACGTATATTTTTCTCTCCGTTCAGACTGATCTCATGAAATGGCGTATGTATGACACGCCAATTCGTATTTCCATTTTTGGCATGCTATCAACACGCATAATCGCTTTTCAGCGTGTTTATCAACGCCTTTGACTTAACGTTATATTACTGTATTATGTATATATAAATATATGACCTACCCCAACCCGGTCCCTAAACCTACCCGTCACTGGGGTTAATACCATTTATGAGTCTTCTCCTACCATCCTAGGAAAAGAAATATCGCTCCACAGATGTAGATATAGATTTTGCTTCGTTTCGCTCGGACATTTAACGGCGTACACATACACGCGGAATCACTCGGACATTTAATGGCGTAGACATACACGCAAAAGATTTCGGCGTGGACATACACGCAGATAGCTCAAAATGCGTATAGATAACACGCCACTTGACTTGAAAGTGGCGTGTATGTTTACGCAAAGTCATGATGTCATGTTGCTCCGTTTTGGCCTTCTGTCTAGCCTGGGAAACCCCAGACAACTTCCGGCAAATTTAGATTTGCTCTGAAAGTTAGTCTGGCAAAGAGCTCATTCAAGCTCATTTCCAATCCGCCGAAATCGAGGCACCAATCAGAAACGTTGGGACGGGCTTTACACGATGACGACAGCGCTGGGATTTTGAAGCAGATTTTGTAGCCTACATTACAAAGATGGATGCCGCCGTCGAACATCACTCGTTCGAATCAGCTATCGCGTCTGTTTTACGCGATTTGAACGTTTCCTTTTTGTTAAAAACCGAGCAAAGAACAACACTCGGAGATGTGTCTCCGCCCCTCTGCATACGTCATCTCCTTCATCGCTCTGATTGGGTTTAGGTCTATCCGCGACGTCCGTTGGTGACGCCCCTCTGGAAATGATTTGTCTATGACGCTTTGCCAGACCATAACTCAGTTACAACTGAGAATGGTCTGGTTTTAACCAGGCTACCTTCGGTCAACACTGAGACGGCGTTTTAAGTCAACGAAAACTTAGCTTTTGGAATACGCTCTCCAAAGCGGTTAAATTTGAAAACGCCGTTTTCGCGTTGTAGCTGTGAAGCTGGAGGTATTTGAAAACGATGACGCAAGTTTAGTCATGGGATCCATGTTGTACCAATTAGATATTCATGTTTACCGGTATTGTGCCTGTTATGTGCTATTCACTTTTACACTGTTGCTAAAATATGTTACTTTGCTCACTCTTCATATCACAGTACTGCAAAGATGACAGAAAATGTACTCACATTTGCTGTCCTGCGGCAATACAGGAGAGCAGTTGCGTTTTAGACCAAACATATGGTGACTGAGTGCGACCTGGACGCATCAGTGATGGTGAGATATTTTGCTAAATAAAATTATCCTGTTAGAACAAGAATTGACCGATAACTTTATTATTTATTTTTCCATCTGTATCATCTCAGTGAGCTTTTGTGAGGTTTCACGAATGCGCAGTAAGGTGAATTTAAAAGTTTCTCATCCACACTGAAACGTCGGAAAACGGCTGAAAACGCTAGTGTGGACGGAGAGCGTTTTCAAACGAAAACGCAGTTTTCAAATGTATCTGGATTAATGTAGACGTAGCCTTATTTACAACATGATAATCTGTAGGATAAACGTAGGAGGCTGGTAGTGTTGTCAAAAATATCGATACTTCGATGTGTATTGATACTGGAACACCCGAAACAGTCCCAATACTCCTTTTCTGCAGTATCGATACACCGATACCAGCTGCACGCTCTCTCTATCTTCTCTCCGACGGCGAGCAGACACACACCCCGCCTCCTGTCACTCACTTGTCTCATACACTCCGGTTGAATAGTGCTTGTACTGTATTCGAGCTCTCACCAAACACCACTGATCTATATAAGTGGTGCTCTCATAAAGCCGCCTAAAACAGATCGAGAGTACTAAATTGACTTAGTTTTTGTGGCTTATTGCAATTAGACGGTCAAAAACATACAAAATTATTTCAAAATGCCCGTCTTGATGAATATTAAGTTATAGTATATCAGTAATATTTGAGAGAAAACGCGTATTGTAACAGTATATTGGATCTGTGCATAAGCTCTTAAAGTGACAGCAGCCTAATAAACCTCCTGCTGTCTGTCATGTTAATCAAAGAACAAAAGACAGAGAAAATCATTCGCTGGTCTTGTTTTGTAACTTTAATTATAAGCATTAATCTGTATTTAATTTTTACAATGAAAACTATGCAGTGTTATTTTACATCTGATTACTTTCATTTGTGAAGTTTTTCTTACTTGAATACTTGAAGACCCACCAAAAAAACTTTATTTGTCTATTTATTCTATTTTATTTATTTGTGCTATAATATGCAATTTGTTTGTTTGTTTTTATTTTATTACTGATGGTTTACTTGTCTTTGGAATTGTAGTTCAACGATTTAAATAAAGCCTCCCTCTGTTCTGTAAGCAATTACAACAAAATTACCCAAATTATAAAAAATTATGAGATGATAACAACAAATTATCTGTACGCCATTATATATATTGGAGTTTTTCCTGTGGTATCGAATTCCAGCATCACTGGATGACAGTATGACAACACTAGAGGCGGGTATGAGCGTCTTTTTTCTCTGCTGTCATCTCCGCAGGTTTCAAAATGTGTCTCCGTCATATCGTCATTTTCTGCTCAACACAACCAAACAAGGTTGTGTTGTTGCACTTTGCAACAACACAACCTTGTTTCTTTCCTATAACAACAATCTCACGTTAACGTGAGAAAGTCACATAAACCACGTGAACTCCAATCAGACTGAAACTGATTTCCAGAAATGTGATTTGAATAGGATTTCAAACCACATGTGAATGTAGCTCGTAACGGATTTGTAAAAAATTAATTGAAAAAAAAAATCGCATTTCATGTGATTTTTTTGCGGTACACACTTGCTAAATCTGATCGGATTCCAATCCGATATGCACAAAAATCTGATTTGGATTGACAGTCTGTACGACGCTTAAACGCCATGAAATCAGTTTCTTTACTTTAATAAAATAGCCTATAAGTTTAGAATAAGAAACCGTTCCCAGTTCCTCAACCAAGACCAGGCAAAACTTCACAATTGTTACTATGAGAGGACCATAAAAATGCATAATCTCAATCAAAGCCTCTTTGTGAAACCTGGCAGTGCCAAACAATGCCCAATTTCTCAGTGAGAAACTCATGGGTTTAAGGCGGTCACAGAAAAACAGCAGACCACGATTACATTTATTTTCCCTAACTCATTTGAAATCGCTGCGAGGCAGCTGGACGGCAGGCCTCTTCTGGATAACATTCAAGAGTCAGAAACTCACTATAAGCATAAGGCCATTTAATTCGCCCTCTATTCTCATCCGCAAGGAATTTATTATGAAAGCGAAAAATCGTTTTGCTTGTAGAATCGTTTACAATAAAACCAGGATTGTGCATTAATAAATTAAACTGGGTCAATTTTGATTTGGTTGACTTTAAAGAGAAGTTTTCCTACTGGTAAAACAGACCATATTTACAGAGAAATACGTTGTGCTGACCTTTTTTTAATGCAGCTGCAATAGGAAACCAACCTAGATTTTGATCTTCTTTTTTTTTTTTTTGCACAATGCGAGTGCCTGAGTTGCATGCCATGCACGCACGCCACATGAGTTACATCTCCCGGGCTATAGTACTGAGAGCTCACTGTCTCGATCCATGATACAGCTCACATGAATCTCATCTAAAGATTTGTGAGAGTGCATGAGGAGTGCAGGAACATCTACTGTCCAAACCACGAGCAAATGCATCAGCAATGACACTTGAAGGAAACTCAACTAAACACCACAGAAAGCAAGACTTTCATTAAAACTGAGTCAAAGCAGGTGGTTTCATTTAATCATAATCGTTCCCCATCAGGACCCAAACATCAACAATTAACCCTTTCCTACTGGTCAGCTCTACCAAACTTGGATGTCTTTTTCCAGTAATAAACAAACACTGTTAAGTTGTTTTGATTGATACTGTGAAGCAGCTTTGATACAATCTGTATTGTGAAAAGCGCTATATAAATATATTTGACTTGACGTGTAAATGTGGCAAAATCAAAACTAGTTGTAATTGATCCAGTAAAAGATATTTCACAAAGAACACCAAAACTCCAGTTACAAGAAGCATTTTTAAGAGTTAACTAGCTTATAGATGACCACAAAGTTGAGGTTAGACATAACGTCAAAAGACATAACCATGGTTCGAATTACGTGGGAGCCAGTGGGAGCTGAGCACCCATAGAGAGAGGATGAGCTCCCATGAAAGCAGTAAAATCCTACACCTGTGGGGGCTCTAAAAATCATCAGCACCATTATTTTAAATAACAAATAAAGCACTTTTTCCTTCAATATATAGAGGCATATTTATTAACCCTTTCGCACGTACCGGTGTGATTAGAACGGTCGGTGCATCACGTGATCAACTGCTAAATTCAAACGTGCTGGCGCTGAGCCAGAGACGGACGCGCTCAGTGCTGTCAATTGACTACGTTTACATTAGGGATGGGCGATATATTATCGTTTGCGATATATCGTTAAAATTTTTCCTCACGATAAGAATTAGTCTTCCCGCGATAATAACGATAAAGCCTATGACGGGACGCATTCGCAGCTCACGCGCATGGCGGAAGGCGGACGTGGAGCTGAGGTGAAGTTTATCGCTAAACGAGTACCTCTACAATCTGGGACTGGTACACACAGATTTTCATCCGCCCATCTCGCCGAACACTGACTGAGCGCTTGAGAGTGTCGCTCTCCGTCAAGTGATCCGTAAAGCCCACTATATCAGTTCATCTCAATGAATACACAGTGTTGTATTTGACGCGCAGTAAACACTGAGGCGCATGACGTGCTGTCACTGCTGAGAGCGCTCCGTGTTTCTCACGCACTCGATGAGAGAGAGAGAGTCTTACATACCACGCAGAATTGAAGTGTACATGACGTCTACATGTAAATTATATTATTTGTTGTATTTTCCTGTAAAAATAATGGAGTTCATTTGGAATTATTCAGCTTTGAGCAAGCAGAAACTAATGCGCAAACGCAGACGTGATGATATTCATGAACCCAGCAGCTCATCAATCCTTAATGTGGTTTATATTGTTATTAGTATCAGAATTCGTAGTAGTATTAGTATAACTATTCGTTGTTAGATTTTTTATATTTCAAACTTGTAAATGATTTTAATTATTACTGTGTGATGTTTTTCAGTATAGTTGCACTATTTAAACATTATCTGCACTTTTACAGAAGAAACGTATGCAACTTTTCCATTTCTGCAAGGGATGGTGTTTACTGTTTTACTGTTTTTTGATTATTATTTTATGTATGGTAATTGGTATTTTATAGGAGCCTATTTGGTGAAGGGTACATTTTACTTTGCATGCAGCTATCACTTGTAGCCAAAAACAGTGGTGAATATGGTATTGTATTTATATCGTCATTGATATCGTTATCGCAATAAATGGCAGAAAATATCGTGATATATTTTTAAGTCCATATCGCCCATCCCTAGTTTACATGCAGCCAAATTTCGGGTTATGGTCGGGTTAAGGTCACTATTCGGGTTTCTGAAACATTAGGGATAACCCGTTTACATGCGCGAGCAGAGAGAGTTACTCCTACATGGAATTGCAATATCCCGATGTAAACGCGACGCGCGGTTAGCGTCTGGACGTACGGACAACCTTAAGACGTAATATGCGTCATTTCCGATTCTTCTTCCTGTATCCAAAGACAACAACAACAGCAGCACGCGGATAATGAATAGTTCGGGGCAGATAGCGATCGCCTTTGTTTGCGCTTTGGTGCTGGTAACATTACTGACCTCGCTCCAAAAGTATGCTGTGCTGCGTCTCGCCATGTTTACTTCCGGTATACTGCACGCGGGTTTTTGTATGCGCCGAGAAGTTTCTCTACTCAAAAGACCAAGATTCCTTGCGAATAGAACATGCGCAGAACACACATCACTATGGGGATATGCCGATGCGCGTTTACATGACCAAAAATTCGGGTTAGAAAAGGGGTACCCCAGGTATAATATCCCGGTTTTTAAAATCCGGGATATGAGCATATTCGGGTTTTTGCCGGTGTTTACATGGCCGTTCGCGACCGGGTTATTGCTAATATCCCGGTTTTGAACGGGTTATTGGCTGCATGTAAACGTAGTCATCACAACTATTCAGTGTTTTCAACCACATAATGTTTATTTTAGCTTTCAGACATTTAAATACACATAAGTAGCCTACTAGCAAAAAAAAAATATTTTGGGGGACGCTACTAGTCCCAATCAGTATTTTAAGATGACAAAATTGTCCCCACCAATATTTTAGCGAACTCCTTTCAGGGCTTTTCCTGCATATAGAAGTACGAGGCAGCCGCCTCCGGCTCTCGACGAAACTCGGACAGACAGTCACATGCAGACACACTTTTTCCACCACGGCGGTTCTGTTGCGGGTTCCCGGCCGGTGCCAATTCTCAAACCGTAGCCTATAGTTTGCCGATAAGCTGCGCGGATCATAATCCGCGGGTCGGGCGAGCCAAATAATAAAAACATTACATTTTTGAGGGTGGATGACAGATAAATCATTATAATGTGTTGATTTGAATAAAGACACGGAACTCTCGAATGGTAAAACACATGAGCGTCACTCTTTTACTTTCGTTTTCAACAACGTAATTCTCTTTAGAGAAAACCAATCAAGGAAAACATATCAGCGCATTTAATACAGTTGTAATTTTTCAATGTAAATTATTTGATTTGATTTGTAACAGCCTACTGTCTTATTATTCTGATTTAATGTATTGATCAAATTAAGGAGAATTTTAAATGAAAGATGGAGCATACATAAAATTAGAGGGAAAAATGCCCTATTATAAAGGTAAAAAAGTGTTTGCCAACAGTGATGTAGTGAAACATTGACAATTTAACTTTGAAGGGAGTAAAAAGCCTCTGTTTAGGCTATTAAGGAAATGTAATTTTGCCCAAATAAGAACTTTTAATTTAAATAAATGTTAATTTTAAACCAGCCTACTTCAGTGTGATATCTTACCATATTATCATGCTTAACCAGGGCCGGATTAACCATTAGGGCAACTGGTCACTTGCCCAGGGGCACATGACATCTAAGGGGCCCTGCGCACCGTCAAATATTATGTTAGATCACGTTATAAACGCAGTCCTCACTTTCCTAATTATATGCAGATTTTTGCAACCCATTCGATCAAAATATAATGTTAAATCGCGTCAAAAACAGCGTCTGTATTCCTGCGCAGTGAGCGAGAGCGAGCTATCATGTCGACTCGCGTCGCCATGATAGCTGAATTTGAAGTGATGGAGAAGCAGTTGCCTACGGTTGCCTAACATAAAGATCTCGACTGTCTAGCGTTATATTTTGCCAACGAACTCAAATTGAAACTGTGATATTGCTTTGTGCCGTTATAAAACAGCAAAAGACTTTAAGTAGCCTATAGGCATTCTGTTTGTGCTGCGTGATTTAAATAGAAGTGCGCACTTTGCTCACGCGATCAGCATGGTGATCTGGTGTTTTCTCCAAAATGAAAGCTCAAGGGTTTATTTCTGGCAATTAAAGAAATTAGGACAAAAGTATTGTACTTTTCCTATACTGTGTAATGTAATGCAAAATACTTTTAGGCTACATGTCATTTATAAGAGGTATATATGGATTTTACGTCATAGGAATAATTATATAAATCATTATTATAATAATTGGTTGGCATCCTAAAACACCAGTGATAATGTAATGTAGACTGAGACTCTATATCACAACTAAAAAGAAGTTTGAGCCCTCTTTAATGTCCAGGTACAAGTCAATGCTTTTTCTTTGTTCAATGTGCACAGTTCATGGGTTAAAGCCGGTTGAAGCTCTTAATTTTGAGCTCTCAAAGTGCACCAGATTGATGCATTTAACCCCAAAATGTACAAAATTTTCTTGCGGGGGAGCATGCCCCCGAACCCCCCTAGAGGGACAGAGTTCCACCCAACATAGTTTTAGAAAATCCTATGGGAAACACAGATCATTTATGAAGTAATATGTAAGAGCCATAATTGGAATAATTAAACGCTTAAATGTTTGAGTAAGTATTTAAATTAGTTTTGTTATTTGCAATGCACCTCGGAATTCATGGATGATAGGTCGCGTTATCAAGACAATGCCAGACTCTAAGGGAAATGTTCGCAGTGTGAGTCTTAAGACGAAAGGCAACACACTGAATCGACCCATCTCAAAGATATGTCTTCTACAAGAAGCTGTCTGATTATAGATTGAATGGAAGTGTGACTTCAAAGACTCTAAAGGTTTATGGCTCTAGATCAGCGGTTCCCAAACTTTTTTCCTTGCGCACCCCCTTCTATGTCCCAACCGGGTTTGCGCACCCCCAATCCCCACTTAAAAAAAAAAAAAAAAAAAAAAAAAAAAAAACGCAACAAAGCTTTGTTTTATTGCCATATAAAGACTCATGTTTTATCATGCTCAAATAACCAGAACACACATGACAATAACAACATCAACAAAGTTTCAATATAATGCAACAAAGCTACGCACAAGCGTCCACTTTTAACCCTTTCACACCAATGCGACCGTTATTTAGAATTTGTCACTTTAATGTTTCCATGGTGACGCGTCATTGCTTGTCACGGGACAGCGCAACCACAACACAGCGCTGAATGAATGAGGATCTGCTTTTATGTCATTTTTCCTTTTTTATCAAAAATATTCACAACAAATGTATTAGCTATACACGAAACACTGATATTCCGATTGTCAAATATGTGTAAGTGGACGCGTTGTGTTGTTTAAACGCCTTCATAACGATTGCGTTAGTTGAGCTGTATGCGTGATGGGCGGCGTCATGTTAGTTTGTGCCACAGTTCAGAGAAGAATCGGATCTGTTGGATTTACAACACGTCAGTTTCTCCCCTTCTCACGAAATACATGAACGTAAGAGGCTGGTGAACTGGGAGAAGAATAGGGTAAAATGTGAAGCTACGTTATACAAAATGTGTATCTGATATGATTAAAACGTGTCATCTTATAATGAAAAGGATTATTATTGCCTTATCCATAGATATCAGCAAAATCAAAATCATTGTTTTGCTAGTACTTATGTGTATTTAAATGTGTGAAACTTAAAATAAACATTATGTGGTTGAAAACACTCAATATTGGCTATGACAGCACTGGCTAAGCGCCAGCCAACGCGCGAAAGCACATTTGAATTTAGAAGTTGATAACGTGACATATTATAGCCTAGCGGCTGCAGAGCACTGTTTAGAAGAAGACAGCAGCTGTCTTATACGTTTCTATTAAAAAATAATAAATAACAGTTTTTTTTTATTTAAAATATAAGCGATTGCAAAGGAAATGTTTACAGTTCATGTTTTTTTATTTTTTATTATTGTATGGAAAAAATCCCAATTAAAAAAACAGACCGCCATTGCATTTTTCCTCTCGCGCACCCCCTGGTGACAGCTCGCGTACCCCTGGGGGTGCGCGCACCACACTTTGGGAATCCCTGCTCTAGATAATCAAAGTTTGGTAATTGTTATAGTTTGCCTACCTATACAATTAGGGGCTGGGGATGTAAGAGCCATAATTGGAATAATTAAACGCTTAAATGTTTGAGTAAGTATTTAAATTAGTTTTGTTATTTATGTACATTAGTCCCCCCCCCCCCTGTTTAAGTTGTAATGGTTTGCTCTGTTTTAGTATTGGAACTGTCTTTAGCGCCTTTAAGAATTGACGTTCCCTTTAAGAATTTTGCACTTCCTCAGAGAACGAAAGAAAGACGGAGCAACACAGTTTTTGACCGGAGTTTTTTATTGTTTATTTTCTATTTGTGCAAGAACTTTCAGTAAACAAATGAACCTTGAACGAAGACCCGAGTCAATTATTTGCCCGAAATAAGTACGAAGGATTATTGCTATTACAAAGTCAAAAACTGCTCACGAAGAATTCTGAGGGAGGATCGCGGCATTCTGAGGGAGGCTCGCGGCAGAATGCCGATTGGATTCATTGAAGGACATTTTACGAACCTCAGCTAACATTAGAAAGATGTTACAAAAGGAAGGTACAGTGATTGTTGCTGTGTTAGGACTTCATATTAAGTGGAACATTTATTAGCCACTTCAGACAGACTTTTCGCAAAGATTTCTCTCAGAAGAAGCTTTCTTCACATTATAAGTCTTTTCACAAGTTGTGAATATTTTGAAGACAAGAAACGATTGCAGCAGATCAAGATTACTGCGATGGTTTACGTGAAGATCGGCTATTTAATCGAGTGAAATGGCGGATGATTCTGTAGATGTGAAGACACTCGGTATTGACCACAAGAGGGCACCAAAGCTTACAGCAAAGGCTGCTGAAGAGAAAATAAATCGACTTAAAAATGAAAGACAAGGGAAACTGGCACAGTTAACACGCAAAACGAATGAGATTGACAGATTAATGCAAGATGAAAAAGATGTGAAGACTGTTGAAATAGAACTAAATGTCCTTTGTATGATCTTATGTCATTTTGAAGAGTCGAATGCTGAAATGTTACTCATGCTGTCTGACGAAGATGGAAAAGAAGATCAGACTAACTGGTTTCAACCCAAGATTGAACGTGTTCAGCAGTTTATATTTGATGTGAAAAAGTGGATTTCAACTACAAAAGGAAATGACCCTGATGAGCATGAACTTCAGGATGAATATGACGATGGCATTAAACCTAGTGATAGTGTGTCAGAAGTGATGGCTAATCAGGATAAAAGGAAAGGTGGATCTGTGACAAGTAGTTCTGTGGCACAATCTTCAACCAGTTCTGCTCGTGTCAAGGCAGAGGCTAAGCGTGCAGCACTTTTAGCCCGGGCATCTGCTTTAAGAAAGAGACAAGAATTAGAAGCTGAAGAGTTAAGAGTGAAGGCCAAAAGAGAACAGTTGGAACTGGATACAGAAATTGCTGCATCAAATGCTGAACTCAAAGTGTTAAAAGAGTATGAAGATGGTCAAGATGGAATGAATGATTATTACAGGTCACAGATTGGATCACATGCTGGTGATTCATGTAAAGACAGAAAGGAACGTCAGATAAAGCCAGTATCTAACACTTATAGAAAGTCTGAGCCTACGCCAAGCACTCAGGACCAAAGCTCTACCCAGAGACTATCTCAACAAATTACAGATCATGGTAATGCTCAACAATCAATTGATGATGGCAGAAATCTATTCAAAGTGATGCAACGACAAAACGAAATAACTGAATTGTTGGTCAATCAGCAGAGCTTATCTCAATTGCCTCAAAGAGATGTCCCGGTGTTTTCTGGAGATCCCCTTGCCTATATTTCTTTCGTAAGGGCCTTCGAGCATCTGATTGAGAACAAGACTAGTAGCTCACAAGACAGATTATACTATTTAGAACAGTTCACAAGTGGAGAACCCCAAGCTCTTGTTCGCAGTTGT
Source organism: Rhinichthys klamathensis goyatoka (assembly GCF_029890125.1). Lineage (NCBI taxonomy): Eukaryota > Metazoa > Chordata > Actinopteri > Cypriniformes > Leuciscidae > Rhinichthys > Rhinichthys klamathensis. The sequence continues at coordinate 1,849,244 of NW_026606615.1, forward strand.
GAACATATGAGTCATGCTACGGGATACAAAGAAGCTAAACGTCTCCTTCAACAACATTATGGCAATGAACTGAAGATAGCTACAGCTTACTTAGAGAAAGCTCTGAAATGGCCACAGATCAAAGTAGAGGACAGTAAGGGAATGAAGACCTATTCCTTATTTCTTATTGGATGTAAAAATACCATGGCTGATGTTAAATTCATGGATGAGATGAACAACCCAACGAACATGAGAACAGTCATTTCAAAACTTCCTTTTAGATTCAGAGAACGCTGGAGAAATGCAGCCTTTGATATCCAGCAACGAAATGGAAGAAGAGCCACATTTGAAGATTTGGTCAATTTTATTGACTTGAATGCTCAAATTTTGAATGACCCACTCTTTGGAGATATCCAGGAAGTTAAAGTGGAGAGAAAAGGAAAGTTTAGTTCTGCAGAGGGGAAGAGCTTAAAGAAGAGTGACTTCAAAAGTAGTATTTTTGCCACAAACGTCTCGCCGGCTGGCAGGGATAAAGCCGAATGTTCACAACGAAATAAACAGAACACCGAGAAATCTGATTCTGCAGTCCAAAGATTTTGTTTGTTCTGTAATAAGGAACATACACTGGATTCTTGCGATAAGCTTAAAATGCAGGAATACAAGGACAGAATTCAGTTTCTTAAAACCAAAGGTCTCTGCTTTGGGTGTCTAACTCAAGGACATATGAGTAAAGATTGCAAGAAAAGAATGTCATGTCCAGATTGCTCGCTAAAACATCCGGGCGTCCTACATATTATCAAACAAGAAGGTAACCGAGGTAAAAAGTCTAAAGACCACGACCTTTCAGTTTCTAATGCTCTTCTCTCACTGAGTCAGGAAACTTGTGGATACACCGGGGCTGGTGATGATGAGTGCATCCTCTCCATCATACCTGTAAAGGTGAAATCAAAGAAGAGTGAAAGATCAGTAGAGACGTATGCTTTCCTAGACCCGGGAAGCACAACTACCTTTTGCACGGAAGACATCATGCATCGACTAAACATGCAGGGCAAGAAGACTGATTTTCTGCTTTGTACTATGGGTCAACAACGAAAGGTGCAAGGATACTTGCTGTCTGATTTAGAGGTGTGTGGTTTAGAAGAGAATACTTTCATTGATTTACCCAATGTCTTGACTCAGCGACATTTGCCTGTAAAAGAAGAAAATATTCCTAAACAAAAGGATATTGAGAAATGGCCTTACCTGCATGAAGTTCGTCTTCCACATATTGATGCGACAGTTGGATTACTGATTGGAGTGAACGCTTATAAGGCCATGGAACCATGGAAGGTGATAAACAGCAGAAACAATGGACCTTATGCAGTGAAGACGGCTCTTGGCTGGATAGTGAATGGACCAAAGGAAGAGAGCATCAAGACAAGAAAATCTGTACATAGCTATACAGTGAATCGTATATCTGTGGAGAAGATTGAAGATTTGCTGGTGAAGCAGTTCAATCTTGATTTTCCTGAACGTCGTTATGAGGATAAGTCTGAAATGTCTCAAGAAGACAGACAGTTCATGATGTCTGTGACCAAGTCAACTCAGCTTTTGGATGGTCACTACTGCATGAAATTGCCTCTGAAGAATGACAAGATCCAGATGCCAAACAATCGGGATGTAGCAGAACAGCGTCTCAAGAGCCTTCAAAAAAGACTCAAAAAGAATCCTGAGTTCCATGAGGATTACACTGGATTTATGAACAACATCATTAAGAAAGGTTACGCTGAGAAGGTACCTTATGAAGAGTTGCACCGTGATGATGGAAAGGTGTGGTACATTCCTCACCACGGGGTATATCATCAGAAGAAGAAGAAAATTCGTGTTGTCTTTGACTGTAATGCATCTTACCAAGGATTTTCTTTGAATGATCAGTTACTTCAGGGGCCCAACCTAACCAACACACTTATCGGAGTCTTGGTCAGATTCCGTGAGGAGCCGATTGCAATGATGGCTGACATTGAATCAATGTTTTATCAGGTTCGAGTACCTAGTGTGGATGCAGACTTCCTGAGGTTCCTTTGGTGGCAGCAGGGCAACCTGGATCAAGAGGAAGTGGAGTACAGGATGTGTGTACACCTGTTTGGTGCAACCTCTTCACCAAGTTGTTGTTGTTACGCTCTTCGAAGAACAGCAGAAGATGGAATCAACGACACTACTCCAGAAGCAGCTCAGACACTTTTGAAGAGTTTTTATGTCGATGATTGCCTTAAATCAGTGGCAACAGAAGAACAAGCAATCACTCTTGCAAGGGATATCAGAGCGCTTTGTAAGCAAGGTGGATTCCATTTGACAAAATGGACTAGTAATAGCAGAGCTGTACTTTTGTCCATACCTGAAGAAGAACGAGCCACTGACGTGAAAGACCTCGATCTGGATAGTGAGTTACTTCCCATGGAAAGAGCATTGGGAATTCACTGGTCTACAGAAAAGGACACATTTCATTTTAAGATCGAAGTGCAAAACAAACCATTCACCAGAGGAGGCATATTATCATTTGTTGGCTCAGTTTATGATCCCCTTGGGTTCCTGGCACCGTTTGTGCTACCAGCAAAGCTCATTCTGAAGGACCTGTGTAAAGAGAAAGTAGGGTGGGATGAGGAAATTGTAGAGAAAAAGGCTGAAAGATGGCTATCCTGGCTGGAAGATTTGCACAAGCTCGCAAACTTCAATGTGAGTAGATGCATAAAATCTGCAGGATTTGGGCATGTCAAGACTTTTCAATTGCACCACTTTGCAGATGCTAGTGAGAATGGATACGGGACTGTCACATACCTCTTGTTGACAAACGATCACGATCAAAAGAGCTGCACATTCATGATGGGAAAGTCCAGAGTAGCGCCACTCAAGCAGGTTACTATTCCAAGAATGGAGTTGACAGCAGCCACCATCGCAGTCAAAATAGATAGAATGCTGAGACAGGAGCTTCATATTGATCTCGAGGAGTCTAACTTTTGGACTGACAGTACCACGGTGCTGAAATACATAGAGAATGACTCCACAAGATTTAAGACATTTGTTGCTAATCGAATCTCATTAATTAGAGAGGCTTCTAAACCTTCTCAGTGGAGATATGTAAGCTCTTCAGAAAATCCTGCAGACCAAGCTTCGAGAGGTCTGAATGCTGACAACTTGATCAGAAGCAAAAACTGGATCAAAGGACCTAGTTTCCTGTTGAAGCCGCAATGTGAGTGGCCAGTTCAACCAGGGGATTCAAAGTCACTTGCAGAGGACGACAGAGAGCTCAAAAAGGTTTCCACTGTCAATGTAATATACACTCAGGACAGTAAGGAAGGACTTGAACATCTTGTTGGTTATTATTCAAGCTGGCATCGTCTAAAGAAGGCCGTAGCATGGTTAACGCTTCTCAAAGAAGTCCTGATGGATTTAAGTCGCGAGAGGAAGGAGATCCAGAGAAGGATCAGTCAAACGGAAGAAGATCCAAATATTCAAAGCGTTCTATTACAAAAGGCAATGACTACCTACAAAGGAAGTTTGCAAAAAAGAACACCTACCATGAAGGATATGGTGAATGCTGAGCTGGATCTAATTCGTTACAGTCAGAAGCAGAAATTTCCGGAGGAAATAAAAATGTTGCAACAAGGAAAGATGCATGTCAAGAAAGACAGCTGCATATTCCGATTGGATCCTTACCTTGAGGATGGTTTGTTAAGAGTTGGAGGAAGATTGAGCAGATCGGCGATGCCTGAAGAATCAAAGCATCCCATCATCTTGCATAAAGACTTCCATATATGCTCTTTAGTTCTTCAACATTTTCACCAAAGCGTTGGTCATTCTGGACGTAACCATGTTCTTGCTAAGCTAAGACAAAAATATTGGCTTCCTAAAGCAAATTCGGCAGTTAGAAAGATAATTCATGCGTGTCTCGTCTGCAGACGACTACATGCAAAGAGTGGTGTGCAAAAAATGGCCGACTTGCCAGAAGATAGGTTACTGCCAGACAAACCACCATTCACCAATACTGGAGTCGATTACTTCGGACCGTTTGAGGTGAAAAGAGGACGCTCTATGGTCAAGAGATATGGTGTGCTTTTTAACTGCCTCACCGTTAGAGCCATTCATTTAGAAGTTGCACCTTCTCTAGACACAGATGCGTGTGTCAACGCTATACGGCGATTTATTAGCAGGAGAGGTCATGTTTCAATAATTCGTTCAGATAATGGAACGAACTTCACAGGAGCTGAAAGGGAGTTGCGTGAAGCATTGCAGAATTTGAATCAATCAACAATTGAAGAAGAAATGCTGAAGAAAGAAATTCAGTGGATATTTAACACTCCTGGCGCATCTCACCATGGCGGAGTCTGGGAACGTCAGATTCGCACTGTGAGAAAGGTTCTGAATTCTGTACTGAAACAGCAAGTATTGGACGATGATGGCTTACATACTCTACTGTGTGAGGTTGAATCAATCATCAATGATAGGCCCATTACCAAAATTTCTGACGATCCTAACGACCTCGAAGCCTTGACTCCTAACCATCTGTTGTTGATGAGGAAACAACCAGCTTTACCTCCAGGTGTGTTCAAAAAAGATGATGTCTATGCAAGGCGTAAATGGAAACAAATTCAATACCTGGCGGATCTCTTCTGGCGTCGGTGGACGCTGGAATATTTGCCCCTTCTGCAGGAACGCCAGCGATGGTCCAGACTGAAAAGAAATTTCGAGATTGGAGATATAGTTCTGATTGTTGACTCCAATGCACCTCGGAATTCATGGATGATAGGTCGCGTTATCAAGACAATGCCAGACTCTAAGGGAAATGTTCGCAGTGTGAGTCTTAAGACGAAAGGCAACACACTGAATCGACCCATCTCAAAGATATGTCTTCTACAAGAAGCTGTCTGATTATAGATTGAATGGAAGTGTGACTTCAAAGACTCTAAAGGTTTATGGCTCTAGATAATCAAAGTTTGGTAATTGTTATAGTTTGCCTACCTATACAATTAGGGGCTGGGGATGTAAGAGCCATAATTGGAATAATTAAACGCTTAAATGTTTGAGTAAGTATTTAAATTAGTTTTGTTATTTATGTACATTAGTGCCCCCCCCCCCCCCCCCCCCCCCTGTTTAAGTTGTAATGGTTTGCTCTGTTTTAGTATTGGAACTGTCTTTAGCGCCTTTAAGAATTGACGTTCCCTTTAAGAATTTTGCACTTCCTCAGAGAACGAAAGAAAGACGGAGCAACACAGTTTTTGACCGGAGTTTTTTATTGTTTATTTTCTATTTGTGCAAGAACTTTCAGTAAACAAATGAACCTTGAACGAAGACCCGAGTCAATTATTTGCCCGAAATAAGTACGAAGGATTATTGCTATTACATAATATGTACAACAAAGTTCCTTTTAAGTCAGTAAAACAGTTAATGCCAAATTAAAATGTCCTTGGACAAACTACATTTGGCCTGCTTAAGGGGGGCCTACAAGACATTGTGCCCAGGGCCCTCTGAATTCTTAATCCGGCCCTGTGCTTAACATTGAGAATTTGAATAATTGTAATGTGATGATCAGATTCAGATATCTAAATCAAAGAATATCATAGGTTTGGGGGGTTGGGTTTTTAACAGTGGATTCGGGTAACTCAAAGTGCACCAGATTAATGAATTTAACTTTAAAATGTACAAAATTTTCTTCCTGGGGGGGGAGGGCATGCCCCCAGACCCCCCTAGAGGTAGCCTACCGAACTCCACCCACAAATATACTGTGGGAAACACAATAGGCTATATGATGGTCTATGAAAAATACAAATTAAATTATCTTAAAATACATGATAAGGATTTTACCGAATGAGATTAGTCTAGGGGAAGATGTTCTAAAATTTGGTTTGTATGATCCTGCCCTGTTCTTGACAGTAAGTGTGTGTTAAGTGGAATTATCCTCCTTTCTGACTTTTCACATTATTTCACCATGCATGGGCGTATTTTTGGTCATGTTATACCTCGGTTGCTGCTTGTTGTAAAGTAAAAGTGAATTAAATACCAAAGGATACCACTTTGAAGAGCCCATTCTTTGCCATGAGGACATAGTCATAGCCTAGCAACAGGGTGATATAAGGTGGTTTATTATTTTCGTTTCTCAACTCCTGTATTAATAAACGTTGAACTCAAAAGAATGAAGTGTAGTGTTAAGCAATTTATTTATCCCACACACCACGCCTGCTCATAGGCTACTTTGTTCTCTTTTTTGCCCTGTTCTTGACAGTAAGTGTGTGTTAAGTGGAATTATCCTCCTTTCTGACTTTTCACATTATTTCACCATGCATGGGCGTATTTTTGGTCATGTTATACCTCGGTTGCTGCTTGTTGTAAAGTAAAAGTGAATTAAATACCAAAGGATACCACTTTGAAGAGCCCATTCTTTGCCATGAGGACATAGTCATAGCCTAGCAACAGGGTGATATAAGGTGGTTTATTATTTTCGTTTCTCAACTCCTGTATTAATAAACGTTGAACTCAAAAGAATGAAGTGTAGTGTTGGCTACTTTTTTCTCTTTTTTTAAAGAGACCCCCACAAAGATTAAATCATAATTCGAACCCTGGACATAACGTAACGTAAATGCCACTTCATTGCATCAGTTTGAATACACAGAATTAGAGAATGAGAAACAGCACACGGGTTGTGTTCACTAACTTACTCACATGGTGCTTTTGTAGTTTGAAAGACAATCATGTATAGCACAAATCTGAATAAAGATTCTAAGAAAAACTAATAGCATCCGTGACATGAGGGTAAAAAATATTGACTATATGTCATATAGAAGTGAAACAAGCGCAACGCTATTGTAGTTTCTTCAGTAACTGAGCTGTTCTTTACACATAGCAATAACTATAGGCTATTATTAAAACGGAACGGACGATCATCGTCTTCATATACGTTTCCGTATATATCGCGCCAAAAGGCACGTGTCTGAAAAAACTGTCAAAGATACAATGTAAACTTCACAGGATAATTTCACTTTGCTCTATGTACATTTCAGGTCACAAACTAATTTACATTTCACCTTATATTAAACATAACATTCGCTAAGAATATTATAGTATCGTGAATAAATTAATAATTTTCCCGCTAAATGTATTTCTCCCGCTCAACATAGGCTAAAACAATACAATGCTGTCCGGAAACCCACATGCTTCAGCTTGAGAAAACGCGGGTCAACATTGCTTGTCGGTTTTTGAAAATAAAGGATTCAACCGAGAACTATAAAAACAGTAACTCTAGCAATACACGTGTACGTCAGATATGTGATTCTGAAGTGAGTTGTACTGGAGTAAAAAATCAAGCCCTTACCTTCACGTAGTAGAAGAAGCTGTGTGTGGACTGAGAGAGAGAGAGAGAGAGAGAGAGAGAGAGAGAGAGAGAGAGAGAGAGAGAGAGAGAGAGAGAGAGGGAGAGGAGAGGAGAGGGGGGGGGGGGCGAACAGAGGGGGACTGTCCCAAATTCACACACTCAAATGATGACGATGACTCATGAGAGATAGTAAGCAAACAACACTTTGGTCGTACTTGATCTTTACCATTTCAACAAGAACGTAAACAAATTTTGTTAAATTAAATGATGATTTGGAGGCCTATCTTATTATTTAAGGTATAGGACTAAAGCTTTTTATATCTTCCGAGACCGAGAAAAAGGGTTTTTTAATGAATTATTTTTGTCATGCCATTATATTGTTTCGAGCATAAGAAACAAATGAAAAAGGAAAACATTTTTGAAAAAATATAATTTATTCATGTTATAGGCCTACTCTGTAAGCTGTTAAAAAAATAAAAAGACATCAAATTACATGTATAGACAAAAACAATGAGGTTTGTTTTATATTCACAAATCAATTTTTAGGTTTCAGGATTTTTTTTTCAAACTTTGTATGAAGATGATTATCAACTATATGTTATGAAAGATATAACGGAATTAACCATACTTTATGCAATATATGGGTAAAATGGTAATAAATGGGTAATCCCATTCAATTAAATTCATCTAATTGTATATTAATGTGTTCTTGGGGCAACATATGAAAAAATAACTAATAATGGGAGTAATAATTGCCAACAATTCCATAATAATACCTGATATTTAAGAATATTGATATATAATTTCTTTCCCATCACTTCTTGTGTCTCTCAAAATGCCTGATAAACATGCTTTAAGTCCAGGCAGACGTGTATGAAATCAATGCCCTGTTCTGTAACAGAAAATCATATTTTGATTTGAAACCCCATAACATTTTCCTGAGATGTTGATTTATGATTATAATTACAAAATATAATATTTCCATAAGAGTGCTAAATTTGAATATTCAGTCATTTTTAAAGACCAAGGAGACGTTGATGTAATGGTGAAACTTCCAAACATTTGGTATCCCTGAAAAGCCCTGAATGTGCTCTTTCCAGATTTCACAGGACATCCGTACTGTGACATGTATGTTGTCAGAGAAATTCACTAAAATTAAATGTCTACTACAGAGGACAAAAGTCTATTCCTGGGTACAGGAGGATATCGTATAGTACAAAAGTTTGGAGACACAGACTACATTTTTATTTATTTATAAATAAATAAATGCCTGAGTTAATGGATAGTGAAGATAAAAAGCAGCACAAGTGTCCAGAATACATAACTGATAATAAAGCATCCAATGAGGTTCATTGAGAGAATTGATCCCTGAAATCTACAAATTCAAAACTCTCTTACATTTGAGGGTTTTTTTTATGTTATTTCAGTTTAATTGACTTTATTATTTCTACAATGTGGAAAATAGTACACATAATAAAAATTATTACATATGTCCAACCTTTAGACTGTTAATGTGTAAGTTAAAGTCGCCTTGAAACGGCTTGTCGAACAAGAAGAAATCTAGGGCGGGGCTTGGTTTTGTCCATGGGAAATTAGTTGGATGGTTGTGGTTTGCTATTGGTCAATCTCATGTGAGTGACAGTTGCCCCGCCCTCACGCCAGTAAACAGAGAAGAGAAGAGATGTCAAGGGGAAGTTATTTTGATTCAAGAGTATGAGGGCCCATGAATAAAAATTATGTCAAAAAATAACTATAATAAATAATGCAATATTCCATAAAAATACAAACGGTCAAAATAATGATTTCATGGTGACTAAATCTCTGAACATAAATAACTATTCCTTCCTATCAGATACTGATCATCTGTTAACTGAAGTAAAATACAAACTGCATATTTGCACACAAATATGAAATCCAGATCTTCATTAAATACATTATTCTGTAAATATAGATGTTTTCTATATTTCTATCTCTCAGCGAACTGAATGCATGCTGTGTTTCTTTAGACATCTACTTTCTCTCTCTCTCTCTCTCTCTCTCTCTCTCTCTCTCTCTCTCTCTCAATTCAATTCAATTCAGCTTTATTGGCATGAATGTGTACAATAGCACAATATTGCCAAAGCAATAGACATATACAAACATATAGATAAATAAAAGTGAACAATAAAAAATAAAATAAAACAATTACTAAAATATCAAACAATCAAAATAATAATTATTTGAAAATTTGTACAATTATTTATCCATCTGAGGTTCCACTGGTTGTCCTCATTTCATGGCATGAGGAGACATATTTTGCAGCAATTATCTCACATTTGGGCATTTCTCCTAGTAAATATGGGATTTTCTGTGTGTCTGATATGGATTTGAATTCAGGGTATATTTGGGAAATGTTTGGGAAGTGTTTTTGTCTTAGTGTATTATATTTGGGGCATGAGGTTAGAAAGTGCAGCTCTGTCTCGACCTGTCCCCGGTCACACTGGGAGCAGAGTCCTCTCCTCTTGTGGGAGCCAGCTCTGTCTGTGCCGACCCGTCTCTATGGCCAGGCTGTGTTCACTTAGTCTGTACGTTGTCAACATTTTTCTTAGTTTAGGACATTTTATTGTACTCAGGTAATTTGCCAGTGTGAATTCTCTTTTTAGGGTCAGATAAAGTTGTAATTTACTTTGTGTTTTGGTCGTTTCTTTCCAGTATTCAATATATTTTTCTTTCTGCTTGTTGATAATTTGGTTTGGTCTTGTGTTGGCGTTGCTGTCCTGAGGCTGTTGGGGACTGGTTCCTGCAGAGAGCCTCAGCACCAGCTGGCTGAGGGGACTCTGTTCTGCTTTCAGCTCCTGGTGTGTTAGGGCTTTGTGATGATATGTCTGGGGGTTAACTGATTTTAAGTGATTGTAAAATTTAATTGATCTTTTCTGTATCTTTAGTAAGAGGGGGTATTGGCCGAGCTCTGCTCTGCACAGGTTATTCGGGGTTTTTCTCTGCACCTGTAGGATGCTCTTACAGAACTCAGTATGGAAAGATTCTATGATTGTTTTGTCCCATTTGTCAAATTCATTATTAAGTTTTGGCCCCCAAATTTCACTACCATATAGAATTATTGGTTCTAGTACAAATTGGAAAATTTTAAGCCAGATTTCAATTGGAATATAGATTTTAATGTTTCTTTTTATTGCATAGAAAGCTCTCCTTGCTTTGTCCCTCAGATCTTTCACAGCCATGTTGAGGTTGCCTGTGTATGTAATGTTGAGGCCAAGGTAAGTGTAGTTTTTTGTGTGTTGTAATTTAGTGGTGTCCAAATAGAAATTGTGTGTAACCTGATTTCTGTATTGTTTCTGAAAGATCATTATCTTAGTCTTTACTGTGTTGACTGTCAGGGCCCAGCTCTGGCAGAATCTCTGCAGGAGGTTAAGGTGCTGCTGCAGACCTTCTCTAGTAGGTGAGAGTAACACTAAGTCATCTGCATACAGCAGACCTCTGATCTCGGTGTTGTTCAGGGTGAGGCCAGGTGCCGTGGAACTCTCTAATTGCTTTGCTAATTCATTGATATATAGATTGAAGAGAATTGGACTGAGATTGCATCCCTGCTTCACTCCCCGGCCCTGGGAGAAGAACGCTGTTTGTTTGTTTCCAATCTTTATGGCACATTCACTTTTTGTATACATGTTCTTAATCAAATCATATGTTTTTCCTCCAATGCCACTTTCAAGTAGTCTGTAGAAGAGGCCCTCGTGCCAGATGGAATCAAAGGCTTTCTGGAAGTCAACAAAACAGGCATATACCTTTCTTTTCTTAATGTTTAATTCTTGATCAATTAGAGTCTGGAGTGTAAATATATGGTCCGTTGTGCGGCAATTTGGCAAAAAACCAATTTGGCATTTATGCAGAATATTGTGGTCATCAAGGAATTTGACAAGTCGTTTATTAATGATGTTGCAGAATATTTTTCCCAGGTTACTGGATACACATATTCCTCTGTAGTTATTTGGGTCATATTTATCTCCGGATTTATGAATTGGGGTTATTAAACCTTTGTTCCAGATGTCAGGAAAAGTTCCAGTTGATAGAATAGTATTGAATAGTTTTAGTATAGCCAATCTGATTTTATGATCTGAGTATTTGATCATTTCGTTGAGGACTCCATCTACACCACAAGCCTTTTTTCCTTTCAGGGACTGGGTGACTTCTGTTAACTCTTGTTCTGTTACAGGGGAATCTAGAGGGTTTTGGTTGTTTTTTATCACCGCCTCCAGAGTTTTCCATTTTGAGAGTATCTCTGTAATATTGCTGTATAATTCAATAAAGTGATTAATCCAAGTATTTCCATCTTGAATCGCCAATTCATCCTGCTGGGTTTTGTTTAGGTTGTTCCATTTCTCCCAGAACTGGTTAGACTCTAAAGATTCCTCAATTTCACAGAGCTGCTTTTTATTGTGTTGTTCTTTCTTAGTTTTTAGGGTGTACTTGTATTGTTTCAGAGTGGCCTCATATTTACAGCGTATATTGTGGTTATCTGGGTCCCTATGCTTTTCATTTGATAATTTCCTTAAATGTTTCCTTAGGTTTTTGCATTCAGTGTCAAACCATTTGTTACTGTTCATTTGTTGAGGTTTTGGTTTGGAGGCTTTCAAATTAGACAATGCAGCCAAATGATGAAATATTGAATTGATTTTGTCCACAGCTGAATTTACACCAGAATTATTCTGGGGAAATGTTTCAGTTAGAAATAAATGGGTTAAATTATGTATGTTTTGATTTTCCAGTGCCTTTTGGTACGCCCCCATGCTGTCTGGGGTCCATCTGTATGAGTATGTGCTGTTAAACAGTTCACAGGCACTAGGGGCTCCAGACTTAGACTGGGCCCTTTTCAGGTATATTGTGATTTTGCTGTGGTCTGAGAGGGGTGTGAGGGGGCTGACTGTGAAAGCTCTGAGAGACACTGGATCTAGATCTGTAATGAAATAATCAACCGTACTACTGCCAAGAGCTGAGCTGTAAGTGTAGCGACCTAGAGAGTCCCCTCGTAGCCTGCCGTTGACTATGTACAGACCCAGTGTACGGCATAGCTGTAAAAGCTGCACACCGCTTGTATTAGTAAGCTTGTCGAAGCTCTTTCTAGCAGGACATTCAGGGAGGGGGAAGCAGGTGCTTCCAGGTAAGTGTTTGTCTCCCTGGGTGTTCATAGTGTCAGCTCTTTCCCCTGTTCGAGCGTTTAAGTCCCCACAGATTAATACATTTCCCATGGTTTTACAATGATTAATTTCCTCCTCAAGAATAGAGAAAATATCTGGGTTGTAGTAGGGGGATTCTGATGGAGGTATGTAGATGGCACATATGTAGACATGTTGCTCAGCACAAATCATCTGTTTGTTAATTTTCAACCATATATAAGATTCTTCTTTTTTAATTACTGTGATGGACTGGCTCAGTTCTGATTTACACCATATAATCATGCCTCCTGAATCTCTGCCTTGGGTTATTTTGGGATTTTTTGTTGATGGTATAATAATCTCAGTCTGTCTCTCTCTCTCTCTCTCTCTCTCTCTCTCTCTCTCTCTCTCTCTCTCTCTCTCTCTCTCTCTCTCTCTCTCTCTCTCTCTCTCTCTCTCTCTCTCTCTCTCTCTCTCTCTCTCTCTCTCTCTCTCTCTCTCTCTCTCTCTCTCTCTCTCTCTCTCTCTCTCTCTCTCTCTCTCCCCTCCCTCTCGGTCATGAATGAGTTGCATGAGACAACAAACTTTGCCTTGGCTGTTGACAATGACAAACATCTGCTGTTTTGTTGTAGTGTGGAGATGCACTCCTTCCATGTGAGATTCCACAGCTCCCATCAGAACAGCTGCACTTCCAGATTTCCCGAAGGAGCTCACAATGTCTACTTTTCAAGGACATGTTTTGTATATGCTACAGTTTTAGTTTTCTGCAATTTTCTGTCATTTTCTATCGTGTGCTGAAGAAGTTTGAAGTTTTCTAAACTGAACTCAGATTGCAAAATTATATGTTCATTCATTGCTGTTATTTTATCTTTGCACCCTGGCACTAAAAATATGGCAAGCATGATCATGTATTCTTATTTAAAAGTCTTTTCTAAAAGTAAATAAAGCATGATGTGATTTCATTAGGCATCAATCACTGTGACCATATGCGGCCAATGACCATTTGAAATCAACATGAATTAAATACTGATATTTTATACACATTCATGGTCTTATTTTCTATACACAGAGATTTCGGAAGTGTTACCTTTCACTGTGAAGATCTAAACATATTTAGATATACAGGAAATCGCAATGGAAGACGATTTCGATATATCAACAGACAACGTTGAATTTTTTTCGCAACCGCCCGAGAGATCACTTCCGGCGCTTTCCGGCGCTTGCGCAGCCCGAAGCGCCCGCGCTCTCAGATCACTTGGACGTGGCTGTGGTTACAAGAGGTAAAAACGATATTAATACTGTTCGTTTTCTCACACAAACCGCTCGTTTCGTGTCTTAGGCCATCAATGTGTACTTACATTTACGAGTCATTAAATCATGTTTAATTTGGACTTCTCTGTGCATGCTCTTTGAGGTGGTGACCATAGACCTGCATTATATGACTGACAGACAAGAACGGTTTGACCTAAAAATATCAAAATTGAAACTACTGCGGAAACAAAGACACCTACATCTTGGATGCCCTTGAGGTAAGCTAAAACATACCAAAAATTAATTTCAAAGTGAACTATCCCTTTAACAGATGAGTCAAGATGATGTTAATTTTTGAATGCCTTCTGTCTTGTTTACGTCTTTGGGTTCTGTGTCAGATGAATTTGTATGTTTAAAATAGAACTGGCAACCGTGTTGTATTCTTTTGGGCTGCCGCTTGAATATAACCATGTGGTGAGACTCTGTTTGCACTTACAGTCCGACCGCTTCCACCTACACCCTGTCTAGTCTAAAACCAGCCGTGGTTTCAGTGAGACAGTCCCTCCATGGATATGAGGTTTAACAAGTAAACATCCAGAGAAAGAGAGAGGAGACAAAAACAAGCACTTCTTGGGTAATATAACTCAGAAGGACAACTGTTTGATACCATCGGCTTTAAAATGAGTGCAACAAATTTGTAGCATTTAGACTGACGGCCAAGAGGCTTCACCGCTATACACTGCGTCCATTCAGTCATAACCCAGACAGCGACAGCATAGATGAGTCCTGTCGGCCCAGATCCGGCCCACATCTGGTACGTGTGGAATCCACGTGTACCAGATCAAGTCATACCGATCCAAGAGATGAAGGGTGACTGAAACGACTCAGTGTTTGTGCCGTTCACTGGCTCTGTTTGCTCCAGGATGAGTGTTACGGAAATTCAAATAATATAAATCACTTTGGATGGAAATAATCTGTTTAAAAACAAGCAATTGATATGAAAGAAAATAGAATGTTTTAAGGGTAAATGTGAGTCATCATCTTTATGAAATAAAATTACTGACGCTATTTTTCTACGGTCAGTTGATCTGGAAAGAGGGGTGCTGATTCAATCAGTAAAAAGTATATATCATGATAAAGAATCACCCCCCTTTAAAATAATCACATTTTGTTGCTTTCCAGCCTGAAATGAAGACGGACACAGTTTTTGTTTTATCCAGCTGTATTTACTCAACTTATAACATCCAGGTGAAAGATGTAACACCAACATGTGAGAAAAAAAAACTAAAAAAACAGAATCACTGAGTTAGAAAAAGCCTTAGAAAAATGACTTGTAAACTCAATTAGGTGTAGCTAATCACATTCTCAATGGCACACAAAGCCATTTGACTTTCAACTGTGATCGGCTGTGGTCATTTTTACTAGCTCAGCATGAAAAGAGGGTGAATGTCCTTCCGTGGCAATCTGTGGAATGACTTGAAGACTGCAGTCCACAAATAGTCACCATCAAATTGAACTGAACTTGAGCAGTTCTGCAAAGAAGAGAGTCTAGATGTGCAGAGTTAAAGACATATCCCAACAGATTAAAGGCTGTAATTAAAGCAAAAAGTGGTTCAACAAAATACTGACACAAGGGGATAATCCTTTTTCCAACTCAATGATTCTGTTTTTATATTTAGGTGTTCAAGCACGAAGTGCTGAAAACCTATTGTAATTGCTATTTGAAAAAAAAAAAAAACCTAAAACGCATCGTGCAGCCCAAACCGTAAGGCCTAGAGACTTGAAACCTGGCCAGGTGGTAGGGCCTCAGTTTGGGGAGAACCTATCAGAATATGACCCCAATTGGCCCATAGGTGGCGCTACAGCAACTAAAAGTACTAAATTGCCCATAACTCATCGACCGTTTGACCTAGAATCAAGAGTTGTACACCACTGTGTTCCTTGGCTCAAGACGGACAAGATGTATATCTCGGATTCTCGATTTGAGCAAAAACAATTTGTTATGGCCAATTTTGTCCAAAACCTACTTTTGCGAACTAGTCCCTGGTTTTTTGCCTGATCGGAACCAGACCAGTCTAGGACAATTCTCTGGACTCTCTAGATCAATAATTATCAAAAAAAAGTTGAACTTTGCCCTTTGGTTCACTGTAACAGGGTTGTTTAGAAAAGGGGGCGTGTCAAAATACACTCAAAAGCCTATAAATCATAAATAAAAACTCAGAACTTCACAAAAATTGACGAGCACATGTGTCCTAACATGGTGAAGAAGCATGCAGAGTTTCATGGAGATCGGACCATAGGTGGCGCTATAACTGTCAAAAAGGTCGCCTATTATTAGGGGTTCAAGCACGAAGTGCTGAAAACCTATTGTAATTGCTATTTGAAAAAAAAAAAAAACCTAAAACGCATCGTGCAGCCCAAACCGTAAGGCCTAGAGACTTGAAACCTGGCCAGGTGGTAGGGCCTCAGTTTGGGGAGAACCTATCAGAGTATGACCCCGATTGGCCCATAGGTGGCGCTACAGCAACTAAAAGTACTAAATTGCCCATAACTCATCGACCGTTTGACCTAGAATCAAGAGTTGTACACCACTGTGTTCCTTGGCTCAAGACGGACAAGATGTATATCTCGGATTCTCGATTTGAGCAAAAAAAATTTGTTATGGCCAATTTTGTCCAAAACCTACTTTTGCGAACTAGTCCCTGGTTTTTTCCCTGATCGGAACCAGACCAGTCTAGGACAATTCTATGGACTCTCTAGATCAATAATTATCAAAAAAAAGTTGAACTTTGCCCTTTGGTTCACTGTAACAGGGTCATTTAGAAAAGGGGGCGTGTCAAAATACACTCAAAAGCCTATAAATCATAAATAAAAACTCAGAACTTCACAAAAATTGATGAGCACATGTGTCATAACATGGTGAAGAAGCATGCAGAGTTTCGTGGAGATCGGACCATAGGTGGCGCTATAACTGTTAAAAAGCTTTAAAACCATACATTTCCTATGGTAAATTGTCTGTATTGGCTGTAAATGGTGTTTTCCATCTCTTATGTCAGTGGTTAAATGTATGCTAAATAAAACTTAATGTCTTAAATGCTTATGTGCTTAACGGCCTTAAAGGCCTTAACTGCTTGAACACCTCTAAATGCTGCTTGCAGCTTTAATTTATTTTATTTTTTCTGGCATGTTGGTGTTATATCTTTCACTTTTATGTTATTCATTTCCACTGAGTAAATACAGCTAGATGAAAGAAAAAAAATCTGTGTGCAGTACGTGACGTACCTGGCAGGACAGAGGAACAGGAGCTGAGCACATGGCAGTGCAGCCATCTCTGTGCCATGTGAAATGAAATCAGAGCCGCTCGGTCACGCCTCGGCCTGTGTCTACTTAGAGGACATACAGTATTTAAACCAGAACGCCCTATACGCCTGCATGACAATGCATTAAAATGCCTTAGCAACTCTAAAAAGATCTTGGCGACACCCCAAACAAACTTTAGGAAATGCATATCAACAACTGCCAACCTAACTGACCACAATACCAATCACATTTTCTTGAGAAAATGTAAAAAAAAAACATTCATACTGTGCATGGCACTGCTGTTTACCCAGCGTGTTTCGTGGATGGGCTCATATAAGAAAGAGTTTGAGCTGATTGTTTGCTAGGAATATAAAGGTGTGCAAAGCAGGTTTAGGTGGTGCGTTCATGTAGTTGCAGACTGTAAATTTGCATGTTATAATGTTACCATTTTCAAGATTTATAGTTCAAATTTAAATGAAATGACATTGCAGCTCCTCATAAATCCAGCAGATGCCTAGGAATAAATAATTACAAATAATCTAATAAAACTAGATGAATCCCGCACACTGCTATAACTTACAAATCTTTTTTTAGTATTTTTCGGCCATGATGAGACATTGTTTTCCTAGATTTATAGCCTAAATGTCTAGTGCCTGCTTGCTGACCATGCTATTCCTACTTGTAGTTATGTGTTGCACAAAATCATGAATACAATTCTAAATGATCAGAGATAGAATGTGTGGTGCAATTATTAAATTATCCATTAAAATTTGCATTAATTTGAATTGAATTGCATTGAAATGTAATTGATTAATAGTTCTGGACAGGTATTTTTAAAATCTGATTTAATCCAGAATGTTATTACAAAAAAATGCGTTCCTTTCCGGAACGAAAGCATCGTCAGATAAAGATGTTTACTCAGACAAGATTGGTAAAACTAGCAGATTTCACAGATCTCGCATTAGGAGAAAGCATGCAAGCATGGAGCGGACCGTCCCTACATCCCAGATTGTTATCTACAGGCATGACTAGGGTCTTCCTGCTGAACCTTCTGAGGGAGGAGTATCCTGACATCCAATCAAAACACCATGCTCCATTGTCCTCATCCAACTATCACCTGAGGCACAGCAGTCAAAGTCAACAAGAGGAAACTTGGTGCAACGACCCACTGACCCATGCATCATGGGACTTTGTTTCGTATTGCTGTGGAATGGGCCTAAGACATCCTGGTGAACCAGCGGACAACATATCATCCAGGCTCAAAAAACATACTGGACCATCTGATAAAATCAAAAATCAGACATCAAATCGTTTAGAAAAGAATCAGCACACTTCTTTCGCACTATGGGCCCTATCATACACCCAGTGCAATGAAGAGCAAGGCGCGACTCAAGAGTTTTTGCTAGTTTCAGCCCGACGCAGTTATCATTTTCACGTCCTGCGGGGTCTGAGAACAAGGTGTGTTCAGGCATTGTTGGCGCGTTGCTATTTTGAAACCGACTGAAGCCTGGTCTAAAGTCAATGGCCCAATTTTCTTTTTTGTTTTTTTAAAGAGCGCGTTAGTAATGTGCGCCTATAGCGGGTCCACAACGCACTACGCTGTGCTTATTACACACACAGGCACACGCAGCAGCACACAGACTAGTCAAATATAAAAAATAAAAGGATTATAATGTAAAAGATTAATATTGTGTACATAAAGATATGCTGGAATCCGGCTTGTCCCGTAGATGGTCTGCTTGCTCTTTAACCTCGCGCACGAGCAGATCTGTTTCCTCTCTGGAGACACGTTCAGTTTTTCCGCTTGCAAATTCCACCATGTAAATAGCGAATTCGCCACAGCGCGAGTGCAACTGGCTTTTAAAGGGAATGTGAGATGAGACTCTGATTGGTTTATTGCTTGTTACGCCCAAAACACACCCATTACTCATTAAGAGAATAGGGACAACTCTTTTAGGCCATGCACCAGGAGTGCCACTGCCAACCATTTTTCCCGTCGTTAAACTAGCAAAAGTGGATTCGGACACGGCCTAAGTTCACTTGCGCCGTGAGCTTTAGACAATGCGCTTAGATCGTTAAAATAGGGCCTGATGACTTCATCAAAAACACAAACAACTCATGTCCAAACACATCCAGGTCTCTCTACAAAAAAATTATTTTCCTCCTCAGTATGTTTAGCTTGTTTGTTTTTTTCAATACAAATATCTAAACATTTTTAAATCAAAACAAAGACTTTAACTTGAAAAACAAAATATTTTGTTTTGTTTCACACATTTACTTGAAAAACAAAATAACATAAAATATCAAGGCTGCATCCGAAATCACATACTTCCCTGCTATACAGTAGGCAAAAAAACAGTATGTGACAAAAGAACTATGTCCAAATTCACAGTACTCATAAAAGAGTATGCAAAAAGCACCCGGATGAGCTACTTCTTCCGGTGAGATTCTGAAGTGTGGATACGATGGACACTTTCCTATCCCATGAGGCCACGGGAAAGGATTTATGAATGACTGAAGTGACGTAACTGACGCTGGAAGGTCACGTGATAATGATAGCATGTCGAATGTAGTATGTCCAGATTACATTTACATTTTAAATGTAATTATTACATACCGCACTCACTCATACTGTCATGAAGGTGGTTGAGACAAGGAAGAAAGCAGGATCCAAATGCAGCACACTTTAATAACTAAACTACAAACTCACAGCAGGGAATATGACTCAGGGACAGAACAACCAACATCCATGTTACAACATCAAGAACTCACAAGGACTGGACTGAAACACAGGGCTTAAATACAAGGGCAAACAAGCTAAACAAGATGACAAGGGGGCGTGGTTAATCAGGGACACCTGGGAAGACTAATAGAGATAACGGGGAGCGGGAAAACAGGGAACAGGACTGAACCAAGTGCACAAAGACAAGGGGAACACAGACAGACATCACAACACATACTATATAGAACGTACTTTTTTTTAGCGGTTGAAGAAATAACTTTCTTCGGACGCAGCCAAAGTATTTTTTTTCTGAAAAATGTATTAAAATTAAGCGTGTTTATGCCTTGAACATTGGTGGGGCGAGGTTCGTTTTTTAGGGGTGGATTAAAAGAATTAAAAAGGATTTAAGGGAATAAAGAAAAAGAAATGTATGAGTTATAGGTCTAATTGTATAGGTGTGAACTAATCAATTATTATTGATATTACTGCGGGTCGTTTAACATTTCTATCATAAAACAGCTGGCGAAAATTAATTATTTAGTTACTTACCATGCACACTTTCACCATTAAAAATAAAGCATCACATTTGACTTCACATTTATCTACAGTAGCCTAAAGCTTGCATTCTTTGATTTGATTGGCCATCTCAATCATTCGACGAGCACTGTTAAGTCGGCTGAGACAGAGCAGCCAAAAATGTAACTTTTAAAACTTTTGGTCATCAAAAACAAATCTTTTTTGCAGCAATACTTCTGATAACCTCCATTCATGATTAGTGTTGATATTAGAAAGACCTCTGTGAGGTAAAAACAAAACTATAGCTTCATATGTGCTCTCCTCTACGCAGCTTGAGAAAAGATGGGAAAGGAAGATTTGCTCTGAGTTCTGAGTCTGACACAGTACAGACTAGGCAAAATGGGGAGATAAAGTGGTGGAAATAAGGTCTCAGCAGTAAAATCAAATGCAGAACCAAGTTGCAAATTAGGCATAATAAACACACAAAAACACTCATGACTTTTGCCCTCTGGGCCAGTTCTCCAGAGAAACACAATAGCCTGACTCTTATACGGTTAGTCTTATGACCTTCCATTTAAACCACCCATGTCAGAAATTATCAAACATTCTTCATGCAACATTAAAACTTTTACAAAATACAAGGAAACTTACATATAATAAACTAAACCACAATTCCATGAAAGCACAGAACAAGTCCGTCATGTTTCTTACCTGAACTTGTGCGTGTACGTGAGTCGTTGTTCTATGTCTCTCATTTCATCCGTATTGACATAGTAAAGATGCCTTTAAAGTTGCATCACTGCCGATGGAGGTGGTGTTGTACAATAATATGAGCCGGTGTCTGGAGTCAAAACCTAACTAGGTTATGATTGTTGTGAATTTTTAAAATTTTGTCTTTAAGTATTATCTACTGCTATATCCTTTAATGGTGTATTATGTAGAATACGTTATACATGTGGAAAGTATGTAGTACGCAATATTATTGGATGCTGTTTTGGCGTAAGTGATTACGCAATACGCTTAAGTTACGCATAGCGGTCAGAATTCAGAATATGACGCATTTTTTTCCACCCGTGCAGCATCTCTGAGTGCAGGGCAAAAATTTATTGACGAAGTAACTTTAATTTCCCGACTTTATATTTGTAATACTGGATGTTTATACTGCTGAGATTATCTCTAACATTAAGCCTGGTGTTTCGCGATCTTTATGTATATTAGTTTGTCATGTGAAACGCACGTGCAGGTGCCGCTAGCATCGTGGCTTATCTTGCTATAATTGGCCATACTTCGTTTAACTATGTCTATGCATCTGTATAAGATATTCTATATGTATTATACTTTAATACCATAATGAGGACGTAAAACACACTTTGAGAGAGCTGTTAAAATTGTTTAATTAGTAATGTACTGTATATCACAACAGTATGTGGGCATGTATGTTTAACATTTAGTTATTTACTTCTGTTTATTTGTTTATTGCAGAAACTACCTCCAATGCATAGTTAATATGTTTATATGATGAAACCCTGCCTGGTTCTGTTGTCAATCCACGTTCACGAGTCCGCAGTGACGCCGCTGACGTAAGACGCTGCTGACGTGTGTCTGGTGCGTCCGTGTATTCGGGTTCAAATAAATATGGCTAGGCAAAAAAAAAATGCAAGTGTTCCTCTGTGTGGAAATCCTTAGACACGTTTGCGAAGATTGTTTTGTTTCCAGCGTGCGTCTCCCTCAGACTGTAAACGAAGCTCGGGTGCACCAGACACACGTCAGCAGCGTCTTACGTCAGCAGCGGCACTGAACGCGGATCCACAACAGAACCAGAATACATACACACACACTCACACACACACACACACACACACCAGACACACGTCAGCAGCGTCTTACGTCAGCAGCGGCACTGAACGCGGATCCACAACAGAACCGGGAGACAATACAATGCTGAATAAAGTCGTAGTTTTGGTTATTTTTGGACCAAAATGTATTTTCGATGCTTCAAAACATTCTAACTAACCCACTGATGTCACATGGACTACTTTGATGATGTCTTTATCTCCTTTCTGGACAAGGACAGTATACCGTACATACATTTTCAATGGAGGGACAGAAAGCTTTCGGACTAAATCTAAAATATCTTAAACTGTGTTCTAAAGATGAACGGAGGTCTTACGGGCTTGGGACGACATGAGGGAGAGTCATTAATGACATCATTTTCATTTTTGGGTGAACTAACCCTTTAAAGACTTTAAAGAACCGGCATTCAGTGGGGCAATCCCCAACAATGATTTTCTCTGATTCTCCTCTGAACTCTGGCAACAACAAGCCATTTTCACCCACAGAACTGCCACTCACTGGACATTTCCTATTTTTCGGAACATTAAATAGATAGTTGGGTGTGAAAATCCCAGTAGATCAGTGGTTTTATGCAACACTCAGAACTGCCCGTCTGGCAACAACAACCATGAAACATTCTAATGCTCAGTTTGAACTTCAGTCTTAACCATGTCAACATCCCTAAATGCATTGAGCTGCTGCAATGTGATTGACGAATGAGATATTTGTATAGCCTAAATATATATAATGTATATACACACACACACTTGTGCAAATTGGTAAAACACTTACTCTTACTCAAGGGTTAAACATCACAGCTCTACATCATGAGACTCAACATCATGAGTTTCACATAAAGGGCCTGTTAACCATTTTCACAAACGATCTGTTCTTCAAAATCTATATATTTTTGTTCAGTCAAGTGACTCTATAAACGCAGGTACATGAGTTTCTTCAGGCGGCTCTACTGATGCAGATCACACCAGCATAAACGATGTTGCTTTGTTGTATGAATCTTCTGGTGTTTTGACTTTTTGTGTCCGTATGTTTAAAGTGAACTAAAAGGTTTTGTTTATTTAACATTGTCTGGTGTTTTCCTGGTGCTATAGTTATAAGGAATGACAATGTTTTTACATCTGTTCTTCCGTTCCTCTGCTCACTGGTCCGGAGTCTCTGCTGGGCATTTCAGATGTTTTTATAAAGGCCCACTTGTGGAATCTGCAGCTTTTCAGCGCTTCCTTCACATGCTCGCCTTCCTCGGCCCTGAACTCTCAGTCGCTCTGTAGTTTTCACTCTGTCACGTAATGTTTTCATGACCCCCAGCTTATGTCCCAGTGAGCGATCGGAATCAAACAGTAGGTACCGCTCTATGTGAGATAATAAACATTCTACATAAACATTCTACATAAATGCGCTTCATGGGCTTTGACACTTATGTTCAGGGTCTAAAATGAACACACTATAGTGCCAAATGTGGATTAAATCCAGCACTGTTGAATGTTTATGAGTTAACTGAATTGAATAGACTAATAATTGCAATTCCAATTTGAATGTAAGGAGGTAAATGAAATGAAAAGAAATTCAGGATGGATGGATTTGCACATCTCTGCTATGCAGTTGCATACAAATAACAACAGCGATGTTTGCCTTAGTAAACCCAATAATTCACTGTTTGTCTGACTAAATCCTGAGCACTGAACTTTCCAACAGCAAACTTTCTGAGATTGAATCTTTCACTCTGTTTATTTGAACCTCGTATTATCTATCAAAACATATCCCTGCTTATTATTCTACAGAGAGTGAAAAATGAATTGCATAGCCGTCATTCATCAAATATTAGCAGGGTTTAACCTTGTTTTCACAGCAATGGAAAGGCCCGTTCCTTAAGACGATTAATTCCTCTCATCCCTCCCATACTTAACAGCCAGGCAATGGGGTCTCCTGGCTCGTTCCCATATAAAAGACACGGGTCATGTGTGTCTTCTCAACACTCGAAGAACAAAGTGCATTGGGTGGAGTGGGATAACCGTGAGGTCAGAAGAGGTTAAGAATGTCTAGCTAATTCATTTGAGGTTATTGGCAGTGGAAGGTCATCGCTGCACCACGTGTTACATGTCTTAAGCTCGTGGGCGTACACAGGATTCACTGTTTGGGTGGGGCTCCACAAATATTGGTGGGAAAATTTAAAGGTGAAGTGTAAAATGTATGCAGCACTTACGCAAACAATAACAAACAGGTCTCAAATCATAAGCCACAGCAAACAATGCCCATGCTTGAGTGACAGTTTAAGGTCAATATTAGTGTAGAACCGAACACGCGATGAAAGTGATTGAGGACAGATGCTTTAAAGTCACCATAGCTGTGTTTAAAATCGCCTCCTTTACCCTCATTCACTATTCCCATTACTCCACTAATATAGTCCACTTGAAGGAGTGAAT
The DNA here is from genome assembly GCF_029890125.1 of Rhinichthys klamathensis goyatoka. Taxonomy (NCBI): domain Eukaryota; kingdom Metazoa; phylum Chordata; class Actinopteri; order Cypriniformes; family Leuciscidae; genus Rhinichthys; species Rhinichthys klamathensis. The sequence goes on from NW_026606615.1 coordinate 1,873,772, forward strand.
GAAAACGAGGGTATGAATTCGGACACTGAGTGCCGCTTTCGCATAGTTTGTGCTTGCTGTTTAATAATCATTTGAAACTTACAGCAAACTGGCAGCTCCAGTAGTAATGAAAAGATTTATCTTGAACTTTGTTGAAAATTAGCATTAACATTGGTTGTACACTCGTTATTGCGGTGGATTGTGGGATTGAATGAGTGCACTCGATAACGTCCACGTTTCGTACAAATGGCTTTCCCTTCAAATAATCCCCGATTTAACAGTATGGGGGGCTATTTCGAACACAGCCTGTAATTTTTTAACAGAATATTGCACTATTTATAATATAAATGATTTATTCATGCATATCATTATGTTTTTAATGCATGTGCTCTCTCTAATCGTTACTTAAAATAACTTCCCCTACCTCTTGCAGTGACATCTCTTCTCTTCTCTGTTTACTGGCGTGAGGGCGGGGCAACTGTCACTCACATGAGATTGACCAATAGCAAACCACAACCATCCAATCAATTCCTCGTGGACAAAATCAAGTCCCACCCTACATTTTTTCTTGTTTGAGAAGACAATATGGAAGAATAGTAGGCTAGAAGAATAGAGTATAGACTATCGCAACTTCTGTTTCATGCCAGCTTTAACACTCCAAAAATGAAAACAGCAAAAGCACCATAAGTATCATAAATGTGTGCAGTAGGCTATGTTCCACATCATCTTCTAACCCAGGCTCTGCTTGTGAATGCAGATAACCGAGTCTGACAGAAGACGTGCTGGTATTTAAGAAGGTGCCTACATTCAGAACTCTGGTTTTGGCATTGATAACCACTGGGGCATCTGAGGACACATTCTCTAGCACCAGTGAAACATTGTTACTTCGTTTCTTTGCATTTCAATACACTGAATCGAATGAAGCTTCTTAACTACACATTCATGAGATGTTAAAGAGGAATCTGCCAGCCAGATATTGTGGGATTTTCTCACGGGATCGCCTGTGGAGGTCTGACCTGACACAGCATGTGAGCTGCGTACAAATCCGCCTACATTCAACTGACAAGTGTTCTTTTTCGGTCACTTAATTTATTCAAAATCTGACTAAAGCACTACTACTACTTAATAGTCGTTTCTTAATTGTATTAAGTATTATTTTAATTTAACGCACTATTGTACAAAAAAAAATATTTAAAATGTACAAAAATGTATAGTACTGTAGAAATATAGGCTATTATACAGTAGCCTATGCATAAATCCAATAAGAACTATTCCAACGCTAGTGTTCGATTTCAAACACAGTCCATGTCGTGACGCAGACGGTGTTCCTGAGCGCGTGCACAGCTGGGTTATATACTGTCATTGTCATTGACACGCGTTTTCTACAGTGCTGCAGTGGTACTTACATGGTTCTTCGCGTTTCCCGAAACGTCCTGCATGTCATTGCGCAGAGTTTGCACAATGTGTTCTTTGTGAGAGTCGGACTGCTGTCACAGCTCTGAATGTGATGACTGCGTCGATATACGCAGTGTGAAGTTGCTCCAAATTCCTCTCTGAATCAATGGCTCTCTCTCAATGGATTTCAGCCTAAGCGCTGCATGCTTTACATCATTATCCGTTTGGATTAAAAATCTTCAGAAACACGTCATTACAATTGATACATTTTAGACAAATAACAAATTACAACGCAACAGTGCATGAGGATGTAACAATCTGTAAGAGTAGATGAAAAATAACATGGATGTATGTTTTTTAATTCAATTTATATAAATTAACAAGTGTGCTGTGATTGTGATTTATTATTTATACACATATTCCTAAAGTCTTTCAATCTTAGCTCATTAAACTGGCTTTGCTATGCAAAAAAAAAAAAAAAAAAGCCTTTCAGGCTCACATGGAACGTTCTCAGAACTTTCTGACAAGGTTCTCTCAAAGTTATACGTTCATTCAGTAGGAATAATGTTGGTTCAAAGTTATCTGTGTTTTTTAAAACGTTAGCAGAAAAACATTATTTATACTTTGTTCATATAACGTTTTCCTGAAACGTTTTATTTGGACGTCCCTCTGTTTCTTTTCTTTTTTTTTTTTTTTTAATGTTAACTACTACTTAAGTAACAATGTTCCAAATGTAACATTCCAAAAATTATAGAATAGAATATTCCCTTAAAGGGACAGTTCACCCAGAAATGAACATTCTGTCATCATTTACTCACTCTCCTGTATGAGTTTCTTAATTCTGTTGACCCTATTGACTTCCATATAGGAAAGAAAATACGATGGGATCAATGGCTACCATCTTGTTATATTTCTTCTGTTACAAGTTCTCCCAGTCAGGGTTGGGGGAGGGTTACAGGATCAAATTAAATCAAAACGTAAACGTGGAGGGTTCCCTTCAGTCCTCTGCCCCAGAAATATGAGCCAACACGATGCAAAAGTATAATGATTCATTGTATTTTAAACAAAGAAAATGGAACTATTCAATCTTCAGGAGAAGGTCAGACCAAAACAACAAACAGAAGAGGAAACTTATACTGGAAGGAGAACTAAATGACCTACACAGGTAAGAGAAAATAAATAAAAAACATATGCTTCCCTACACTCCCTGATAAACCAAAACAGGCATTAAGATTCATATTTTACAAAAAGAAAAAGGGTGACTCAATCTCCCTACTGCTTTCCATAACAAAAAAAAAAAAAAGTTGATAGATTTAATACCTTTTAATACCGAAACAAAGTTAGAAAGAAAAGAGATAAAAGAAAAATCACTACCTGATAGCAAAACTAATGTTGTTTTGACACCCAAGCACAAAAGATGAACTGCAATACACCAGGACAATGCACCAGTTCACACTCAGTTACAGCAACACACAAGTCTGGTGCAGGGAAGAACCAGATGTTCTTACGCCCATCGGGTGTGTAACTAACTGCAAGGCAAGCTGAGTGAGGTCAACCCGATTAAAAAACAACATTTAACAAAGTAAAATACATATCAAATACACTTTTTACATAATACGTCCCCAGGACATACACGTCACACTTCCAAATATCTTCTTTTGTGTTCAACAGAAGAAAGAAACTCATACAGGTTTGGAACAACATGAGGGAGAGTAAAAGATGACAGAATTTTAATTTCTGGGTGAAATATCCCTTTAATGGCCAAAACAAAAATCAAACTTTAAAAAGCAAGACATTTTGAACATTCAGGGAAAAATCAGAAATAAGGGTTCTTATTCTTGTTCTTAGGAACAAACATTCTTACTCATTGTTAGCTCGGTTATATTAATATTTATAAATATTATGCATGTTATTCTTGGATGCTCTATAACATAAATATTATAGGCTAGAAATTAGAGCGTTTTTGTGAAACTTTTTTCAAACACAATTAAAATGTGTTTCTCGTTACTTGTAAATCTTAATTGCACGTTGGGGTCTCAGAGGTTGTCCGATGTTTGAGGGTGTGTTTTATGTGCATTATGTGCATACACAAAGGAATTATGAATCTGAACTAATCAGAGAACAATGTCGAAGACAATAGCCACTGGAGTGCTTGTGTAGAATGAATGGATATTGTTATTGTCCGATAGTAATCTTCTTATGAAGACAAACTTGGCAGGGGTTTCCAGCTGCTCACCGAGTGTTTTTGTTCACTTCTCCTATTCAGGGGCATACAAGGATATTTGTAATTTGCAGACAGATTCTCTTAAACTAATGAGTAATGACTACAATAACATTAAGCTCTGGAATTGAATATATTTTTTATAATGCACCACCAAGATGAAGTATTGATTTGGATGTGATGGTTAGAAATGACGTATTCATTGTCCTCCTGCACACCCAATTTTTGATCTGTGAAGTTTGATGAATGACCCATTTACGGAGATCAAATCCATGTAGTTCTTCTATAATCAGCATGACATTGCAGAGGATTAAACTTTTATAACCCTTTTCTCTTTCTCTGGGCCACGTAATGTCAAATCTCGGCCTCCAGTGAGAATAACACGATCTGTTTTATTAGTCCATGTTCACATAACCCTTTTGAAGAATGCAAAGATTAGATAACAAAATATTAATTTTAGAGACAACATTTGCAGCCACATGTATACTAACTTGACATTTCTAAACAGCTCTGGAATTTGTGTTGGACTGTTTTTATAGAATTTATTCGGGTAAAGAATCAATTTAGACCTGTTTAATGAGTTGCAAAATGTTGTAAAAATGTTTGGAAGGGTTAGGTATCTGTATCTATAAATGATATCTGTGAAAGTCTCTGCAATAAATGGCAAATGTGTGTATAAGTTCAAACTTAATTTGTGAAAGAATGAATCACTTGAGTAAATATTTTGGTCTAATAAAAAAATAAATCAGTGAGTCATTATATATTGTCGACTATATATATATTATACATTATACATGTATGTAACATAGTAACATAGAATAAACTAAACAGAAACAAAACAACACAACACAATTATGCAAATTTAAAATGAAATAAAACTTGATTATCTACATTTATAAATGTTATGTACAAATAACTTTGCTAATACTGCCATCTATTGGTTATTGGTTAAACGTTGGTTGCTCTAAATTTTGTCTTGATTTTGTACTGGAATTTATTATAGTGTGTTCTTCATTATAAATAAAGTAGTGTGTGTGTGTGTGTGTGTGTGTGTGTGTGTGTGTGTGTGTGTGTGTGTGTGTGTGTGTGTGTGTGTGTGTGTGTGTGTGTGTGTGTGTGTGTGTGTGTGTGTGTGTGTGTGTGTGTGTGTGTGTGTGTGTGTGTAGATATGAATGCAAAAAGACTTTATTAATAAGTAGAGTGGCCAGCAGAGGGCAGCAGAAGACCACTTATTGGCTCACTTTCATTTTAACAGCCTTGAGTTTCAACAACATGTGTGTGTGTGTGTGTGTGTGTGTGTGTGTTAAATAAACTTTATTTAATAAAGAACACACTCTAATAAATATATAAATACATATTATAATAATATTATAACCTTTGGCAATACTACCATCTCCTGGTTTAATGTGGTATTGTTTTTACACGATTTGGAATTTATTGTAGTATTTCTACATTATCTAATAAATTATTAATAATAATCATCTTTTTTTTAATCTTATTTTATAAATCGTAGATCGTCTTGATTTTAAAATATTATATTAATATATTGCTTATAAAAAATGCGTTAATGTAAAAATAATATAAATTAAATGTAATGTAATGTTTACCTAAAATAAACAACGCTGGCAATGCTGCCTAAATAAAAAGCCTTTATAAACAACATTAATGTTAATTAATAAAAAAAACTATATTTTATTAAAACTACATAGACATGTTTCTTATATATAATAGTAATTACAACTATTAAAATAAATAAATAAAACGTTTTGTAATGAACTTTCATTTTAATTTAGAATGTGTGTACATTTATTTTTACATAATGTTACTAAATATTAGACAATGTAAAGTATATATATACAGTACATAAATGTCAGAACGCCTTGAATCCATATTTCCAGTGTGTTCGTAATGTTACGGACTTTTATTTTAAAAAAAGACAAATCACCCGGAAAAAGAAGCTCCGTGTAGTACATGTGAATGTTGTGGTTCATAGATGTCAACTGAAGGCTGCAATACAGTTGTGTTTGGAAAACTATTTGAATAGTAAATGCTTTTTATCCTCCTTTAAATGCGGCACTTGAGTGGAGATGGCAGTCGTTTGCTTTAGTAAAAGTCTTCAGCTGCTGAATGTGACACTGTTCAGGAGTGCAGGAGTCATTAGAAGAGCAGTATGCAGATGTCCAGCCATTCACAGGACTGTTAACAGCACAATACCACACTCTCAAAGAGCCTTTCATACATCCCAGTCTGTGCTGGTCACTAAGATACTGTCTGTGGATGAGATCTTCAGCAAGAAGTCTTTACATGACTATCTGAAGAAGAAGGAAATGGAGTATAACACATGGTTGGACTCCATCAGTACTGAAAACCAACCACTGGATGATGAGGATGTAAAAATTAAAAGGACTAATCTCTCTGCACTAGGGCCTTTGGTACAAAAAATCAAAGAATTGGAGGAAAAACAGAAGGAGTTGGAGGAAACACAGGACTTGCTGAAAGGTAATGAACTGTGAAAGATGTACTTAAATTGAAAAGCTTTCTATGGTGCCATTTCATTTGCATCTGCATCTCATTTCAGACAATGACCCAGAATTACATGAGCTTGCAGAGTCTGAGAAGGAAACCTGTCTGGCAGCCATTCAAGATCTCAAACAAAAGGTGAGGTGTGAAATCCTCTCATTAACATGCCAGTCACCTTTATTAAATAAATTACCCTTATTGATTGTCATACAGTCTTTGCACAGTCACAGATCCTTAAGGAATGAGATGGATGACATGTAAACACTTACAGACCTTATGGGTCTCACATATCCAAGTTTTAATAAAAGAAAAAAATGTATATATAGTATAAAAAGATTAGCCCTGCTTTATTTTGTGATTATTACAATATTATTATAAATTATCAGTAAATGTACATGAACTAGAAATGAATATATAGAACTAATTCAATATTTAATTGAAAATATTATATACTGTATGTATATATATAGACAGTTTATATATATATATATATATAATATAAATAATAATCATTATAAATGTATAAGTAAATGTACAAGTTAATAAGTTATGCATTTTTAAACAATAGAGTTTATGTATCCAATTAATGTATAAATATATACAATTTATATATATATATATATATATATATATATATATATATATATATATATATATATATGTATATGTATTGGTTTCAAATTAATTAATTTACTGGATACATTCACTGTTATAATATAACCAGTGAATATAAGATATAAATAACATTAATAGCATGACTTGATAATGATTATATATTTATTTGTTACTCTTATTGAATTATTACTTTAAGGCAGTTCAAAAAAGTAGTAACAAAATTTGTCAAACCAAGTAAAAATGCTTTATAAACAATAAGTTTAAACACAATGTAAACAGACACTCAATACTTAATGTTCTGTGTTCCAGATTTTATCTCTGCTGATCCCAGAAGAGGACTCAGACATGAGTGACCTGGTCCTAGAGGTCACTATGGGGGTCGGAGGTCAAGAAGCTATGCTCTTTACCGCAGAGATCTTCGATATGTATCATTCTTTCGCTGCTTTCCATGGCTGGGACTTTGGGATCCTGGAGGTCATGTCAAGTGAACTAGGTTGACACGTTTGTCTACTTCTATCCTGTCATATGCAAAGACTAAATAATAGACTCTAAATAATTTGTGTCAGTGATTGTGTTTTTGTCATCATGTGCCCTGAACGCTCATTTCCAGTGGTGTATTTGGCTTGTTTAGGGGGCATCAGACATGCAGCAGCCAGTATCAGTGGTCCACTCAGCTATAAAAAGTTAAAGTTTGAAGCTGGTGTCCATCGTGTCCAGAGGGTCCCGAAAACAGAAAGTAAAGGTCGCATACACACCAGCACGATGACCGTGGCCATACTTCCTCAACCCACTGAGGTACACACAAAACTTCAGCTCTAATGGCTATTTAGATAAATGCATGTGTAAATTAGGTGTTTCATGAGAAAGCCTTGTTCTTTGAGCAGTACTCAGGTATAAGTGGTGATTCATCTTTTTGCATTGTTGACTTTCTCTTTACCCTCACAGATCTCATTTACCATCAACCCCAAAGATCTGAGGATCGAGACGAAGAGAGCCAGTGGAGCAGGAGGACAGCATGTCAACACCACCGACAGCGCTGTGAGGATCGTCCATCTACCCACAGGTCAGCACGATGGAGATGAGGGTGTACAATTTAGTTGGGCCGATATCCAGCCACTGCTGAATTGTCCCTAACAATAATTTTTATCAAACAATAACACTTTTTTTTTTAAATGTAACCACTGTTGTTGTAATTTTGGCCACATCTGAGAAGTCAAAGTAAATACGCTTGAAAACTGTTTTATTTTAGGGACGTGTATTTAGTGCATAGATGGAGTAAGCTAAGTGTTTGAAACAAAGTCTATGTCCACAGTTCAGTTGAATGGTAAAGTTTACCCGCTTTAACCTAATGTTGTTAAACTGAATGTACAAAGCTCAAATTTCCACAAAATTAAAAACAACACTGAAATAAGAGCGTGCAGTTAATGAGATGCATGTAGAAGTTGTGTGTTTCTACAGCAACAGTACACTCTCAGTTGCATTTTCTTTCAGAATCAATGGTTTAGTTCATTTTTGATATTAAAATAAAGTGATGCACAGTGTCATCAAGAAACAAAAAACACTATAATTTGCAGTAAGTGCTCTATATACATTATGGAATATTTACTGATTATGTTCATGCATGAAAGATGTTGACGATTGCATTATGGACAGAGTCAAGTTAAAGTCTCGTTGTCATCATTACCTTTAACTTATAACATTACATACATAATTGAAGTCAATACTGACTAAAAATCTTAATGTCAATCCCTGAATAACGTTTTTTTTTTTGCTGTTATTAATGTATGCTTGTTTAAATATTCTATCATTAAGTACAGAAAGCTAAATTGTAATGTTGTTGGTTTACATAATCAAAATGATGAGTTATGAGTGGGTTGGCTACCTTATCTATAAATTAAGGCTTTAGATGACATGAAATTACGATCAAAAGTGCTTTTGTGTCCCCACCAATGTTAAAATCAAACCTATGCCCTATATATATACTGTTGTGTGTCTAGTAACAGTAATATTGTGAAATATTGTTTACAATTTTCTATTTAAATGTATATTAAATTGTAATTTATTCCTGTGACGCAAAGCTAAATTTTCAGCATCATTACTCCAGTCTTCAGTGTCACATGATAATAATAAATGTCATAAAAACCATAATAAATATCATAAGTATCAATGATAGGTTTCCACAGAAATACTAAGCATCATGTGACACTGAAGACAGAGTAATGATGCTGAAAATTCAGCTTTGCATCACAGGAATAAATAGCATTTTAACAGTTCTTTTAGATTGTAATATTTTCCCAATATATATGATTTGTTCATAATTTGTCCTATTTTCAGGCACAGTGTCTGAGTGCCAGCAGGAGCGGTCCCAGATCAAGAACAAAGAGACGGCGATGACACTCCTGCGAGCCAAACTCTACAGCGCCCGGCTGGAGGACGAGACCAGCAAGAGATACCAGGCTCGCAAACTCCAGGTACATCCAAATCTTGAAACATGAAAACATGACAATCATTCATCAGTGCATGTTATTCAAAAGAAGAAAAAAAAAATCTTTAAGCGAAATATAATCTTCCTCTGAAATAACACATTGATCACGCAGGCTATTGGACAATGTAAACCAAGAGCTGTTTTAGCCACATCAATTTGGTATTCTGGCATGCAACACACATTTCATGATCCAATCAATTCCCTCCCTACAACTTTATTAAAGGGTTAGTTCACCCAAAAATGAAAATGATGTCATTAATGACTCTCCCTCATGTCGTTCCAAGCCCGTAAGACCTCCGTTCATCTTCAGAACACAGTTTAAGATATTTTAGATTTAGTCCGAGAGCTTTCTGTCCCTCCATTGTAAATGTATGTACGCTATACTGTCCTTGTCCAGAAAGGAGATAAAGACATCATCAAAGTAGTCCATGTGACATCAGTGGGTTAGTTAGAATGTTTTGAAGCATCGAAAATACATTTTGGTCCAAAAATAACAAAAACTACGACTTTATTCAGCATTGTATTGTGTTCCGGTTCTGTTGTGGATCCGCGTTCAGTGCCTCCGCTGACGTAAGACGCTGCTGACGTGTGTCTGGTGTGTAAGTGTGTGTGTGTGTATTCTGGTTCTGTTGTGGATCCGCGTTCAGTGCCGCCGCTGACGTGTGTTTGGTGCGCCCGAGCTTCGTCTACAGTCTGAGGGAGACGCACGCTGGAAACTAAACAATCTTCGCAAACATGTCTAAGGATTTCCACACAGAGGAAGACTTGCATTTTTTTGCCCTGCCATATTTATTTGAACCCGAATACACGGGCGCACCAGACACACGTCAGCAGCGTGTGTCTGGTGCAGACCACCAGTCTTTTGTATGTAAGACGCTTCAATGTATTTTATGTATTTTACATAAATGTATTTTAGATGCTTCAACACGTTCTAACTAACCCACTGATGTCACATGGACTACTTTGATGATGTCTTTATTTCCTTTCTGGACAAGGACAGTATACCGTACACACATTTTCAATGGAGGGACAGAAAGCTCTCGGACTAAATCTAAAATATCTTAAACTGTGTTCTGAAGATGAACGGAGGTCTTACGGGCTTGGAACGACATGAGGAAGAGTCATTAATGACATCATTTTCATTTTTGGGTGAACTAACAGAATAAGGCTACTGTTGAATTGTCAATGTTGATGTATAAGTGACTATCTAATATCAGATATAATTGGTTTAGTTGATTTATGTTAATTATATATAAACGACATTTTACTTCTCTTATTACAGATTGGCACCAAAGGCAGATCAGAGAAAATCAGGACGTATAACTTCTCACAGGACCGGATCACTGATCACAGGATTGGAAAAACCATTCATGACGTGCGTGGATTCTTACAAGGAGAGGAACTGCTAGACGAGATGATTGTGTTTTTGCAACAGTTTTCTGAACAGGAATCCCTCATGGACGTTCTCGAGGACAATGATCAGAATCAGTAGTTATTTGTGGCAATAAAGAAATGTGTAAAAGTTTGGCTTCGTGGGTGTGAGACTGAATTGTGAGCACAGCCGTCTAGTCTAAGAAAAGAGCGCAGTTTATCTCACCATCTCTCTCAGGAGCTTCACACACACTCTGTGCTTTCTCTTGAAGTTCACACAGCGCTGTGAAATGCTTTGGTGTGGTGACTAATTACAGCCAGTTTGACTTTTACAGTTGTTTGAGATTTTTTAAAATAATTGTATCTATATTTAGAGATTTAACTCACAAAGAGCCATTTCTAGCTCATAACATATTTTGTAGAGCTGGCTATAACATACATTTCCACATAAATTATTTGTATTAATTTTTTAATACCAGGATTTTAAACCACAGCTTGTATATAAAAGCTGTTGTAATATAGTTTAAAATTTAAATTATTCCTGTGATGCAAAGCTGAATTTTCAGCTTCATTACTCCAGTCTTCAGTGTCACATGATCTTTCAGAAATTATAATTAAGATAACCTAAATACACTGGCATTTAAAAGTTTGGGGTGAGAGAAAAAGAAATTAGTACTTTTATTTAGCCAAGGCACATTAAAATGATAAAAAAAGACTGTAAAGACATTTGTGAAATTAATAAATATTACAAAAAGTCTATTTTTAATAAATGCTGTTCTTCTGAACTTTCTATTCATCAAAGAATAAAAAAAAAAAAAAAAAAAAACAGTTTCCACAAAAATACTAAGCAGCACAACTGTTTAACATGAATAATAATAATAATAAATGTTTCTTGAGCAGCAAATCAGCATATTATAATTATTTCTGAAGGATCATTCATGTGACATTGAAGGCTGGACTACTGATGCTGAAAATTCAGCCTTGATCACAGAAAATTCATTCAGTTCATTTAAATTGTAATAATATTTCACAATATTACTGTTTTTCCTGTATTTTAAATAAAATAAATGCAGCTTTGGTGAGATTAAGAGACTACTTTTAAAAACATTAAAAAACCTTAATGTTTCCAAACTTTTGCCCGATACTGTATACTCTCGGTTAAACCAATAAAAAAATATTTTAAAAGTTCACTTTATTGATTTATTTAAAAAAGGCGCTTTTTCCCCCAGGCGCGCCTTTGATTGGGTGGCGCTCTTTAAGCATGTTGACGTTTCGGATCTATCTGCGTCATGACATCACTTCAGTCTTCCGCCGAGCGCGTTCATTGGCTGCGGGTCATTTAAAGGTATTCCACTGTGCTCTGGTTGGCCGCAAGGTTTTTTCGCCAAATTTCAAATGCATTTGCAAGTGGCGCTTTTTCCTGAAGCTCACTAACCATTGTGTTGCCGCTTAAATGCTTACTACCACTGCAAAAGCGAACAGGACGTGTTTGTAACGACATATGAGGACTATACAAACGTGATTTTATCTTTTAGAGGTAAGAGACGACTACTTTAATATGATATTTTTGTAGTTTCGTGAAAATATAAGCCTTTAAATAGGATTTTGAACAAATAGTTGCTAGTTGTCCGGCCATTTTTGCGTTCCGTCAATGTGATGGTTTCAGATTTGCTTTTAGTATTGTATTTTTGTAAAATAAAATGTATCTATTTGTATGATAGAATGCATTCAAAGAAACCGTGTGAGCCTTTTCGCGTAAGAACATAGATTGTAAGTTGTCTTAAAGCTAGTATGTGGCCTCAGTAGTGTGCATCATGATGAGCCACGTCAGGAATGAATGCACTTAGGCGCGCAAAATTAAAAGTACAAATAAACGCATCCCCTGTATAATATCTGAACGCATTAAATATCAGGCAATCGAAATGATGTATTTTAACATGCATTATCAACTGTGTTTTAATATTAACGCTGTAATGCTTAAAACGTGAGCAGGCTAATGTGCTTAACGTTACATTTGAGCCTAAAAAAGGAGGGACCTTGTGTTTTTGTGTTTCTATATCACTTTATGTAATTCTTTATATAAACGTATTGGACACATAACACATCAAGATAATCTGCAATTAGTTAATGCAGTTCCAATAACGTTATAGGCCTACATTATAAAAAAAATTACTTCTATATTAGGTATTTGTGTATCTAAGCTTCTTAAGTAAATGTCAATGTGATACTAAGTCATGTTTTCTGGGATAAAAAAAAAAAAAGTTAGTTTTTACCGAAAACAAGTAAAATCTGCTAATGGGGTGAGAAATGAGAACTTAATTTAAATAGAAAAATATATATTTTTTGTACTCCATTGGCAGATATTTTTTCTTGTTTTTAGCAAAAAGGAGGGAAAAAGGCTTCATACCTTAATAGGTCGTTTAGCATCTCAAATAAATGTACTGTATCTTGATTTAAGAGTGTTAGAGCAGCCACGAGTGTTTAGAACTTAGTATTGGAAGATAAGAGGGGGGAAAAATAAATGTTCCTGTGTATACTTGTTACTTTTTGTAAATATCAAACTAGTAGTTTGGCTAATGTGGATTTATAAAATGTTCACATTATTGGGTTAGTAATGACATATAATAATTTGTCCAACATACTTTAACATGTCTTATTTCTCATTTCCTCTAGTTTGCGGTCTGAATCAGCCTCATTATGAAGTGTCCAAGCTACAGTGATGATTGTACGGTTTTATGCCACATGGAGAAAGCTAAATCGGACCTCGGTGAGATTAAGCGCCACACCGTTTCTCCACGGAAAACGGCCGCCCCAAGCTCACCGGTCACGGCCATCTCCACCCCAATGGAGGCCAGAAGCAAAGGCCCCCACAATAAAGAAAACTTCCAGAATAAGCGTCATTCTCTGGAGGTCGCGTCCGACGACGAGGTGATTCTCAGCAGTTGTGGCCTAACTGAGGACAGTGGCTACCTTTCCCTCCAAAACAGCCGGTTGGATCATGGGGACGTGGGTAACATGGATTCATTGGAGAGGAGTAAAGTGGAAAATGTGTCCTCTCAATCCTTGGACGCTGAGTGTCATTCTGCGCCCTGTCTACCCGTGCTGAATTTCCAGGAGGAGGTGTGCAGAGAACTGTCCAAAAGCTATAAAAAGAGCAGAAGTTACGACTGGACCGTCGTCAATAAGGTTGCTGTGAATTTCGGGCTGCATAATGTGATCGGTGGGAAGATGGGACTGCAGTTTGTGGACATCCTTTGTGACCTGTTGAAGAAAGACATGAGGCACATTCTCGCAAGGGTCTTGGGCCTGCTGGGAGATTGCGACTTAGTAAGGTAACGTCCTGTTTGGTAATTTTTCCTGTGACTTGATCTGACACTGATGTGGATCAGATTGACTGACTGTCTGTTTGATCTCTTGCAGCTGTAGAAAAGTGAGCCGGACATGGCGGAAAATCATTTCCCAGGATCATGTGGCCCTTCAGCGCTGCAAAAAAGCAGAAAGAACGCAAAGGGTAAGAGACATTCAGATGACAACTGCACTGATTCACCCATGTGCTGTATTAACTTTTATATAATGCAAAGTTCACATTGTAATGGTTTAGTTTAAGCTAAATTAAATGGTTAATTCATGCGCCGAACAGAATTAAGTTAGTCAAATAACTACCTCAAGCTAGCTCAAAAGAAACCACCAGTTGCAAAAAAATGAAAGCTTTTTTTCTTTCCACAATAATGCTTTGACTTGTATATTAGGGTTTTCTTTTATTAAAGAGTCACAACAAGAGTTTAGTTTCAATTCACACACAAAAAAGCCTCAATACTCAAACCAAATTTTAAGTTTGGAAGTTGTTTTGACAAATGGCAGTTTCACTTCAAAAAGTGAATATTTGTGGTTCGAACAACATGATTGGAGCCTTCATAATTGTTTTTTCACTATCTTTCAGTTCTAATTGTTTATTTTTTGATTTCAGGACTCCGGCCGCCCCGCGGGATCATTATCACGAGACTTCACCTTGAGCAGGGTGGTGTTCTCTTGCATGCAGACCGTCGCCTCGACGCCCGTTCACAAGGCTGTTAAGAAGTCGCAGTGCCAGACGGGTGGAGCGCAAAACTCATCCAAATCAAGTCGCTTCCAACAGTTTCAAGAGGTAAAAAGAAAAAAATCCCCCAGTAACACTAAATTATGGATCCTTTTCACAGACTGTATGTGTTTTCACAGTAAACATCTTAAATCTAGCTTTCATCTCCTCTTTTTATATATATATATATATTTTTTTTACTTTAAAAAGTGTACATTTATAATACACTTTGTTTACTTTGGCATGAAATTACAGAAAACGTATCAATACTGTTTTGTGATTAGCTGAGGGAGTGATGGATTTGTCTTTCTCTCTCTTCTGACCTAAGGGCCAGATTTACTAACCGCTTGCACCAGCGCAAACCCTCATTTGGTGTTAAACTCAGTATTTTCTAAAGACATGCATTGAAAAATTAGCGCTGAAAAGGCATGGACAGGGTTGTTTTTGCATGGACAGGAGTTTCCCTTTCAGACGCAAAAGTTACGGGGGGAGATTATCTAAATCACGCAAGGTGGTTTACTAATGTTTGCACCATTATTTACCACCCCAAAAAAAACCCACATCTTAAACCAAACACTAACTGGTAGATTGTGTTGGTCATAATGGAAATAATCTGGCTGTGTCTTTTATTTTCTGTTGTCATTAGATCACGAGCTGAACTTGCTCTCCCATTGGCACTTATTTGGATTTGTGCTCTCGCTAATTTGTACTGTTTAGTAAATCTGACCTGAAGTCTAGTAATACACTTGCATCTGATGTCACAGTTTTCACATTGTCTTTTTTTTGCATACAGACTATAATGGTATTTTCAAAAACTTGAACCTTGAAACCCGTTTTCAAATGTTAGTGTTTTCAGGCCCCTAAAGAGCTGTTGTGTAAATGAATGGCCAAAATACAGAAGTTTTTCCATTCCGTCTCGCGTAACTCCCCTATTAAGAGTCATAGAACATGGGTTTTTTTTCTTTTCCTATAGGGGCAAATGGGAACAAATTATGTTTTAGTTTCCTTTCACCACTATAGAAGTTTACCCAACTATAATGACTTCTGCGAACCTGGGAAATGAGAAAAGGGTCATTGTCTCTCCTGATGCATGCATGAGTTTAGTTGTGTGTTTGGCAGCTGATGTAACTGGTTTTCTTTTTCTTCTAGGCTGCCAGATCCCTCAAGCAGCACGAGTCTCTGCGATCGTGTGTTCTCTGCGGCTCTCCGGCACGCTTCGACTCCGACATGCAGCAGGCCGTGTGCACACGCATCAGCTGCGCTTTTGAGTTCTGCACACTGTGCCAGTCGGCGTTCCACAACTCTGACCCGTGCCGAAAATCAGTCCGAGCCTTCACCCCTTCCCAGAAGACCCTCGTCGCCGGCTCCGCTCGAAGCAAAAGAAACGTCCGTCGCCTCTGAGCACCGCAAGGGAAATGTTACAAGAACTTTATTTTTAAAAAAGCCTTTGGGTTCTTAAGTGTTTTGAAAGACTTTTAAAAATGTTTTATCTTCCTAAAATGTGAAGTGAATTGTGCACAAAGTGGAATACCTACAATCATCCATTGCCAAAAAAAGATTCAAGGAGGTTAAACAGCCTCTTTGGTATTGTAAATGTTGTTTTATAAGATTTTATAAAAAATTATGAATGTTTTGATGAAATGAGCCATTCTTGTCTTGTCACAGAAAATGTACATATTTAAATGGTTGAATAAAGCCTGTATTTTACAATTTTGGTGCTTTATTGATTGGCAATATAATTGAGCTCCCAAATGTAGTTTTATTTTTTTAGGGTTTAATTGTTTGATGCTTGACTCCTTATTGACTATTAGAACCAAGAGATTAGCTTATTGCACACTTTGCAGTGTGCTACATTTGTCACATGACTTCTCCATTTGGCCCATGCCTGCATGCTAACTTTATAGGTGTTTAATATAACTATCTGCTCTCTAATTGCTCTCGCTGTACTCTCTGTGCAGCACCACTTCAAATCGAACAAACCCTGGGTATTGGAAATGGTCATACTTGAGATGAGTTAACTTCAGGTTGAGCGCATTGCATTATTTGATCCAATTCCCAGTACACATTTTATGAAATGTTGGCTGCATCTGAAATCCCATACTTCCCTACTATGTAGTAGGTGAAAAAAAGTATGTCACAATTCACAGTACTCATAAAAGAGTAGGCAAACAATCTCCGGATGAGCTACTGCTTCCAGTGAGATTCTGAAGTGTGCATATATGATGGACACTTTCCTATCCCTTGAGGCCACGGGAGAGGATTTATGAATGGCAGTCAATTGACGCTTGTTGGTCATGAAAATGACGACATGACAAATGTACGTCCAGATTATATTCATACTAAGCACACTAATACCATACAGAACATACTTTTTTTTTAGCAGTTGTGAATTACTCATTCAAAATAAGTACCTACGCAAGAGAGTATGCGATACAATATTGCCAAATATTATTACAATTTAAAATAACTTTTCAATTTGAAAACGTTATCAAATGTAATGTATTACTGTGATGCAAAGCTGTATTTTCAGCATCATTACTCCAGTCTTCAGTGTCACATGATCTTTCAGAAATCATTCTGATTTGCTGCTCAAGAAACATTTCTAATCAGTGTTGAAAACGTAATATTTTTGTGGAAACCTTATTATTTTATTTGAAACAGAAATCTTTTGTAACATTATAAATGTCCTTACTGACACTTTTGATCAATTTAATGCATCCTTGCTGAAAAATAAATAAATAATTTGAAATCTTAAAACTGACCGCAAGCTTTAGAATGATAGTCTACATACTGAGCACAGTAAACATGCTATGGTCTGCTCCGGCAGTATATTAACCATTTTGACATTATTTTGATTTCTTCATAACATCTATAAGTCTATATTGCTCTCATGAACTCATAAAGACACCACATATCATCAGCTGTTTGAGTAGGTTTTCTGTTATTAGTGTGGTCTTATGAAGACACAAAATGGAGACCAGAAACTTCGGAAGCTTTTTTGTTTTTAGCTAGATGGCACCAGAGAGCTTTTCCATCGACATTCCTCCTGTGCTGTTTAACCTACAGTTTCACCACCTAAAATTAATGTATTTTATTCTGTGAAAGACTCAACTATGTTTATTTTTTTTGTATACTTTGCAGTATCAAGCACAATAGTGTTTCTTAAACCAGGTTAATCTAAAGGAGCCGCGGATGAAGATCTCAGACGGAAGGGTTTCCACTGAACTACACTGAAGGTTGACCAATCATTTACTGTCTCATGTGATTCACAGATAGAAAACAGAGCTAAACCTGAAACACAATTACCTCACTACTTGCTGGAATCTGAATTAGTGTCTCCCCAGAGAAAATATCTCATTTATAGAAGAACATATAAATAATGTGGCCACTTTTCTCATTTCCATGACGTTTCAACCATGTCTGGACTCAGGTGTGTATTATCAGAATACAAAACACTGATTGCAATAATAGGCCATGAGTTTCTTTTCCCAATTGGTTTGTACTCCTTAGCAGCTCAGTAAAACTTTTTCTTTAAAGATGTTTGGTTCTACATGTGAATAACGAAATGATTATTTTCAACAATGCTGCTTCCTCACATGCCATTTAACACATTTAAACCATATAACATCCATATAAAATGTAATTGATTTCTGTGATGTCTGAATATTGTTTAATATGCTGAGAGAGGATATAAACCAAATTGTAGACAAGTAAACCATGTCAATGTCTGATTTGAAAGATTATAAGTATAGATTTCACTGCATGCTTGAAGCCAATTTTAACCTAGAATTAATAGATTTTTGGATTTCCTTCCACATCTCTGACATAAAACCTTTTGTGTACGGTAATAGACATTTGTTTTCTCTTACCCATGAAAATCATAAGCATGCCTTTATAAAAAAAAAAATCATAACTTAAACTTGAAATATATTTGAAATAATTTGATTACAATTTTATTCTACCAACATAAACGTAATCCGAAATAAAATCAAGTATAAAAAATTAAATCTATTTTATTTCAGCTAGTAGCCAAGAAAACATTTCACATTTTCATTGTACTAAAATAACTGAAACTGAAATTAAAATTCATCAAAAACATACATAAAAAACAAAAACTGTTGATGACGAAACACGCAACCAAATTACTAAAACTTTGAACTAAAATGAAAATAATAGTATAAAAATTATACTAAAATAATACCACGGTACAGTGAAGATGTCAGACTAAGGTAATATTGAGTTTACCATGGTACCATGTCAAAAAAACATGGAAATACTATGGTACTTTGATATACAGTTTACCAAAAAACATGGTTATACTTTTTGTTAATGTGACAGATTTAACATTTAAATACACTTTTTCAAAACTCACAAAAGCTAACAACCGCAAAAGAAAAGCATTAAAGTTTTTGAGCATTTAAAATTTGAAAGGCTTTAATGTTTCATTGATCCTTTCTCAGCATTCAACTAATTCATAACCATAAATAAGTGCACTTTTTCCATTAAAATGTCATTTCCTCTCTTCTGCTGTTTCGTTTAGAAGTTTTCCTGATTTACTCTTGGAATGCACTATATGGCTCCATTGCTAATATTTTTGGCTTATGATATAAATTGCTTGCTTTTCCTCATTTGTACGTCGCTGTGGATAAAAGCATGTGCTAAATGAATAAATGCAGATGTAAATGTTGACAAAGAACCACCAGACAAGACGGGACCTGTCTGTCTGTTCATTCTAAAGGCTGAAATATCAGTGTTAATGATGCTGTCACTGTCCCAGAGACTCTTGTGACAAGCGGCCATTTCCCAAGGCTGAATGTGGCTCTTAAACGACACCCCCACGTCCTCATTATATTTATTCCTTCATCTGTGAACACGCACACTGGGGTTGCAGTCGCTGCATGCACAAAGACAAAAAATAGGAGCCTCCAATTGTAAAAGACAGATTTGGAGTGAATTATTAGGATCGTAAAAGCAAGGTAGTGTCATATAGAGATATATTAATTAAAGGGATAATTCACCCAAAAATGAGAATTCTGTCATTATTTACTCATCCTCAGGTTGTTCTAAACTTGTATGAGTTTCTTACAAGCTTAGAACAACTTTTGAAGACTTTTGGCAAAACAAAACTTTTCCTCATTGCGAACGTACAGTACAGTACATGGAAGTCAATGGGGTCCAGCAACTGTTTGGTTGCCAACATTTTTCAAAATATCTTCTTTAGTGTTCAACTGAACAAAGAAGCTCATACAAGTTTAGAAAAACTTGAGGGTAAGTAAATGACGACAAAATGTTCATTTTTGGGTGAACTATCCCTTTAAGGTCTTCCTCTCAGTATAATTAATCTCAGAGCTGACCTTTCTGGACGAGAAAACCTCTGTGCGCGTGTATTATTGTATTTCCATTTGATTTATTAAACCACAGCCTGTACAAATGAAGCTCCAAATCATCGGAGGATACGGAGAGCAAAACAGGTGTTTACACTGAAACACACATGCACACACACACACACACACACACACAAAACATATAGCTTATTATGAGTCATTCTGTTTGGGAATACAAATCTAATTTTTATGTTGGAAGCTTTCTGCTGTGATTAACCTTTCAGACTAGATGCAAAGCACTCTGAGTGTGGGTGGTGATGTTTTAACATTATTTTAGTCACATCTGGGTTTAAATGTGAATTAAGGGCATGTGGGTTCGTTGGAAATGTGGACTGTAGGTTATTGGCACTAAAGGAATGCATTATTGTGAAATCTGTCTTATAAAACAGATAGTTCTGACTCACTGTCAAATGCACGCACACTTGCTTTTTAACCATAAATGGCTTAATTTTAGGCCAAACTCAAAAAATGTATGTTTAGGCCTAAAATTAAGATTTATGTTTTTGAATTGCCTTTAAAAAGTGCATCGATTTGTATTACACAGTTTAAACAAACTTATAAACTTACTCTGATTTATATTTGTCAGTTAAACTAAAAAAAGTTTAGCAGTTTATTTGCATCTATAGGTTTAAAAATTATATATCATATTTTCAAAATGGATCTGTTCAAATTGCTTAGAATCATAAATCTGTTAGTTCACCCAGAAGTGAGAATTTTGTCAGTAATTACTCGCCCTCATCATGTTGTTCCAAACCCGTAAGACTTTCATTCATCTTCGGAACACAAATGAAGATTATTTTGATGAAATCTGAGAGCTTTCTGTCCCTCCATTGACAGTCTAAGCAACTGACACTTTGACACTTCAAAAAGTTCATAAAGAGATCGTAAAACTAATCAACATGAATTGAGCGGTTTAGTCCAAATTTTCTGAAGAGACTCGATCACTTTATATGATGAACAGATTGAATTTAGACTTTTATTCACATAAACATTCATCAGCTCACATCAGTTGTGGGAAACGGAAGCTCAAGCATGTTCTCTTGACATGCGAGAACCAATGAGGTTCATTCTCATGTTACGCATCACGTTTGGGCTTCAGCAAGAACCAATGAGGTTCATTCTCATGTTACGCTTCAAGTTTGAGCTTCAGCAAGAACCAATGAGGTTAATTCTCATGTTAGGCATCACGTTTGGGCTTCAGCAAGAACCAATGAGGTTCATTCTCATGTTACGCATCACGTTTGGGCTTCAGCAAGAACCAATGAGGTTCATTCTCGTGTTATGCATCACGTTTGAGCTTCAGCAAGAACCAATGAGGTTCATTCTCGTGTTACGCAGCACGTTTGAGCTTAAGCAAGAACCAATGAGGTTCATTCTCGTGTTACGCAGCACGTTTGGGCTTCAGCAAGAACCAATGAGGTTCATTCTCATGTTACGCATCACGTTTGGGCTTCAGCAAGAACCAATGAGGTTCATTCTCGTGTTATGCATCACGTTTGAGCTTCAGCAAGAACCAATGAGGTTCATTCTCATGTTACGCTTCACGTTTGAGCTTCAGCAAGAACCAATGAGGTTCATTCTCATGTTACGCTTCACGTTTGAGCTTCAGCAAGAACCAATGAGGTTCATTCTCATGTTACGCTTCACGTTTGGGCTTCAGCAAGAACCAATGAGGTTCATTCTCATGTTACGCTTCACGTTTGAGCTTCAGCAAGAACCAATGAGGTTCATTCTCATGTTACGCTTCACGTTTGGGCTTCAGCAAGAACCAATGAGGTTCATTCTCATGTTACGCTTCACGTTTGAGCTTCAGCAAGAACCAATGAGGTTCATTCTCATGTTACGCTTCACGTTTGAGCTTCAGCAAGAACCAATGAGGTTCATTCTCATGTTACGCTTCACGTTTGAGCTTCAGCAAGAACCAATGAGGTTCATTCTCGTGTTACGCATCACGTTTGAGCTTCAGCAAGAACCAATGAGGTTCATTCTCATGTTACGCTTCACGTTTGGGCTTCAGCAAGAACCAATGAGGTTCATTCTCATGTTACGCTTCACGTTTGGGCTTCAGCAAGAACCAATGAGGTTCATTCTCATGTTACGCTTCACGTTTGAGCTTCAGCAAGAACCAATGAGGTTCATTCTCATGTTACGCTTCACGTTTGGGCTTCAGCAAGAACCAATGAGGTTCATTCTCATGTTACGCTTCACGTTTGGGCTTCAGCAAGAACCAATGAGGTTCATTCTCGTGTTACGCATCACGTTTGAGCTTCAGCAAGAACCAATGAGGTTCATTCTCGTGTTACGCATCACGTTTGAGCTTCAGCAAGAACCAATGAGGTTCATTCTCGTGTTACGCATCACGTTTGAACTTCAGCAAGAACCAATGAGGTTCATTCTCATGTTACGCTTCACGTTTGGGCTTCAGCAAGAACCAATGAGGTTCATTCTCGTGTTACGCATCACGTTTGAGCTTCAGCAAGAACCAATGAGGTTCATTCTCGTGTTACGCAGCACGTTTGAGCTTCAGCAAGAACCAATGAGGTTCATTCTCATGTTACGCAGCACGTTTGAGCTTCAGCAAGAACCAATGAGGTTCATTCTCGTGTTACGCATCACGTTTGGGCTTCAGCAAGAACCAATGAGGTTCATTCTCGTGTTACGCGTCACGTTTGGGCTTCAGCAAGAACCAATGAGGTTCATTCTCGTGTTACGCATCTCTTTTGAGCTTCAGCAAGAACCAATGAGGTTCATTCTCGTGTTACGCGTCACGTTTGGGCTTCAGCAAGAACCAATGAGGTTCATTCTCGTGTTACGCATCACGTTTGGGCTTCAGCAAGAACCAATGAGGTTCATTCTCGTGTTACGCATCACGTTTGAGCTTCAGCAAGAACCAATGAGGTTCATTCTCGTGTTACGCATCACGTTTGGGCTTCAGCAAGAACCAATGAGGTTCATTCACGTGTTACGCATCACGTTTGGGCTTCAGCAAGAACCAATGAGGTTTATTCTCGTGTTACGCATCACGTTTGGGCTTCAGCAAGAACCAATGAGGTTCATTCTCGTGTTACGCATCACGTTTGGGCTTCAGCAAGAACCAATGAGGTTCATTCTCGTGTTACGCATCACGTTTGGGCTTCAGCAAGAACCAATGAGGTTCATTCTCGTGTTACGCATCACGTTTGGGCTTCAGCAAGAACCAATGAGGTTCATTCTCGTGTTACGCATCACGTTTGGGCTTCAGCAAGAACCAATGAGGTTCATTCTCGTGTTACGCATCACGTTTGAGCTTCAGCAAGAACAAATGAGGTTCATTCTCATGTTACGCTTCACGTTTGAGCTTCTGCAAGAACCAATGAGGTTCATTCACGTGTTACGCATCACGTTTGGGCTTCAGCAAGAACCAATGAGGTTCATTCTCGTGTTACGCATCACGTTTGGGCTTCAGCAAGAACCAATGAGGTTCAATCTCGTGTTACGCATCACATTTGAGCTTCAGCAAGAACCAATGAGGTTCATTCTCGTGTTACGCATCACGTTTGAGCTTCAGCAAGAACCAATGAGGTTCATTCTCGTGTTACGCATCACGTTTGAGCTTCAGCAAGAACCAATGAGGTTCATTCTCGTGTTACGCATCACGTTTGGGCTTCAGCAAGAACCAATGAGGTTCATTCGCGTGTTACGCATCACGTTTGAGCTTCAGCAAGAACCAATGAGGTTCATTCTCGTGTTACGCATCATGTTTGAGCTTCAGCAAGAACCAATGAGGTTCATTCTCGTGTTACGCATCATGTTTGAGCTTCAGCAAGAACAAATGAGGTTCATTCTCGTGTTACGCAGCACGTTTGAGCTTCAGCAAGAACCAATGAGGTTCATTCTCGTGTTACGCAGCACGTTTGAGCTTCAGCAAGAACCAATGAGGTTCATTCTCGTGTTACGCATCATGTTTGAGCTTCAGCAAGAACCAATGAGGTTCATTCTCGTGTTACGCATCACGTTTGAGCTTCAGCAAGAACCAATGGGGTTCATTCTCGTATTACGCATCACGTTTGAGCTTTAGCAAGAAGCAATGAGGTTCATTCTGATGTTACGCATCACGTTTGAGCTTCAGCAAGAACCAATGAGGTTCATTCTCGTGTTACGCATCACGTTTGAGCTTTAGCAAGAACCAATGAGGTTCATTCTGATGTTACGCATCATGTTTGAGCTTCAGCAAGAACCAATGAGGTTCATTCTCGTGTTACGCATCACGTTTGAGCTTTAGCAAGAACCAATGAGGTTCATTCTGATGTTACGCATCACGTTTGAGCTTCAGCAAGAGGTTTGTTCTCGTGCGTCAAGCAGGTTCGGTTGAGCTTCTGTTCTCTGATCAATGTTTATAAGTGAATAAAAGCCTAAATTCAATCTGTTCATCATATAAAGCGATCAAGTCTCTTCGGAAATTATGACTAAACCGCTCAATTCATTTGTATTAGTTTTACAATCTCTTTATAAACTTTTTGAAGCGTCAAAGTGTCAGTTGTCAATGGAGGGACAAAAAACTCTCACATTTCATCAAAAACATCTTTATTTGTGTTCTGAAGATTAATGAAAGTCTTCCGGGTTTAGAACGACATGAGGGTGGAATTACAGCATTTTCATTTTTGGGTGAACTATCCCTATTATACGAATCTTACCTTTCATGCAGTGTGTAATAAAGCTGTTTGTGAATGTAAAAGGTCTGCAAAGTTTTACATTTACATTTAGTCATTTAGCAGACGCTTTTATCCAAAGCGACTTACATCTGAGGACTAACCAAACGAGTCATCGTGAAGAGACAATAACAACCCAAGAAGTGCTCAAAATACAAAGTTCAAACATTGCTCAGAGTAGCATAAACCAGACAAGTGAGGATTTAAGTGTTTTTTTTTTTATTTTTTGTGTTTTTTTATGTTAAGTGCTCACGGAAGAGATGAGTTTTCAGTTGTCTTTTAAATGCTGTCAGGGATTCTGCATTCCGAATGAGGGTGGGGAGATCATTCCACCAGCATGGAACCGTGAATGAGAATGTTCTGGAGAGTGATTTTGTGGCTCTTTGTGAAGGTACCATGAGCCGTCGCTCATTGATTGATCGTAGGCTTCTGGTAGGGATGTAGACTCGTAGGAGCGAGTGAAAGTAGGAGGGAGCTGAGCCTGTGGTCAATCTGTAAGCAAGTGTCAATGCCTTGAACTTGATGCGAGCAGCAAGTGGTAGCCAGTGCAGAGAGATGAACAGAGGAGTGACGTGGGCCCTTTTGGGCTCGTTGAAGATAAGACGAGCAGCAGCATTTTGGATCATTTGTAGAGGTTTAGTTGCACAAGATGGAAGTCCAGCCAGAAGAGCATTGCAGTAATCAAGCCTAGAAATGACCAGGGCCTGGACGAGAAGTTGTGTTGCATGCTCAGTTAGGAAAGGCCTGATCTTCCTGATGTTGTGCATTGCAAACCTGCATGATCGAGCTGTCTTTGTAATGTGGTCTGTGAAGGTCAGCTGGTCATCAAAGATTACACCAAGATTTCTGACCGACTTTGATGGGGTGATTGAGGAAGAATCTAGCTGGATAGTGAAGTCGTGCTGTGGAGACAGATTAGCAGGGAGGACGAGAAGCTCAGTTTTTGTCAGGTTGAGCTGCAGGTGATGCTCCTTCATCCATGCTGAGATGTCAGCCAGACAGCTTGAGATTCGAGCAGCTACTGTGGGATCATCTGGTTGAAATGAGAGGTAGAGCTGAGTGTCATCAGCATAGGAATGGTAAGAGAAACCATGTGCATGTATAATGGGTCCCAGTGATGTGGTGTAAATGGAGAAGAGGAGCGGTCCGAGAACTGAACCCTGGGGAACCCCTGTGGTCAGTTGATGTGCTTTGGATACCTCGCCTCTCCATGCGACCCTGAAGGACCTACCTGTGAGATAGGACTCAAACCAGTGGAGGGCAGTTCCAGTGATGCCCAGTGATGAGAGAGTGGACATAAGGATCTGATGATTCACAGTGTTGAAGGCAGCAGACAGGTCCAGGAGAATGAGAACTGAAGATTTGGAAGCAGCTTTTGCGATCCGCAGGGCTTCTGTGACCGATAGTCATGCGGTCTCGGTTGAATGGCCTTTCTTGAAGCCAGATTGGTTGACATCCAGCTGGTTGTTCAGAGACAGGAAAGATGATACTTGGTTGAAAGCAACTCGTTCAAGTGTTTTCGCAATGAATGGTAGGAGAGAGATAGGTCTGTAATTCTCTAAGAGTGATGTGTTTAATGTTGGTTTTTTAAGCAGTGGAGTTACCCGAGCCTGCTTAAATGCTGTAGGAAAAGTGCCAGTGTGTAGGGATGAGTTGATGATGTGTGTGAGAGCTGGTAGAAGTGTGGGAGAGATGGCTTGTAGAAGGTGTGAGGGGATGGGGTCTAGAGGGCAGGTGGTAGGATGACTGGAGAGGAGAAGTTTAGATACTTCTTCCTTGGTTAGTGGAGAGAAAGAGGAGAGAAGGTTATTGGCTGTGGGAGTGGTTGGTCTAGGTTCCTGTGTGTGTGGATTAGAGAACTGACTGCTGATAGTTGTTGTTTTGTTAGTGAAGAAGTTAGCAAAGTCATCAGCAGTTAGTGAGGAGGTGGGTGGTGGTGGAGGTGGACAGAGGAGAGAGTTGAATGTCTTGAAAAGTGTTCGTGTGTTAGGGGCGGTGTTGATCTTGTTGTGGAGGTATGAAGATTTTGCAGCGTGAACATCAACAGAAAAAGCAGAGAGCAGAGATTGATACATACTCAGGTCAGATGTATCATTCGATTTGCGCCATTTTCTCTCCGCTGCTCTGAGTTTGGTCCGGTGTTCACGAAGAACCTCAGATAACCAAGGGTTAGAGGGAGTGGCGCGCGCTGGCCTGGAGGAGAGAGGGCAGATAGTGTCTAAAGAAGAAGTTAAAGTGGAGCATAAAGTATCCGTTGCGGTATTCACATCCAGAGATGAGAATTTTGAGGGTGAGGGAAGAGAGGAAGACACAGCAGAGGAAAGATGGGAGGGAGAAAGTGAGCGGAGGTTTCGTCTGAAAGTAACTGGTAGGGGAGTTGTTGGAGTGTGGATAGTGAGTTGTAGATTGAAAGTAATGAGGAAATGATCTGAAACGTGGAGAGGTTTCACTAAAATGTTGTCTGTGATGCAGTTGCGTGTGTAAACCAGGTCCAGTTGGTTGCCTGACTTGTGAGTACCTGTGGTGATGAGCCGTCTGAGATCGAATGAGGCTAGGAGAGAGATGAAGTCTGAGAGATCAAAGTGTGTGTGTATACTAGGCTTACTTGGCGTGTATAAAGTGTGTGTGTATACTCGGCTTACTGAGAGATCAAAGTGTGTGTGTATACTAGGCTTACTTGGCCAGTATCTGGAACCTCACAAACTCTGTTAGTCATTTTCGGAACCATTGCAAAACTTTTGATTAAAAATACTGTACTTTCATTTGCAACCTATGCACATTATAACCTGACAGAAGAATGTTTATTCTGATTATTAAGTTGACCTATTTTTTAATCATTGCTGTCTTGTATTATATCACCCCTTTTCTCTACACTGAAAGAAATAACAACATAAAAATGGTAACATCTAATTTGTATAGGTTAAATCAGGTAGAAATCACTATTTATGGTAACAATGGCAGGTTGCCACTTTTTACAGTGTACGTCTATAAGATTTTCTTCCCTTCAGTTTTCTTAAATGTGTCATGTGTCCTATTCGAGCTGTTCCCTGTGAAGTGAGGGGCACGTGTGATGTTTATCATGAATGACTGGCATCTGTCACATGACTGGCGTCAGGTCTCTAAAGGTCGACTCCTGTCACTGCGATGGTCTTCAACTCGCACTGCCACCGGCCCCAAGGACAGCAGATCCGCTCTGCTGCTCACACACACTCACACTCACTCCAGAAGAGTGTGAGACTGAGAGATTCATTCAGCAGAAGATGTTAGGAGCATGCAGGACAGAGGTTGAAGTGGGAAATGAGTCATTTCCATATGAAATGCTGGTTGTCCTTCATTGTTGTGATCCACTATAGCGTAAATTTCATCGCTACAGTACTTTTCCTCCCCCAATTAGCATAACATGATTTACGGAACATGTAGATTAATAGACGGTCTTACGTGGCTGCATAATTCTGTTAAAATTAGTTTTTGTGCATGATAACTAAAACAATTAAACCTCTAATTTTTTTTCTAAAGATGCAGCACTCTGTTCTCATCAAAATGGAGAAACACAAATCATGTTTTTTTCCAAAATTTGGTTAAATTGTTGTTTGGGATCAATAATATATATATATATATATATATATATATATATATATATATATATATATATATATATATATATATATATATATTATTTGCGACAGAAAATAATTAAATTGATCAAAAAATATTTTTATTTCAAATAAATGCTGTTTTTTTTAACATTTTATCCATCAAAGAATCCGAATCCTAAACACACACACAAACATGTGTGTGTGTGTGTGTGTGTATATATATACAGTATATATTTATATAGCATGGTTTTCAATTTCAACATTGATAATCATCATAAATGTTTCTTGAGCAGCAAATCATCATATTAGAATGATTTCTGAAGGATCATGTGACACTGAAGACTGGAGTAATGATGCTGAAAATTCAGCTTTGATCATTTTAAAATATATTCAATCAGAATTTTTTTTTTTTTTTTACAATACTCACAGTTTGTATTTCAGATCAAATCAATGCAGCCAGGTGAACATACCGGTAAGAGACTTCTTTCAAAAACATCACCAACCCCAAACTTTTGAACGGTAATGTAATTTGTATGTCTTGAGGAAGCTTGTTTAGATCATCCTTACCTGCTAACAAGTATGAGAAAGTACCATGTTTTAGACATGATACCATGGTAATGTCTTGTGTTTTTGGACATGTCCTATGATAGAACCTTGGAGTAACATAATATCTAAATATTGTAAAAAAAATTTGTAACACTGTATATTATCTGAATTCTTAAAGCAACAAAACTGCAAATGTGTACAGGACTAATGTGGCATGTGGAAAAAAGGGCAATGCACAAACAGACACACTCACTAATGCTCAAAACAAGTGGTTCCTGGCCAGCCATTTCTATGTTGAATCATTTTAAGTGGTAATGCACCCATTATCAGAGTGGAGCTGGTCAGTGTAGAGTCTATCCATCTATTTTTACCTGCTGTGGTCAGCAGGCCCATTTAGCCATCCGGTAATGAGAGCTAATGAGCTGGCCCTCTCCAAACAGCCCTGGGCAAATCACATAGCATCTGATTTGCAGCACAACAATTCAATAGCCAAAGATTAAGGCTGGTCACCAGAGTCTCAGGGGCCGTTTACACGACACCGTTTTCAACTAAAAACGGAAAACTTTTTATGCGTTTTGGCCGTTCATTTACAAGACCACAAAGTTTTGGGGGCCTAAAATGCAAACCTTTGAATACAAGTTTCAAAGTGATTTAAAAAAAATAATCATACCGTGAAAATCAACAAAAACGCGAATTTGTGAAAGCGCTGACGTCATGCGCATGCGTATCACGTGTTCAATCTATTGGCATCGCCAACTACTGGCCTAACAAGAATACAGCGTTTTTAGTCGTTTTTGCGGGGACCATTTTGCAAACGTTGTCGTCTGTGCGTGAAAAGCACAAAGGAAAAACATTTCCGTTTTTTAGTAGGCTACATTGTTGTCTTGTAAAGATGCCCTGAGTATTCACATCATACCCGTTGAGTTGTGGAAATAAGATCGAGAAATTAATCTGTAGGCCTATTGGGATTTAGTAAAAGAGCAACAAGTCTGTTCTATACTGACCATCGTATTTAGCAGAATTAATATAGAGTATACTGTTAGGGTATAGTACACTCTCAGAAAAAAGGTACAAAAGCTGACACTGGTGCGTGTCGGAACAAAGGCACTTTGTACCTTAGTTCACCCCAAAATGAAAACTCTGTCAGTAATTACATTACATTACATTTACATTTATTCATTTAGCTGACGCTTTTATCCAAAGCGACTTACAATTGCTATATACACTCACCGGCCACTTTATTAGGTACACCTGTCCAACTGCTCGTTAACACTTAATTTCTAAGCAGCCAATCACATGGCGGCAACTCAGTGCATTTAGGCATGTAGACATGGTCAAGACAATCTCCTGCAGTTCAAACCAAGCATCAGTATGGGGAAGAAAGTTGATTTGAGTGACTTTGAACGTGGCATGATTGTTGGTGCCAGAAGGGCTGGTCTGAGTATTTCAGAAACTGCTAATCTACTGGGATTTTCACGCACAACCATCTCTAGGGTTTACAGAGAATGGTCCGAAAAAGAAAAAACATCCAGTGAGCGGCAGTTCTGTTGGCGGAAATGCCTTGTTGATGCCAGAGGTCAGAGGAGAATGGCCAGACTGGTTCGAGCTGATAGAAGGGCAACAGTGACTGAAATAACCACTCGTTACAACCGAGGTATGCAGCAAAGCATTTGTGAAGCCACAACACGCACAACCTTGAGGCGGATGGGCTACAACAGCAGAAGACTCCACCAGGTACCACTCATCTCCACTACAAATAGGAAAAAGAGGCTACAATTTGCAAGAGCTCACCAAAATTGAACAGTTGAAGACTGGAAAAATGTTGCCTGGTCTGATGAGTCTCGATTTTTGTTGAGACATTCAGATGTTAGAGTCAGAATTTGGCGTAAACAGAATGAGAACATGGAACCATCATGCCTTGTTACCACTGTGCAGGCTGGTGGTGGTGGTGTAATGGTGTGGGGGATGTTTTCCTGGCACACTTTAGGCCCCTTAGTGCCAATTGGGCATCGTTTAAATGCCACGGCCTACCTGAGCATTGTTTCTGACCATGTCCATCCCTTTATGGCCACCATGTACCCATCCTCTGATGGCTACTTCCACCATGTCACAAAGCTCTAATCATTTCAAATTGGTTTCTTGAACATGACAATGAGTTCACTGTACTAAAATGGCCTCCACAGTCACCAGATCTCAACCCAATAGAGCATCTTTGGGATGTGGTGGAACGGGAGATTCGCATCATGGATGTGCAGCCGACAAATCTGCGGCAACTGTGTGATGCCATCATGTCAATATGGACCAAACTCCCTGAGGAATGCTTCCAGCACCTTGTTGAATCTATGCCACGAAGAATTGAGGCAGTTCTGAAGGCAAAAGGGGGTCCAACCCGTTACTAGCATGGGGTACCTAATAAAGTGGCCGGTGAGTGTATGTCAGAGGTTGCACGCCTCTGGAGCAACTAGGGGTTAAGTGTCTTGCTCAGGGACACATTGGTGTGTCACAGTGGATTCGAACCCGGGTCTCTCACACCAAAGGCATGTGTCTTATCCACTGCGCCATCACCACCCTCATGTTGTTCCAACCCCGTACGACTTTCGTTCATCTTCGCAACACAAATTAAGATATTTTTGATTAAATCTGAGAGCTGTCTCACTCCTCATAAGCTTCTAAGGGATCGAAACTTGCCGGCCCAGAAAAGTTAAAGACATCGTTAAAATAGTCCAAGTGACTAAAGTGGCTTAATCTTAAAGGAGAACTCCGGCGCAAAATGAACCTTTGGTCTAATTACACATTGTTACCTAGTCAACCGTTCTCTGAGATTTGTTTTCATGATTATCGAATGTAAAGAGTTTTATCTCTAAAAACTGTTTAATATATAACGCTATAGGGCATAGAGTCATGGCAAATAAAAATCGCTAGTTAAAACCACTAACAAGGCTCAAAATAGCCCCACACTAACACGGTAGCGTAATGAGGGTCCCTACCTGAAAACCGAAGCATTGAGAACTTTGTCAGAGTCCAGACAGTTTAATAAGAAGATACTTTATAAAGACAGTCCACTTCGCGTATACAGGCAGGAGCCATCTTTGAAAAACAGTCTCGACCAGTAGAACTACGAATCATTTTGCGCCGGAGTTCTCCTTTAAGTTTATCAAGCGACGAGAATACTTTTTGTGCATCACACACATGACCACTGTCGGCCAATAGTGAGCCTACGTGTGACGTACAGCACAGAAGTACGTCACACGTACTGTGTAGAATTAGAAAAATGACAATGTTTCTTAGTGAAGTTATATATAGCCCATTGCTAACAATAAATGTTCATATATAAATAGAGCATATTATGCAAATACAAGTTTTGGTGCATGAGTAATTTTCAATTAGTCATCTCCATTTTTGCATTTGCTCCTAGTAAGTGCTGTAATGATATAAATCCAATGTGACAAATTAAGGCCGAACACATAATATTTCGTGCATGTTTTTTTCTGATTGTTTGTTATTGTTCCATTCAGTTTGATTTCTGGCATTTCCAGGAAGATGGGATGTGCAACTGCCACAAGGATTACAAATGACAGGCTAAAATGACACATGCATTAAGAGAAGCACGGCCACAGAAGAACACATAACAGCCTCTTCAGTTACCTAAGCCAAGTAGAGCACTTCAACAATAACAACCTGGCCGACCAATCAAAAGAATAGGGCACTCATTGACAATAACCTAAGCTTAAAACTAAGCTTTAACCACGCTGTTAAGAATCAAACGTTTGTACTAACCTTAACTTTAACCCTCACTTTAACCCTAACTCCATTCATATTTCCAACAGAAAAACACAAACCTAACTATTATATATATATACTATTAACCTATATATATCAAACCTTCATCATAGCTATAAATAGCTTGCAATGCATAAAAACACATGCACATGATAAACAAACGTAATATTTAGTGACAGCGCATTGTTGACTGGCTCAAACACTCTAACACTGGCACTGGACCATCCTTATTTTTGAGCTCTGACCACTTAGCTGTCTCTTTCAGATATTTATATCAGTTATAGTTTAATTGGTACAAACCAAACCATTTTTCCAGACCAAAGGACGACTCTAAATAAATCTAATTTGACAGACAAGGCTAATTTTGGCAACCAGAGTCCCATCTTACAGTGCATGTCATCTTATATAACGGCTTCTTTGGCATTCCATATCCTCTGACATTTATGATTCAAATTTCCAGAGCTGCCTTTAATGCGTTGTAGACGCTTAGTCACAGGCCGGCTAAAACTAATGACCGTTTCCTTTCGGAAGTTCTCAAAATAAGACTTTGAGAAGACCTTTAACAGGAATGAATGATCGCACACCTTTTGCTGTTTGATTAGGTGGAAGAATGGAGAGCGGACAAACCCTTCTGAATAGATCTGTCTCCATCATAATCATCCTATGACACTCATACATCATTACAGCTGTCTGTATGTTAACCATACTTTTCTAAAAAGTGAGTGCTATGCAATATTTAACATTTTTGTCTTGCTCTGCACCTGTGCTCCTTAAGTCCAATTTATCTGTATTTTCAGGGATGGAAACATATGGCAGTCATAAGTCACAGAAATATAATTGAGACAGTTTGAACATTCTTCAAAGTAATGGCCCATTATTCTGAATGGCTGTCGGTGGAACCAAACGTGATCATGAATCAATTGTAGTTCATGGTTAAAGTTTGTTTCACGCTTGTGGCCGGACCAAGAGCAACATTGAAATTGAGCGCACTCAAGAATTGTATGGCTCTTCAACCTTTTATTATACTTTGAATGGCAAAAATAAAGATTTCCAGTGCCTGACCCTCCCAAACCCAAATGATCCCTCTAGAGTTAGAATTCACACAGAAGCAACATCAATATTTGTTCTTACAAAATAATTCAATTTACAAAAATGCACGGAGATACATCATCATTCGAGATATTTCACGGGTCCAATCAGCAGTCTTCAGGTCCAAATATGTGGTTCTCTTATTGTACCAGTCCGGGGCTTGTTTCAATGCATTTATTGATCTACAATTTACAGGAAACATGTCAAAGCAAACGTGTCGGTTCCAAGGCCAAAGCACACTATGTACATCTTAAAGCTAACATCTCTCATCAAAGTTTAATTTCTATGTACAGTGCAAACATTTACTTTTTCTTTTTCTTCAACACGTTGTTTTAGTAGTATGCTGATGTCCTATACTAGACTGTGTAAATGGAAAACCTATGATGGTCAAGGAGAGTTGTTTTCTTGCCTTCAAACCCACCTCAGAGCGGCTAGAAGAGAAAAGATCAGTGTTTAAATGTACTTGAAAACCAGACTGCTGTTAATACAAAGCAATGCACGTCTCCATCTAACTTACCAACGGTATATGATTCAGAAGTCGGTCTACAGTGACGTCATCGTAGCTCTCCCGATACGAGGTCTCTCCGCCAGCCGATTCCTCCTGCATGCTGGGTGGGTCTTCTTGACTAAAGAAAGGAAAAAACACCCTTTTAGTTGTTGAACACCACAAAACATGTTCTTTGGTTCAGAGTATTAGCATGACCCTCATGAAGCAACAACATGCTGGTGCTTTATACCTTCTCTTCCCTGTTAGGACAGAGTTCAGATATTTCTTCACCGCCATCTGCTTGCGAAAGCGGCTGTAGTTATCTGTGAATATTGCGTCTGAATGACGCTTCATCGGCGCCTGGTCTTCCAGCAAATCATCACTAAAATTGCACAAAGAAACACGTCAGATATATGCATTTCATTCCTAGCAGTTCGTTTGACATTTAGCATTTACTTTTATTCATTTGGCAGACCAGTCTTACAGGATTATAAGATTGTACGGTATATAATCCTATGGACATTTTTAGATTGATCAGAGTCATATGGATAAACAATCCATTAAAGCAGAAAACATCTTTCTTTGCATCTAAATTTGGTGATTATATTGAACGATAATCAAAATATAATTCCTGTTACACCAAGTTTAATTGATCTGTCTCCTTATTAGATGATCTGATTTCTTCTCTTCCTATTAAAACATCTCAAAACTCTTTCTTCTAAAACCAGTCTGAGATAATGGATGGTTTTAGTTTGCCATCAAGTTGGTTTCCACTATTCAGGTCTGGTTTAATGGTTTTGGGACCAGTGAAAACCATCGAATCCCCTTAGGCTGGTTCCAGCATGGCTATGGATCATGTTAGAGACCCGAATGCATTGGCATAAAAAAAGGGTTCATGTACCTGACTCGCTTTCCAATCAATGACTCCAGGTACCGTCTGGCAGATAACTGTCCGAGAAGTTTACTGTATCCGCTTGTGAAGAGCCCGTCTGCGTGTCTTGTTTCTCTGCACAGACAGAACCAATCATTTCACAACTGCAATAACCAACTTTACTCTAGAAACCAGTGAATGACAGTCTATTTCAGTTGCTCTTATAGCACTAAGTTGTAATAAAAGATGCTTGTTTTAATTATATGAAAGCTTTCGAGCAATGTCTGTCTCAGTTTCCATCAAAATTCCAGTTAAACTAAAAACGTAAATATTCTAAAAGCTTCTTGAAGAACTCGTAATTAAGATTCTATAAGAACTATTTTCCCGGAAACTATGGTTAACATGGTAATTGTTGCATGTTTGTGTAAGAGCTACTAACGATTTCAAGCACTTGGAGGTGATTTAAATAACTTACGAATACAGACATTTTTAATTTGGTTGCCTATTTGAAACAGCGTGTAAACTAAATCGGTATTTCCCTACTTGATTGGTTCATACATTACAGCGTATCAAAAATGTATTTTACCTACTTAAATATCCAATAAGACAACATAAATAACTTTCTTTTCTGTCTTTACCGTGTTTTTATTTTAAATCGTCTTTCTTGTTTTCTTTTCTGATGCGATTCAGTCACCTGCGCGCGCACTGCTCTGATGGCGCGGACAGCGCGCGCTCATATTCCGATATATATCCTAAAATGCTTTAAAACCTTACAAAGGAGTTAGGAATTTTGTTTAATTCGCGTGCTTTCAAAGAATAAAGCTCTTACCTCATGGAGGCGAAGGGTAAACTTAAGGTCCGGGCATATAAAACACTGGAGAGAGTTATGAAGAGCAAAATCTGAGAGCCGTTCCTCACGAGCATTGCTTTACACCTGTGCATACATGAATACATACTGTGATTTAACATTGCATTAATTAACAATCACATGTAAATGCATTTTAAAGCTTGAATGCAATTGTAAAGGCATTTGCAAAAACTAACTTAAAATGTGCACTCTTTTCCGCATACATCATAATTAAAAGGGGCTTCTTTATAGAAGATATTTCCATTTGATACATTATAAGAGTTTTTGCTTTGCCTAAAACAATTTAAGATTAGTTTGTATAGAAAATACTAATTAAGAAAATATTACTTAAACTGTTTCAGTGGACATTAATTAATGTATATGCCAAGCAATTTCTTGAGTTTTTTAAATAAAACTAGTCTAAATGAATGTAAAAAGTGACTATGGTAAATGTACAAATATTAAAATCAAAGGAACTTACATGTGCGATGGTGATGTGATCCGCGCGCTGATCGGGGTCCTGAAATGCCTCCAGTCAAATCTCCCAAAGTGACCAGGTGGTTTTTAAAGTTCCTTTTCGCGGTCTTGTGTCTCTTTGAATAGTCTCACCCCTCGCCCCGTTTTATATGTCTGAATACTTTCCATCAGACAGGAAGACAATCAGATCTGATTTGTGTTAATACGTCACGAAGAAAGTCCCATTGGGATGGATGTGTTCGTCATTGGTCGGCAGGCACACTTCACAGACACACACACACACACTGGTGAAATCAAGTTTGTGATTGCTCAGAATGTTTTGTGTCATTCCTGGTGATTCATTTATTGGATATTTGTTTGCATGGATGCATTTTTTGGTAAAAGAAGAGATGAAACAATAAACATGAAACATGAAACAATAAACCTAGCATGACTTCCCAAGTAAAAAAATAATTCCTGCACAAAATTCCTTTTTTTTTCTCCTAAATTTGGAACTGATCTTAAAAACCATTAAAGGGAATATTATATGGATTTCTACACAAATAGTTTTTTATATATAGATGGACAGAAAAATTGATAGATAGAATGATAGATAGATAGATGTATAGATAGATAAATAGACAGATAGATGATAGACAGAACAATGGATAGATAGAACGATAGATAGATAGAACGAAAGATAGACAGATAGATGATAGACAGAACAATGGATAGATAGAATGCTAGATAGATGCTAGATATATAGATAGATAGATAGATAGATAGATAGACAGATAGATAGATGATAGACAGAACATGTCATGATTCTGCCATCAGGTCTGTGAGTTCTAGTATTTTGGCAGGATCATGACAGACCCATGTTCTGTGTGC
Organism: Rhinichthys klamathensis goyatoka; assembly: GCF_029890125.1. Lineage (NCBI taxonomy): Eukaryota > Metazoa > Chordata > Actinopteri > Cypriniformes > Leuciscidae > Rhinichthys > Rhinichthys klamathensis. Next base: position 1,911,068 of record NW_026606615.1, read on the forward strand.
AAGCACATGGCCTTGTGTTTTGGTCATGTGCTTGTGTTGTCTCGTCTCGTTACCCCGCCCCCTTGTTATCCTGATTCTGTCATTAGTGTTTCACCCATGTCACCTGTTATGTTTGATTAGTCTTCCTATTTAATCCCCTTGTGTTTGCTGTCTTGTGTCGGTTCATTGTTATACGTTGATCGTGAGTACCCTGTGTACATCTAGTCATTGTTAGCATCTCTTGAAGTCTTGTTTGTTTTCTTGTTCATTTGTTTCCCAGTTTAGTCTAGTCAGTCTGGTATTCTGTGTTCCATCTGTTTTGCCCCCTCATGGGTTTTGTTTTCCTGTTTTTGTCATTAAACCGTGTCTTATTTTATACTGTCTGCGTTTGGGTTCATCTCCGTGTCTCACCGTGACAGAATGAACCGACCCATTCTGAACCCAGCGGACAGTATGTCATCCCCACTAAGACAACAATCAGCTGACCAGGAACTATGGTGGCAGTCAGCTATCAACGACAGCAAGTTGGGCAAGCTTCCTTTCCCTCCCCAGGGAGAGAGGTCCCTGAGAGGATATGCTCAGGCCGTGGAGGCAAAGAGAAATCTTTTACCGGAGAGCCTGGTTAACCGTTACCTCATCGCGGGTCTCAAAGTTCCTCCACCTCTGGCGGAACGGGAGAGGCTGGCCCACCGCCCGTTCCGGGACATGGTGGACTGCTTGGTTCGTCGGGAGTCACAGGGTCCTATGGTGTCGTCACCTCCTGCCTGTCTGCCGGTGATCCCGGAGGATCTGAGGTTAGGCTTCGTGAGGCTTGGAGAACAGACTCGTCCCAGTTCGACTCCCAAGGCATCATCGGCTCCGCGAATCAGGAGGAAGAAGAGGAGACCTGCGTCTGCCCAGCCAGAGCCAGTTCACGTCCCGTCTGTCCAGCTAGAGACTGTTCACGCCCCGTCTGCCTTCCTGAGCTGGGACTATCTGGAGCGTCTGGCTCGGATCTTAGAGAGGCCGGTGTTCGGTGTTTCGGAGCTGAACCCAGTGCCCGTTCCAGAGCCCGCTACGGCAAGCGCTGTTCCAGAGCCCGCTACGGCAAGCGCTGTTCCAGAGCCCGCTACGGCAAGCGCTGTTCCAGAGCCCGCTACGGCAAGCGCTGTTCCAGAGCCCGCTACGGCAAGCGCTGTTCCAGAGCCCGCTACGGCAAGCGCTGTTCCAGAGCCCGCTACGGCAAGCGCTGTTCCAGAGCCCGCTACGGCAAGCGCTGTTCCAGAGCCCGCTACGGCAAGCGCTGTTCCAGAGCCCGCTACGGCAAGCGCTGTTCCAGAGCCCGCTACGGCAAGCGCTGTTCCAGAGCCCGCTACGGCAAGCGCTGTTCCAGAGCCCGCTACGGCAAGCGCTGTTCCAGAGCCCGCTACGGCAAGCGCTGTTCCAGAGCCCGCTACGGCAAGCGCTGTTCCAGAGCCCGCTACGGCAAGCGCTGTTCCAGAGCCCGCTACGGCAAGCGCTGTTCCAGAGCCCGCTACGGCAAGCGCTGTTCCAGAGCCCGCTACGGCAAGCGCTGTTCCAGAGCCCGCTACGGCAAGCGCTGTTCCAGAGCCCGCTACGGCAAGCGCTGTTCCAGAGCCCGCTACGGCAAGCGCTGTTCCAGAGCCCGCTACGGCAAGCGCTGTTCCAGAGCCCGCTACGGCAAGCGCTGTTCCAGAGCCCGCTACGGCAAGCGCTGTTCCAGAGCCCGCTACGGCAAGCGCTGTTCCAGAGCCCGCTACGGCAAGCGCTGTTCCAGAGCCCGCTACGGCAAGCGCTGTTCCAGAGCCCGCTACGGCAAGCGCTGTTCCAGAGCCCGCTACGGCAAGCGCTGTTCCAGAGCCCGCTACGGCAAGCGCTGTTCCAGAGCCCGCTACGGCAAGCGCTGTTCCAGAGCCCGCTACGGCAAGCGCTGTTCCAGAGCCCGCTACGGCAAGCGCTGTTCCAGAGCCCGCTACGGCAAGCGCTGTTCCAGAGCCCGCTACGGCAAGCGCTGTTCCAGAGCCCGCTACGGCAAGCGCTGTTCCAGAGCCCGCTACGGCAAGCGCTGTTCCAGAGCCCGCTACGGCAAGCGCTGTTCCAGAGCCCGCTACGGCAAGCGCTGTTCCAGAGCCCGCTACGGCAAGCGCTGTTCCAGAGCCCGCTACGGCAAGCGCTGTTCCAGAGCCCGCTACGGCAAGCGCTGTTCCAGAGCCCGCTACGGCAAGCGCTGTTCCAGAGCCCGCTACGGCAAGCGCTGTTCCAGAGCCCGCTACGGCAAGCGCTGTTCCAGAGCCCGCTACGGCAAGCGCTGTTCCAGAGCCCGTCGCCGTGAGCGCGGCACCCAGTCCTGTCCCGTCACCAACCATGTTCCCCGTCAGAAGTCCCCGGACTGTCTCCTCGTGTGTCCCTGTCTCTACTGCCCCCGGACTCCCGTTTGTTTCCCCCGTCATGGTTCAACCTAGGACTGTTTCTCCGTCTACTCACACCACTCCACCCAAGTCCGTTCGGGTCCCCCGTCCTAAGCCCACACCCTGTAGTTCCAAGATCACCGTCCCGCCCACCCACCCTGGATTCTCGCTCAAAGACTCTGTTGTCCCTCCGCCTCCCCTTCCTTGTTTATTTTTTCTGATGTTTCACCCCAACCCGGTCATTGTTCACGCTTGTATGCCCCTGTTATTATTTGTCATGTTTTGTTGGGTCTGGTCTATGTCTCTGCCAGTCTTGTCCCGCGTTTAATGTCTCCTTAGGGAGCGTCTGGTAGCCGCTCTTTAAGGAGGGGGTACTGTCATGATTCTGCCATCAGGTCTGTGAGTTCTAGTATTTTGGCAGGATCATGACAGACCCATGTTCTGTGTGCAAGCACATGGCCTTGTGTTTTGGTCATGTGCTTGTGTTGTCTCGTCTCGTTACCCCGCCCCCTTGTTATCCTGATTCTGTCATTAGTGTTTCACCCATGTCACCTGTTATGTTTGATTAGTCTTCCTATTTAATCCCCTTGTGTTTGCTGTCTTGTGTCGGTTCATTGTTATACGTTGATCGTGAGTACCCTGTGTACATCTAGTCATTGTTAGCATCTCTTGAAGTCTTGTTTGTTTTCTTGTTCATTTGTTTCCCAGTTTAGTCTAGTCAGTCTGGTATTCTGTGTTCCATCTGTTTTGCCCCCTCATGGGTTTTGTTTTCCTGTTTTTGTCATTAAACCGTGTCTTATTTTATACTGTCTGCGTTTGGGTTCATCTCCGTGTCTCACCGTGACAGAACAATGGATAGATAGAATGCTAGATAGATGCTAGATAGATAGATAGATAGACAGATAGATAGATGATAGACAGAAGAATGGATAGATAGATAGATAGAACGACAGAATGATAGACAGACAGAGAGAAAGAAAGATATATAGATATATATGAAGATAGATGATAGATAGATAGATAGATATACAGAGAGATTATTTTAAACAAACATAAGCGAATGGATATGATTAAGGATATCTTTGCACGGGCTACTGTAGTCTACCCTCATCTTAACCCCGGTTCAATCCCTTTGCTAACAGCATCATTCTCTGCATTAAATACATCACTGCCAAAATAATGAACAAACATGGTCAGTTGTGGAGAGCTGCTAGTGACATAAACCAGACTCTTTTAAAGCATCAACACAGGAAATGTTTATATGCATAAGTGTCCACTAAGACCCTAGAGATGGTTGTCCTGATCACTCATTACTTTGAAAAGTCGTCATTTATTCTCAGCAATATTATGTTAGCCGTTGGCCTCGCATTAGGACTGTCCTCATTGTCCTGGTTTACACATTTCTCTGCAGTAACAGTGACCACTCGACCTGTGACCTGAACAGCATTCTAATGATTTGATCTGGAAGGCTGTTTTCTGGGTCTGGATGCTTGTGGATGAAGAAGTGATTAATGAGGGAAGCAGATTGCAGATGTGATGCCAATAAATCAAGTTGACAAAAACAATTTCAGTCTCTGTTCTGTGTTCACTCTAGCATCTAGACAGAATCTAAGTGTGAGACTTCCTTTATCTGGATCAATTAGATGGCGTAGTTTAATATAGCGTTAGGGAGTTGTTTAAATCCGTAACACCAAATATGAGCAATAGAAATAAAGATGCTTGACTTAACAAACTGCAGGTTCAAGTCTCATGTGATTTCCTGATCCCCTTCCCTCCTTTTCTTATCGTTTCCTGTCGTTGCTTCTGTCAAAAAAATTTAATAAAACGTCTTTAAGGACCTCTAACAAACTGAAAGGGTTTTAAGAAATTCTAAATGAATCAATATGTTGATGTTAGGCTTGTAATATTTAGTTTATTTATTTGTCTTGAAATTCATATAGAGGAAGAGTCAGTTCTGATCTGTCAATATCTTTATACTGCGGCCCAAAAACCCTGTGACGGATCAGTTAGACAAACCCTTAAGTGCATCCAGATTAATCCAGTAAATACATCTGTATATCTGGCCACACGGAGGACATTAGCTTCAATAATGCTATCAGAGCATCATTAGATCTGTAATCAAAGCTAAAGACAACAGCATCATCCTCCCGAGACCGTCACTCCTCTCGGCCAATCGCATTAGGGGGTTTATTTAGCGTAGTACATGCAATTCAATCTAAATTATATTTATTTAATGATAGAAATGCATTTAAAAAAGAAGTACATCTATCTATCTATCTATCTATCTATCTATCTATCTATCTATCTATCTATCTATCTATCTATCTATCTATCTATCTATCTATCTATCTATCTATCTATCTATCTATCTATCTATCTATCTATCTATCTATCTATCTATCTATCTATCTATTGTTCTATCCATCTATCTATCTATCTATCTATCTATCTATCTATCTATCTATCTATCTATCTATCTATCTATCTATCTATCTATCTATCTATCTATCATCCATCTATCTATCTATCGTTCTATCCATCCATCCATCCATCCATCCATCCATCCATCCATCCATCCATCCATCCATCCATCTATCTATCTATCTATCTATCTATCTATCTATCTATCTATCTATCTATCTATCTATCTATCTATCTATCTATCTATCTATCTATCTATCTATCATCCATCTATCTATCTATCGTTCTATCCATCCATCCATCCATCCATCCATCCATCCATCCATCCATCCATCCATCCATCCATCCATCCATCCATCCATCCATCCATCCATCCATCCATCCATCCATCCATCCATCTATCTATCTATCTATCTATCTATCTATCTATCTATCTATCTATCTATCTATCTATCTATCTATCTATCTATCTATCTATCTATCGTTCTATCGTTCTATCTATCTATCTATCTATCTATCTATCTATCTATCTATCTATCTATCTATCTATCTATCTATCTATCGTTCTATCTATCGTTCTATCTCTATCGTTCTATCCATCCATCTATCCATCCATCCATCCATCCATCCATCCATCCATCCATCCATCCATCCATCCATCCATCTAGAATGGAAAAATATTGTACACAGACACATTTATGCACAACTGAATAATTAACACTGATTGCCATAGAATATTTCAAGCCTCTGTGTTGTCCTATGACTAATAGTTTCATCTTTGCACACTGACTGTTTTCCGTACGTCATCTCACACATGAGCATCACGCAGTTTCTTCCCATTGCCCATGCTCTTGAGTCGGACATGGATGTGACAGCTCTCAGTCATTGGCGAAATATTTTCTCCACACAACTCTGTCATATTGTGTAGTTCTGCATTCGATATTGCCAATTTAACTAAAGTTAGCTGTGCATGCAGTGGAAAGACTCGGGTTTAGTAATACACAGAAACAATCTGAGGTGGTGCTTCCCATATGTGTGAGAGGGAGGAGTTTTATTGAAAAATAATCGAGTGAGATGACAACACACATTCATTCAGTCACACACTATCTAGTGTACATTAGGAATCTCTGCAAGTCTATAGAGGAACCGTGCAACCTTTATTCTCTATATTGAATTCATATTGATCTCAACACATCCATCTCTATTGTGTCAGAGTTTATGGGAAATAAAATGCCTTAAATTCAATACCACCTCAGAACCTCTATTGGTTTCACTCAAACAAAATCTATTTCTCTGTTGATTGCAAAACAAATATACATATCAAAATATGAATACCTTTTCTACAGCATGCATAAAAATAGTACAATGCTTGCATCAAATGTCAAGCAAGTTTTCTCCAGAGTCACTACTATGTTCTTCTGTGCCATGACAATTCAAATTCAACTTATTATGACCAGCAGCCTTGGAGAGCTAATAGAAAAGTGTTATTAATAATCTGTGGCTTTAGGTTTTAGTGTGCTTGTTGCTATGCAATTGTTTTGTTCATGATTAAGAAATCGCCAATATTCAGAGAATAAATATGGGTGGTATTCGAAATCATAGCTATGCAATAAAAATATTTATTTATTCTTTTATCAACATTACATACAAAATATTTTGTCATTATCATTTGTATGAAGCTGTAAAGCAGATTTGTGGAGTTTAACATTTACTTAAATTCATTTAGCATACACTTTTATCCGAATCAGCTTACTAATGAAGAATACAACAACATAGTCGATTAATCCTAAGAGGCAGTAACATCAGAAGTGTAATCATCAGTGCAAATAAAAATGAATCAATATCTGTGCTGTCCCGTGTTAACATGAATGTCTTTATACAGGCACTCACACAGACGTGTAGGCTATTACAGGGTAGTAAACTTCCAATGGGGGCTCAAGATGTCTTAAAAATTTAAATAAATAAATATTTGAAAGACTTAACAAATTAAATGGCCGTAATTTTAACCCTTACGTTGTTTTGAAAACCCTATAACACCTGTGATGCTCCCTGTCAAAAATGACCGGCCTTTTAAAAATGGCTTGAAAATCGCTCGTTATGCCATATTATCACCAATTATTGGATTCAATCTTTTTGTCAACTTTTCTTTCAATTAGCACAGGTTTTGTATTTCTTTTTGGAACTGATTGATTGTAGGCCTCATTGATCTGAGCTTATGCACCTCAGTTTTTGGGTGAAAAAAGCATTATTTGTGGACAATTTTGTCAATATTCAACAAAATAATTTGCGCTGTTTATCTCATAGCTTTATTGTTGAACCAGGAAGTTTGTTTTGTACAAAATGGAACAAAGTCCCACTTGTGGGTGTTCCTGGTCAAAAATGACCGGCCTACAACAAAGAAAAGCGTATAAAATCTCTTGTTATTGCTATTATCACCAAATATGGGATTCAATCTTTTTGTCAACTTGTTTTCTTTCAATTACGACAGGTTTTGTATTTATTTTTTGAAAATGATCGATCAAAGGCCTCATGTAATGGTCATATGTAATTTAATATTTAAATATAGATCTCGAACTAGCATTTAACATCTATTTAATATTCCTATTTTACATTTTATAGAAAGATAGGGGTACTGGCCACCTGTCCAGTGTTTTTCCCTGCTTTCAGTCCACATACCATACAAAGGATACAAATAAAATATATTATTTTCAATGTTGACACCTTTCTTAAAGAAAAATACTGCCAAGATACTGGTTTTTTTTTTTGGACATGCACCACGAAATTATTATTATTTTTTGGCCATATACGTGATAATACTATGGTATTGTGTAAAGTACCATGGTAATCCACGGCATGTATCGAAAAACCAAGCTAAAGCCATGATACAGTGAATGATAGCACCATCACTTTACCTTGTAGGCCAGACAGATGCGTGCGAAAGCGCTTCCAGAACGCAGCTCTCTGATTGGTCAGAAGTTCGGAAGTGCGTCACGGGATAACAACATGTCCGCGTTCATTTGAAACAGTGTAGTGTGCTCTGCTCGATCGGTTTTCACTGCATACTTTGATGTGTTTGTATGTTGGGCTCAACAAGCAGGCGATTGCAGTGGGAGAGGCATCTGTCAAAGGGAAGGACCGCACTCCAGGACAGGAAGATCGACTATTTGTTATTAGCAGGTGAAGATTTGAGCGGATGTTAGCAGTAACTTAGCTCGGCTGCTAATGCTGACAGGATGACAGTCTAACTGAAATATAGAAAGTTTCGTGTTTTTCCTCTAAACACTGTTACACGTTACAAGCAAAAACAAAAGATAAGAGGTCATTTGCAGTGTAATTGAGGAATTTACTAAAGGAATTCCCCAGAATTCATTAAGTAATGAATTAATCGCATGCCGTAACAAATGTAACTGTCACTGATACATAACAACTGCAGTAAATGTTTTATTTTTGTCTGCAGCTGATGAAATTTTGCTTTGTGTGGTGATTTTAGGTGGACAGCTGACAGTGCATGAAATATACTGATAGATTGACAGACAGATGTTGGATGGAAAGAAATATTATATGTGTGTGTTCTGTGCTGATAGATAGACAGACAGAACGATGGATAGATAGATAGACAGACAGACAGCAATGGATAGATAAAACAATAGATAGAACTATAGACAGATAGAATGATAGATAGATTACATATGCGTATGTCTGCTAGATAGATAGATTGATAGGTGGATATATGCACAGATGTTTTGTCATATAAACTGAAAGAAAGACATGTATAGACAGATGGACAGTTATTATATAATGCTGGCTTACTATTATATTAAGTATAATACAATTATAATGCAATTTCAAAGATATATATATATATATATATATTATCTAATGTTACAACATATAAGTTCTCGCACAACCTTGTTCATTTGGTTGTGTTTTGGATGTTTATGCTGTTTTTCACAAAAAATGCACATTCAGTCACCTATTTTTTATGTGCTTCATTGAGCACTGAGTCATATTTTGTGAAAAACAGCAGCAATGTCAAAATTAACAAATAAACATGTGCTCAAAAAGGTGTTTTTGAAAAGATGTTTGAGATATTATATGTTGTATAATATATGATACAAATGGGGTCATCAATAATGCAGACTTAATTTGCTGCCAAACATAAATGTCAACCCATTCTGTATCAATAACACAGTTTTTTTTTCTATGTCCTTGTGTTTCACAGAAATAATGCTGATATTGGGAACTCATGTCGCACATCTATGAAGAGAGAGCCACAATGATAGCCGCAGGCGAATTGCAGTCGTTTGTCCCATTTGGTCGTGAGCACTGCAAAAATCACCCGAATGCCGTGAATCTCCAGCTGCGGCAGCTCCAGCCGGCCTCTGAGCTCTGGTCCTCTGACGGGGCGGCTGGGCTCGTGGGATCCCTTCAGGAGGTCACTCTACAGGAGCGAGAGAAGGTAGTTTTTCTCATATGACTCTTTGTTCTGTGGAACACCAAAGAGATGTTTTGCACTGCCCTTTTTCCTTAAAGTGAAAGCAAACTTTTGTTAATTAAAATACTAAATGTTTTCTAGGGTTAGTTCACCCAAAAATTTTAATTCTGTCATTAATTACTCACCTTCACGTCTTTTCAAACCTGTAAGACTTTCGTTCAACTTCGGAACACAAATGAAGATTGTTTTGATGTTATATCGGAGAGATTTTTGTCCCTATATTGACCGCTACACAACTACCACTTTGACGTTTTGACTTTTGACTTTAAGTTCATAAAGAGATCGTAAAACTAATCCATATGAATTGAGCAGTTTAGTCAATTTTCTGAAGAGTCTCGTAGGGCTGTAGTCAACCAAAGAAATCCTTAGTCGACCAAAGTCCTGTCCTGCGCAACGATCAGTCGACTAAAAATAAAAAATTTGAATAAACATTTATTAAACAATTGTCATAGAGCATTTATAAAACAACAACGAAAAACATAAATAATACATAAAACTATAATAATAATACAATTCTTTGAAAATTAAGTGATTTTTTTAACTGCAAAGTGAGGAGCTCTGTCCTAGGTCTATAGTGACAGTCACAATCGTGCACCTGACCACACCACACGCTACAAAAAATATAACTGCTAAAACTGCCAAATAATGAAAAAAGCTTTTGTTTATACAGGCTGTATATTCTTCTTTACTTTCAAAGCTATGGGTTAACTTTTGTCCAGCCGATCTAGGCGTTTTAAAACAAACACACAAAAAACCCAAATAGCCTATAAAACAATCCTAATAATAATAGGCTGTATAGTAGGAAGGCATATAGGTTTATTTTCGTTTTGTTACATTATTTAGGCTATTTTCAAATGTCAAATGTACAAACAAAAACAAAAGAAAACACAATCTATTGAGTCAGCATAATAAAGGCGTTAAAGGGCCTGCTCACATATCGCGTCTTTTGCGCGCTCAAGTTCGTTATTTCAAATGTAGGCGCACGTTATGCGCGCTCATAATGGAAGCGACGCTGTCGCGGTGCGACGCGCTCGTTTTTTCCAAGCGCGTCCGCGCCGCAGCAGCAGTGCAGCCAGCCACATGTGCGGTTCCCGAGTGTTTTACGTGGTGCGCTAAACTGTGGCGCTGAAAATAGCCTAAATTACAGCATTTAAAGTTGGGGATAAAACCATTGATAAAACATTGGCTAATTATATTTAGAATGCAGTAATATATAACTGCTTATAAAGGAATACATTTCAAGGAGTAAATCAATGAAAATTTCTTTCTATAAAAAAAAAAAAAAAAAAATGCAACTGGTCGACCAATGAGAATGTCAGTCGACCAATTAGTCGACTAAACGACTAAAGTTGACAGCCCTAGAGTCTCGATCACTTTATATGATGAACGGTTTTAATTTAGGCTTTTATTCACATATAAACATTGATCAGAGAACATAAACAGAAGCTCAACCGAACCTGATGCGTAACACGAGAATGAACCTCATTGGTTCAATGAATGGACAGAAATTGCTCAGATTTAATCAAAAAAGATCTTCGTTTTTGTTCCAAAGACGAACGAAAGTCTTACAGGTTTGGAACGACATGAGGGTGAGTAATTAATGCCAGAGTTTTAATTTTTTGGTGAACTATCCCTTTAAGTGTGATTATGGTGTGATTGGCAGGAGCGCTGGCGGCTGAGGAAGGGAACTGCTCCTGATGAGGTTGAATATGAGGAGGAGCTGTATGTGGCTGGAAACATGGTCATATGGAGTCGTGGCAGTAAGAATCAAGCCTCATATGTGTACAAGGCCTTCACGGTGGACAGCCCAGTTCAGCAGGTACTATCTAACGTGTGCTAGACCTTTTCTCAGAATAAAGCTCACTTTTCCAAGCCAATCCTGGGTAAAGTGAGAAAATATAATAATTACCGTTTGGTATTTTTTATGTAAAACAATCGATTCTATACACTACCATTTAAAAGTTTAGGGTTGGTAAGGTTTGTTTATATTTTTGACCAAAGTCTCTTCTGCTAGACAAGGCTGCATTTATGTGATCCAAAAACAGCTGAAGAAATCCAATAATATTGTGAAACATTTTTACAATTTAAAATAAGTGTTTTCTACTGTAATATGTTTTATTCATGTGATCAAATCATTACTCCAGTCTTCAGTGTCACACGATCCCTCAGAAATCATTCTAATATGATGATTTGCTGCTCAAGAAACATTTCTGATTATTATCAATGTTGAAAACAGTTGTGCTGCTTCATATTTCAGAGGAAACTGACAGATTTTTTTTTCAGGATTCTTTGATAAATAGAAACGCCATTTATTTGAAATAGAAATCTTTTGTAACCTTATAACTATCACTTTTGATCAGTTTAATACATCCTTGCTGAATAAAAGTACCCCCCCCCCCCAACAAACAAACCTACTGACACCAGTGAACGGTAGTGTATAGACATTTTAGAAGTGCCCAAATACTTTTTGGGGCTGGTGTATTAAGAATCACTTTTCATAGTTTTTATAATTCAGTATAATATAATTTCACTTATTGTTTTATAGGCTCTATGGTGTCATTTCACCGTTCCTCAGTCTAAAAAAGATGGTAAGAATTTTATAATTTTGTGTTGTTATATTATTGTTGCCACACAAGCGAAAACATTTTTTGCTTATTATTTATATATTACTTTATTGCATTTTAAATGCTTAATTGCTTCAGTAGCAAGTATACGATGTTGGGTCTTTTTAGTTGTCGAGTGATCATTTTTCCTCATAATCTCCAGTAAAGGATGTTGTGGAGCAGACGGTGTGTATTGTCCAGAGTACCTGTGTGAACGTTCACAGCATGAGTGGCAAAGACTTCATATCTCCACTCCCCTTCCAGGTCAGAATGCTTAATGTCTGTGTCTGTTGGGTTTCTCCACAGTACATCTATGTCTAAAAACAATTGACAGAGGCCTTGCTCACAAATCTGGTTTAAATGGCTGTATCAGCCCTGTGTGTTTGCAGCAGAGCCTTTGTCACGGGCAGAACGTTTGGGATTTATTCAGCCTGACTGTCTTTTTTAGCTCAGTGACTGATTATGTGTGGTAGTTGTCCATTTCATGAGGCATAATGGGTTATTTGGCACGCAGACAGGAAAGGGGGGCGGTTTTGGTTTTAGTAACAGTATTTAGACAGCGCAAATTTACAGTTTTGACTAATGCTGGCTTTATTTTACTCAAGCATATTCTGGCATGTTTTCCCAGAGGCTTTTTCTAAAATTTTCAGACTTATGCGTTCAAATGGGCATAAGGGAAATGGGACTGGAACTGGGAGCCTGAAACTTTTGCATTGCACAATGCATTTTTCCATTTTTCATTTGTTTGTAAAAATGTCTAGATTGAATACAAGCAATACAGCATTGAATACTCTGCTATTGTAAATATAGTTGTTGCTTAGTAACAATGCCCTTTTTCTGTCTATAATCCTTGCATAAATACTATTTTCCATCAGCTGAAAAGTTGTAATGTTCCGTCTTTCTCTTGATCGACTGTTACTGGGTTTCGTTTGTAGGTCTCCGCTCTCTGGTCAACAAAGTTTGGTCTGCTTTTGGAGCGCAAAAATATTACAGTTGACGTCCCCATGAGCCCCATCAGGTATTTATTGATTTATTTATGTTTCAACATGCAGAGTGTTAGTACTGTAAGTGCTTATATTTGAGCGTTGTAAAAGAATGCTTGTTTGAATATGGTGTTAAGTGATTTGAATCTTGTTATCAGGGAACCTCTCCCGACCCTGTTCAGCATGCTGCATCCCTTAGATGAAATCGCTCCTGTTGTTTGTAAGTCCAGCGGTAAGACAGATACTTTATTAGTGTTATTTTAGTATTTTTTATGACTTATATGATTTATTAATATTTTAAATTAGTTTTTAGTACTTCAACTTCAAACTTCAACTTATTTTATTTCAGTTAGTTGCCAAAGACAACTATTTTATTTTATAACAATAACAGCACGAAGGAATGTTTAAGATTTGGCAATCATTTGCATTTTTGTTGTTTTTTAAATGTTGGTGCAATTATTAATTATTTTCCACTATGACACACAAAGTCTCATGGTTTCGCACTTGTGTTCTCCGTGTTCCTCTGTCTTGGAACTTATCCATTTAAGCCATATTTAAGAAGACCATTTATTAAATTAACATTTATTGGATTAATGTTGAGACCCATGGTCTAAAATTACCTACCTGTCAATGGCAAGTGATATGAAATATTTCTTTACAGTGGCCATGAAGCTATATTTAGTATTATTTAAATTAATGACATTTTGTTCTAATTACAGTTATATATTGAGATTGAGTAATAGTGTTTCTTGCATATTAGGGCGTTTTTACATCTGGTCACTTCATGCATTTTTATTGATCGTATAGTTTTACAATTTGTAAAAACTGTTCCATTTACACTTGGCCTCATAAATGTATTTCCACAAAATAAATAAAAATCTGATCTTCAGTTTCTGTTCACGTCAACAAAAGCAACAGATATGAGCTGCATTTAATTTATTACTACCTAATTTCAAGATCAGAGACTGCAATAAGAGAGAGCGGTATCAGCACTGGTAAGATAATTTAGTCTCATAATAATTTAGCATTTTTAATGAAGAGGATTGCGTTGAGATTCAGAATGCGACGCCGAACATTTTCATTTGAGCCAGTCTGCTCGTCTGCTGAGGCTACTCTCGTCTGTGGTATCATGCGTGTTGCAGTAGCGTTGTCACATCTATTTTATTTTTTTACAATTTTGGGAGGAATGAAATTAATAGATGTGGCTTCAACAACCAGATGCATTTACACTTGTCCAGTTTCACTTCAGAATGCATCTTAAACCACCTCCTAAAGTGGTGTGAGTAGCTGCGTTTACATGGACACTTATAATCGGATTGACGACTTGTTTCAGATTATCATCCATGGACGACTGGTTTTGGGCGCGGGGTTTTACTGCGTGATCAATATAAGCAGCACGGCAAAACGGTTCATGCTCATCGTCTCCAAATCATGACCAGAGACGGATAAATATTAAGTCTGCTGTTTAAAACAAATAAAGAACCAATAGAGGAGAATAGTTATGCGCGAACAGCGGCATATTCGTGCAGTGTGCGCATGTCAAAAAATCAATTCCGATTTGAATCTTGTGACATATAAACGCGCACATCAACCCGATTACTTTATTTATCGTTCATGTAAACACCATGTTCGGATTCATCAATAGGATTGATTTCATTCCGATTGAACCATGTAAACGCAGATCGTTTCGGAGGGCATTTACACCTGGTCTTTTCACGATCGGATAGCATACATTTGGCACTTGGAAAGTGTTAGTTTTGGACACCATTGAATTAAAGGTGCTCTATGTAACTTTTCTACTAAAATGAATCCTTTTTTTATTGCCTGTGTGTGAAGGGGTTGTAATCACACATTAAAATGATCCACTTGTCGAGTTTTGCTATTACCTCTGAAGGCCAGTATTCCTATTTCTATGTGAAGTCTCCGGGTCGGATTTACAGCGAAATCCAACGGATGTGACGTGCATGCGCGCTCCCGAGCCTCTCTCCTTATATACAGTCTATTGTAGGTCAGGGAGTTACGCCCGGTTAAAGGCGCACGTTTTTCGGCTTATATCTCAGTCAATCTTTGATCAATATTCCCAAGACTCTAATCGTTCGTAGTGCTGGACGGGGCCTTTCGAACGAGCCCACCCCCGAGGTCCAACTCGCCCGGCTCCCCGAGATATAGCAGTTAGAAATCGGGGGTCCCAGCGAACGGCGATCCGGTAGGGGGCATCCCCGAGGCCCGCCACTCTAGCTTCGGGCAAGGGTTCCCCTGGGACCTCCTCCCCCGAATTTGAGCTCTCTGGGTCTTTGCGTTCCAGAGATACGAGCGATTTTCTTCTGAGATCGTGACGTCACCGGCGTCCGCAATTTTGCAGCTCGCCCGATGGTTTTCTGCTAATATCTCCGCGAAAACACCACCAAAAACTATGGAACTTATATGGTTCTTTTCAGCTCGACTAGATGATCCCAACGAGCTCGGTGCTCGCCGAATCCGTCTAGTATTCGCCGAGATATTTGCGTAATAGACGGTATTGTCTATGAGTTCGAGCACGAGCGCTCTTGTAAAATTTGGTTGCAATCTGAAACATCACCACTAGAGGCCGCTAAAAGTTACGTAGAGCACCTTTAACTCTATAATAATGACACTGATGTATTGTCAATCTCTGACTTCAGAATATGTCATATGTTGATGCTCTTGTTGTTCCCACTCATTGGTTCAGGTCTGTTTGAGGCCCGACTCCAGTATTTTTCAGACAGCGCTCAGAGAGTGGTGTTCACTTGCCTCAAGCCCTCCATTATCATGACGTACGACACGCAGCAGTGCACACACACCGTCTGGACCCTACGGAAAGTCACACCTGAGGTATGGTTGCTTCATGCAGTCATAATGAAATATCCTGTTTTCATGTTTTTTTGTTAATGGTTAGAGGATGACATCATTATTAGAACTGGTCAATGTTCTAACGTTTGAGATTAAAAATGTTAAAAAAGTTATGTTTTGTTTTGAATCTTACCTTTCATGGAGTGTGTAATATAGCTGCTTGATCATGTAAATGGTCTCTCTGCAAAGTTTTAAAGATCAAAGTGCACAACAAATAAAGTTATTGTCTCCTAAAAGAAAGAATTCATTCTAAAACTCCTGAAACGAGTCGTCAGCAATTTCAGTCTCACTTCCTGTTACAATTGTCTGTCTTCATTGGCCGCCTGCAAACAACGTCTACTTTGACCCGCCCTCAAACACTGTAGTTGTAGCTGAGACTGGAAGAGTTTGGTTCGTGTTGTTTATGTCGAGAAGATGCTTTTTTTCTTCGCCGAGGATCCACTTTGCATGCACTTCCAAAGCCCATTGTTACTGTTCGTATCATTCTGTATCAAGTGCTGAGGAAGATTCGGAGCTGAAATTCAGATATGGTTATACGCGTTTTGTTTCTAACATGCCCTGTAACTGTAAGTGGTTGACCAGTCACAACATACTTGGCCATCTGACCAATCAGAGCAGAGTAGAATGAGAAATGAGGTGCAATGTGTTTTTTTTACCTTAGTTGCATGTACACCTATTGTAGGAGACCTCCAAAGCAAAATGAGGAACCTTTAAAGTAGCATAATAGGGGCACATTATCCGTGTTAAATATCTTTAATCCAGTCAAACCATTTACCTAATCTTGTCTAAAGACTGGATTGAATAAGATCACCAGCACTGGTGTTTATTTAGATTTTTTACCAATGGGTAATATAAAGTAAATTAAAGTGAAGTAATTGGGAATCTTGAAGCAAATGTCATTGAAGCAAAATATCACTAATTAGCAGCAAATCACACCATAATGTTAATGAGAAAACTACCCGAGCACTACTGTGGTACTAATAAAAATAATCTTTAATAGATATTTAATTTTTTTTTCCTTAAAAGAGGAATTTTGTGCATGAACTTAATGTGCTACATTTTAAAAAAAAAGTGATTAACATCTACACCTGTTCTGCATGTTCTTGTGGTTTTTGCAGGAGCAGACCACAGTGTTGAAGTGTCCAGACCAGCCCGGGCCGGTTCAAACTCCCAATACAAACCCCAGCTTCCTCAGCACCCACCTGAGAAACGTGAACCGGCTGGACTCGCCCGCCTCGCCCCTGCACTGCCCCGCTCTGCACAACCAGAGCCGAATTCCTGCCTCTCCGGCCCTGCACTCTCGAGTTCACTCGCCTAGCATTTCAAACATGGCTGCTCTCAGGTATGTCTACACATGGGGAAACACCACACTACTCATGCCTTTTCTATGGTATGTTTATTGTACACAGTTTATGTAAATGTTATGTAGGCAGTAGAAGATTTTTACGCAAAAATGATTCATATACACTACTAGGGCAGTAAAAAAAATGTTTTTTTTTGCAGCAAGCATGCATTAAATTGATCAGAAGTGACAGTAAAGGCATTTATAATGTTACAAAAGATTTCAGTTAAATGTTGTTCTTTTGAACTGTTTATCAAAGAGAAAATGTCACATTTTTCAGAAAAATATTTTTTCAGCATTGACAATAATAAGAAATGTTTCTTGAGCACCAAATCAGCATATTTGAATTATTTTACATTATTGTAATATTTTACAATATTACTGTTTTTACTTTATTTTTTATCAAATAAATATGAGACTTTTTTCAAAAACAAAAAGTCATACCGACCAAACATTTTTAAATGCTAGTGTAAATATGAAATATAAATGAATATAATAAAAGTTAAGAAAGAAATATACAAAATGGGTAAATGTGCTCTTTTGGTTTCTCTTTAATTTTACATCAGTCGGGCTCACTCCCCTGGCATCGCCGTGCCCTCTTTCTCTGGAACTCAGCGTTTCAACATGTCCTGCCACACCCCGTCCCCGCGTGGCCACAGCATCCTGGCCTCTCCCAACAGCACCCTGAACGACACGGCCCTGCTGCCTGAGATGGAGCCCATTCTGCCAGACCTCTGCATCGAGCAACTGTGGACAGAAACCAGCGCCATCTCCAGGTCCGCTGAGTTTTGTTACGCCGTGTTTATAAGCCGAGAGCATGAAGTCACTGTTGATGTTTGTCCTGAAGTCAGTGTTGTGTCCATGTTACAGGGAGAAAGGCTGCCAGGCCTCTAAAGTCTTCATCACCTCTGATCTGTGTGAGAACAGGTACCTGTGCTTCTTGGTCGAGTCCCACCAGCAGCTCAGGTGAATGTGTGTCTTATTTATTTATTTATTTTGCTTCTACAATAATGGGAAAGACTGATTTGCTTTCTTGTTATTTAACTATATTAAAGCTCTAGTGCTTCTAATCTTAAACTACATTATCTCTTGTGTGCTATTTGCAGGTGTGTAAAATTTCTTGAGAGCAATGAAACTTCTCAACTGATATTTGCATCAGTAACTGTTATCACCGCAAAAGATGCCGCCCCTCTTGAGGTGAGTATTTGAATTAGAGGACTATGGATGTGGGCATTGCATTCAAAAATGGAGGCAAATGCGATCTCTCAGTTGATTTTAAGGAAGTTGCAGAAATTCAAATTGCGACATTTTAATTTAAATTACGAGGTCAAAAAAAGTAACAAAACAAATGCATGGATGTATCGTTCACAATAAGATTAATAATAAAGTGAACTTGAAATGAACACCGTAACGAGTTTCGTAATAGACTTTTCTGCTATTATTGTGCATAATTCATCTGTGCTATTTGGAAGTTAAGTTACTGAAAGTTAATCATGTTTCTTGTTGGTTAATGTTAACTAATAGACAAACACCCACTTTTCAACATCTGATAAATTAGAAAATCAATGTAAAATGGGTTGCAAATGCCGTTTCTGTGTAGAGTCACATTTCACCTAATTCATTGTGATCAGATCTGGCTGCTTCTCATGATGAACAATAAATAAATAAAAAACACTTAATGCAAGTAAATCTTGAATGTCAGTTGTAAGTGTCATTGTCATTTTGCTGTCGTCATCATCAGGACCTAAATTTCCTCTTGTTCTTCATTTCTTGAAAGGACATTCATGCTATGCTGGTGCTTGAGGCCAATGGAAGTCTGGTGTTGTACACAGGAGTCACACGGGTGAGGCTTGATTGCATCTGCGGTTTTCACCTCTGAAATGACTATTAGTGGCCTGAATCATTTTTCCACTTTCAGCTCTTTTGTTCGGAGATGTCTGAGTCTGTAATATGCAGTGTGTCCTCCATGCATAGTTCTCTTTTTTTTTTATTAAAAAAGCCAAAGGCATCTGTGTTTTACAATTTGCATTCAAAGCCTAGTGTTGAGTCTAATACATCATCTCATTCCATCATGTTCCCCACCAATCACCAGAGATTTGAAAATTGGTTTCAGGTGAGTCACTCATATCTGGATGAGAGATTGTCATTAGTGCCGGAGAGAATGCAGTGATTCTTTGCAGACACACAGGCATGTCTGTTTATACTGTTAGATTCATACAATTTATTAATGTCATTAAATGATACTTACAGATGTATGCATGATTGATGTATAAAAAGCCTCTTTCTCTCCAGCACTGATGATAATGTGTGTTTCAGATGTGGATGACTCACCTCTAACCAATTTTCTAGGTCTAGTTCTCTAGAGATTGTTTGAAAATATGATTGATCAAGGTGATCTATCCAACTGAATACAAAGCCTGTATCCCAATGCTCTCCAATGTTATTATTCTTATAGTTATATTATATAGTATGTGATGGTGATCTGTCCTATAATGCACGCATGCACACAAGCACACACACACACACACACACACACACACATTAATTTTTATTATATAGGACAGATCACCATCACGTACCATATATTAAGACCAATAACACTGGATAGTGGGATGCAGCTTTTGTATTCTGTTGAATGTCACCTTGATCAATCAAATTTTCAGCCAATCACTAGAGAGCTAGACCTGGAAAATACTAGGTTTCAGGATCTGTAGTATCTAGAGACACTTTTATCTTGCAGTAGCATGTCATTATACTTTCCATCACATGTGTCAAACACAAGGCCCGTGGGCCAAAACCGACCCGCCAGCTCATTTCATGCGGCCCATAAGTTAATTTCTAAAAAAAAAACTTGAACGAAATGTCTCAGTTAGTGCTGCCCAGTCAATCAGTTACCGCTTTTCTTGTGAGTAATAACCCTTCAAACGTATCACACATGTATGCAGAACGTTCAGTGCACGACGTGACGTGACGAACTGCTAAATTCATATCTGCTTTTGCTCTTTGGTCTCCGCTGAGTAAAGGCCCGTTCACACTAAGGACAATAACTCTAACGATAGCAGAGTCCACACCACAACTATAACGATAATGTCACAAAGTCATTGGAATCCATTTCAGAATGATTTTTTCCAGCCAATCAGAATCCATCCTGCTTTAAAGAACTTGAGAATTTAAAGAGGCAGACCACAAAACTGCAGTGCCCTAATAATAAACAAAGATATTGTGCGCTGGTGTGGATGTTAATATAGTTATTGTTATCTTTAATAGTTATCTTTCTTGGTGTGAACGGGCCTTAAGAGATAGACTTGCTCAGCACTTGTCATAAATCACAATTGTTTGTTATCTTCAATTACACAAATGTACTAGTAAAAACATTCATAGTTCGTGAAATACACAACAATGTCTTTGGAAGCGACAATAATCGAAAAAATAACCTTTCAAACATGCTTTTTTTTAAATGTCAAACACGTTGTGTAGTAGCTATAAAGTTTACTCTTCTTCTCCCACTTGATCGGCCACTAATTTTTATCTTTAGGTTGAGGTGGATGAATTTATGTGTTGTAAATCCAACTGGCTCTGACTTTGTCACTGTATTGTGTTTACACAAACATGTCGGCACACATAGCCCACTATAGGTTACCGATCAACTAACTTGGTCATAAAAGTATTTACGGTAAATAAGGAAATAAAAATGATGCATCAGACATGGCGAAGTTTCAAGTGACGAACGAACATCCAGATGCCGCTCACGCTGCTGAGAGCGACGTTTAGATGAATATGTAAATATGTGCTGCGCGCTTTCCTCTCAATAACAAAATAAAATAAACACACAAAAATTCTGTGGTGAGAAAACAGCAGTTAAGAAAGCATCTGATCATAGCGATGTGGATATGTCTGCACCAGCTCTGCATTTCACAGGTATCATGATGACAGATTGAAATTACACTGTCATGATGGTTTGATTATAAAGTATATTTGAGACTATATATATATATATATATATATATATATACACTCACCGGCCACTTTATTAGGTACACCTGTCCAACTGCTCGTTAACACTTAATTTCTAAGCAGCCAATCACATGGCGGCAACTCAGTGCATTTAGGCATGTAGACATGGTCAAGACAATCTCCTGCAGTTCAAACCAAGCATCAGTATGGGGAAGAAAGTTGATTTGAGTGACTTTGAACGTGGCATGATTGTTGGTGCCAGAAGGGCTGGTCTGAGTATTTCAGAAACTGCTAATCTACTGGGATTTTCACGCACAACCATCTCTAGGGTTTACAGAGAATGGTCCGAAAAAGAAAAAACATCCAGTGAGCGGCAGTTCTGTGGGCGGAAATGCCTTGTTGATGCCAGAGGTCAGAGGAGAATGGCCAGACTGGTTCGAGCTGATAGAAGGGCAACAGTGACTGAAATAACCACTCGTTACAACCGAGGTATGCAGCAAAGCATTTGTGAAGCCACAACACGCACAACCTTGAGGCGGATGGGCTACAACAGCAGAAGACTCCACCGGGTACCACTCATCTCCACTACAAATAGGAAAAAGAGGCTACAATTTGCAAGAGCTCACCAAAATTGAACAGTTGAAGACTGGAAAAATGTTGCCTGGTCTGATGAGTCTCGATTTCTGTTGAGACATTCAGATGTTAGAGTCAGAATTTGGCGTAAACAGAATGAGAACATGGAACCATCATGCCTTGTTACCACTGTGCAGGCTGGTGGTGGTGGTGTAATGGTGTGGGGGATGTTTTCCTGGCACACTTTAGGCCCCTTAGTGCCAATTGGGCATCGTTTAAATGCCACGGCCTACCTGAGCATTGTTTCTGACCATGTCCATCCCTTTATGGCCACCATGTACCCATCCTCTGATGGCTACTTCCACCATGTCACAAAGCTCTAATCATTTCAAATTGGTTTCTTGAACATGACAATGAGTTCACTGTACTAAAATGGCCTCCACAGTCACCAGATCTCAACCCAATAGAGCATCTTTGGGATGTGGTTGAACGGGAGATTCGCATCATGGATGTGCAGCCGACAAATCTGCGGCAACTGTGTGATGCCATCATGTCAATATGGACCAAACTCCCTGAGGAATGCTTCCAGCACCTTGTTGAATCTATGCCACGAAGAATTGAGGCGGTTCTGAAGGCAAAAGGGGGTCCAACCCGTTACTAGCATGGGGTACCTAATAAAGTGGCCGGTGAGTGTATATATGTGTGTATATATATATATATATATATATATATATATATATATATATATATATATATATATATATATATATATATATATATATATATATATGACTATGAGACTATAGTTTGAATTAACCCCTTTTCTTTGCATGACAAATTGACATTACAATACAGAATAGCTCTTTTGGCATTATCCTGAACATTTGTATAAGCATTAATTTCATGTGTCATTGAACAGAAAGAGAGGGCATGCGTAAACGTCACATCCTTTGGATTTTCTTGGCAAAAACATCTTTCACATAAAAATCAGTCTACAGGCTTTCAGATAACCTAGGAAGTCGACGAAGGTCTCGATTTTAAGTTTTGTTACAAGCTGTTCATACATTGGCAATAAAACGCAATTAATACATGAAAAATCTTACATATAGCCTTTAATAAAATCAAAGGTCTGTTTAAAAATTACCGTTATAAAACCAAGGCATAAACATATGGACTTTGTTTAATATCTAAAAAAGTTTACATTGGCAATTTTAGCAAGGCCCTGCAGTAAATAAAATGATTTGAGCACAAACTTAATATTTGTTACATAATATGTTTAAAGAAAATTGATAAATTGAGACTAAAATAAAAACAAAAATTAGAAGTATAATGAGTGATGAAATTTTAAAGGTACACATAAGCTGAGTTTGACACCTCTGCTTTATATACATAAACAGAATTGTTATTCTCATTACCGACAAAGTAATTCAGTTTTAAACCTTTTGTAATACAAAACCGTCCAGTTTTTAAGCTAATAATCATGACTATTTTACTTCCAGGTCAGCAAAGTGTTTGTCCCTGGCCTTCTGTCTCCTAGCTTCAGTGTGCAGAACCACCAGCTGCAGTTAATCACTCCTCTGGAGAACATCAGCACCCCCGCCAGGGCCACAGTTCAGCATATGAGCCGACTGGAGGAGGTACTGCAATGTGCTTATTGAGGGAGTGTGTGTGTGTGTTATATTGTAGCCAATTAGTGACACACTAATTGAGTCATATATGTAAGACAAGACCACATTCTTGGAGGACTCTTGATATTATGTCCTAATGCTAATGGCCTTCTCCACTTTGTTCTTACAAATGAATCAATATCAGTATTAAATCACAGTAATATGGCCCGCTCTGTTATTTTTGCTCTTAAACAACAAAAACAACTTGGCCCACAACATGAGGCTGGTTTGATGATCTAATTTCGTGAAACGGAGATCAAGTAGCCTATGTGATTGATAGAATGCTTAGTAATTATTAATCATACCAAATGTAAGTGTATTTAATTATGACTGTTGTTTTAGACCATTTAACATGAAGTATTACACCATTGATAAAAGCTTCTGCAAATGTCCCCTAAAGCACAAACAGCATTTTATTTTGTTCACTTTAACTCCTGAGAACTACAGATGTACTCAGGGCAGATGATGTACTTATATGTACTAATAACGGTAAAGAAAGCAGCCACAAATACCTTTTTTAGTAATATTTTCAATGCCTTTTTTGATAGGAAAGTGAATGTTAAAGTGCCCCTATTATGTTATTTTAAAGGTTCCTTATTTTGTTTTTGAGGTTTACATTCAGGAAAAAAAAACACTTTAATTTTCTCATAATACACATTGCAGCATCACCGCTTTTCTCTCAGTGTCTAAAACGGTTTGATATCGAATTCAGTCTCTCTAAATCCCTCCCTTTCGAATTCGCAATCATGTGTTCTCTGTGTATTGGGAGTGGT
Source organism: Rhinichthys klamathensis goyatoka (assembly GCF_029890125.1). NCBI lineage: Eukaryota > Metazoa > Chordata > Actinopteri > Cypriniformes > Leuciscidae > Rhinichthys > Rhinichthys klamathensis. The sequence continues at coordinate 1,935,134 of NW_026606615.1, forward strand.
GGTACTGACTCTACATTTACCAAGATAAAATATTTGTTGTGCACCAAATCCTCCACCATCTATCTTACTTACTATCTTCACGTGATAAATGAAATCTGATGTATTGTAATGCATCCGATTACCACAGCAAGCCTAAACATGTCCCTTTAGGGGCACATCCATATCCATTACCATATCTGAATTTCAGCACTTGATGAACAGTGATATGAACAGTAGGCGTTATTTTACTGTATCAATTAGAGCGCAAGTCCTCATCCTTTGAAAGTGCATACCAAGTGGATTCACAGCACAGAAAACAGTGTCTTCTTGACATGTCAACAACACGAACCAAATTCTTTCAAGCCTCAGCTACAACTACAGGGTTTGAGGGTGGGTCAAAGTAGACGTCCTACGCGGGCAGCCAATGAAAACCAAACAGAGCTTAAGTCCCTCCCCTCCGCTTCCGTCTCATGGGACCTTATTTCGGAAAAAATATGTATGGTAGTCAATGGCGGGAGACAACTTATCTTTTTATTCCGTCTGAACTGTGCCCTGAATTACACATATGATGTTTGTCAATTTAAAAGATAATCATGAAAGTCAAGAAAGTCGCAGTTTGTCATAAAACAGAAGAGTAACATTTAGTTTTATGTGAAAATCGCGCAATGAACTACATCTCCCGGGAAGCGAAACAACGAGCAAGATCCGCTGCTCGTGTGTGTGGAGTCTGGTACAAAACACTCAGGCATGACGGCGTAACGTTACGATTATAACGCAAGACTATAGAAAAAAATTACAGACGTTAGCTTCAGTAAAGTTAGCTTCATTCATTCAGAGAAAATGTGGGCCTTTTGGGTTTGTAGTCTTTGTAATTTCGTATTTTCACAGACTTATACCTCAACAGATTTACATCAAACTGTGACTTTTTTTTACTTTAAAATGTATCTTTTAAATTGACAAACATCATATGTGTAATTCAGGGCACAATTCAAACGAGATCAAAATATTTGTTGTCTCTCGCCATTGACTACCATACAATATTTTTCCCTAAATAAGGTCCCATGGTGGTCAACCGGAAGGGGAGGGACTTAGGCTCTCTATAGACTGCCATTATGTACATGTGTAAGACTGGAATTACTTTTTGCATTCACAAACGGCTGTATTACACACTGAATTAAAGGTAATATCTGAAAAAGCATAACAGGGGCACTTCAAGGAAACAGGTGGCTGTAGAAGAGATGGGCATGAAGGTGCAACACCTTGCATCACTGTTTAATGGTGTAATGTTTCTGTGTTTTATTATCCGATTCCTCATCTCCTGCTCTAAGGTTGGCATGCCGTCCCCTGTGTTGGAGGTCCGCAGCACGACGCAGCACCACGAATCATCATGGCTGGAAGACTCTCCTTTCCAGCAGGCTGCACCTCATATCCACACCCTCCGAGACCCCGTCAGCAACAGAGTCACGCTGGTTAGTGCAGCCCGTCACCTCTAACCCCCTCTCTGCATTTGGTTTATTGATATTCCAGAGTCAAATTGATATTAATGCTGAGGGTAACAGAAATCATTAGAATGCTCTTTTAGAGAGGGCTGTACAATTAGGGTGCGCTGATACAGAATATTTTAAGAATGGGTAATAATTGATATGATGGCTGGTATTATTAAGCTATAATTATTTATCTCTTGTTCATGAAGCTGCAGTTTGCAATATTTCATGCAAGCTTTTAATTAAAACCAGACTTTAAAAGTCCCAATGAAACGGAAGTCGCGACAGATTTTTATTCCGTATTGTGACGTACTGCTGAGTGTAATAGATTATCGAGAAGAAAATATGTAGGGTGGACATATGTTTTTTTGCATCAGATTTTGATTTGATTTTGCAGGGGTGGCATTTAAACTGACTAAATGATTAAAGAAGTCAGTTTTGATACATTTAATATAGAATTAAACATATGCATGGATGAATTGTTAACAATTACATCTATAACAAGCATTTACAAAATATATAGGGTGAATTTTAATTTCATGCTGACTTTAACACCTTTTAACAGACTGACACTTCAGTACTTTTGAAAACGCGTGTGTATATTAAAAAGTGTGTATATGTGATATTATGTGTTTCCAATATCAGCTGATTCCGTCCAATCCTGATAATTAATTAATATATATTGGCCGACACTGATATGATTACCAATATATCTTGGATCTCTAATGTACAGTGCACAATACATTTGTTTAGACGCATTGTTTGCCGAATTAAAGGGATAGAATTTACACCGAAAAATGTAAATTCTGTCATCATTTGCGTACATTAATTTACCCTCAAGTTGTTCCAAACCTGTATGAGTTTCTTTCTTCTGTTGAACACAAAATAAGATATTTTAAAGAATGTTGGTAATGAAACAATTGACGGTCGCCATTGACTTCCATAGTAGGAAAAAAAAATATGATGGCCAAATTCAATGGCTACCGTCAACTGTCAGGTTACAAACATTCTTTAAAATATCTTCTTTTGTGTTCAACAGAAGAAAGAAACTCGTACAGGTTTGGAACAACATGAGGGTGAGTAAATGACACATCTTTGGGTGAACTGTCCCTTTAATTACAATTTAGCCTATGCATAATAGTGGACAATATATTTTATTCATTGATAACAAATGAGGTTTTATTTATTTATTTGTCAGTATGTTTTGGAAGGAACACTCTTCTGTTATTCAGCAAAGTGGACACAGTTTTTTGTCCGATGGCAGTAATCTCAAAATGCCCACATATGTATGTTGCGGTGAATCGACCTGGCTCACTCCATATATCGCTGTCTGTACCATTGACATAAATGTAGGAGCTGCATTCTAAATGCATTTTCAAAATGTCAGAGAGGGTCAAGATGCTTGCGTTTGTGTTTGTGCTGACCACTGCTGCTAAAGGCAGGAGCTGGTAATTGCTTTTGTCGTTCAGTGCCCGGCTGTAATTGAGGGCTGCCACAGTAACAGGACATGACCGACAGACATGTGCACCAGGAGCCCGTCACTGTTTTGACAAGACTCAATAAAGTCTGGTCCCCTGCAGTCTGCCCCTCTGCGTTGTCATTTCCCACTGAACGGCATGTCCTACTAGAAGAAATCCCCTCGCAGGCCTGTCAAAGCAATCTCGCCACAACCAACTTATGTGGGATGATATGCTTCAGAGAAAGGGGTTTAAAAATAGCCAGCGTCTAAGGTTTGTTTTCATCCAAGTCATTGTAGAATGCCTGCTGGAATTTTTATGCATGCAATTGTTCTTTTTGTTCTCAATTTATTTTAGCAAAGGGATCAACAAAAGCCTGCTCGCTTTTGAATAAATTCGACCAGATATAAATAGCAACGTGACGCCTTTAGGTTCGGACGCTATTTGATGTTTTCTGCAGTTCAGTATGTGCTGCTAATATCCGCCTCTCACTTTTCTTTTCTTTTGTTCAGGAATTGAGCTCCGGTTCCATGTTAAGAATCACCATTCCTGAGGTGGCCACTTCAGAGCTGGGTAAGAGAGAACACTCGGATAAAAACGGTCCAACAGCGTGATGCATTGCCTCAAATGCAGCACAGAGCTGAGTCACAAGCTGTTTGTGAGCTTGAAAAGGCACAACAAACCATCAAAACACTCAGGATTTATTAATCTTATAAAGGGGTCATATGATGGTTCTAAAAAGAACATTATTTTGTGTATTTGGTTTAATGCAATGTGTTTACACGGTTTGTAATTATTTTACACAAACTGTACATTATTGTTGCTCCTCTATGCCCCGCCTTTCTGAAACGCGTCCATTTTTACAAAGCTCATCGTTCTGAAAAACCTTGTGATGGAAATGACACGTCCCTTTCCATATTGTGAACATCAGCTCCCAAAGCAACAATGACAGGTGATAATGTCGTTATTACCTCATCAATTCAAGCCAGAATCTGAACCGGAAAATGCAGATGACCAAAGCTGATCAATGAACTTTGCCAGCGCGACTGGACCAGATCGTATCAGATTGTTAAGGTTTTATTTCATTGGGGACATGATTACTGATTAAAATGACTTGTACTGTCTTTTTACACGTTGCGCCGCACTACGGGTGTGAGAACACTATGTAAACATAAAACTATGTCTGCATTTGTGATCGTAGAAACGACAAGCAAGCGCTACTCTATACTGCTCAAAACTCGCGTTTGAATAGTCAGTAGCAAATTCTTAAAATATGAAAACATACTTACAGGCTGTGTCTGTGAGTCAGAATCAGCCTTTGTGCACAGCCGGCCTTTACTCTCCCAGGTTCTGGAAACTGTCCTCTGAAAAATGCGCAGCACACAGTCGAAAATTTTAGTTGTACTGTTCTGGAACAGTGTTGTAAATGAAGCTTAAGCACTGTTTAATAATCGTGTCCACTTTTGGAAGGCCAAACAAAACATTTGACTTTCGCATGAAAAATACAGCATCTCCGCGATATGGTGGCGCCGGCGACAACAATAACACAGCGAGAATAAAAGCTACGCCTTCTTTCTTTGCGTATACATTTGGCACATACTGACGTAGATTTGTGGAGGCGTGTTTTAGGAAGGAACTTTTATAAAGAATATCTCTTTAGGTTTGACACTGAGCTTTTTAACTGCAGATCTTATACATGCAAAGCTACATAACACACTAAAGAAAAAGGAAAACAAGAAATCGCATCATATGAACCCTTTAAACCAAAATATTTATCTGGTAAGATAAGGTAAAAACTTGATTAATCCTATAATGGAAATTTTGCCAGACCATTCATCCATCCATCCATCCATCTTCTTCCGCTTATCCGGGGCCGGGTCGCGGGGGCAGCAGTCTGAGCAGAGATGCCCAGACTTCCCTCTCCCTGGACACTTCCTCCAGCTCTTCCGGGGGGACACCGAGGCGTTCCCAGGCCAGCCGGGAGACAAAGTCTCTCCAGCGTGTCCTAGGTCTTCCCCGGGGTCTCCTCCCAGTGGGACGTGCCCGGAACACCTCCCCGGGAAGGCGACCAGGAGGCATCCGGAACAGATGCCCGAGCCACCTCAGCTGACCCCTCTCGATGTGGAGGAGCAGCGGCTCTACTCTGAGCTCCTCCCGAGTGACCGAGCTTCTCACCCTATCTCTAAGGGATCGCCCAGCCACCCTGCGGAGAAAGCTCATTTCGGCCGCCTGTATCCGGGATCTTGTCCTTTCGGTCATGACCCAAAGCTCATGACCATAGGTGAGAGTAGGAACGTAGATTGACCGGTAAATCGAGAGCTTTGCCTTACGGCTCAGCTCCTTCTTTACCACAACAGACCGGTACATCGACCGCATTACTGCAGAAGCTGCACCGATCCGTCTGTCAATCTCCCGTTCCATCCTTCCCTCACTCGTGAACAAAACCCCAAGATACTTAAACTCCTCCACTTGAGGAAGGATCTCTCCACCAACCTGAAGTGAGCAAGCCACCCTTTTCCGACTGAGGACCATGGCCTCGGATTTGGAGGTGCTGATTTTCATCCCAGCCGCTTCACACTCGGCTGCAAACCGTCCCAGTGCATGCTGAAGGTCCTGGTGTGAAGGGGCCAACACGACAACATCATCCGCAAAAAGCAGCGACGAAATCGCGTGGTCCCCAAACCTGATACCCTCCGGCCCCTGGCTACGCCTAGAAATTCTGTCCATAAAAACTATGAACAGAACCGGCGACAAAGGGCAGCCCTGCCGGAGTCCAACATGCACCGGGAAGAAGTCTGACTTACTACTGGCAATTCGAACCAAGCTCCTGCTTCGGTCATACAGGGACCGGACAGCCCTTAGCAAAGGACCCCGGACCCCATACTCCCGGAGCACCCTCCACAGGCCGCCGCGAGGGACACAGTCGAATGCCTTCTCCAAATCCACAAAGCACATGTGGACTGGTTGGGCAAACTCCCATGAACCCTCCAGCACCCTGTAGAGAGTATAGAGCTGGTCCAGTGTTCCACGGCCTGGACGAAAACCGCACTGTTCCTCCTGAATCCGAGGGTCCACTATCGGCCGTATTCTCCTCTCCAGTACCCTGGCATAGACTTTCCCAGGGAGGCTGAGAAGTGTGATCCCCCTGTAGATGGAACACACCCTCCGGTCCCGCTTCTTAAAAAGAGGGACCACCACCCCGGTTTGCCATCCCAGAGGCACTGTCCCCGACCGCCACGCGATGCTGCAGAGGCGTGTCAGCCAAGACAGCCCCACAACATCCAGAGACTTGAGGTACTCAGGGCGGATCTCATCCACCCCCGGTGCCTTGCCACCGAGGAGTTTCTTGACTACCTCTGTGACCTCAGCTAGGGTGATGGACGAGTCCACCTCTGAGCCCTCAGCCTCTGCTTCCTCAATAGAAGACGTGACGGCGGGATTGAGGAGATCCTCGAAGTATTCCTTCCACCGTCCGACGACATCCCCAGTTGAGGTCAACAGCCGCCCACCTCCACTGTAAACAGCGTTGGTAGGGCATTGTTTCCCTCTCCTGAGGCGCCGGACAGTTTGCCAGAATCTCTTCGAGGCCAGCCGATAGTCCTTCTCCATGGCCTCACCGAACTCCTCCCAGGCCCGAGTTTTTGCCTCCACAACCACCCGGGCTGCAGTCCGCTTGGCCTGCCGGTACCTGTCAGCTGCCTCAGTAGTCCCACAAGCCAACCAGGCCCGATAGGACTCCTTCTTCAGCTTGACGGCATCCTTTACTTCCGGTGTCCACCATCCGGGTTCGGGGATTGCCGCCTCGACAGGCACCGGAGACCTTACGGCCACAGCTCCGAGCAGCCGCTTCGACACTGGAGGTGGAGAACATGGTCCACTCAGACTCAATATCTCCAGCCTCCCTCGGGATCCGGTCGTGGCTCCGCCGGAGGTGGGAGTTGAAGATCTCTCTGACAGGAGACTCGGACAAACGTTCCCAGCAAACCCTTACAGTACGCTTGGGTCTGCCGAGTCTGTCCAGCCTCCTCCCCCGCCATCGGATCCAACTCACCACCAGGTGGTGATCAGTTGACAGCTCCGCCCCTCTCTTCACCCGAGTGTCCAAGACATACGGCCGCAGGTCAGATGAAACGACCACAAAGTCGATCATCGACCTGCGACCTAGGGCGTCCTGGTGCCACGTGCACTGGTGGACACCCTTATGCTTGAACATGGTGTTCGTTATGGACAAACTGTAACTAGCACAGAAGTCCAATAACTGAACACCGCTCTGGTTCAGGTCGGGGGGGCCGTTCCTCCCAATCACGCCCCTCCAGGTGTCACTGTCGCTGCCCACGTGAGCGTTGAAGTCCCCCAGTAGAAAGACGGAGTCCCCAGTCGGAGCACTTTCCAGCACTCCTCCCAGAGAGCCCAAGAAGGCCGGGTACTCTGCTCTGCCGTTTGGCCCGTAGGCACACACGACAGTGAGAGATCTATCCCCGACCCGTAGGCGCAGGGAAACGACCCTCTCGTTCACCGGGGTAAACTCCAACACATGGCGGCTGAGCTGGGGGGCTATAAGCAAACCCACACCAGCCCGTCGCCTCTCACCATGGGCAACTCCAGAGTGGTGAAGAGTCCATCCTCTCTCAAGGAGTGTGGTTCCAGAGCCCAAGCCATGCGTAGAGGTGATCCCGACTATCTCTAGTCGGAACCTCTCAACCTCACGCACCATCTCAGGCTCCTTCCCTGCCAGCGAGGTGATGTTCCACGTCCCTAAGGCTAGTTTCCGTGTCCAGGGATCGGGTCGTCGAGGTCCCCGCCTTCGACTGCCACCCAATACTCTCTGCACCGGCCGCTTACGGCTCTTCTTGCAGGTGGTGAGCCCACGGGAAGGCGGTCCCACGTCACTCCTTCGGGCTGAGCCCGGCCGGACCCCGTGGGGAGAGGCCCGGCCACCAGGCGCTCGCATACGAGCCCCAACCCCGGGCCTGGCTCCAGGGTGGGGCCCCGGCTGCGCCATACCGGGCGACGTCACGGTCCTTGGATGTTTGTCCATCATAAGGGGATTTTGAACCGCTCTTAGTCAGACCCGTCGCCTAGGACCTGTTTGCCTTGGGAGACCCTACCAGGGGCATATAGCCCCAGACAACATAGCTCCTAGGGTCATTCGGGTACTCAAACCCCTCCACCACGTTAAGGTGGCAGTTCAAGGAGGGGCAGACCATTCATATGAAACAGACCATTTATATGAAACACAAATCCTCAAAAATACAAACACATAAAAAAATACCCTAAATAAATGTATTTGGCTGGCTGGGTCACCTGTGTGAGGGTGTATGATGTTGAAAGACCCGAATCACTGAAGATGTGTGCCAGCGCATCCTAGGATGTATCTTTTAACGTAAATGTCAAGTCAATAAATTCAATTATTATTATTTAATGCACTATGAACTAACATGAACAATCCATAAACTATTTTATTTCTTTTAAGTAACCTTAACAAAGATATTAATAAATGCTTTAAAAAGATATTGATCATTGTTAGCCTATGTCCAATTAACATTAACAATGAAACCTTATTGCAAAGTGTTATTTTTGTAAAGAATATTTTGTCATATTCATAAATTTTAGTCTAATATTGGAATATTTGAAATGATTTTTTTTCTACAGAAACTTTGTTTTTAACAGTATAATTTAGTAGTATTATGAAATTAAACTTGTTTAATTACCGCCACGATGTGAGATGAACATTGCCGTTTTCCAGCCACACTCCCACTCCTATGAGACCTATCAGTATTTTTTGTAGTTATTTTGTAGAACTCAGATCCTGATTTATTTGGCATAAATGATGTGCTCAAGGATCTGTCACTAATGAACGCACTTGTGCTTTACTGCGAAGTTAAACTGTGAGTCATTCCTGCCACTTTCTACATTTAGACATTTGACCTTCTCTAATGTGTTTGCTATAATTATTTCAGGAAGTATTGTCATGATACATGCTTATGGTCTGTTCATGTCATTAAAACTGTTTGCTATTACTTTTTCTATTGACTTTTTACAATTAATTATAATGTTCACCACCTAGAAACCACCCAAAGCATGCTAGCATGACGGCGGTGACTTTTAAATGGACAAACAGTGTTCTCATCCCAACTGCGGGTGCAGGTTTCCCGTGGCGGATTCATTTTAGTTTTTTTTTCTTGGCCTTTCGTCTTAGACTGATTGTGTGTGACATCTACCCAATCCAGCTTTCTTTACAATTTTCTCAATTAATGCCAGCTTCCTGTTAATAAGTGCTTTAGTTTGAAAGTGGTGGGCTTTGTACCACTAATAAAGTGACATTTTATTCAGGTCCATCCTGACCTTTTGGAGTTTGTTTGCTAATTAAGCTCTAGGCAAAGTCATTGAGTTTGGTGGTGTGACGCTGAATGATAACAAATAAAATGAAAGAAGTGGAAAATGCCATTTTAGATATCCCTAATTTATGTTTAGTTGTGAACCAAAAAACTACTTTTACTCGTTTTGCTGGAAGTATTTTAACCAGTGAAGATTTCACTGGATTTTTAAATGTAGCTTTATCGCTTGTGGTCACTGATATTTACACTGATCTCTCAAGAATTAGTGACAAAGCTGGATGAACAATCTCTTTAGGATTGACACAGATTCACATCTGTGGCTCTACTGCAAAATTATGAAATTACATAGTAGCGCTGAGATGGTTTACTAACCTTCTAGATGTGACTTGTGTCTCTCCTCAACAAGCTGTGCGATTTGAGGACTCATGTCTCTAGCACAAGCTTGTGGGACAAATTACAAGCTGAATTTAATACTTTGAAATAGGGGGTTGTTTAAATTACTAACCCAAATTACGAGGAGTACGAATAGTCATGCATGTCTTGGCAAAACATCACAAACTATTTTTTTACCCTGAAATTTTTTACCCTGAAATACCCTGAGAGCTGTTTTTGAGGGGGTAAAAAGGGTGTTGTTTTACACAACCATTGAGGAATTTTAACCAAAGTATGTTACCAACTTTACACGAAGACCCTAAAGAATCATACCAACTTGTGGAAAATGGGCATCTGATGACCCTTTAACAGAGATAATAACCTGGAGAAAAAAAGTCCGATTTGTGAGATTTTAACTTAAAACGCAAGCTACAAACTGGAAATTGCGTGTCAGAATTGTTTAAAAATGTGCAATTCTGAGAAAAAAGTCAGAATTGCGAGATATGTACTCGAAATTGCGAGAAATAAAGTCAGAATTGCGATACACTCACTGGCCACTTTATTAGGTACACTCGGCTAGTACCGGTTGGACCCCCTTTTGCCTTCAGAACTGCCTTAATTCTTCGTGGCATCGATTTAACAAGGTGCTGGAAACATTCCTCAAAGATTTTGGTCCATATTGACATGAACACATCATGCAGTTGCTGCAGATTTGTCGGAGCTGAACGATCTGAACTGTTGATATAAGGCAGGGTGGATCCATGCTTTCATGTTACGTCAAATTCTGACCCGACCATCTGAATGTCGCAGCAGAAATCGAGACTCCTCAAACCCGGCAACGTTTCTCCAATCTTCTATTGTCCAGTTTTGGTGAGTTTGTGTGAATTGTAGCCTCAGTTTGCTGTTGTTATCTGACAGGAGTGACACCGGTGTGTGTCTTCTGCTGCTGTAGCTCTTCTGCTTCAATGTTTGGCATGTTGAGTGTTCAGAGAAGCTCTTCTGCAAACCTCGGTTGTATCGAGTGCTTATTTGAGTTACTGTTGCCTTTCTATCTGCCGAACCAGTCTGGTCATTCTCCTCTGACCTCCAGCATCAACAAGGCATTTTCACTCACTGGATATTTCTCTTTTTCAGACCATTCTCTGTAAACCCTAGAGATGGGTGTGTGTGAAAATCCCAGTAGATCAGCAGTTTCTGAAACACACCAACAACCATGACACGCTCAAAGTCATTAAAATCACCTTTCCTTCTCATTCTGATGCTCAGTTTGAACTTCAGCAGATCGTCTTGACCATGTCTACATGCCCAAATGCATTGAGCTGCTGCCATGTGATCGGCTGATAAGATATTTGCGTTATTGAGCAGTTAAACAAACGCACCTAATAAACTGGCCGGTGAGTGTATAAACTCGAAATTGCATCAGAATTCTGAGATAAGTTCCAATTGCCTTTTTTTATTCAGTGGAAAATGGAAATGTGATTTCATAGTTACATATATGTTGAATATTCAAATAAAAAAAGCAATTTCCCATCATTCCATGCCTTTGTGTATTTAACATTTTTAAAATTTCAGATTTTTTCCCCAAAATTGGATTAAGTATTGGTACATAGCAAGGGTTTTGCTCAACAAACTATATCAAGGTTAAAAAAAAATCTTATATTTCATTTCATCTTGCTACAGAAATCCAATCAAACCAAACCCCATGCATTCCTCCACCCTCAACATCCTCTTCCTCTCTGTATCAGGTCTTGTAGCCCCCGTGTCACGCAGTCGAGCACTCTGGCAAACAGTCATCTATAAACCCCCTCAAGTGTAGTGTCCCTTGCTTCGCTCGGTTCCCCTGTGTTCTCCACCCCCTCGCTCAGATGTGTGTTCCAGCTCCGGCTGTGTCCTTTGAAGCGCCGGCCCCCTCCGTGTGCACCCTTCAATAGAACAACATTCATCTCCATTATCGTCACCTACACTTATTTTTGATGTACACACATGGGGGTGGGCGATATGACCTAAAAATGATGTTTTAATGTTATTTTTAATGTTAATCTAATATTATGGTATTAATTCATCAGAGATCTGTGGTGACAGCTGACTAAAAACATGTTCTAGTGGTGTTTGCTAAAGCAAGCATCATTATAACAATTGGTTATTACACTTCTTCGGTAAAACTTTACAATAAGGTTCATTAGTTAACCGCTTTAGTAGTTTATTTGTTAATCTTAGTTGGTATTAATATCAAAGGTTGTATTTGTTAACAGTAGTTAATGCACTGTAAACTAACATGAACAAACAATGAACAGCTGTATTTTTATTAACTTGCATTAACAAAGATTAATAAATATTGTAACAAATGTATTGCTCATTGTTAGTTCATGTTTATACATTAAAGGGATAGTTCACTTTGAAATTAATTTTTGATATGTTTTAGCTTACCTCAAGGGCATCCAAGATGTAGGTGTCTTTGTTTCCGCAGTAGTTTCAATTTTGATATTTTTAGGTCAAACCGTTCTTGTCTGTCAGTCATATAATGCAGGTCTATGGTCACCACCTCAAAGAGCATGCACAGAGAAGTCCAAATTAAACATGATTTAATGACTCGTAAATGTAAGTACACATTGATGGCCTAAGACACGAAACGAGCGGTTTGTGTGAGAAAACGAACCGTATTTATATAGTTTTTACCTCTTGTAACCACAGCCACGTCCAAGTGATCTGAGGGCGCGGGCGCTTCGTTTCCGTTTCTAAATACTGTTCGTTTTCTCACACAAACCGCTCATTTCGTGTCTTAGGCCATCAATGTGTGACAGACAAGAACGGTTTGACCTAAAAATATCAAAATTGAAACTACTGGGGAAACAAAGACACCTACATCTTGGATGCCCTTGAGGTAAGCTAAAACATACCAAAAAATAATTTCAAAGTCAACTATCCCTTTAACTAATGAACCTTATCGTAAAGTTGTACCACTTCTTATTAAACTTCAGCATGTTTCAGACATGAATTATTCGTCAAATCCTTAAAGAAAGGTGTGCTGTGTTACTTACCAAGTGATTCTGCCTGATGAATGATGGAATGAGTGAAACAAACATATTGACTCACAAGAGGCCTGCGGGGGTTTAAAAGACACTTAATATTCAGTAATATTATAGATTTGACTACACTGATACTATCGGATGAAAACCAAACTTGAACTGAATTGAGCTGTATGATGATGACACTATATTGTCTTGTGTAGAGCTGCTTTACAGCTGAATCTAATTCATTTTATTATTGATTCACTTTTTTCAGCAGGCACTCAAGTCTTTTCTAGAGACTAAAATATTACAGAAAGCGCCACACCTTACCATTGTGACAGTGACTTTTGTTATTAACCGCTGATCTTTCTTTCACTCCCACAGTCAAACGTTGCCTGCAGGCCGTCAGGTTTATTTTACCCAAGGACACTGCCATGAAAGTGCTGGTCAAGTGGTACAACAGTTACAACGCCCCTGGAGGTCCCAGCATGCACCTGGAGTGGAACCTGTTTGTTACATGTCTAATGACAATGATGGGTTACAACACAGAACGACTGACGTGGACACGCAACGTGAGTGTCTCTTTGGTCTGACCTCTGTGTCTGTCTTTGCGTTCGATAGCCTTGGGGAATGCGGAGGGTTTTCAGGGCCCTGTTTTAGCACACTAGGATTGATCAAGAATTTAAAGTCCCTGTAAAGGCAATTCTAAAAATAAATTCTAAACGGATTATAAATGTTAGAAATGTATTGCTAAAACATATTACAAAGAGTGTGAACTGTGAAGTACTAATAACACATTTTTCTGTGGTGTGACAAACTCAGAACACATACTTAATTTTGACTTTACAGGGACTTTAAATAAACGAAAACTTTACACGTGATTTACAATTGACTTAAAAGCACAATTTGCTTAAATGTACTTTTAAATGTACTTTTTTTGTGTTTTAAAATGATTATAGTTAAACATTGTTTTAAAATCTGTCAGGTAAGCACAGACAACAATTTACTACACATTAAACATGATTTCAACATTATTGATATACCCATATATTGCCCAGGACAATCTCAATCTTTAAATATATTTTTTAATGATTTTCCTTTTTTTGCATAAATGTTATGTAAAGTGTTTTGTAGATCTTATTTGCCTGCATGTATTTCATATAACTTTGTTTAAATAAATATATAAATAAATATTTTAAAAAATATTAGTAAAATTATTTATCAAAACAAAATATTTATCAAAACAAAACACTGTTTATTTTTTTTAACTATCAAAACAAAATACTTTATTTAAAAAAAAAAACACTATTTATTAATTTATCAAAACAAAATACAAAACTATTTATTGTACATCATTGTATTATAAGATGGCTGATAGTGAAGTTTCCAATTGGTGAATGAACACTTGTCTGTCTTAAATGCTCATTAACACACTTGTCATCTCCACAGCTTCATTTTGAAGTGCCTCTCTCTCCAGTAATAGCCCCTAAGAAGGCCCGTCCCGCTGACACGGGTTCAGATGAGGTGAGTGACCCTAGACATGCCAGAGGCAAAGGTCGGGGTCAAAGACCCTTGGTCATCTGTTCTCTGTATCAGCTTGAACTGCAGGTTGAAGATCGAAATGTTGATTTAGATTTGTTTTTTACAGAAAGGATTATAAAAATATATACATTGTCATTCAAACGTTTGGGGACCGTAAGAGAAAGTAAGCAATACTTTCTTTAAAAAGCAAGGATGCATTAAATTGATCAAAAGCAATTAGTATAATGTTACAAATTATTTATATTTCAAATAAATTGTTTTCAATGTTTCTTGAGCAGCAAATCATCATATTATACTGATTTCTGAAGGATCATGTGACACTGAAGACTGGAGTAATGATGCTGAAAATTCAGCTTTGTAGCTCAGGAAAAAATTACATTTTAAGACATATTCAAATAGAAAACAGTTTTTTTTAAATTGTAATAATATTTCTGTTTTACTATATTTTTGTTTAAATAAATGCGGCCTTGGTGAGCATAAGAGACTTTCAAAAACACCAAAAAATCTTACTGGCTCCAAACTTTTCAACGTCAGTGTATATAGTGTGTATAACATGTATCAGCCCTCCACTGAGTTCCTGTAGGGAATGTTTTGAAGATATTTATTTACCCTTGGTTTGTTGATATGTCTACATCTGTTCTGACATCAACAGGATTGGGCATACCTCCGTTGCTCCGACTACCATTGGCAAATTTCCATGCTACCTGCGGTGGCCGTTCAAGGCCTGGAGTTGGTGTCGCCCCCTGGTGGAGTGAATAACCAAGAGTCTGCTGTGGGTTTGGAGTCATCCGCCCTCCTCTTCCCACATATCCCGGTGCTCTTCTACGTTCTGCACCTGCTCTATGAAGACCTGAAGCTGGATGAGCTACAGCGGAGCGGGGCGAGAGCTCTGGTTGGTCTGCTGCAACAGCTGGCCAAGTAATTATATATTTAATTTTTTTGGCCTGTTTGATAGAAATAATAACTAATGAAGTGGGATTGACCAGAACTTATGTTTTCTATTACTCATGCACATGCACTAGGCTCCTAACCAAGTAAAGTCACCCAACTCCTCAAACCTCCCATTTCACATTGTCATCGCTGCTTTCCTTTGTGGCGTATTCTAAATATGAATGGGTAAATAGCTGTAATGTTTTTCATTGTTTATTAAAATGTCAAGTGCATGCTGTCATGTGGAGAAAAAAAACCCCAGCAGTGAGAGTTTAATTGGTTGGCGTTTGATAAACCCATGTGGGCTTGAAATTTAAAAGCATTGAATTATAATACACTATAAGACCAGATAAGGCTGTAACCATAGTCCTCTATTGAGTACTGATTCTTTGGCTCGTGTACATTGTTTGCGCCTGTTGTTTGTAGGTCAGCATTAGGGCTGGGCAATATTTTATAAGTAATAATATTATAATATAATATTATATAAGTCTTTTGACAATATTGGATGCATATCTCTACTTATGTATTTAAAATGGTCTTTTTTCCCTATTAATCAGGAACCATCATTTCAACCAAACAGCCCATTGATTCTTGAAACATGGGGCAAGATATGTCCCACAATTTTACATGCTATTATTTTTTGTTACATTGTCACTTTGAAATTATCCAGAAATGATCACTAGAAACTGTGACAGAATGTAATGTTTTTACTCTTTATTCTATCAATATTAGTATTTCACTCTTTTCTCCCCAAATCACCCTTCCTGATGCTATAACTTGTGTATATTCTACTATTTAATGTATCACATGATGTATTTTATATATTCTATATCTTCTATTTTCATATAGATTCAAAAACATGTAAAACCTTAGAAAAAAACAAGTGCAAATGTACTGAGAGAAGGTCATTTTTAATGTAAAAAATAGTCCTCCTTTTTAACACTGACAGATATTTATGAAAACACTTAATATCATTAACATCAAAGTCATCCAGCATCTTTTAAAGTCCTTACTCCATATTTTTCTTGTTATATGTTCAACACAGGCTCTTGTGTGTGTGTGTGTGTGGTAGATGGAGCAGACACAGTGCTTTTGCAACCATCCTGTACTCTCAATTTATTCCTAATCAAAAACAGATTGATCAGCTTATTAATTAATGTTTGACTTGGCAGTACATGTTTTTATTTATTTTTTATGTGAGTGTATTGACACATTGACTGAGGTAAAACTGGAAGAAACAGGCTTCCGCACCCAAAGATAGATCCTGTTTAGAACCTGTTTAGATAAATCCAAACATTTTAGTATTTACAAATAAAAAGCATAATAACATCATTGTGATATTCACAATATTGGTGAATACCACGCTAGTCTTCAGATGTACAGCGACCAAACCACAGATCTCATTGATCAGAGGCGTATTGCACTGTGCCGTGTGAGTCATGCTCTGGTTTGGCTTTTATACCAGTATTAGTGTATATATTGACTCCCTGACGACTCTGTTACCAACTAATCATTTTTTCTCTCATTTCATTAGGGACCTACAGCAGGAGGATTTCATTGATCTGTACTGGCGCGATTACCCCTCATTCATCAAAACGTTCAAGGAGGCCTGCGTGATTGATCAAGGTACGAGTCCGATCAATGCGGTCGGGACTCCTCATTAGCAGCTAAAGGCATTTCTATTCATTTACCAGACAGTGCTGACTTGTTAGGAGTTCGACCAGATGTGCTTCTAGCCACGTTAGGGTTTGAGTGACAGGCTTTGCTGAATTGAGGATTCTGTTGGTTATATATGTGGGTAGTCGACACATAAAATAGACGTGAAGATTTATTTCTCAACGTCGAGACTTAAGGTTAAAAGTCCCATTAAAAGTTTTGGCTTATGCATGTTCTCACCTGTGTTGATGCATTTCCATTTGAAATTGGAAGTTAGGGCAGGAAGTATTTAAAGTCTTGTCTTTTTTTGCTTTTTGTGTATATGCCCTTGAACAGGAGAGTTTTCATAATTATTTTAATTATTGTCATAATTATTTTATTCAGAATAGATAAATATCATATTATATATATTAATAATATAATTTATACTAATTATTATTATATATGTTAAAAAATATATATTTTGTCAGCACCTTTCTGCTGTTTAATTAAAGGTCCTGCAGTGTATATTCCATGTACACTACCATTCAAAAGTTTAGTGGTCAATAAGTTATTTTTATTTTTTTGAAAGAAATTAATACTTTTATTCAGCAAGGTTGCATTAAATTAATTAAATGGAATTGTTTATTTTAAATAAATGCTGTTCTTTTGAACTTTTCATCAAATTTCATCATCTATTCATCAAAAGTCTTGAAAAACTGCATCATGGTTTCCGCAAAAATATGAAGCAGCACAACTGTTTTCAACATTGATAATAATCTTAAATGTTGCTTGAGCAGCAAATCAGCATATTAGAATAATTTCTGAAGGATCATGTGACACTGAAGACTGGAGTAATGATGCTGATAATTCAGCTCTGCATAACAGGAAAAAATGACATTTTACAATATATTCACATAAAAAACAGTTATTTTAAATTGTTATATTATTTTGTTTAAATAAGTGCAGCCTTGGTAAACTTGAGACTTCTTTCAAAAACCATTTTCAAAGAATTATAAACCACTCTATAGCTTGTCACGCAGCTTTACATGTGATGTCATCCATCTGTGTGCAGCTCAGATGGAGCTGATGACTTGGCCGGTGTTCCTGAACGGAGAGGCCCCGTGTGTGTTCAGCTGGCTCAGTCGCTGTCTGAGAGGGCAAGATGTGGCGCCTTTTCCTTATCTGCCCAGCATCTGCGAGAGAACCAAACTACTGGTGCTGGTAAGGACCAAAATGCTACTGAAAAGATCTTGAATATGGTCTTTATGCCTGGATTTATAGGTCCGGTCCAGGCACATTCTGAAACCCAATTCACTTCTGACAAATTCAGGTAGTCGCGTCCTTCTCTAGATGTTCTACAGTGCGACCAGTTTAGTCCGATTCACACATGACTCCTTTGAACAGTTTTTATATCGATTCATTCAAAAAAGACTCTCAAACTCAGGAGTTACTAGCTTGAAGCAGTCTGATGAATCTTTCACTGAACAATGGCTTAAGCACAAACCGATTGGCACAGCTAGATTTTTGTCCCTTACTCTAATTTTGCCCAGCATACATTTCTTTACCCAAAAGATTATAAAAAATGTAACTGCGTGGGAGGATAATATATAAGCCGTAAGTCTCCTGCTGACATGTTGTAATGCTAATATATGGTTTTTAATTCTTTATTTAACATCATAACCGACATACTCAGATACTCAAATTATTACGTTTAGACTTCACTACCGGGAAATAACCTGATATAGTAATAAAGTCTTGTAAACGCGGTACAACGCAAGTACAAAATAAGCTGATTTTTGTGAGTTATCAGTGTACTGGTGTTCATGTGAATGTGCTCACTGAATCAGACATGAGTGTTTATCTGACTCACTTTCTAAACTGCGAGCTGTCATTACTTTCAGTGAAGTCCACCTCGAAATTAAGTTTTGTGCAACGGTTTGTGAAACTAAAATTACTATCATTACTGACTGGTGACTGATAACATGTGGTTAGAGGTTGATTTTATGGTAATTTAGGGGATAGACTCTTGCATTTAAATCTGGTTGTCACTCCCAAAACATTTTGGGGTCCGTTTTTTTTGTGTGTTTTTGAAAAAAGTCTCTTCTGCTCACCAAGGCTGTATTTATTTGATAAAAAAAAACAGTAATATTGTGAAATATTGTTATAAAATAACATTCCAATATGCAGATTTTCTGCTCAAGAAACATTTCTAATTATTATCAAAGTAAAAAAACAGTTAATGTTTTTGTGCAACTCGATATAACAGCATTTATTTGAAATTTACTCTCACTTTTGATTAATTTAATGCATCCTTGCTGAATAAAAGTGTTGTATTCTTTAAAACGAAGTCATGCTGTGATTGGTTGTGTATGTGAGCAATCACTGAATGCTGGTGATGCCCAACAGGGGGCGTTAACAGTGAGCAGAGGAACTGGGTGTCGTGCCCTTAACTCACACACATGTTCTGTGGAAATGTCAAGCAGTTAGATGGCAAAGTGCTGCAAGCTAATCATAATGACATTTTACGAGCAGCGAGTCGTCCCTGGGCGTCCTCCATGTCCTGTGAGCGGGAGTGATGCCCCACCTTAATTAGTCCATGGAAGTGGTTGGCTGAATCACTCGAGAGGGCGATACGAGGGGTCACGGGTGCCATGGTGTGTGTGTGTGTTTGTTTTGTACTTCCTTCCATCAGGCAAAGTGAAGTGACGCACAACCCTACTGAGGTACTGACAAATCGTTACTCAATTATGGGCTGTGTTTACCCCACCGTTCCCGTCCCTTAGATTAGAGTCCAGAACATTACAGCATCCATTTAATCCCTCTATACTTAAACTACCACCGTATGTCTCTCTCTCTGCCTGTCTTTCTCTCTCCTTCTCTTTTCCAACCCCTTTCTTTCTCCCTATTACATTTTGTGGTAATTGCTAAGGAAAGCATCAGCATTACTATGGCTCATTGCAGTCGTGTTGTGCAGGTTTTTAGGAGAGGGGTGCTATTACTTTTCTAAGCTATCAGACTTAAGATTTTCACCAGTTTAAACAGGAGAAATACTCTTTTAGACATTAAAGGGATAGTTCACCCAAAAATGAAAATTCTGTCAGTAATTACTCTCCCTCATGTTGTTCCAACCCCGTAAGACTTTCGTTCATCTTCAGAACACAAATTAAGATATTTTTGATTAAATCTGAGAGCTGGATCACTCCTCCATAGGCTTTTTAAAGGGATCGAAACTGGCCGGCCCAAAAGTTATTAAAGACATTGTTAAAATAGTCCGAGTGACTACAGTGGCTCAATCTTAAGTTTATCAAGCGACGAAAATACTTTTTGTGCGCAAAAAACAAGACTTTATTCAACTATTCATTTCCTTCTCTGTGGGCCGTGAGATTTCACGTAGTGTAACAGCGCAGCGCTTCTGTGTTGTACGTCACACGTAGGCTCACTATTGGCCGACGCTGGTCATGTGTGTGATGCGTGACGTACAACCTATAAGCTTTGTGTAGTTTTACTACGTGAAATCTCACGGCCCACAGAGAAGGAAATGAATAGTTGAATAAAGGCATTATTTTTTTTTTTTTTTTTTTTCGCACAAAAAGTATTCTCGTCGCTTGATAAACTTAAGATTGAGCCACTGTAGACACTCGGACTATTTTAACGATGTCTTTCATAACTTTTAGGCCGGCCAGTTTCGATCCCTTAAGAAGCCTATGGATGAGTGAGACATCTCTCAGATTTAATCAGAAATATCTTAATTTGTGTTCCGAAGATGAACGAAAGTCTTACGGGGTTGAACAACATGAGGGAGAGTAATTACTGACAAAATTTTCATTTTTGGTTGAACTAACCCTTCAAAGAGGAGATTCAAGCCTTATATAGACACCAGCATATCACAGAGACTTTGTGGTTTGACTCTTTTGAAGAGATCTATCTAGTCTGCCTTAGATGCTTTATCCAATCTGTTCACACAGAGCCGAAGCACACTCAAAACTATGTTCTTCCTCAAAATACATGCAGTTTCATTTTTTTACCCGCTAGAGGGCCGAAAGTTACATTGTGTACCTTTAGTTAAAAATCACAACAGACTTTGGGTGCGAAACTTGAACATCTGATGCTGTGACTAAATCCAAACTGTCTTCCTGTTTAAATCCTCAACTGTATTTTGGTCATTTTGTTACGTCATTTTTTTTATTAGTTTTTGTTTATTTATGATAATTTGTTAATTTATTTTTATTTAAGTTTTTAATTTACTTCAGTAATCACCCTAAACTTCTTTCAGCTAGTTGCCAAGAAAGTTTTTAGTTTAAGTTCATCATGTAATTATTTTATTTTATATCAGCTTTATTTCAATTAACAAAAAATCTGTTGTAATAGTAGCACATGAACAGACTTCAAAACAGACTTTCTGCTTACCGTAATTCCTCAATTGCATTTTAGCTATACGTCTTTGTCATTTTTATCAGTTTGTTGTTTAAAAATGTTTCTAAATAGTTTTAATTCTGATTTCTCATTTGAAATTAAATTGATTGATTTGAAATTGATCACCTGTGTGCTGCGATTGTGACGCATGCAGTCATGCGTGTGGTTGATGACTGCGCTCCTGCATTACTTCATGATGAAACATGTTCATTCTCCCCTCACATGACCAGACTGAGTGACTGTCATGACAGTAGCAAACCAAAACCACACAGGTGCTGTCCCACTGCTAATACTCACTCTCTTCCTCTCTCTGTTTCTCAGAGTTATGCCCTGTATGTGGTTGGAGACGAGGACGCCATCTCGACAAACGTGTTGAAGTACCTCTCCAGGCTGTCAGCAGGTGGGCTCTGCGTGTGTGAGATTAGAGGCTATTGAGGGCGTCTTTACCATCAAGCAAGTACACTAGTGAAAAAGAGGATTCATTTATTTATTAATTATATTACACATATGGGTTGGATGCTAAATTGGGGGCTGATCTATACAGAGGAAAGACCATGCCAACAACCTCCAGCGGCTAATAGAGCGTCACAGGGAATCCAACCAACAAACATGAACTATGCTAGCCACTATATTTCTATATCCTATTGTCACCTGCATTGTCACTCGTGACAGAAGAATGCCAAACATGGTTTGGATGCACAACTATAGAAGATTTGACCAATACTGATACCATAAATTCAAAGCATCAAAACTGTCACCTACAAATTGTTCACTAAAAATGAACCAGTCGCTCTAATCTTGAGGCTGGACTAAATTGAAAATTTAGTTCTGCTTTTTTTTTTAAGTGTAAATCTATTGTTATAAATGTATATTTTTCTTGGGTTATTTTAGAATAGTGAAATAATATTCCACATAATGGGCTCTTTCTATGAAGGTAGAATTTCTGTAAATCAATTCTTAAATTAAATGCTGCCAATTTATGTTTCTAAGTGCACAGAAGTTTCATGATTAGTGGTGTTGTAGTGGCATATTTAGCATTTTTTCCCCTTGAAATCACACTACCATTCAAAAAGTTTGGGTCGGTAAGACTAAATGTAACTTCTTATATATATATTAATATAACTTATTCCTGTGATCAAAGCTGAATTTTCCTCATCATTACTCCATTCTTCAGTGTCACATGATCCTTCAGAAATCATTCTGATATGCTGAAACAGTTGTGCTGCTTTCAAAGGAACAGCATTTATTTGAAATATAAATCTTTTGTTGCATTATAAATTTCCTTGCTATCACTTTTGATCAATTTAAAGCATCCTTGCTGAATAAAGGCATCTTACTGACTCTAATCTTTTCAATGGTAATATCTTTTTTCTTTTTTCATATTCCAGCTTATTCACTGGCATTTATATCAAATACATTATACAGTAAATAAAAACATCCAATTAGATTTGATAATACAAAAAACAAGGAAAAAGAAGAATAAAAAGTGTTTTTGACTATGTATATAAATGACTATGAAGTTTTTGTTGGTTCATGTTTTCACAGGGCAAAAGAAGAATATTAGTGATCCTTTTCTGAGAAGGTACCTGTGGTTCAGGAATACTGTCATGTGCCTTATGTTTGTTTTTTCTATATAAGTCTCAGCTCATAAATTCTAGTCAGCTGATTTAGTTCCTCCAGTGTGTTTGATTGTCGGGTGTGTTCCTCAGGCAGAGCAGCGTGAAGCCAACACCTTCATCTGGATGCCTGGCTGAGAAGCTGGTGGTGTGGTTGACCTCTGCAGGTCAGAGCGATTCCAGAAACAACGACCTGTTGATCCAAAAACATACTCAACACAAGTACACTCTTGCAAATGCGTATGCTTGGCTGACACATCGCAAACATGTAGTCCCATACTTAACATGCATTGTTGTTTCTCTGGTGGTAACAAACCTCATTATTCAAGGGGTGATAGTTTCCTTCAAATGTCATTAGTTCAGATGCGTTATTAAGGTATGCTAGCTAAAAACAAGCAAACGGTTCAATTTTGACTTGCTTGGCATTAATCTGTTCTCTGCCATGACAGCAGTTCACCTGAAAGAGAAAAACAGACTGTAAATGTTTTAATGCACGATGAAAAATTCATTCTGACACATTTCAGAAAGCAGTAACATGTAAAATCGGAATTGGGTAGCTAGCATTTGCATTCACGTATCGTTATTCTCCTAAAGCCACTACATTTCTATTGTGTTTAGCCCAGAATGTAGGTGTCTGGTTAAAAACACCCTTCTCAGATTCTGCAGCATTTGTTGGTTTACCTTAGTTTATGTTAGCTTAGTTATATTTGAACTTTAAACAAGCTTGTCACGTGGGACATGTGACTATACACTGTTTTACATGCTTGTTTTTTACCTCAGGATTTACATTGAAGGATCTGGAGTCGGTTCCTTTTGGTGTGGCTCTGCCAATCAGAGACGCCATCTACCAGTGCAGAGAACACCCCTGCTCTGATTGGTCTGAGGAGGTCTGCGCTCTGATTGGACGACAGGACCTGACCAAGCAAGCTCACAAAGTCACCCTGGCCAATCGTAAATCTGTAAGAAAGTTAATCAAATGTAAAGAAATCTTGCTTTGCGGTTTGAATGGCATGTTTGGTCAGAGCTGTACATGTATTGCAACACATTTCATTCTGAACTCAACTGTTGACCTGTATTTTATGCATTTATTTTAGCATTATTTATATACTATTATAATATTTATATAATATTTTCAGTCTTTATTTAATTTAATTTTTTTAAGGTCAGATTTTTCATATAATAATGATATTTTATTTTAGCTTTATTTAACTTAGCGGAAATTATATTTTAAAAAAAAGGTTTTAGTGAACAGTAACAACGCTGTTTATTACTTGATAAAATGTAAACTATCTTGTATTAAGACACTATCAATAGTAACATACAACATACACAAAGCTGCCTAACTATCTTTAACTGTTGGAAGTTGCCTCCTTTTTGGTTGTGCTTAAAATAAAAAAGTAGACTTATATTATTCCTGTATTCATATTTGCATATTCATTATCATGCAAAGTATCAAATAGAAACCCTAGGACACTATACAGGGATCAAAACATATTTTTAAAACATCCAATTTTGAATGGTCGTCTCCTGGATAGTGGCATTGCTGACAGTAATTCCTGTCCCAGTTAAAACAATTACTGTGAATTGGGCTGAAGACTTGAATATGGTATTTAAGACTGGTATTTTCTAATTTTAGAATGTGTAATTACAGTTATTCTGATGTGAAGTGAACGAATTGAACAAGGCACTTTCATTGTATATTCAGTATGTTTGTGTTTGCCCTAGACTGTTGGTCTGAACGTAATGCTCGAGCCGCCAGTGACCAGTGATGCCGATGAGGAGGAGGACGGTATGACAGACCTGCGCCCGGAGGTGACGGGGCTGATCTGGAGTCAGGATCTCAGGGTGCAGGAGGTCCGTCGTCTGCTCCAGAGCTCCAGACCCGTCCGGGTCAATGTGCCCCACCTGCCTGAAGTCAGTGACCACGAGTACATTGAGGAGAAAGAGAACAAGTGAGCAAGCTCAGTCTGATACTCTTAATAATAAAGTCCTGTAGACTCTTACAAATAAAGGTTCTTTATGGCGTCTACTGTTCCATGAAGAACCTTTAACATCCATGGAATCTTTCCATTCCACAAAAGGTTTTTTATAGTGAAAAAAGTTTTTTTTAGGTTTTTAAAATGTTCTTCACACTAAGAAAGCCATTCACTGAAAGGTTCTTTGGGGAACCAAAAAATGTTCTTCTATGGCATTGCTGTGAAAACCCTCTTGTGGAACCTTTATTTTAAAGAATGTAGGGTTCTGAAAGGATCTGTAATGAAATAAGTAAATAAAGAAAACACAAATGCCTTAAAATGTGCCTTGGAAGTGTATATCATCGCTGTCAGGTGGAAAACCTTGTATGTTCAAAACCGCTACTTGTCAGAAAAAAAAGAAGATTTTTATTCATAATTATACACTGTTAAATTTATATTGTGGCTTTATAAATGGTCAGGCACTTGATTGTGCCATTTATATTATTAACATTTTACCAAAATCAAGTTCAGATGGAGTTACAAGGTTTTTGACCAGCAAATTTCTGACCTGTTTTGTCCGTCGTTAGAATGCCCGCATCTGAGGTTTCGCATTATGCTTTCATCAACGCACAGGTTATAAAGTTTATTGCAACTATGTGGGGTTCAATATTTTCTGTTATTTGGCCGAAAGTGCTATAAATGAAAACATGAAGTGCTATGCACAGGCTTTTGTGTTGGAAATTCACCAATAAAATTGAAGTCATGCCATTCAGATGGTAAAAATTAAATTTATTTGTCTGAAATTGTAATCTAAAACATATCTCAGAGAGCTACAAAATGAGCTCTAAGCAAAACGGAGTATTTATTCAGTAAAATCATACATATTCATTTATCATTGATCAAAAACTTTCAAAGTTAATTGGATAAGCAAATGAACAGATTATCATAAGGCCTCCTACATCCTTTTATCATTTATGTACACTTACCGGTTCATCTTCATCCACATTGGTTTTCCTCAACATCCCATAATATGTCCACCTGACAACATACGTAAATATTTTTTCAATTGGAAACATTTTATTTGACTCCCTAGACTCTTCCCAGGCTTACCGACCTTGACTACAGAAAGAAGCATTATTCACAAGTTGTTTTTCACAGCATTTGTAGATTAAAACTTGAAACATGAGAGGGAGGCCTTGCATTAGAGTGCCTCAGATAACTTACAACATCTCTATACTTAACAGTCAAACTCGAACCCTTACATGTATGCCATAACCTCCTTTGGGCAGCGACCTGCTTGAAACCTTCAGTTCATCCCCTTAAAGTCCCCCTGTAGTCAATAATTGTTACCCCTTAAAACTCATCTTTGAGCACTAAAATTACATATTTAAACGTTTTTTCCTTGCCTAAAAATTTCTTCATGCCTTAAAATGGCTTGAATGTAACTCTTGCCTCATTTAGTATACGCTTTTCTATGAATATGCAAATTAGCCCCGCCTCCACTCACTCACACCAGCTCATAGATCCACTGGTTGACGATCACATGTTGATCTGATTGGTTACAAGCTAGTTTGTGACGTCAGTAACACCAGCGATTTCAAAGTGTGTTTTTGAGACTGTCTTTGGTTCACTGCAGTTTTAAAGAGAAAATACTCAGCAATGGTGTTGACTTATGGATTTTTTTTACATTCATCAAGCAGGTTTGTCTAAAGCATATTAAAAACACCACATAAACACATAAACAAATTTAAAAACTTGATTTTCACCACAGGGGGACTTTAACATTACGTTGTCCTCCTCCTCTAATCCCTAGGTCAAAAGCATCATATTGAGTAACATTAAAGGCAGAGTATCTGTTTTTTGTACATGCACTAAAAAATATTGATTTACACACACACACATAAGTATACATGTCCAAAACAAAATGGATGGAATTAACTCATGTAAGATTAACAAAATGAATCATGTTTAAACGGTGGTATTGATTGAATACCCATAGGAAAATAACGTGTCTCTTCATTCATACACCATTTAGAACAGTTCTGGCTATGACTTCCATGCGCTCTTCTTCGCTCCTCCAATATATGAAACATTAAACTATATACAGTGTTTGAGTAAAGAAAATGCTATTCTTATTCAAAGAACCAGTTCTTCATTTACCCTTGAATTACAAACAAGCAGGTTTTAATTCAAGGTTGTACAGACAGTTTGAGGATTCAATGGAGATACGAGGTGTAGCCACAAGCTTTCTTTTAAAAAAAAAATAATACTTTTCATTAAATGTTTTCAAAACCCACAGACAGACATAAAGGGTGACCAATAGTAATGATTAATGGATAAAAGAAAAATGACAAAATATAGAGGTAGGATAGGTTTCTGCCCAACAGTGACGTTATGGAAATCTTAAATTCATCATTGCTCTTATTTTTGTTGCAGACTGCTACAGTTGTGCCAGCGCACCATGTCTCTACCGGTGGGCCGAGGACTCTTCACACTCTTCTCATACCACCCTGTGCCAACCGAACCACTCCCTGTGCCCAAACTCAACCTGACTGGTACTCTCATAAACCACCACCCATGCTTTGAAGTTTTCTAATGAATACTTTTACAGCGCTAGCAAGACTGTTGAATTTCGTTGTCAGTATCTGTGCCCAGAAGATGCAAATTTCCAACCCTTCCCACCACAGCGTTATATCTTTCACTCTATCTTCAACGATTGCATGTCAGTTAAAGAGAAAACGTTTTCCCAGGACCCTTAGTGGTATTCTTCATATGTAGATTTTTGGACTTTTCCAATTTGGACTACCCAGACCTCCAACACTCTGTTAACCACTCTCAAAAATATATTTAGGCCTAATTTAAGACATATATTTGAATTGCATATACATTTTTCATCCATTTGGATTTTAACATAAACGAACTGTAAAACTTGGAGAGGTCTGGGTAGTCCAAATTAACTGCTTCTATTGTTCTCATTTGTAAGTCGCTTTGGATAAAAGCGTCTGCTAAATGAATAAATGTAAATGTAAAACTTGAAATGCATATTGGTCAAATCAAACGGGTAAGATTTTTTGCAAAAAACGCCATAGTTTATTTTTTAACTATTTGCATGCATTTGATTTTTTGTATATAATCATATTTTCAAAATGCATTTATTCAGTTGTGGAGCAAGCGATATTAATTTAGTTAAAATATATGAGATTGAAACAAATTGGATTTATTGATGATAAACCTGGTTGTGTATTTAAAACACAGTCAGTTTATTAGTGCTATAACAGAAATCTTACCCGTTTCATTTATGTGTGACTGACACATATGCATCACATTTAAGATTATTAGTTTGTTTATGTTAAAACTACGGTATGTAAAACAAATGAATGGAAACACTCTCGCATTGTGATGTTGAGTTTTGCACAGAAAATGTAGAAATTTTAGTGAATGCTTTAGGGTGTCATTTTATAAGAAACCTCTTCTTCTGCAATTTACTAGCTACTTGCTACTCACTTCCCCCCTGTAAAATGCTCCGTTTTTGATGTGCTATCTTTGTTAAACCCAGGAAGCCATGCAGTATCTTAGTAACCTAACTCCTGTCTCGTTTGTCTTCTCCACCAGGCCGTGCTCCTCCCAGGAACACCATGGTGGACCTGAACAGCGGTAACATCGATGTGCCGCCCAACATGACCAGCTGGCCCAGTTTCCATAATGGAGTGGCGGCTGGTCTTAAGATCGCCCCTGCTTCCCAGGTGGAATCTGCCTGGATTGCCTACAACAAACCCAAAAGTGCTGACCTGGCTAACGAGTACGCTGGCTTCCTCATGGCCCTGGGCCTCAACGGCCACCTCACCAAACTAGCAACACTTAACATCCATGACTACCTCACCAAGGTCAGTTATAGCGTCAGATGGGAGGATGATTATATCGTGAATGAAAACGCAATGAGTTCTAGCTCGGCGAATGGGCAACAGGACCGATGTTACTCTCTAGGGTCCAGCGTTATTTTAGTATTAAAAATTGTTTTTATAAATAATAGCTTGTTTTATATATATATATATATATATATATATATATACACACATATATATATATATATATATATATATACACATATATATATATATACACACACACACACACATATATATATATGTGGGGAATCGGGAAAGGTCCACGAGCTGCGACTCGAACTCGGGTCGCCCGAAGCACAACAGCGCTACATGTCGGCACACTTGCCCACGAGGCTATCGCCGCCGTAATATAAAATATAATTTATTTCAGCTATATTTCAATTAACAAAAATGTTTTTAATAAGCTTTAGTTTTAGTTAATGATAATAAACCTGGGGTCCATACTCTTTTTCCTCCACTTTTCTGGTAGATAATCATTATAATTTGTATTATCCACAGTCCAAACAAAACAAAAGCAGCTTTAACCCTTTAGGCGCCAGAGGTTTTTTCCTAAAACGTTCGATTTTGACATCTTAATTTCAAAAGGCTATATCTTAAAAGTGAAAAAAGATAGAGACTTTCTGTAAATTAGAGAAATATTAAGGATGACCCAAAGTTTATGTAGGGATTACATTTTCCCATCTAATTTGCATATTATGACGTCATATGGTGGTGGCAATCTTGGATCATAGAATTTTCATGAAAAGTCACGTTTAAATGATAAAATGCAGCACTTCTTTCCCCCCAAAATGTCCATCACCTTTTGTATGCTATATTGCACAATACTGAATGCTCAGGTATATAGTAAGTAGTAAACAAACTGTGTAAATCATTACTAATAAATGGTAGAAACAAACCGAATGCATGTAGTGATTGGCCTTTTGCTGTAGAGATTTTCCATTTACTAAATACAGTAGACACTCTGATTCCATGTATGGGGCAAATATATTTTATTCATATGACATACAAACACAAGTAGACAAGACCTGTTTAGTTCAAACACTCACTCGCACAGATCATGAGTGACATGATACGAGCAGCGCGGCCAGATCTGCCTCGCGCGCGCGCCGAGTGTGCACAGCTCGGACTACTGTCATTGTCATTGCGACTCCTCACCCTGCCTCCACGTTGCCTCGTAACTGTCCTATGAATACTTCGACCTCGTCTAACATACCCAGTGGTATTAGACAAACTCTCCACCACAATACTGTCGCCGCGATTGCGGAGAGGATCTGATAAAATGGCTTACTCGCACACTAGCTCCGCTTTTGATCGCACTGATTCAATGCGCTCTAACTCGAACATTTTGTATAGAAACATGATGTTTTTTTGATTCGGGGATGAAGTATGACATGTCTGCCATCCAGTGGAGGGGAGGTTGAACGAAATTTGACAACCAATTTGACAAAATCGGCCTTTTTTTTCAGTGCCGCGTCTTGTCGAGTAAACTCGACCGTGGCGCCTAGAGGGTTAAATCGTGTAAGCACACTACCTTGGCTAGTGCCTTTTAACAGATTAGCTGCATTTACTTGGAGCCTAATAATCCAATTATAATCAGACCAGTAGCACAGCCGGAATAAAAAAGTCACAGGTAAATACGTCAATCGGAATGAATTGGTCAAATCCGAATAAATTCATTGGGTCGGTTTATAAATAAGGGTCGGTTTAACCCTTTTCTAATCCGCTTGAGGGGGCATGTTAACACTTGATCGGATTGAAGTCCAAAACTGGACCGTTTTGCGCTCGTTTTGTGCTCGTCGTCTCCTAATAAGAACAGGAAATGGTTGGAAGTGGTAGGAAGATAGGTTAGTATAACATCGGAAAACGCTAGCTGGCGCTGCGATAATCCATAGTGTTTACACTGCCTCTGGCGGTCAGTAAGAATGAAACAGAACTCAGTATCTTCGTGCAGTGTGCGCACGTCATTTAAAATCAATTCCGATTTGAAGTTTGTTACGTATAACCCAGTCACTTTATTTAGCGTTCATGTAAGCAGTATGTTCAGATTCATCAATCGGAAGGATTTCATTCCTATTGAAACAAAAGGCTTCCATGTAAACTTAATAATAATAAGTAATAATTTGCATATTGTCCACCCACACATTTCACATTGGTCCTAAGGCCCTGTTTTTTTGTAATAAACAACTGCAAATGTAACACAAAATCTACTGTGACCACCTGTAAGACATCCGCAGATGTTCCCTATAGATAACCCAGATAATGTATCCCGTACAGCATGTGACGAATCCAAACATTCATGTGTAGCTAACAGTATGATTCACCTTAGATTACATGAGTCACCTGCCCTTATCTATAATGGAGATCTATGTGGGAATCAGGAGTTGCAGGCGATGTTAACTCTAGTGGTTATTCAGAAGAACAAAACAAGACCAATTTAGCATAATGGCTTTCAATTGAATTGAAGAAGTTATTAAAAAAGTTGCCTTTCGCTTAATGAGAATTGGACACTCTGTGATGAAGTGGGCTGGACTTAATTGAACTTCTTTTTAAAGGCCAAGATAGCATCTCTCCTGCTAATGGACCTAGAGATCGTCAAGGCTCTTCCTGAAAACCAAAGATCTCTTCTTCCTCTTCCTCCTCCTCCCCTAATTCTCTTATCTCGCCATTCTTAGCATTGGAGCTGTCAGGTTTGCATGTTTTCTGGGGTTTTTGCTCTCATCCTGTTGTTTTTCTCACATGAAAGTCAAACGTAGAGCTGAGTTTCATTCTGACAGTTCACAGGGCAGTAACGTGTGCTGCTCTCTCATTTCCAGTCAGGCCAGGCTTTGTTGATACTTTCTGTGGTCGCCGAGCATATCTGTAATCTATAAGCTATATCAAGCCTTTAGCTAGTTTGGTGTTACACTGCCCGCTCTCACACTGAGATCTGCGGCCAGGCTTTCTAGACTCTGATAGTACTCCTGCCTTTTTACAAGAATCTGGCAGAAAAACATCCTGTTTTACTTCATGCACATGTAAAAATGAATGAATGAGAG
This sequence comes from Rhinichthys klamathensis goyatoka, assembly GCF_029890125.1. Lineage (NCBI taxonomy): Eukaryota > Metazoa > Chordata > Actinopteri > Cypriniformes > Leuciscidae > Rhinichthys > Rhinichthys klamathensis. The sequence continues at coordinate 1,966,806 of NW_026606615.1, forward strand.
CGATTTTAATGAATGAATAAAGTGTTAATGTCAGTCCTAAGGTTGCATAGCTCACTGCAAGTTCATTCTTTGCTTGATTGGAGAGAGTTGATGGCCTAAAATGGTGCTCATTCGGTTTTGGAACAAACTGTTCCCAGATATACATACATGCATATATATATACATACATTTTATTTTATTATATTTATATTAGTAATAAATAAAATATATATTATTATAATTTGGGCTATATTATAACATATGAACATATTATGACATGGTTGTATCTTGTCTCCTCTGACTCAGGGTCACGAAATGACAAGTATCGGGCTGTTGTTGGGTGTTTCTGCTGCTAAACTGGGCACCATGGACATGTCCATCACTCGTCTGCTAAGCATCCACATCCCCGCACTGCTGCCGCCCACCTCCACCGAGCTCGACGTGCCTCACAGTGTGCAAGTGGCCGCTGTGGTCGGCATCGGTCTGGTTTATCAGGGCACCGGTCACCGGCACAATGCAGAGGTGTTGCTGGCAGAGATCGGTTAGTATGCGTGTTCAGGGTTTGGCAAGAAATAAAATGAGCTGCTGTTCTCATTTGTGCCCATTCAAGATTGAGTGTTAAGTTAATTGTTTTATATCTGAGACTGTAACAGCTGTGTGTCATTCCCAAGGACGTCCACCTGGTCCTGAGATGGAGTACTGTACGGATAGGGAGTCGTACTCTTTAGCAGCAGGACTGGCGCTTGGTATGGTCTGCCTTGGGGTGAGTGTGTTTCCTAAGCATTTTCTGAACGTTATCTTGTTCCTTGAATGCTCAGCAACAACAGAAACGATAAATCCCTAAATGATCCATTTGCCCCAATTAAAATGAACGCAAAGTATAATTATTGTCTTCGATCATGTGCAGTGTGTACATACCAATGTGTGTTTTAGTGTTTCTAAAAAGTCAAATTTGTTGTAATTTTAAGCGCATTGCATGGCAGTGGATAAAAACGAAACGCAGTTCCTTCAGGAAACAACAGTGACGCATGTAGTAGACAGTTGGTGCGTCCCAATTCGTGTACTTGTGCATTATTCTATGCCGTTTTGTAGTATAATCGTGCAAGTAGTGTGTTTACACTGCAAATTCCCAAAAGAAAACATGCACTTTAAATACCTGGATGATGCACTTAATTAACCAAAAAAAAGTAAATACGTGTGGAATGTTGGACACTTCTTTCACTCAACCGTTGCAGCTTTAATTACGTAACGGAGTGGGAGGAGTTATCAGACTCCGATGTTGAATGAAAAAACAACCTTATGAAGTTCATACACTAAACAGATGAGTATTGAGTACATAGTGTAGAGTGCGTCATTTGGGACGCAACTAGTCATGAGGACTAAAAAAAAGTCAACAGTAAACATTGACAATAAATATAGACTATAGTACAAAGAGTAAAAACTGAATTGACAGTTAAATAAGTAGGTAATATATACATAAAGTGTAGCAGCAGTAGGATATGTTTGACTTGTAAGAACTAAGTAAATAATTATATATATATATATAAAGTTATTATAACATATACTGTACAGTATTGCACATAACTTATGTAATAGAAAAGACGTTATGTTAGAGTGACGTTATTGATGCGCCTTTGTTTGGTAGAGCAGTCCTAAGGCTTGTTCACACCAATAACGATAACTATATTAGCGACCACACAAGTGGACAATATCGTTCTGTTTATTTCCACTTTAAGCAGGATAGATTCTGATTGGCTGTCATTGTTTTTATCATTCATCAGCTGAAAAAAGAAACTGTTCTGAAAGTTATTCCAATGATATTGTTTCTCTGTGCCGTTATCATTATAGTTGTGGCGTAGACTTTGCTATTCTGTTATATTTAGAATGATTTTTAGAACTATATCTGGGAGATGCTCAATACTAAATTTCTCTATCGATATCTTAAAGGGGTCATATAATGCCATTTTTGTACAAGCTAATATGATTCTTTAGGGTCTAAATTCAAAGTTTGTAATATACTTTAATTAAAAATTCTCATTAGTATTGTAAGAAAACACTTATTTTACCTGGTCAAAAACAGCTCTGTTTTCAGCACGCCGTTTCAGTGCATATGACTTTAAATGATAATGAACTGCGCTCACCCCGCCTCTCTGTGCTGTGTGTACACCGTTTGTAACACAATAACACAATAACCATAACACGTTGTTCAGTATAAACGTGGGATTATGAATTATATTGAGAACGTCATACATAGAAAACATGCCGTAATGTACCCTGAGTGTAAACCTTAGACGCATTCATTGTGAAGCGTGCAGCTAGCGATTTGCAAAGATTAATATAAAGTTTAATAAAACGTTACACTCACTTCCGTTCTTCTGGAGATTCAGCAGGAACACGAATATCTGGTACCGATCCTTTATTCATGAGCAGCTTCTTAGCAAATCCAGCTTTATACTGTCCCTCGTTTATAAAGCAGTCTGGTGTGTGAAATGATTCACGCAAACATGAAAGCATTGACGTTGCTCGTGGGGAATATTCCCTTCGAAAACAAACTCAGCCACTGCGTCTTCAGCGGTTCGGATTTAGGAACATTAAAATGACTGTGTTCATTATTACACCCAAGAGCAGAACACCACAATCGCTTAGACGCCATTCTGCTCATAGGCAGTGCTCCGGCACATCAACAATGACCGCGCCGGTCCGCGCAGACTATGATTGACAGCTACCTCATGTGCGAGGGCGGGTCTGTGTTGAAACGCTGCTGTCAATCAACAATCGTGGGAGGGGCTTCCGACCGTGTGACGTCACACGGTCAAACGACTTGATTTGAGGCAGGGGAAAACATATAAGGAGATTAAAACAAAAACACTGGATGGATTTTTATCATTTTATGATGGTTGTGTACAGACACTGCCAACACACATTTCAGTACAATCAACTTGTAAAAGTGCATGCACCATTATATGACCCCTTTAAGGAAAAAAATCCCTCACAACTAATGCTTTAAACTATATAGTGAACAATTTGGTACAATACTTTAATATTAGAGGTTAAGATTAACAACAGAGCCTAAACTATTATACTCAAATGCTATTTATTTTCAGATATAATAATTACACTCATATAAAAACTGTAAAATGTTTGTATACAACTCAGTTGCACATAAGGTAACTTCATAACTTCATAAACACTTGTCTTCATGACAAATGTATTTAAACATACACTAACAGTAAATAATCTCCTCTCTAGTGTTTATTTTTATTGCTAACTAACGAACTGTGAACATTGAATAACTTTCCTGAGGTAAATGCAATGTTACGTATAGTTCACAAGCTGTTTTTTTTTTTACGTCTTTCCGCGGTTGAAACACAGATTGAGTCATGATTAATTTTGGTAAGTTGTTGGTAAGTTTATCTTTCAACATACCTTTTAATATTCATGCATGTTTTTTCATGCTATAACTTATATACAAGAACTATATAAGAAGAAAAGACTGCTTGAACTGAGGCGCTACAGTGATCTGTCTCGTCACATTTAAGTGCGTCAAAACACCATTTATTGTTTGACTTTCGCAATAAAATGGACAGAAGGGAAAATCCACGGAGCTGGCGGCTCTGGCTTGAACACTACGGGTGATTCATAGGGTCCAACAAAACCTGCTTTTATGTCGCTATTTTTTAACTGTTATTGTCATGTTAACTTTGACAGCCTGAAATTCAACACAAGAGATTTTCTTCACACACAGTATTTCAGAGTAATACACAGAGTTTCAGTCTGACACATTTTTCCGCCCCCTTTTGATTGTCATGATATAATCGGCCCTGATCATCGGCTGTTTTTAAACAAAAGCAAAAAATAATTGCTTTTATCAGGCGATACAGATTATTGGCTATTTATACCTAATATCTGGTTGTAGTTATTGTCCTTGGTGTGAACGGGCCTTTAGTCTGTCTGGTAGTGCACTATTAAAGTGATGATGGAGTTAGTATTTGAAGTAGTATTTATAAAAAAAAAACTTGCTAGCTCATTCAGCAAAAAAGCATGTGTGTATCTATGAGAGATGGGAAGCGGAGTTATTCCCACGCTTACCCAGCTGTTTGCTCTCTACTTCTCTGCAGCACGGCAGTAACCTGATCGGGATGACCGACCTGAACGTGCCCGAGCAGCTCTATCAGTATATGGTAGGAGGTCATCGGCGCACTCATGCTGGCATCAACAGAGAGAAACACAAGTCTCCCAGCTATCAGATCAAGGTGGAGTCATGACATTACCATCAAAGAGCATATATTCACCTGGAGCTTTCTGTGTGCTGAGAATGATGCCACACCTCTCATGTGGTCATGCTTGACAGTTTATATTATTGTACGAGAAAGCGAGGGTATGTTCAGCAACGCTAATGTGCTGTCTTACTATTTATCTGGTGACGTCAAAGTGAACAATATGTATGCTGCATTCCATGCATACTTTATATTCATGCATCATCTATATATATATTTAATGCAATTTGAATTGAGTTAACAAGAAAGGAAAGTAGAATTAAAATAGAATTAGATTCAAATAAATGTATATAAATGATCAAAGCATAGAATTAGATTCAAATAAAATGTATATAAATGATCAAAGCATAGTATTTGAAATTTTTTTCATATTATTGGTGTGAATTACCCATTAGTATGTTTTCATGCTCACAAATTATGGGCTATTTCCAGAAAAAAATATGAATAATGTTTGAAATGCCATCTATTTGTATTTATTTATATTTTGCATGTTTCATCATATTTAATTAATAAATGTAAATTAATTGTGTTGTAGTATGCAGAACATACACTGCATTATATAATAATATTCAAAAGGCAACACAGATTAAATGTAACTCTTTTTATTAGGAGGGTGACACTATCAATGTGGATGTGACCTGTCCTGGTGCGACTCTTGCTCTAGCCATGATTTACCTGAAAACAAATAATAGGTGAGTTTTATTTTTTTATTCACTTACTTTTGTTCCATTTCTATTTGACCAAAGAACCACATCCTAACATTAAGCATTAAGGTGAAATGTGTCATTTTTGTGCCACAAGCACAGTCTTATTTTAGTATTATTTATATACTATTACAGTATTTATAAAAATTTTGAATTGGCTTTTATTTTTATATTTTCATTTGAATGTAATTATGTTTTTTATATCATAATTTTTTTTAATGTCATATTTACTTTTAATTATATCTATATAGCTTCTTCAGTGTTGGTTTTTGTCCTTTATCATTTCATAACTTAAACTTATTTTATTTCAGTTAGTTGGCTACATTTTCTCATTTTAAAGTTTTTTTTTTTTTAAGTTTCAGGTTTTCATCTAATATTTACATTTTATTTTATTTCATCTTTCTTTTAATGACCAAAATCATATCTTTTTAATAGTTTTAGTTAACAATAACATCACACTAGCAGCAGCAAACATATTATTCAAATATATTATGATTTTACTGCCCCTTCTGCCCTCTTTTGTCTTCCATTGTTGAGCAAACAGATAGTCCCGCAGCATTGGTTGATCTAGAAGTTGTTGGGCCTCTCAAATAAAGGTCAACTTACAAATTATAGTTGTCTCTGTGCAATAAACCAGGATAAATAAGAGTATTTTAAAATTCCCCAAATCACACACCTTTCCTTTAATTAAGTATACAATGTAATGCTTTGTGTCTTTGTGTAAAAAAGGTTCTCAGTTCTTGAGAGCAGTGGAAGATTGAAGCTCGTCTTTTCTCTCACATTCACACCTGTCTCTCTGGACTCCTCCAGGTCTATAGCTGATTGGCTGAAAGCCCCAGACACCATGTTCCTGCTGGACTTCATCAAGCCTGAGTTTTTGCTGCTGAGGGTGAGAGAGCGTTACAGGGCCGATAGCCTCTGGGGTCACAGGGACTTGCACATTAACACCTCGCGTTGGGTTCAATCACACTTTTTACCTTTTTTTCCACTTTTAGGGTTCTCGTGTTTTATGATGGTTTTTTAGGCCACATATGGGGTCATTTTAGCCAGCTGTGCTTGTTAACCAACAGGAATGTCACTTCCTTTCTGGCACTGTTCCAAAACCTTATAGACCCCATGTGGTGAAAATCAAGTTTTTAATGTTGTTTTATGTCTATGTGGTGTTTTTATGATTTAAAGCTGCAGTAGGGAGTTTTGAGAAAACGTTGACTTAGCCTGAAAATTTGAACAGCACAACTTACAGGTCCCACCCCCTTGCTCTCTGCTGCGCTACAGCCCTCCCTCCACAGCTCGTCCTCCACAGCGGAGCCTGTCGTGAACGCGCAGGCTAGTAAACAGGGCCACCGATAACAGCGGATAAAAAGTTATATGGCACATTCACTAATAGGGACTTAACGTCAACAATATGCTTTACATTGACTATGGCCTGCCCATACTTTGACTACAAACTTGGTCCTCAAATCATTATGTATTTTGCAATACATGTAACTTTATAACGTTGCACTCATTCTATAAGTTATAAATAGCTAGTAAGATAACGTTAATATAACGGTAACTAACGTTACAGTATGTAAGTAATTATTCTAGCGATATATAATGCTAGATAAGGTGTGCTAGTACATTATTTCAGCAACATGACAAGCCAGTGAATTAGCAGGTTTCGATTGTTGCTTAGCAGAGTGCGTGACATTTTATCTACATGTTATGCGGCTAGAGTTTTGACACCGAGTCAATGGGCTCTGTGTAATTCTTTCTTTTTGGCTTGTTTATCGTCATCTGTCTTTTTCCTTTTACCTCTTTGTTTTATGAGCAGGTGTCACTCGAGAATTGGCAGTTTAGGTTGTTTCTCCGTCATAAGCACAGCTGCAGCACGCCGGCAATCTTGAGTTTGAACCACGGCTCGCGCTGTGCAAGAGAGGGGTGTGATCAGCGCGGACACGAGCGTGACTGACACTGCTAAGACATTCCTCCTGGCTCTGATTGGTTGTTTCTGACCTGGAGCGTGTCTTTCTGCAAATGGCAATAGGACCACTGGGAGGAGCCAGAAGAGCTTGATTTTTTCACAGATTATCTGTCTCATATTCTACTGTCAGGACATAATGACAGTTTTAACAAATATGTAAAAAATATTTTTTACAAAAGTCACCTACCGCAGCTTTAAGACAAACCATGTGCAAATTCTTCAGTCAACACCATTGCTGAGTATTTTCTCCTTACAACTGCAGCGAACCAAAGACTGTCTCAAAAACACGGTTTGAAATCGCTGGTGTTTCTTACGTCAAAAATAACCAATCCCGTCACAAGGGCGCGGGTTTAGCATATAGCGGGTTTAGTGGGTTTAACTGCTGCGAAGCAGGGGAGTCTCAAGAGAAGCCAGGTTATCCCAGTATATTTTTCTGTTGATATGAAAAATTGGGTACATTTAGCAATACAGCGGGTGAATTTTAAATATGCTGTATATTACGATGTTGTGAACTATATGCCTTTCTCCACTGGCGTTCTAAGCTGTTCAAAGCGTTTCTAAGGATGCTGATTTTTAGAAGGCAGACTGAGATGGTGAACAGGAACATGGTTTGTGTAACATTAGCAACACTTTATTAGCTGTTTGATAACGTAGTCAAGCCAAAGGCTAATCATATTAATTACCGTTATGTGTCTGACGTTGTAGAGAGCGATCCAAAAAACGCATTACCATTCTGATACATTGACTTGTAGCAAGCCTCTTGCACTTCTTCTGAATCAGTTCCTGGTTCAACATATATGGCTGAATTAAACCAGTATTTCCACTTGCCATTGTGCAGCGTTACAGTAAAGTTGACCGAGTGGATCTCTGAGCTGGCGTGAGTGGAGGCAGGGCATATTCATGATTCATCGTATACTAAATGAAGCCCAAGGGTGTTACATTCAAGCTATTTTAAGGCATGAAGAATTTTATTATTTTATTTCACAGGAAAAAAAACATTTAAATATGTAATTTTGGTGATCAAATATGAGTTTTAAGGGATAAAATTACAGACTACAGGGGGACTTTAATGCTGCCTTCATAGACTTCCTAGAGGTAGTAGTTTATGATGCCCTTCTTACCTTATTTTGACCAAATTCAATAGGATTATCGCTTTATTCTTTGCTGAGAAGTCAATCCTATAATGCATTGTGAAAACAGCATCCCAGATGGTCGTTTATACTGTAATGGCATCAATAAAAATGATCTTATTATAAATAATTTTTTTCTACCTAGAATTTGCGTTTTATTTAGTTTATCCACCTTATTTTTAACGTAAGAGCGGCGTGGTCATTTGTAACTTTATTGTGTCTGGCATCATCCGCTTTCAGTTATTTCTAGCTGTACAAAACAGCGGGTTATGTTGCTTGATATCACAAACTGCTATTTCTTACCACATTATGTTAATTATAATCTGGTTTAGCGCAAATAGTTTGACCATTTACTGCACTTTGTTATTATTGTTATTTATCTATAACTGCTAATGAATCGGAAGTCTTGCACATTCACAAACATTTTTAAAGCTTGCCTCCACGTTGTAAAATTATTCTTATTAACATTTCTGCAACTTAGCAACTTAGCAACATGCTTTTGCCAAACTCGCAAATATTTTTTGTTTTATTTTTGCATTGAAATGTGGAAAATATAAGTGAATTTGATTGATAATATAAAAAATCAAGCCCTAAATCAAGTTTGACTTTTGGCCTTTGCGCTTGCATCTGTTGTCTAAGTTAAAAAGGTCAACTTTTAATAAACTTTGTTTTTATTCCATTCTCACATTTTAAATGCAAAACTGCTTTGTGTGATCAGCCCCTTAGAAGGCATCTGGCAAGTAGGCAAGCTAGCTCACTAGGTTTTGAAACAGAGCCATACAGGATTTAACCAATAAACATGAATGCTTCTGAAGAAAGGGATGTACAAATATTTCCTTTTTGACAATTCAGCGTAAAATGTTTATCCATTGCAAGCTCTTTGTGTTTAGTAGCTTTGTCTTTGTTCTCTGTACAGACGCTGGCCAGATGTCTTATCATGTGGGACGAGATCGTTCCCAATGCTGATTGGGTGACCAGTAATGTGCCTCAGGTATGTTAGAGCTCTAACAAACTGCAGGGACTGATCCAACATCATGTTTTTACGTCCCTATTCTCTGTTAAGTTCATAGGTTGGTCAAATATTTAGCAACACTTGTGTTGTGAAAAGCAGAACTGTTTGGTCACTTCAGCCGTAATGGTGGTGTAGAGGTCATTGAGCAAGAGACGAGGGAGAGGAAGGTTATTGAGATGTTTCAAAGTGTGTCTTATATTCAATTCAATTCAAATTTATTTGTATAGTGCTTTTCACAATACATATTGTTTCAAAGCAGCTTTACAGAAAGTGCATTTCAGAAATGTACATAGAAGAATATAGTTAGTTAATCATCATGTATTAATGCATAATAATAGTGAGGTAAATTTACCATGCTGCAGCTGTTGCAGTTTATCCAGTTTGTTTAGAATTGTATTCTAGTATCTGCTTTAGAAAATCACCCAGAAGTCCTGCAGCCTGAACTCTGAGGCCGTGTGTCCACCAAAGCGTTTTTTTTTGCTAGCTAAAAACGCTAGACGCTCTGCTGAAGACGCCTAGCTGTGGGCCCTTGAGAGCGTTTTGGCAGTGCAGCGTATTTTCCGTTGAGACGTTTCGTTGCTATGATACAGAATATCCGCAGCACAGTTTACTTGTAACTGATTTTGCAGATAATTTGTTTCATACTAAAAATGTATTTTTCATCCATTTTGTTCGGTTAGCCGTGCATGTTGATGTCGTTGTACAGAAAGAATGTTGTGACAGTTGGTCGGTGTGGTGTTAGTCCCGCCCCTCCTCCACTGTGATTGGACGGCTGGGTAAAAAGTGACAGTGATGAGCGCTGCGTTTTACCCAAAGTTGAACATTCTTCAACTCTCGGCGACCTGTAAAAACGCCGAGCTCTCTGCGCTTCAGCGTGAAAAAAGCGTTCAGCGCCTCGTTACGCTCATGGCGTTCTAAAAACGCGGCGCTCCCATTGAAAACAATTGAAAACATACGCCAGGCGCGTGAAAAAACGCTTTGGTGGACACACGGCCTGAGAGTGTTTTGTACAAAACTGTCTGTTTCTGTCAATCTAGTTGCTTTTATTTTCTTATTTTTACATGCGAAAAAGAAAATGCCAATCACAATTCAGTATTCAAATATTGATGACATCATCCCTGATGGTTAGTTTTTGGAATGTTGGAATGCTGAACATTCTAGCAATGCACGTCAATGGAAAATCTTTGACCTTAAATTTCTTAAAGTTACATTTTCTTTCTTGAACATTTACTGAAACCACAAATGGATAAAACTTTAAATAAATACAAAACGTCTTCCCTTTTACTGTTGCTGGCTCCGAGCATTGAGCTAGCATTGGTCATTGTTAGTGAATAGAGATGACGTGATGTTGTCATGTAGACTGTGTCAGGCCCTTTTAATACGATTAAAGCTAAACAAATGCATGTTTTCAGATCATCAAGGAAAACATTGGAAACCAGGAGCAGACGTCCGTCTCTGAGGATCTTAACATGGAGACCTTAGTGTGAGTAGCATCCGATTCTGACTGATTTGTTTTTATCGTCTGGTGTGATTTGTAGGAGATCCTTATGCCCACAGACTGTTTCTCATTCATCTGGAGGTGTTTTCAATAATGTTCCTCATGTCTGACTTGAATTTCCATTGACAATCTGAGAGCTTTTCTTCCTTTGATGAGTGAAATAAAGTTGTCACTGTTTCCACAGTCAAGCTCATGACTATATAATTGCTGGAGGCTGCCTGGCCGTGGGATTCCGGTTTGCTGGGTCTGCAAATTCAGATGCTTTTGACTGCTTAGTAAGAGGACATTTACTTCCTCCTCACAGATTTGTGAAAGTTTTTCTGAATGTTCTCTGAATATTCTAAGCGTTTTCTTTCTCCTTTAGTACAAATTTGCCCGAAATTTCATGCAGTGTCTGACGACCTCTACGGCTACAGTGGTAAGTATTTACTGGCATCAGTGGTGTTCATCCTGATGTCATCAAAAATCTCAAAGTTCACACAACTTTCCGTATCCTCCAGACAGGGCAGTATAACCTGCAGACGTGCTTGAGCATGGTCCTCTTGGCGGTTTCTATGGTCATGGCCGGTTCAGGGAACTTGAAAGTGCTGCAGCTGTGCCGCTTCCTCCACAAACGCACCTTTGGCGAGATGAACTATGGCTTCCACATGGCCCATCACATGGCCCTGGGCCTGCTCTTCTTGGGTGGAGGGAGGTTGGTTGAGTTTGATATGATTGCTCTACCAACATCATTTATCATAACCCTGATATTTTTCATTCAAGCTTATTTTGAGTTATAATCCAAAAGCCAGTAACTGACAAAAGTTGATTATTCTTACACGTTTTGTTCATCAACATAATTTTCACAACTTTTATGAATTTTGAAGCCTAAATACAGTTACCAGAAGTAAAAAGCTTAAGTTTCGAACGACACCATGGTCACATGACTTCAACATTCAACATAATCTTCCAACAACTCTTTCAATCTTCGTTTAAAATCTACAGCCTGGTTTCACGGACAGGTTTTAATTAAGCCAGGATTGGGCCTTAGTTCAATTAGGACATTTAAGTAGCTTTTTTTTTTTTAAACGTGCTTTAGAAAAAAAATATTACTGGTGTGCATCTTGAGACAAAACAATGGCTCTGACATATTTGAAGATCTGTCAGTGCAAGTTGCTTTCAGTTAAAACAGTTCAGCTCAAACATATATTTTAGTCTGGGATTAGACTTGAGCATTATCTGTAAAACCGGGAATAAAAGTTGTAAAGTTTGGGTTTGAATAGTTTTCAAGAGCAAGAGTACAAACACAACTAGGCTGTAAAAGTGGACTATTGAATAGATGAGTTTATCTGTTCAGCATAATGGCGTTTAATGTCCCCGGCAACATCTGTAGTCCAATTTAGCCTTTCTCTAGAACCCATTCAAAAAACCCATTCGCTTGATGGAACCGGAAGTGTCTGGGTTTAAGGGCTCATTCCTGCAGCACTATATTAAACTTTCCTCCCACACAGGCATGAATTATTTCTCAGGACAAAGGTTGTTGGTATTTGGCCAAGCAAAGCATGAGAACATGTCAGCTAAATTTCATGCTATTTATAACCGCAGATAAAACACTATTGTATTTTTGTCCTCTGACTTTAAAAGTACGATAATAGCTTTTTATCATAATACTTCCTCTGTCACGAAATGGCTTCTTTATGTCCTTGGACCCCACATTTTATTCTTTGCTAAATAGTGAATTAAAGGAAGTTTCCAAAAATGAATTTTGCCATCATTTACGCATCCTCATGTCATTCACACTTCTACATATTCAGTTACATTCGGTCACACGATGCACGAGGATCATCATTGACGTCAAATTTGCAATAATGCTTCTTCATGCACCAAGTTTAAATGTGGAAGATACAAAAATGCCAGAAAATGCCAGATGCGTCCCTACATTCATTCTGCTGTAGATATTAAAAAAATGCCATATAACAAATGTATGGAAACGTGTGTGTGTGATGCAGTGCGCAGCAGGTTGTCTGGTTGGCCGGTACACGGGCTCTTGAGCACTTTAAAAGCAAAATAATTTGACCTCTAACCAGGTCAATGAAAGGCACAGTAAGAGCCTCTCGTCCTGTCAGAACCTGTTCAAGTGCACTCTTCAACTCGGCCATTATTTTTTAAGTGAGGCCTTTGAAAGAGCATAAATAGTACCGGTGAACAATGGATGACCAATTTCCCCCTCGCAACACAATTGCGTGTGTCACATGCACTCTGAAATATTGCCTCCTGGCACAATTGAATATGCAGCATGTGTGTCCATTGTTTGTTTAGCGCTAATTTTCCAATGTCAGTTCACATGCATTGTTCGCTGATTTACGTTTCCCTCACTCAGCTGGTAATGTGATGTCAGTCAAAAACCTAAGCAAGATTGAAATTTTTCTCACATACTTTTTTCCACAGGTACACCCTCAGCACCTCCAACTCGGCCATTGCTGCCCTCCTTTGTGCACTTTATCCTCATTTTCCTGCTCACAGCACAGACAACAGGTAGATGCACATCAGTTGCTAACACACACACACACACGTCACAGTGAGAAAATATGTCTGTATTGTCTTCACTTCTGAGGAAAACCACTTTCAATTTTACTGTAAATGAGACGAGTTACCCAGAATCGTGAATGTGTTTGTTTTAATTGCCTGTAGCTACATGGTTCAACGTGTCATTTTATACATCAGGCCAAAAAAGTATTATACTTAAAAATGTGTGAATGTCTTTGCATTAGATGACAAAATGACAAAGCAAGTGCCATTTATTTTAATGAAAGAGCAAAAGCACAGTTTTTACAAAAATAATTTTGAGTTTGAAATAAAACTATACGTCTAAGGTGCGTCCCAAATCACATACGATTTCACGACCGAAAGTACGTGCTATATAATATGAATGCGTCTAGTATGAATGAATGCTCTGCATCTGCCATGTTGTAATGTGACCTACAACATCAGATTCGTCGCTTCAATGCCATTCACAAATCCTTTCAAATGGCATCATGAGGATAGTAAAGTGATACGCACTTCAGAGTCTTACTGGAAGTAGTAGGTCATTCAGATACTTTTTGCCTACTGCTTTATGAATACTATGAATTCGGACATACTACTCAGCTCACATACTGTTTTTCACCTACTATATAGTGTTATAGTATGCACATGAAGTAAGCATAGTATGCAGCAAAAAAATTACACAAATTTTCTGGTTAGAGACTGCATTTCATTTCTGCCACTTCCACAAAAAATAGAGATGACCGTAATCCTTTGTCTTGATAGTAACTGAAACGTGTACTCCCGAGTTGCTAACTACAACCGGCTGTGTGTCAGGATACCCTGGATGGGTTTGGGTTTTAGGTTGGGACCAGGGCTTAACATTAACTTTGCTCACCAGCCACTCTGGCTAGTGGTTTTCCAAAGTTACTCGCCTCTCAGAATTTTCACTGGGCACAATTTTGTCATCTATACCATGTAGAAAAACATATAGATATTTTTAATATTATCTCATAATTTGGCAGCAGGTTTATTAGGCTGCTGTCACTTTAAGACCTGACGCAAGGATCCATTATTGTGTTACACATGCATTTTCTTTCTCAACTGTTTACGTTCACTTGAAACATAACTGACTGCATTTACGTGAATACTCACATTTGTATATTATTGTGTGTGTATTTTACTGTTTAAGCGCAATAAGCAGCGAAGATAACTCTATTTAGTACTGAGATGCGGCTTTGTGTGTGAGAACAAAATCTGTGGGAATTAGTAAAATAATGCGCAATCCCAATCCGAAATTCAAGACCTCTAACACCAACAATACTCACCCAGAGCAAATTAAACGCGTGAGTGAGGAGAGGCGGGTTTGTGTGTAACTCGCTGTCGGAGAGATTCATGAGAGAGAGAGAGAGAGAGAGAGAGAGAGAGAGAGAGAGAGAGAGAGAGAGAGAAAGAGCTGCTGGTATAATGTATCTATTATGTGGAAAATGAGTATTGGAAGTGTTTCAGATATTTCAGTATCGAAAAATCTATATTTTGACAACACTACATCGCACTTAGTTTATTATTTCAAATGCCTTTTTAAAAGACTACAATTGATAAATGTGTATATTAGCCTATAAATAAAATTCAACTGGCCAAAGTGTCTAGTAGGAGTGACTGGTTGAAAGTATAAATCAGCTTTTTTTGGTTTCTCCTAAACATATGTTCCTGTTCTTCTTTGAAGGTATCACCTCCAGGCGTTACGCCACCTGGCTGTCCTCGCAGCAGAGCCTCGTCTGCTGGTGCCTGTAGACGTGGACACTCTCAAACCCTGCTACGCTCTGCTAGATGTCACCTACAAGGTATGTACTGCGCCACTTTATAGTTTAGATTATATCATTAAGGATGAATTTAACCTTCAACCTCCATTTCCAGGTGAAAAAGCCTCCTTAAAAGTGCACTGCAAACACACGCTCAGATCTGACATGTTTCATGATCCCATTTCTTTATTCAAATAATTTTTTTCTTCAGTAAATAAACTTGAATGCCATGTGTCGTTTAAGACTGCATATAATTAGCTGGTTGCTCAACATCTAGCCGTCCCGTTGCATGTGAAGCCGTTAGGCCACATCAAAGAGATTCTTGGGTGATAAACATGGCGAAGGACTGTTGAAGGTTGACCGTGGCGTCTGACCGTGTCTCTCCTGCTGCTTGGAGAGGACTCATCTTTTCAATTAAATGACGCCAGCCAAAGGAAGAGAACCAGCTGTTCACAGCAATTACAAAGACATATTTGCTCACGCAGGCATTGAGTCACGCATAGCAGACGTATACATCGTAGTGCAAGGCGTTAGCTTTCTAATCTGTTTTTGCATGCATGTGGTATATGTTTAATAGGAGACACAGTGGTACGAGGAGACAACCGTGGAGTTGATGGCTCCCACCATGCTGCCTGAGCTTCACCTTCTAAAACGGGTAACAAATTAAACTTCCACTTCCAAGTATAGCTCATATGAACTACCTAAATCTGACCTTACATTTTTTTCTCTTTGCATCCAGATTAAGGTAAAAGGTCCAAGATATTGGGAGCTAAACATCGACATCAGTAAAGGAACCCATCATCTGCAGTAAGTCTACATGTAGATTAACAGAGATTTGAGTCAAACTAAACAGCTTTAAGCTTTGTTCCAAAATCTGAGCTTCCTATCTAGACAGTATTTTGAGGCATCGTAGCCAAAGTCCAGATGCAAAGACTTTCCCAAAAGGTGGGCACTGGGCAGCAATCTTTTTTTTGCAATCTAATGAGCATCACGTGTTCTTTAAAATAAAGCAATCCCAGAATGCACTGCGACAAGCTCAGTGAAAAAAAAAAAAGTTCATCCAAGATGCTGAAATGTTCATATTTATTTTGCTCAGTATGGAAGTATTAATATAAATAGATGAACCAAATTCAACTCTTTTACCCAGAATTTGTGCATATATACGCATTTTTAAATGACAATTTAATAGAAATTAAATTTTATTAGAATTTAATACTTTTATTCAGCACGGATGCATTTAATTGATCAAAAGTGACAGTAAAGACATTTATAATGTTACAAATAAATGCTTCTATTTCAAATAAATGCTGTCTTTTCATTAAAGAATCTTGAAAAAAATGTATCACGGTTTGCACAAAAATATGAAGCAGCACAACCGTTTTCACATTGATAATAATCAGAAATGTTTCTTGAGCAACAAATCATCATATCAAAGTGATTTCTGAAGGATCATGTGACACTGAAGACTGGAGTAATGATGCTGAAAATTCAGCTTTGATCACAGGAATAAATTACATTTGACAAAATATTAAAATAGTAAACAGTTCTTTTAAATTGCAATAATATTGCAATATATTCTGTTTTTACTGTGTTTTTGGTTAAGTAAATGCAGCCTTGGTGAGAATTTTGAAATACTCAAAAAATATTAAAAAATCGCACAGGCCCCAAACTTTTGAACGGTAGTGCAGTTTTATGCTTCATTAAATGCTGACATCTCAAACTACTCAACATCAGCTCTATTTGTCAGGATATTTTTAATATAACTCTGATTGTGTGTGGCTGAAAGGTGAGTAAATTATGGGATAATTTTCATTTTTGGGTGAACTAACCCTTTAAGTTCGGTTTCAGTTAGTATGCTGCTTTAGAAGGCAGCTCCCTATGAAGAGAGCAAGCCAGCTCACTGGGTTTTGGAACGGAACTTAAGGTAATTGTGAAGAAAAACAGAGTAGATTGAGTACATTCTGTTTTCTAGATCCATCTTATCCAGAGACGGCATTCTCTACGTGAAGCTGCGTGCCGGACAGCTCCCGTACAAGGACGACCCTCAAGGTTGGAAGAGTTTACTGGCCCCAAACCTCAACAATAGAAGCGCTGAAGTTCGCACTTTTAAGGTCGGTCTGTGTGCCTGATCAAACTACTGTCCACAAACTGGTTTGGCCAATGTCTGTCAATATTTACTCTGTCATTTGTCTGTTTGTAAAGCTGTAAAATAATTCAAGCATTAAACCGTTCATGCAAATACAGAGGAAAAAGGCATAAAGATATCTCCGGATGTTTGTTGAGGTCTTGTGTTCCTAATTGGAATAATGCAGCATTATGTGTTCTTTCAAACTCGTGCAAAGAATATTTTTCATGTCAATGAGCTAATTTTCCCTTCCCTCCCACTCTTTTGTCCGTCTCCTACGCAGCCCGAGGCCATCTCAACCTTCACCTCAGACGCTGCTTTGGTCTCCTTCGCCGAGTACTTCTGCAGAGCCTCGGAAAACATGAAGCATGTGAGACCATAAACGTGTTGTTTTAAGGGAAACTGCTTGGTTTGTGCAGTCGGAAAAAAAGTGTTCATGTCCCTACAGAGCTTTTGCATTCGTAAGGAAAGAGATGTGGATACTAAATAGCTGTCAGAGACAAAATTTCACTCTACTGAGACGACTTGATCTTTTAAAAACTGTTTAGGTAAAGTGAAAGGCCTCAATTTACACACTGCAGGATGCAATTGTGTAGTAATTAATATTTTCTTTTCATGACAGATGATGAGTTTCCACGTCTGTGTTTAGTAGAACAGCCTTTGGTTTTTATGTTTATGGAGTTTTAGAGGATTATTATGGCTCATTTTTATCTGAAAGGAATGTTCTGGGTTCTGTTATACGTTTTATCGCCAGCATCCTTCTCATGTTGTTGAAAAATTATTTAGGTCTCCCTTAGTTTTCATAAATAAGCAAAAATATGTGAAGAGCAATATGGGATGGAAACTTGTCAAGTTTTGAGGAAAATGGATGTTTTGGATCCAAAATAGTTCATTTGTGTGATTTGCAGTTTCTAGTTTCAGTGCTTGAAATGCAGCATTGCATTCCTTTACACATGAACAGCTCATGATCTGGTGAGCACTGAGTTTAGGTGGCTTACGCCCCAACAATCTTCCCAAATTGGAATGACAATCAAAATAATACAACCCAAAATTTCCTTCAAAATAAAAGCTCAATGGTTTAATATTCGAAAGCAAATAAATTAAGACATCCATAAATATCCATGAATTTAAAAAAAGCAACTATATGGAGTATTACTATATAACTATATCATATTCCCTTATGATAACTTCCACTAGAAATTTACATTTTAAAGCTGCCACCTTTCTTATCCTTGAGTTTGCTTTCCCGAGCAATGCACATAGAATGAAAGTGGTGAAGCATTACACCAGGAGAAACGTTAAAATAAAAAATGACTGAATATGAGACCAGTGTGATAAAATCACTTGTCCTGCCATGACCATGTGAAGTCGGTCACCTGATAACTTTTACATGATACAGTATGTGCAATGATACTTGAAAGGGATTGTATATATGGAGAAAAAACAGGAATTATGTTGGTAAGGCATACAGTGACTAGAGTTAACTTTACATGTTTAATAAAACACATTTTTGAACAGGATAAAAAAATAATCAAAAAAATCATACACACACTCCATTGAACCCATGGACATCTGGACACCATCTAGTATGTTGGCAAATACAACATGCAATAATGCAACTCGCCCCTTCATTGTGTATAAACAAACGGGAAATGTGTTTATAGTAAATAATGGAAGCTCAGCAGGCGCAGGACAAATAACAAAAACTTTCAGCTTCAAAAGTATAACTGTAATACATCAAAGTAGGTTTATTGTCATTTCTTTCCCACTGTATGTGAAATGACTTCTGGAGTCTCAGAAATGAGCTGCTGCAGCTTACTTAGCTATCTAACTTTTAAGGCAGCATCCTAACCGTCATGAACCCTCAGAAGTGACTGATTGGGTTCGCTCTGCAGTTACATTTTATTTAGATAGTCTGCTTTAGATATTCTACTAACCTTACAGGGTTAGTTCACCCAAAAATGAAAATGATGTCATTAATGACTCTCCCTCATGTCGTTCCAAGCCCGTAAGACCTCCGTTCATCTTCAGAACACAGTTTAAGATATTTTAGATTTAGTCCGAGAGCTTTCTGTCCCTCCATTGTAAATGTATGTACGGTATACTGTCCTTGTCCAGAAAGGAGATAAAGACATCATCAAAGTAGTCCATGTGACATCAGTGGGTTAGTTAGAGTGTTTTGAAGCATCGAAAATACATTTTGGTCCAAAAATAACAAAAACTACGACTTTATTCAGCATTGTATTGTCTTCCGGTTCTGAATAGTTGTGTTTCGCGTTCAGTGCCGCTGCTGACGTAAGACGCTGCTGACGTGTGTCTGGTGTGTGTGTGTATTCGGGTTCAAATAAATATGGCTGGGCAAAAACTGCAAGTCTTCCTCTGTGTGGAAATCCTTAGACATGTTTGCGAAGATTGTTTAGTTTCCAGCGTGCGTCTCCCTCAGACTGTAAACGAAGCTCGGGCGCACCAGACACACATCAGCGGCGGCACTGAACGCGGATCCACAACAGAACCCGAATACACACACACACACACACACACACACACCAGACACACGTCAGCAGCGTCTTACGTCAGCAGCGGCACTGAACGCGGATCCACAACAGAACCAGAATACACACACACACACACACACACACCAGACACACGTCAGCAGCGTCTTACGTCAGCAGCGGCACTGAACGCGGATCCACAACAGAACCCGAATACATACACACACACTCACACACACACACACACACACACACACACCAGACACACGTCAGCAGCGTCTTACGTCAGCGGCGGCACTGAACGCGGATCCACAACAGAACCGGAAGACAATACAATGCTGAATAAAGTCGTAGTTTTTGTTATTTTTGGACCAAAATGTATTTTCGATGCTTCAACACATTCTAACTAACCCACTGATGTCACATGGACTACTTTGATGATGTCTTTATTTCCTTTCTGGACAAGGACAGTATACCGTACATACATTTACAATGGAGAGACAGAAAGCTTTCGGACTAAATCTAAAATATCTTAAACTGTGTTCTGAAGATGAACGGAGGTCTTACGGGCTTGGGACGACATGAGGGAGAGTCATTAATGACATCATTTTCATTTTTGGGTGAACTAACCCTTTAAGTACCTTTCTAACTACATGTCAAGTCAACTATCAGTCATTGAGAGTATTAGTAGACTCTGTTTAATATCTGCTAACACTTTATTCTGATGCTCCTCAACAGACATTCTACTGACTATAAGTGACATTGCAAGTACAATAGTGTTACCCGCTCACATTTATAGCACTCCACACCAGAGACTTATCAACAGTTTGACATTAACTTGATGCTGAACTAATGGCATGATATTCTAATTACAAAGCAATATTCATATCATACATATTTGGGGTAAAATAATATATTTTTTAATTAGATACTTCTTAATATTAGATGAATAATAAATTTATAATTTACATTTCTTGGATCATTTTTCTCATTAAACTTATTGTTGCTCAATATGAGTTTGCCTTTGTGAAGGATTTATGTGAGCTACTTTAAAATACTATCTAAAATGAGTAATTTATTTCATATCTTATGATGCCTTAAAATGCTGCCTACACTAGCTATAAATATTAATGAGTACAGTAAACATAAGAGTAAATATTACCCTATTGCTGCTACGCTTCCCTTATGTGGATTACAATAAACACATGAACTTTCTGTAGTAATCCACTTCATGCCACAGATGCACTTCATAGGCATGAAGTTAGTAAATAAGTGAAAGTTCATATATGGGTTGTGTTGCTGGTTGCTATAGTTTACACATGCTGTCTTGTTTCTACAGAAGCAGGAGACAGTGGCCTTATTGTCAGCAATTCTGTATGAATGTGTGACACAGGAAAACCCAGAGATGCTCCCAACACACATCTCTATTGACCAGGTCAGCTACAGTAAAGATGGCATTAAAAATACATGAAATGTCGACTTTAAAAAATGTGAAGTCGTTCGACCCCTTGTTTTTAACAGCTAAAACACGTTCTGTGTGATACGTGTGTGTGTGTGTGATCATTATCTCTGTAGGCCGTGCGGACTCTGGAGCAGGGCGATCTGTGTGAGACGTTCAGTCTGTGGCAGATGAAGCTGGTGTTAGAGCTGTGTGAGAGCAGAGTCCTTCAGCAGCGGCTCAGAGACACACACCGTCAGACCCGTGGCCTTCTGCTCAACTCTGAGTTCCTGCCCGTCATGAAGAGCTCAGCGGATCGAGCCCTGGACCACTGGCTCTGTGGTGAGCATCAGCTGCATCAGATATGCTCTCTAAGATTTCTATTTTAGAGATTCTGGGTCAGCTCCTCTAGTCAGCGGTTAGGACTTGCATTTATTTGGTGTTTTGATCAACACCTTCAGCTAGTGTGAAAGGCTATAGTCATGTATGCTCTGCAGGGTTGGTAACTTAAAGGCTAATAAGGTGAATGTCATGAAAGCTGTCAAGAACATCTCTAGATCATATTTCTAGATCATAAGGAAAAAAATATATTACATTTTGTGTAAAGAAATGTCTAATTTTAGTACCATTCAGGGTTTTTTTTACACTGTTCTCCCCTATACTCATTATTATACTGAAAAAAATCTAAATGTATTTAATATCTTTCAATTTCAATATCATTATCAGTATTTATTGTACTGGCTGATTTTAATTGAGCAATGGATATTATTAATAAATAGATAACTAGATTTTTTTGCATTACTTTAAAGAGAATTAAAGAGTGACATTTGCTTAATTGTCAATGGTAAAATGCACAATGATCAAAAACGAACTTTCATTTTATTTGTACAAAATAGTTAATTATTATTATTAATGTATTTATTTTATAATTCTTATTCATTGATATAAATGTATTCATTTATATTTATTATTTAAATACAAAATTATTAAAATATATTATTTATTATAAAATAAATATAATAAAAGAAATTGGAGGGGGTGAGGGATGTCTGAATTATGGCCTGGGAATTTCTTTGTCATTTATTTAGGGAGTATAAAGGTAAAGCCACACTAGACATCTTGTTTTTTTTACTTATATTAATATCTATTCAAATGCACATATAACTGTTTCATGAAGCTTGATTATTTTTAATTTTTTTAACTATTAATCCAACAACACTGTTATTCGTTGCAAACAGATAACAGTCGTGTTCTGCACGCGTACTTGAGAAGACAGCCAATGAACAACGATACTGATGTCAACATGCTGGCCTGCTTCCTGGTCTACCATTCCATCCCTAGCCTCAAGAATATGTTGGCGTCTGACCTGGAAGGTAAGGTCACGCTCGAACAGAAGCTAACGGCTGGTCTGTCGAGAGAACCTGGTTCTGCTGGTTGAACATAGAAGTCTAATTTTAAAGCAACACCAAGTAACTTTTCCTCTGCAGTCGCCCTACAGGTTGGAAGCGGAATTGTCCATTACCTTTGTCGTAAATAATTTAGCCTAGCACATCCTCTGTCGCACGCACGCACGCACGCGCACGCACGCACATGCTCTCTGTTTATCCAGCATCGGCTTTGGAATCATGATGACAATTCAAAAGCTACCCGGCTGCTAGGTATCTTACATGTAGTTGTAGTCTACTGTTGAGTACGCTCCACCCAGTGTTGTGCCTGAACGCGTTCATTGAACGATAGTATTCATATTTTGGGCGAACGTGAACTGAAAGTACTGTATTACTGCCTGATGAACGTTACTGTGAACGCTTTCATTTGGTGTCTGTGAACGCACGCTCTCTCAGTTTAACTTCGTTCAATAGGGTGTCAGATTTCTTTAAAGCCTTCCAGGCGAAAACCCGGCTAAAACACACGTAACAGGCCTTAATATGTAGCGGGAAAAAAACACCCAATCTGGCAACACACGCCACCAGTGTCGCACCGCGGCCGCCGCATGCGTCATCAAGGCGAGAAGCGTCATCAAGACAAGAAGCGTCATCAAGACAAGAAGCAGCATGTAGTCGACAAAGCATCAAGGAGGCGTCGCATCGTATGATCAGTTTTAAGACAAGGTCGGTGAGGATGGGAAAAATCTTACATTTCTGTGCAAACTTTGCCCGCCGATAAAAGAATTGCTGTCTGTGGTTGTATATGGGCTGTGGCAATAATAATAAAAAAAAAATAGCTCGCAGCAACATATGGAAAAAAATAACTATGAACTAGTTCATTTTTTGGAACCGTGAACTTAGTTCAAAATTGTGAAGTATGAACTATGAACTGAACTAGTTAATTTTAAAATTTGTGAACTGAACTTTGAACTAGTTCATGTAGAAAGTGAACTTTCCCAACACTGGCTCCACCTATCGGCAATCGTAACGCTTGCCGTAAAGCAAGTCAAATCTGTAGTTTTCTTAGGTCTCATTCAGACTACAGAAACGTGACCCGATCTGGCAATCTTACATAGCGTGGTTATATCAGATAAAGGACCGCAAAGCGGTGGCATAAGTGCATTTCACTATGTCACAACTTGATGAACCACTGAAACGATTTTGAAAACATTATTTTAAGGTAAAAAATCTTACTTAGTGTTGCTTTAAAGGAAAAGTTGCCATAAAAATGAATTTCCTCACCCTCATGCCACCACAAACCAGTGTGACACTCTTAGTAGAGTTTGGGTACTCCAACTTTTCGCAGACTTGAACTTGTCACAGACTGAGATGCGTTTTTACTCTGACTTGACTCGGACTCCAGCGTTTTGGGACTCGAACATTTTCCAGGGATTTTGTGAAATATGCTTGGGACAGTTGAGGGAATTGTCCTGGTCAGATCGGGTCGGTACTGCTTTGACATTAAAGTCAATGTGTTTTTAAGTCTTGCCTTTTTATACAATCATTTCGATATTTGCAAGCTGTCTAAGACTAGTTTCTGTGCGAACACTTACGCTCACAGAAAGGGCCTATCAGTCAGTGTGCGAATGCCGAATTAAGTTCTCCTTCGTGTCTTATTGCGCTTAAACACTTAAATACACACAAAGTTGTCAAAATGCCCGTCTCAGTGAGGATGTAAACAGTTGGGAGAAAACAGGATGTGTCAGTATATTGGATCCGTGCATTAGATCTTAAATTGACAGCAGCCTAATAAACAGTTCATTTCATTTGAATTTTTTGATTTATATATTATGTGTCCTTTTGCTTGTAATAGACGGTTCGAACGTTAACGTGTTCAGTAAGCTTGAGAAATTTTTACTTACTTTAGTTAGGCTAGTATTAGTTTTCGCTGTTTTAATGAAATAATTTTTTTAAACATGGTGGCAGGTCCTAGTTTCAAAGAAAACGATCGAAACATTTTGGCTTCACTTTTCAGGACTTGTGCAGCACACTTGGATTGGACGTAACTCAACTAAGGTGGATTCGAACTCAACACTAATTCTTAGTTTGGTGAAACCCAAATTAAAGCTCCAAAAATCACCATAAAACAATATTCCGCTTATATTTCAGTCTGTTCCTGACACAAAGCTTTCACATGGCTTCAGAAAACTTGAAATGTAGTGCTAGAGTTGTTTGAACTACTCTTAAGGGTTGATATACTTCAGCTGAAATTGAAGAACGAACTTGTGTGACGTCATTTTGAACAAAATCAGGCTGAAACCAAGTTTCTCTCGGAAGTTTGAAACGGCTTGCAAAAGCAAACTTTCTGTAAATGTTCACTCCAGCTGATAAACACCTTCAAACTACTACTGTTCCACGGTCATTACGTAATAGACAAGTGTGGCTCTGAGGCTCCAACTTCTTTCAAGTCAAGTCATCTTTATTTATATAGCGCTTTTTACAACAATACAGATTGTGTCAAAGCAGCTTCACAGTGACAACATGAAAAAATTACAACAAAGTTTGTTTCTAGAAGAATATTGCGTCATCGTCCACCTTAAGTAAGGCAGATCAATAATATAGTTGAATATTAAATGTGACATGGACATGGAAATCTTCTCTGGTTCCCAGAGGTGGGAGACTCGAGTCATATGACTTGACTCGAGTCGCAATTTTCCGGACTTGAGACTTACTTGACTAGATCTCTGAAAAGACTCGACTTGACTTTAGACTTGCTCCTTGTGACTTTAGACTTGACTCGGACTTGTGCCTAACTACTTGAAATGACTTGTGAAAAAAAAAAAAATCAATTATTGTGCTTTTTTTTATACGTCATAAGAGGGAGCACGGGCGGTAATGCACTCACTCTGTGTGTTCGGGTTGAGGGAGAATAAAACGATTCGCTGGACTCCCGCAAACTAGAAATATCTATGAATAAAACATAAAAACTAATACATTTTTATTCATCTGTTGCAGAAAAGCAATAAGAACAACTAAAACAAAATAGAAACGATTTACATGCCAGATATTTCTATTTCTAACATGTCTGCAGCGTTGAGCGATGTAGCCAATCACAGACATATGTGATGATTTCTAGGAACGCAATGGCCAATCAGAAGCATTTACGATAGACTCCCCTCACCGCTCAAAACGGACTTTTTGTTCAGTGTTGAATTCTGTATGCTGGCAAATCCTCGAATTATAACAAACAAAGTGTATATATTATGAAAGCTTCATTGATATTAACAGAGATGTGTGAGATCGCGATGAACTGATGTCAGCTTTTTAGGAATTATTAAGGGAGCGCACTTTGCGCGCAGTCATGCCAAACCATGCACGCAGGATCTGCTTGCTTTTATGTTATAACAGTGTGGGTTGTGTGTTAATGCTTTAACCCTCATGTGGTGTTCGGGTCAATTTGACCCGTAGAAGATTTTCTTTTTCCCGAAAATACTAGTTAATGTTATCGCTTTGGACTGAAACTTAGTGACTTTGTTCCCAAACCGTATAACTAAATCTCATTTTTTGTGTGAAAATTTTCTTATTTTTTTGTGGGAGTTTTGTTACCTTGTTACAATTGTGGTGTTCCCGGTCAAAAATGACCGGCCTATAAAAATAGCTTTCAATTAGGACTGGTTTTATATTTCTGTTTGCATCTGATTAATCGTGGGCCTCATTTATTTAAGAGTAGGCATGGTCAAAAATGGTCACAATGGCTGACCATTGAAAGTGAATGGGAGAGACTGAAAATAACAGAACAATTTAGTTTTCAGGAGCATGTTCATTATTTTCAAGTACACATATGAGCATGTGTGCTTGCAAACATTGAGCCCTTGGACCTGTGCATGTATCGATACATTTATACACACGCTACCCAGACACACACACGTTAAAACACACAAACTTTTTTGAGTATTACACACATTCTTTTCCACAGAGAGAAATTTGATCCTACCCTAACCTGCATCTAATATACATTTATCCATCTGACATTACCACACAATTATTTGTTTTTTACTCAAAAAATGAGATGCCTACTCTCAGACAAATGAGGCCCACGATTAATCAGATGCAAACAGAAATATAAAACCAGTCCTAATTGAAAGAGAACAAGTTGACAAAAAGATTGAATCCAAGATTGGGTGAAAATATGGTATAATGAGTGACTTATAAGCTATTTTTTATGGGCCGGTCATTTTTGACCGGGAACACCACAAGTGTGACTATGTGCCATATTTTTTACAAAACAAAAGTTTCAAAACAAAATTCCTGGTGAAAATTTTAAGTTGACTAGTGTGATCAACAATACCAATTCAGATTTTATTTAATATTTCAAAAATTAAAAAAAAATTAAAAAAAAATTACTCAAAAAATGAAATGCCTACTCTCAAATAAATGAGGCCTATGATTATTCAGATGCAAGTCAAAATATAAAACCAGTCCTAATTGAAAGAGAACATGTTGACAAAAAGATTGAATCCAAGATTGGGTGAAAATATGGTATAATGAGTGATTTATACGTTTTTTTTTATGGGCCGGTCATTTTTGACCGGGAACACCACAGGTGTTATAGGGTTTTGAACAGCACATGAGGGTTAATAACAAATAATTCATCAGGAGCATTTATGCTGATGTGTATGGTGGCGACACGTAGGCTAACTTGAAAGTATTTGGAGGTACAGAAAAAAAGTCTTTTTGCAGGCGGGAGCGGGACAAAACAAAAATGTTGCGGGCGGAAGAAAGTAATATAGAAAGTAGTTGAGAACGTCAGTTATAACGACCCACGTATTAAAAAATAGTCGGGTTTAAATCATTTAAATTATTAGATTTGTTTTCTTCAAATTTCCATTAAATATGCAGGTGATTTGATCCCATAACACAAAATATTATGAGTAAGAACATACAAACTTTGGCATACAGTACTAATTTAGAATGCAATATCTTTTTAGTTTTTTTTTTACAAGATGGGAAAAGTTTTATTAATTCTTGTTTACTTGTGTTCATTTAATTTATTTTTATTTTAGAGCATTTAAAGTGCTTCTTAATGATAATTTATTTATTACACACAAGTTAATTTATTTATTTTTGTAACCCATCAGCCCTCTGTGTCTAAATAAGTAATAAAAGTCCCAGAGTTAAAAAATGTGTAAAACTAGCCTGTGTGCGACTTGGTATAACTTGATGACTAAGTTGCGACTTGACTTGACTTGACCCATACAACAGAATGAGTTGACTTGACTTGAGACTTGCATTTAGTGACTTACTCCCACCTCTGCTGGTTCATTTCTATTGTTCATTTAGTTTGAAATGACATCACGCTAGTTTGTTCTTCAATTTCGCTTGAAGTATATCGGGGTCTTTTCAGTATACTGCAGCTCTCACATTTTTCAAACTACTTCTTTTTACCCCTAAACGAAGAGTGAAAAAGAACTTGGCCATGCGTATATTGGGGCATTTATGATTTATGGTGCTTTGTTTGCAGTACGACCTCTGGTCACTGCTGCTTCCACAGAAGAAATAAAGTCGGAATAACAAGAGCAACAATAAATGAGACAAAGCGAGTCAGTTTTTCTTTGAAGTACTGGATATCTGATTAATTTGTTCTGAAATGGTTCACTTATGTGCAGCCAGCCTTTCTTGAACTGTCTCTTAACTTCATCGTTGTGGTCTCTCTGTACAGGATGTTCCTGTTTCCCAGAGTTCCTGCTCAAGAGCAGTCAGTTGGGTGTTCCTGTACGTGCTCTGCTGCGTTTGAGTCCTCTGTTTCTTCAGAATCGTGATGGTGGAGTTTAACTGCACTCCTTCAGACCAATTCCTGGAGGTCGACCAACGTTCTCCCTATCCAGGTACTGTGGCAGTCCTCACAAGCCAGCCAACGGCTTACAGTGACTCGCTGCAATACCTTGCGTCAACTTTTAAGGTTTATTGCGTGGACGTTTTTATGACATGATGTCCTTGAAGAGCCGAAGTGATGCACAGAAGCTCTGAAGAAACACTTATTTTGATGTAAATAATTTGTAACTATATTTGTACCTATGATAATTCAGCCAGTAAATATGACTTGAAGACATGCTTTTGATAAAGTATGCCTGCCTTGTATGAAATAAAAGAAGTTTTGTTTGTCAGAAACAAAAGAAGGTCTGTTTAGTCAGGTTTGCGGGGGGATTTTAGGGGTGTTTGCTGAGGTGAGCATCACTATTAAGGGGCTTTCACACGTGCAACATCTACTAAATCGCTGGAGGTTGCCATACCACTCGACTGCATAACTCCCATTGGTAGACTTCATATCATACCACTGTTCATTTGCATAGAATTGTACTCTGCCAGCTGGCTGGAAATCAGTAATTCTCATCATAAAAAAAGAATTATTCCAGTCACTTTGTTGCTGCGGATAATTGTATGTGTGACGTCCCCCTTCACTATTGCTCATACTTAAGGATAGAGGTTTGTTTAAATCAATAAACCCAAGTATTGAACGTTGCCGCAATAACTTCACCAGGACATGAATGATTTCTCAAATCATGTCTTGTTGAGGAGAGGTGTGCTGCCATTTTCAGTGTTGTTGTTAATTAGTAAACCTATTAAAAATAAATAAATAAAATATAAATATTAGATGAAAAACTAAAAATGAAATGATGCCTTGGCAGCTAACTGAAATTAAATAATTTGAGTACTAAAAATACTGATGCTAGAACTAAAAAAAGTCTATATAGAAATATAGAAAAGACAAATTGACGAAAGCACACAACAAAATTACAAAAATTTTAACTAAAATGAAAACGGAAATATATATATATATATTAGGGCTGTCAAAATTAACGTGTTCATTTTTTAGAATTTTTTTTTTTTCAGTTTAAAACGTCAAAATCCCGTCAAGTATCCTCTGAACGGCAGTGTATGTGTGACAGGTTTGCGTGGGCATCCACCGCTCACATTTCCATCAGAAAATGTAAAAATCTAGTTTGTATACGTCTGCTTGTCTTCCACATTGCTCTGCTGTCTTTGCCTTTTATTTACTGTGGCTCAGCAAAACAAGGATCGCACAAGCATTCCTGTATAAATGAAAACCACCCCACTGCCAAGAACACATCGCCACACACCCTCACACATTCCTCAGTATTTGAATAGCCACGTTGCTGTTTAAAATAGCTCTGGCTCTACTTCTCTGAATACTGCTTTCAGTTACTGTGTAACTGTTTTACTAAACTAAACCACACTGAAGTGAAAGTTCTGCTGAAACACATTTAAAAAATGTGAAGTGATATCCACAAGGATATCATTTCATTTTCTCTTAAAGGATTTCTTTACCCTAACAACTTTTTATCTGAAGTAATCTTGCATCTCGTACTTGAATTTTACACAGCAAGCTGTATATGAAGATTTGAGTTTTTATGAGCATTTATATGAATGTAAAAGGAAAAGTCAATGTTTTTAGATGCTGTACCTGGTCACTTTTGGTCATTTTTTTTCACCATTTTGCAGTTTTTTTCATGGATGAATGTTTCGTAGTCTCTCATTAAGTAAGTGCATGCATAATAATGCTAAAAGAATCAATTCATAATGGAAAATATAAATACATATCAACAACCTACCTGTAGTTGACTAATCAACGCTGGTGTGCATTTCTAAAATTGTGATGCCAGGCCACCAAACCAATGTGCTCATTGTGCCTAATACGTCATGGAATTATTTAGAAGTATGTTTTATCCAGAAAACTGACGTCAAATGTTGACTGAGACTCTCATACTTGAATGTGATGTCAAGTATGCAGAAGTGTGAATGAGATTTGAAAGCTACAACAGAGAGGAAGTTATTTAAATTGGCGTTTTCTGTGCCACTATCAAGCATAATTGTGAGAATATAGACTTTTCTCCTGTCTGCCAATCCCATGCCATTGGCGGTTCATTTCGATACAGCTTTCAATTTGCATTGAATTTCCATTAGTTGGCGTGGAGTGCACCACTCGGACATAAAGCTATTCAGAGTTTCGTACACACTCTTTACTTCTCTATAGCACTTCCTGTGTGGTTGGGAGTATTGTAAAGGGTGGCTGGGCATTGGTATGGCAGTGCCTTGTTCAGGAAACCCATGCTATGTGATTCCACCAATCGCTCTTTGATCAGATAAGCTCGTGTGTGTATGTGTGTGGTGATGTGTTTAAACGCTTCATTTCTGCTTGATTCCATCTGGAATGAGTTAAATGATCACTTCCGCCCAGAAGGCTGTGCAACCTTTTGCGAGGCCGCGTATAAAGTCTGGATGAAGAAATAACCGCCGCTCACGTGTCTGGAAATTCCTGAACCTTTAATCATGAGATCTGTACTGAAATCTGGGGGGAAAACACACTTTTGAAGCTTATTTGTGAGGTTGGGAAGATTCGGTTTATTTGAAAGCGTGCATAGCTTTTATTTAACCGATTTTGTAACGTGACAGTTTTTGACTGTCCTTCTGTTCGTGTGCATTTCAGGAAGGCAGGCAAACTGAGATACCAGACGTGGGATGTTTGGAATGTGAACAATGATGTTGTGCAGTCTTGTGGTTGAAGGGCAATCCGCCTTTTTGGGATGTTATTGATACTTTTCATGCTTCGAAAACAGTTTCACATTTGAAATATTTGTCTTTGCATGCAGCTTTTTTTGCCAAGTCCTCGCTGGCACAATGAAGCATGCTGTCTGTGCTTAAACGTGATCGGATACCCCCCTGGTCTGCTCCCCCGAGTCTATCTTTGGCATGATTAGTCATGTCAGAATGAAGGACTTCCCTTTCTTCTGCTGTGACATCACAATGTGGGGAAGTGTTATTTTATGTAGTGAGTGCATTTGAATGTAGGTGATCAAGGCCCGGTTTCACAGACAGGGTTTAGATTAAGCCAGGATTAGGCCTTAGTTCAATTAGGACATTTAAGTAGCTTTTATAAACATGAATTAGAGAAAAACATTACTGGTGTGCATCTTGAGACAAAACAATGGCACTGATGTACTTTAAGATATGATGCTTTCAGTTAACACAGTTCAAACGTGCATTTTAGTCTGGGACTAGACTTTAGCCTTGCCTATGAAACCGGAGGAATGTGTTATATTAATTATTGATTACGTCAAGTCAGGTGCCTTGAATTTAAACAAGCATTTAAAACATGCAGGAGCAGGTTTTCAGGCAGTATCGCAGTTTAAATTCCCATACACACCCAAATTCTTTCACACACACCCCACGCTTTACAATGCTGCCATTAAAAAACTGGGTTTGGTGAGTTAACTAACATGTTTTTTGAGTTTGTGAATGTTTAAATTAAAATGTATGTTTTTAGATAATATTGGGGTTTTGTTCATTTTTAATCACCTTTTTGCAGTTTATCCAAAACGTCTTGCTGTGACTTTTTTTTTTTTTTTTTTTTTAAGTACTAATGTTCCATAAATACTGCATAATAATCAGTTTAGAATAATTTCAGATGGAATATATTATCATGTCATGGCAGCCACCCACATGTAGTTAACCAATGCTGTGCGCATTTCCTCTAAAAATGCGAGTCTAAAAGTTGTGCCAGGTCACCAAACCTCACCCATATATATGTTTTTATTTTTTTGGCACACATCACAATGAGCTCATTGTGCCCAATGCATCATGGAGTAATAAACTGATTGTTTTACCCTGGAAACTGAAGTCACTGTTGTCAAGGCGTTAACTGAGACTCTATTCATTCACAACCTACAGACAGATTTTGAATCGTTGCGGCAAACTGTGTGTCGGGTGAAGTGGGCGTCACCAAGAGCGCTCAAGAGAAAGTGTGTGTGTGTATGTATGGACCTGTGACTCTACATGAATGACTCAAGTGAAGAACACGCGTGAAACCACTATTTCAAAGGAAAAAGAAGAGGAAGAGGGGACATCTTGAGCATTCGCAGTGGGACTTGCGTGCGCATCTGCGCAAAGTCTCTCCAAAGTCACTTGGTAACTTTTGCGCAGAAGTGCAGCTCCATTCTCAAGCAGTTTTGTGGTAAGTGCACATTAAACTCACTAACGCACTGACTTATGTAGACTTTTGATTAATTAGGGGGGAAATATGATGTTAATGCGTTTTTGTTCTTATTTATTTTTTGTTTTATATGATTCTCTAAACTTTTACTGTTAGATGCACTCCTCTACCCGTATAGTCTAGTCTAGTATAAAAATGAGTCAGAGTTTGAGCGTGCACTGGTGTGTTCCTCCCATCGACACGGCTGTAGACACTATACCAGAACAATATATTCGTTTTTTAACATATATATGCATACTTAGTATGCACTATTTTATACTGTCACTTGCAAAGAACGGTTGCAGGCTTTCTTACATAAGACGCAGTGAGTTTTTCGGGTCATTTTATTCTTATTGGGCGCTCGATGAAGATAAGAGGAAGCCTGCGGTGCAAGCATGAGATAGTGTTTCTAACTTCCTGTTCCTCTTTAGAAAAAGACACTTAATTGGAATGGCTATGCATGTCTCCCTATGGCAAGCGCACTTATACTGCCGTTTTCGCGTGGAATAACGTACCAAGAATAATGTAAACGTCTCGTAATGACACCTGTATCTGAGCTCCCAATGAAAAAACAATTTCTTGTTAATTTTACGAAGCGTTTGACCCGTTACGCGAGGCCCGTTCTGTGGTTAGTTACTGTGTCGAGTCACGTACTAAGTAGTTCCAGCCACGTCACAGCGAGGGGGCGTGGCCTCGGCCTGTCAATGCGTTTGTATCTGGGTAGAAAAGCGCGCGCGGCGGCGGCGCGTATTGGCTGTCAAACCTGGCTTCCTAGATAACAAAACTAGGGTCCTCATGGCCGATGCCTGGTAGTGGACTTCTAAAGAAATGAGTCCCTTTATGAATATATGTGTGGCTTTATCAATCGATAGCTGACATCGACTTCTGTGTGTTATTACAGGAATTTTTATAACCTCATCAAAATGTCCAGTAACATCATTTTTTTTCTTGGTTTGACTGATATATATCCGTATATGGAAACAAAACTACTATTTTTATATTTAGTCTTTTGTATTTATATTTACACGTCACCGATGACGTTGAATAAACACGACGCGATGTGACGCATGCCAGACGCGGACGAAACGCGCCGCGAAGCTTTTATTAAACAAGTTGAAATCAACTTTTGACAACTTTACTGTGAGAAAGTCATATAATCCTGCTCTTTTGAGTCTGTTTTCCCTCTTATTCGTGTGATGTTTAACAGTCTTCTGGAACTTCCTCTCGTCGCCCATTCATGTGGTTTAGTAGCCACGGCGCGCGCCAGTACTAGTGATACACAATCTGTGATCACGGAGGTGATTTCCAGTGCCCGACATCTTTTAACACACGTGATGAATATTACAGAATTTACTCAAGATCTAGATCATGAGTGGAACATGCAAATGCAGTACCCTGCTCAACAAATATCTTAAAATATATTCAAAATGTCAGCTAAACACACCCTGACCAGCTAAACCCAGCACACCTTCTTAGGCTGGTTTAAAATAGATCAGTCAGAAAGGAAGCACTATGGTAGATTATCCTAGTCTTCAGACCACTGTGATACCATGCTTTTGGGGAGTACCATGTAAATACCATGGCATAATATGATAGTCATACCATATTGCCATATGATACTATCACTGTAACATTTTACCGCCTCAGTACTTTTTTGTTTTAAATATATGATATGACTGTGCAATACCAGTTTAAAGTACAATTTTATGACAATTTAAATATCTGAAGTGACAGAACAGATATTGAACTGAAAGTAAGCACTAAGGTCACATTCGTACCCTGTCATTTTACAATGCCTCCTTCACGTCTAATTTTAGTTAGGCAGCTTTGGTTTCCAGTAAAACCCAGTTACTGGTGGCCGTGGAGAGGCGGAAGTGGTGGCAATGAAACTTACATTCAGAAAAAATATCTATTGTTGTGTTTCAAATGTGTTTAGAATGACTGTACGCAGTCTTATACTGTTCAGCAGTAGTTTGGTGGTTCAGGGGATATAGATCATCTCATATTTCAGAGTTTGATGCAATTCATCTTTGGCTCTGAGGTTGAGTATGCGAGAGGGAAATCTCTGAATCACTGGGCCTGAGTTTAGTCGGATCAGTCAGAATAGACAAAGCAAGCAAAACGGCTTTGATGGATGCATATATATATCTGCAAAATGCATATCTGATAGGTAACGGGTGATTAGAAGACCAGCCATGTGCTGTTGCTGTGGTGTGAGGGATGGATTTTGAGGGCCTCGTGTGTTTTCCTAGGTTTCTCTGCCATCTAGTGGACATTTCTCTCAACTAACTTGAACGTCATCTTAAGTAAAAGCAAATAGGCCTGGTTTCACAGACATGGCTTAGATTAAGCCAGCCTTAGTTCAATTAGGGAATTTAAGTAGCTTTTATAAACATAATTTAGAAAAAAAACATTACTGGTGTTCATCTTGAGGCAGAACAATGGCACTGACATATTTTAAGATATGTTAGTGTAAGTTGCTTTCAGTTAAAACAGTTCAAACATGCATTCTAGTCTGAGACTAGACTTGTCTGTGAAACCGTAGGTTCAAGTACTTACTATAGGGTTAGGTTTGGATTAGTTGAATGTAATTATGCATAATTTATAGTAATCACAAGAGAAACTACATGTTACATGTGTAACAAGGACACTGTAAAATAAAGTGTTACCAAATAAAAAATACTTTATATAAAGATATATATAGATTTTGTTTAAAGATTTTCTCTTGTGAAGAAACAATTTAATTTAAAAAAAATACTTATTTAATAGTTGTTTTTTTATAAGTTTATACATAAAAACTGTATGTACATATGGTTACACTTTATTTTAAGGTGTCATTGTTACAGTGTAATTATGTGTTTAAGTACTGAGTACACCCTAAACAATGCTGGGTTGTTTAAACCCAAATTTGGGTCAAATAAGGACAAACCCAAATGTTGGGTTAAAAATGTTAAATTTAAATTTTTAACCCAACTTCAACTTTAACTTTCAACTGTAAATTTTTGAATTACATTTTTGTATGGTAATGGTTTATATCAGCAGTGAAACATGAAGACTTGTTTCTTTTGTCCACTAGGTGACAGTATTTACAACATTTCTGACATATGACCTTTGGTGCAGAACCTGATTTCACCAAGTACCACAAAGATGTTGATCCTGGAACAGCATTCCAATCAACCAATCAGATTTGGGGGACAAGTTTACAGTTCATGCCAAGCTTAGGGTTTGGTGCTTCTACATCAGTGTTATTCACCTATTATTTCCCTCTGATTTTAGGGATAAGTTATGGGGGTTACGGGTATAGGGATTAGGTCAGGGTACATTTTCGGACAAGAATGTTGTTCCTGGAACAACAAAATATGTTTACCCATCCAGGCATGCGTCTAACTCGGCAAAATCAGGACTTAAAAAACTTTCCATACAGTTAATAATCACTGCAGGGAGTTCAGTGTTAATGTTATGTTAATCATGAATGAATATAGATTAAGTGGTTCCTGCACGTCCTGCATAGTCATCAAATCTTTTTTAATATGTTCAGTACCATGGTATTTTTTTATAAGTGCACCGTAGTACTGTGCAAAGAAAATTATTTGTGAATGTTATAATCATACAGTATCATGGTTTATATCAGTGTATCATTATATTAGTATATCATGCCCTTACCCCTAACAAAAAAGTACTGTGGTATTACACACATAGTCAAGTCAAGTCATCTTCATTTATATAGCGCTTTTAACAATGGAGATTGTTTCAAAGCAGCTTTACAGAGATAAACATACAATTTACGGTAACAGAGATTGTTTTGGCTTTATAACGATTTTGAATAATGTTATTTCCGGCTAAAGTTGGTTTTGATTGATTCACTTTGATTGATTCACATACACACATATATATATATATGATCATATACCACAAAATTATGCTACTCCAAGGCACATAAAGGAATGAAATAATGAATGAATATATATATTTTAAATACATTTTGAATTTTTTTGTGGTATATGAATATTAATGATATGCTATTATTGTTAGTAGATAGATGGATAGATAGATAACAATAACAATATATATAATATTATTAATATACCACAAAAATTATACATGGTACGCCAAGGCATATAAAGGAATGATTGAATGAATATATATATATATATTATGTAAATTTTACTTTATATGAATATTAGTTATATTACATATTATTATTATTATTTTTAATTTATATATATAAACATAGTGTTTCATAGCGTTTATATATATATATATAGTACCATGATACACCAGTGTCAAACACAGCCTAGTGATTATTTAGACCGATGAAGATGCTCACTCATGCAGTTTAACACACTCGTGTGTGTACTAGTAACTCTGCTCTGTCATGCCGTCCTCAGCAACAGCGAGTATCAATCGTCCTGTCAGGAGGATCCTCTGCAGGATTATATGAGCTCAGTCAAATGATTATTGATGGTCTTTAGAGGTCCTCTGTAGCGGAGAGGGCTATTGTGTGTGACGGGTCGCTCTCAGGGTCTGATGGCCTGCACTAGAGCGCCGTGTCCCAGGAGGAGTGTGTAATAGGAGAGTATTGATCAGAGGGTTTGTGCAGGTTGCAGTGAGAATGAATCCAGAGTTTGTTCTCACAGGGTCAGTGGACGAGAGACCCAGCTGCACACGGGACAGGGGACGTGTCTTTACTGACACTTATTGACTGTGCATTTATTTTCAGTTTGTTTATAGACATTCCTGCATGCAGAACGCATTGGCATTGGTGTGTAGAAGCTTTCAGCGCTCACGAACGGTGAAATCCTCTTCAGCCTGTTTTGAGATGCAAATGACGTGCATTTCCGGTTGACATATTACATTTACAGAGTTAATCTCCATATTATCCGAAAATCCAGAAAAAAAAGTTTCACCATATTTTTTGTATACAATGTTATACGCTCATAGGTTGAACAAACCTCTCTGTAAAAACGTTCAGAATATGGATAAGAAAGTTTAATGTAAGTGATTTCTGGCTCAAAAGATGTATTGTAATTTAAATCTACAGATGCAAACTGATAAAGTGTAATAAGATGAACACTTAAAAGTGTGTTTTAGATGTTTTCTTTCCACTAGTCTACAAAATAAAACCAAGTGCATGGGGGGAAAATCCCAATGGATTTATCAGAATAGTGAAAACTAAGCCAAAGTATTAGCAGGTTATAAAGTCTTTTAATTGATTTGACATTTTTTGCACTAGATAAGCATACAAAAGTGTAGTTACTATGTTTGGCCTCCGTGGGGCAGCACTGTGACTCTGATTCTGACATGTCTTCTGATGGAGTTGGGGTGTGTCTTAAAGGGATAGTTCACCCAAAAATGAAAATTCTGTCATTAATTTCTCACCCTTATGCCGTTTCAAACCTGTAAGACTTTTGTTCATCTTCGGAACACAATTTTTTTTTTTTTTTTTTTTTTTTTGTTGATGAAATCCAAGAGCTTTCTAAACCATCCATATACAGTAAACATCATTACTACATTTCTAGGCCTTGAAAGTTGCAAAGACATCGTTAAAATAGTCCACCGGCTCACCATTGCAATCACGTTGCAGTCTATGGGTGGTTCAGAAACCTCTCGGATTTCATCAAAACGATCTTCATTTGTGTTTTTTATGAAGATGAACGAAGGTCTTACAGGTTTGGAACGACATGAGGGTGAGTAATTATTTTTGCAGAATTGGAAATGGAATTACATATTTTGTAGTTCAACCCAGTTTGCATCACCCTGATTCCCTCAACAAAAACCCAATTGGCTTTTGAATATCTGCAGAAAATAAGCTCTGTGTTTTCCAAAAAAAAGTTTTATTGTTACACGATTCTTTCTTTGTTTTGTTCATAATGATAATTTTCACAAATGAACCCAACTTTAATGAATTTCGAAGCCTAAACACAATCACCAGAAGTAAAAAGCTTAAAGCTGCGGTCCGTAACTTTTTTTGGGTTAAAAATGATCCCAAATAAATTTGAGCAAGTACATAACCAGCCAGTGTTCAGAACTCTCTGCTTGCCGTAGCTCGATTCAAAGCGGTAAGCTTGTAATAATGTTTTTAATTCCAGTGGTACTGGTGGATTTCAGCGGGAGATTCGAGCATGTCTTTCCGTCATTACGTCACATCTGTACACACACATCTGTACACACACATCTGCACACACACATCTGTACACATAAAGAAGAGTCTCGGCTAGTAGGCTATGAGTGTGAGGATGCTGGAGGTGGAGATTTATAGCCTTTTCTCACAGCACTTGATATAATTAAACTTATTAATTTGATGACGGATCCAGAAAGGTTCAAACGACAATCACCAGTGACAACTAGAGACTCACCCGCTGTAAAATGCAGAAGACGTCAGACTTCGGAGTGACTACAGAAGAAGAGACTGCAACCGGCCCATGCGAAAACAAGGATAAAATCTGAAGGGCATTACATGTAGTCACGCAATGCTGATGTTTTTAACATGAACAATTTGAGAACAAAGTATAATTTGCACGGTTTTGCGTGATATGATAAGCGATCGTTAGATTTAATCACCGCGATTTACTGCAATGCTTTTTTCCCTTAGTTGGTCAGAACAAAAGTGGATGTTACTTGTTCAGATTACATTTTCCGGTGAAAATGATCATGTTTGTCATACTTCAAAAGTATAATCTGTGATTCTGAATGCCAATATGAGGCACAACTCACATAAAGTTGATAATTACGCTAATAACTGCAATTACAGATTTCGAACAGAACTGGCGACAAAGAGTAAAAACTACAGACTGCAGCTTTAAGTTAGGATATAAACGAACTACACTAGAGTTGCATGAGTTCAGTGTCACCGCCACTAAGTGTCTGACAACTCTTTCACCCTTTATTTGAAATCTACTACACATTGGAAAGTGTGAGTTAGAATAGTTTGCAAGAGTGTGATTATAAACACGACGAGGCTGTGAAAGTGAACTAGCGAGTAGATGAGTTTGCCTGTTCGTTTAATGTCCCTGACAGCCTCTGCTGTTCCTTTTACCCTTTTTCAAGACACATGAAAGCTTAAAAATCATGAATGGGGAATTACAGATGTATTTCTGTGTCATAGCTTTCAGGCATTTAACCAAAATCCCATCCAGAAAACCTTGACTTTGCGCCGTCCGTGACCATTGATGCCACTCATAGTGCAGACTTTCTTCTTCTCACCCTTTAGTTTTCTTATAATGATTTGATTTAAGAGGACTTTCAGTATCTTGACAGTTCGAGTTCATGCTGTGAACAGAAGCTGTAAAGATCATGTGAAATCTGAGATAAACTAGTATCTTCTGACTCACAGATTCTGCATTTCCTCCCAGCTGTCTGCCGGATCTGGACTGATGGATCTTAATCATTTCTATTCTTCCGTCTCCTCCCCCGGTTTGTTTGTTTTCAGACTCGTCACGGGAAGTTCAGTAGCTGCGGATCTGAGAACATCATGGGAATAAAGCATTAATGACTATGACTCAGTTCCTGACTTGCCAAATCTTTTCCTGTGTGCCGTCATACAATGGATGTTCCTGATTTAGTTGCACTTTATTCAGATGGTCCACTTTAGACATTCTACTAACTATAAGTAACTTTGATGTCAGCTAGCAGTCATTAGAGTATTAATAGACTCTGTTTAATATCTGCTAACACTTTATTCTGATGCTCTCCAACAGACATTCTAGACTATAAGTAACTTTGCAACTACGTCAACTTACAGGTGAAACTCAGCAAAAGTTCATTTATTTCAGTAATTCAACTTAAAAGGTGAAACTAACATATTATATAGACTCATTACATGCAAAGTGAGATATTTCAAGCCTTTATTTGTTATAATTTTGATGATTATGCCTCACAGCTTATGAAAACCTTTCACAATATTCTAATTTTGAATTTGGGGTTTTCATAAAATGTAAGCCATAATCATCAAAATTATAACAAATAAGGCTTGAAATATCTCAGTTTGCATGTAGTCTATATATAATATATTAGTTTCGCCTTTTAAGTTGAATTACTGAAATAAATAAACTTTTGCACCATATTCTAATTTTTCGAGTTTCATCTGTATTCTACTAACCCAAACCTTATAGTCCACTAATACTCTGTAACTTTGCAACTCCTGTACATGTCAACTAACTCTCATTATAGTTAGCAGAGTGTCTAAAGTGGACCATTAAAATGAAATGTTTAACCGGTTGTCACTCTGTGATGATCTCTGAACATTTTGCAAATCCTGCGAGTATACTTCTTGCCTTTTAAGTTAATTGGAAAACTGATAAAAAAAAAAAAAGTTTGTTCCTTTAATCATGCCATAAAGCCAGCCAATCAGATTAGAGCTTGCCAGATCAAGAAAGTGCTTATTTTTTCCATTTAACATAAATCAGATGGTCAGTGAATGTTCAGTGGGTGGTCTGAGCATGACTGGATTCATAACTTTGATCGATTTTAACATCATTAATTCTATAAATGAATGATTCCAGATGCTGCATGAGGTGATGTGTGTGTAGTGTAAAAGTTCACCTTAAATGACTGGTGTGTCATAGCACTGTGAAAGTAAAACAGAGAAGGACTGATCATCGAGGGTGTGAAGAAGCCGCATCATAATGAGTCATTAGTACAGTACTCACTATACTACACACATGTGTCTTTATCAGTATGACGACGCTAACAGTCTCTCTGTTGATCAGTCTTACCTTTTCATTTAAGGAATATATATATATATAGAGAGAGAGAGTTAGAATACAAAATGTGACATTTGTCTAATAAATCCTACATGGTCAAAAAAGCTAGCAGTTGTACAGTAAATAACATTTATTTCAGCAAGTATTGTTACCAAATCTGCCTTTTGGAAGTACATATGGTGCAAACATACAATAGTGAATTAACCTCTTTGTTATGATGATTTTATTTTATTTTTTACTGATACATTTTTTGCCAGTTCTTTCATACCTTTTGTACTCAACATTAACGTGATTTTTTTGTCAAAAAGGTGACACGTCACAATAGTTTTTAAGGTATCAAGTCTGCAAAAATGAAACTAGTGCCTACCTTTAATTTCACCAAGCTGAATGCTCACTAAAAAAAACCACAGTCATCATGTTTTCCGGCCATTTCAAGTTTGATTTTGACATAAAGTGGTGAAATGGCTGAGTTGTTGACTTTTTAATTAGTTTTTCCATTAACGCCATCATTGTCTTTATTCGGGGGAGGCAAGAGAGACTCGGTCTCTCGCTGTAACTTTACCTGCTGCTGTTTGACACTGTTACATTAGAAAAAGAGCGATTTTTAATTTAACATTTTGTAATGTAACTCCCCTGATATAAACCAAGTATTCTCTGCATAACTCATGCCACACTGTTTTTGCTACAGACATGACACTTCAGAATATTTGTTGACTGATGTGCGTTTGCTGTTTCTAAGTGATAAGACTTTGACCAGATTTTCACCTAGTGCACAACAAACACATAAGACACATAAACACATTCGACTTGGGATCCAAGCCACAGAGATCAGAAGATCAGATACTCGAGGGTGGACTCTTTAGCCAGTAAACAACCACCGGGAACACCCTAGCAACCACATAACAGTGCAATCAAAACACTTCTCAGAACCGCTTAGCAACGCCCGAACTACCGCCCACAACACCCTAGCATCTTGCCAGCGAGTCATACACCACCCATGCTTTCTTCAGAAAACGAAAAACCTTGTTGTTTCATGATATAATAGTCACTAATCTATTTCTCACACAGAAACCAATTAAAGTTCTTATTTGAAATGGCTTGTAACCTTTGACTCAAAAAGGTCAAAATCACAGCCTCTTTTTTTTCTCTTTTTTTTAAATAAAAAACGCAATTGAATTTTTTGAAAAATCATTTTGCATCATGTTTGGAGAGTCTGTCTGATCTGTTTGTAGACTGCAAAAAAATTATTATTTTTCCTCAGTATTTTTGTCTTGGTTTGCAGAAAAAAACTATTTAAACGTTCTTAAATCAAGATTGCTTGAGAGGTTTGAGAGTCTTCTTTTCTGAAAAATATATCAAAATAATTGAGTTTGTGCTTAAAACATGGAAATATATATATAAATATTAGTGCTGTCAAATCGATTAATCGCATCTAACATAAAAGTTTGTGTATGCACACCATAGACTGTAAAAAAAGCACACACACACACATTTACAATCTTTGTTAGATGCGATTAATCAATTTGACAGCACTAATATATATATATATATATATATAAATATTTTACACATTATATATTTACAAACTTTGTTAGGTGTGTGTGAAATGGCTGATGAATATGGTGACGTACATCTGGAATATATAGGCTACATACATACATACAGTACATACATACATGTTTACATACATATCTACACACACACACATATATATATAGTATTTATATAGTCATTTTCCATCCCAAGTAAATGTATCTTGATTAAACTATGCTTAGATATTTGTAATAAAAAACACTAAGTTAGGAAATTATTGTTTGCAGTGTACTTGATCATCCAGTGAATGTGATGTGTGCAGTTGTTGGAGATCACTGAACTGATGGTGCATTCCTGTCATGGTTTCTGTCGGTTCTCTCCCACACACACACACACACGCTCTGATCTTCCTCAGGGGTCAGTGTGTGTCTCCTCTGAGCTCTGGCCCCTCACTGCCCTCACATGCAGTGCTGTGGGAATCATCTGAGCAGTTATGAGAGGCATGCGGTGGAGAGGAAGCAGTGGTTTAGTGAGTCAGCGCTCATGAATCGTTCCGTTCCATTGGCCTTTGTCTCTCTTTAGCTCTTTGAGTCATCTAGATCCCTGTGGTCCTGTGAGATGGGTGTGTGTGTGTGTGTGTGAGGGGGAGGAAAGCTTGCGTTCCTCTGTTTCTGGTCCATTTGTTCTGCCGCTGTATTGTTCATTGCTGTAAGTGCGACTGTCAAGAGAAGGATGGTAAGTCAATATCTAATCAATACTTGGAGCAGGAATGGGCATTAACTCATGACACACAGATGCGGAGGGATGTTTATGGATGTGTCTTTATTGTGTTTATAAGAAATTACTGTGTTTATTAAGATAACTGTGCAAAACGTTATATCACGCACCTATAGTTGTGAAATCGAAATCGAGATATTTCACTGTGATAGTAGTACTGGGTTGGCACTTTCCCAAACCGTAAAAACACTTGCAAAGCTTTTGTTGTAAATTGTGCCATAAGGTCTGTGGCGCGCTGACAAATGACAGCACGTGTCATCAATAACGCTTCAATATTGGCCCTGTGCGCCAGTTTGCTAGTTTAAGCGGTTATGAATCTGTTTGTTATATGATTGCAGTGATTCATTACCCAGTCTGAACGGTGCAGACGAACTGGAGTCGCTTAGGGAAGCTTTTGATATTGTTCCACTCCAATGGCAGAAAGCCATCCAGACCTTTTGTTTGTTTTCATTGAATAAGTCAAAGATTTGTTTTATGATCTTGGTGCGTAAATCCTGTAAATGGACTGTCATGCGCTCGTACAAGTGTATTTCAATTTATAAACAATATATCTTCTGGTATAAGTCATCTTTTTATGACTGTATATCTATGCAATACCATGCAATTGTTTTATTTATGTTGTCATCTATCTATCTATCTATCTATCTATCTATCTATCTATCTATCTATCTATCTATCTATCTATCTATCTATCTATAGATCTATCTATCTCTCTCTGTATCTCTCTATCTATCGTTCTATCTATCTATCTATCTATCTATCTATCTATCTATCTATCTATCTATCTATCTATCTATCTATCTATCTAAAAATAGTGTAAATGTGTGATCTTACTAGCTTAACTAGTGTCAAACCAGTGGCGTAGGCAGAAATTGTATTTTGGGTGGGCCAGTGAAAATGTGACTGGGCCTATAGTTTTTCCTAGAAAAAAATGACTTCAATAATAATAATTATTGAAAAATGACTTCAATAATAATTAACATTAATAGACAAACTGAAAGAACAGTTACACCTTTATATTCGGCAAATCATCATGTTCAACCAACAGAGCTCAATAAAGGCTGGACAAAACCAGTAGACAATGTCTATTTTATTCTATTCAGCAGTGCAAATACAGTTCACCCGAAAATAAAGTAAGCTAAAATAATAATATCACAGTTAGATCGGCGGATAAACCCGCGTCAGGCTGACGGGGAGAGAGGGAGCAAGAAGCGGCCGGCGCCAACACCTGACTAGCCTTCTCCTGGGGTAATGAGTCGGAAGAACTGGGCTGGGTGGACTCGGAAGATGAAGGCAGTGGCGTGTCTTCTTCCTCAACTCTTGCTTTTTTTTTTTCAAATAGCACATTAAAGAAAGTTGTTTAGCCATTATTGTGGCGCCGACGCCGTTGAGAGTTTTCCTGTCGGAAC
This sequence comes from Rhinichthys klamathensis goyatoka, assembly GCF_029890125.1. Taxonomy (NCBI): domain Eukaryota; kingdom Metazoa; phylum Chordata; class Actinopteri; order Cypriniformes; family Leuciscidae; genus Rhinichthys; species Rhinichthys klamathensis. The sequence continues at coordinate 2,011,561 of NW_026606615.1, forward strand.
CCCCAGCAACCATAGCAACCAATAACGTTCCGGAGAAAGGCTTTCTACAACTTGCTTCACCAGTTAAATTTTTTTTTTTTTTAAGTTAAGTTTTATTCGGAAAACAAATGAAACACACACAGCAGTCAACAATTAATCAGGTATATATTAATATATTTTCATAAATACATTTGAATAATAAAAATGTATTTTTATCAAACTTGCCTGGGCGGGCCAGTGAGTAATGTGGGCGGGCCAGTGCCGCCCTGGCCCAATACTGGCTACGCCCCTGTGTCAAACTGTTATACTCAGGGGCGGCCTTACCTATGTTTCACCCGTTTCAATTGAAACGGGCCCCGCCCTCCAAGGGGGCCCCAACAGACCAGCAAAATCCCATTCATTTTCTCCATAGGATATTGATTTTCAGCCATAATGTCGAAACCATTCAAGGTAGATTGACCACGAGCTACGAGGTTGTGAAATGAAAGTTTCTGCTCCTTTAAAAGCCACAAGCTACGAAATCAACCTTGTTATTTGCAAAACACTGACGTCTGATTGGTAGAACTCGCGGTTACCATGGCGCCGTTTACCACTCCCGCCAACGGCTTAAGCGATCTGAATAATATCGGTAGTTTATGTATTTATACCTTTGCCTTTTTTGCCGTTAGGTTAAAATGTTATTTTGAGCAGAAAAAGAATTTTAAGAGGAAATGAAACTGAAAAACGAAAGATATCGGACAACAAAAGAAAAGCTTTATTCAGTCTACCAAAAGTGAAGTTACCCTGCGTGAAAGGGCGAGGCTTATTCCATGATATATAATTGTATATAGTTTTAATCAAATAAGGTTGGATTATTTCTATGTTGAGCTGCCTGTTCATGAAGCTGAAAGTGCACGTATACCATTGATGCAAACCAACAGGAATCCTTGCTTTTTCTGCTCTATTATGTTTATGTTTTATGTAGGGCCCCATATTAGTTATTGAAACGGGCCCCCAGATGCTTAAGGCCGCCACTGGTTATACTTTATATTATGTTGTCCCTCAGATAGAAAAGGAAGTATGTGTGACCTTCTTCATTTCCCAGAGACCCTTTGGATTTTTCCCAGCACAGTGTGGGAAAGCGTCTCTCCTCTGGTCTATCTTTAGCTGCTTCACTGTAGTCCATTGAGACAAACACTGGCTAAGTCCCAGTTCGTATGCTAGCCATACTACAAAGATTTCAAACTGTGCATTCCTAATCAAAGTATGTAGAAAATAGTATGCACACACCGTGTATTTTCAAATTGTGGATTTAAGCTTTCCTTTTTTTTTTTACTAATATTACCCACAATCCCTTGTGCCACAGAAGTGGACCAGGTTGTGATGGTTTTTCATTGACAAATTGTCAAGAAATGCAAAGCCAAAGTGAACAAATATGAACTTAAACATATTTAGGATAATACACCTTAATTGAATAATTCTATAATACTAATAATATGATACTATAATAATACTTATATGGTGGGTTCATGTCCTTCTGGGAAGTTCGAATTTACGAGGTGTTTAAGTCATGTTTATGCTGTCAGGTGCTGTGTTCAAGTCACTTTCATCAGTAAGATGGCGGTGTACCTTCTTTTAAATCACACACACACACACACACACACACACACACACACACACACACACACACACACACACACACACACACACACACACACACACACACACACACACACACACACACACACACACACACACACACACACACACACAAAACAGCAAGGTTTTTAACTTTACTTTTAGAAAATGCCATCATATTTTGTGCAGGAAATTAGCTTACTTTGTTGTAGATAGAAAAGCCTGACAATGCCATTGCTAGCTGTCAAACATCTGATCTAACATAGAAGTTTGTGTTTATATAATATGTGTGTACATATATAATATGATATATATTAAATGTATAATATAATACAATACATATATAATATAATGCAATACAATACATACATTCAAAAGACAACTGAAAACTCATCTCTTCCGTGAGCACTTAACTATATATATATATATATATATATATATATATATATATATATATATATATATATATATATATATATATTAAAAAAAAAAAGTAAAACCTTTGCTTTTTCCTTAAAGGGGTCATATAATGCCATTTTTGTACAAGCTAATATGATTCTTTAGGGTCTAAATTAAAAGTTTGTAATATACTTTAATAAAAAATTCTCATTAGTATTGTAAGAAAACACTTATTTTACCTGGTCAAAAACAGCTCTGTTTTCAGCACGCCGTTTCAGTGCATATGCCTTTAAATGATCATGAGCTTTGCTCACCCCGCCTCTCTGTTCTGTGCGTACACCGTTTGTAACACAATAACACAATAACCATAACGCGTTGTTCAGTATAAACGTGGAATTATGAATTATATTGAGAACGTCATACATAGAAAACATGCCGTAATGTACCCTGAGTGTAAACCTTAGACGCATTCGTTGTGAAGCGTGCAGCTAGCGATTTGCAAAGATTAATATATTAATATAAAGTTTAATAAAACGTTTCACTCACTTCCGTTCTTCTGGAGGTTCAGCAGGAACACGAATATCTGGTACCGATCCTTTATTCATGGCAGCTTCTTAGCAAATCCAGCTTTATACTGTCCCTCGTTTATAAAGCAGTCTGGTGTGAAATGATTCGCGCAAACATGAGAGCATTGACGTTGCTCGTGGGGAATATTCCCTTCGAAAACAAACACAGCCACTGCGTCTTCAGAGGTTCGGATTTAGGAACATTAAAATGACTGCTGTGTTCGTTATTACACCCAAGAACAGAACACCACAATCGCTTAGACGCCATTCTGCTCATAGACAGTGCTCCAGCATATCAACAATGACCGTGCCGGTCCGCGCAGACTATGATTGACAGCTCTCACGAGCGAGGGCGGGTCTGTGTTGAAACGCTCCCGTCAATCAACAATCGTGGGAGGGGCGTCCGTTTTATTGACGTCACAAAAACGAACGGCTTGATTTGAGGCAGGGGAAAACATATAAGGAGATTAAAACAAAACCACTGGATGGATTTTTATCATTATATGATGTTTGTGTACAGGCACTGCCAACACACATTTCAGTACAATCAACTTGTAAAAGTGCATGTACCATTATATGATCCCTTTAATACTCCCTTGTCTGGCTTCTGCTACTCTGAGAAATGCCTGCACTTTGTATTTTGAGCACTTCTTGCGTCGTTTTTGCCTCTTCACGATGACTCACTTTAATTTAGTCCTAATTTGTAAGTCGCTTTGGTTAAAAGCGTCTGCTAAATGACTAAATGTAAATATGTTTATGTGTGTGTGTAGTGTACATGCATACATAAATATATACAGTATATATTACATATACACACGTATATATAATATAAACACAAACGTGTATGCTAGATGCGATTAATCGATTTGACAGCACTAATTCCGCCATGTTTTTCACCAACTCGAAAGATCGGGACTTAGAGAAAACCCAGAGCTTCCACTCATGAATACCATCTTTCCAACATGACTTGAACGCACCAATACTATGCACTACCGTCTATGTTATAAGGTTATTTAGTCATTCAACATCGGAGTTAGCCTGGTTAAAACCAGACCATTATCAGTTGTAACTGAGTTATGGTCTGGCAAAGCGTCATAGACAAATCATTTCCAGAGGGGCGTCACCAACGGACGTCGCGGATAGACCTAAACCCAATCAGAGCGATGAAGGAGATGACGTATGCAGAGCGGCGGAGAAACATCTCCGAGTGTTGTTCTTTGCTCGGTTTTTAACAAAAAGGAAACGTTCAAATCGCGTAAAACAGACGCGATAGCTGATTCGAACAAGTGATGTTCGACGGCGGCATCCATCTTTGTAATGTAGGCTACAAAATCTGCTTCAAAATCCCAGCGCTGTCGTCATCGTGTAAAGCCCGCCCCAACGCTTCTGATTGGTGCCGCGATTTCGACGGATTGGAAATGGGCTTGAATGAGCTCTTTGCCAGACTAACTTTCAGAGCAAATCTAAATTTGCCGGAAGTTGTCTGGGTTTTAAAATCCTGTTAAAAGTCTGTTAGCCCCTAAAAATCCACACTAGTGCACATTAGTGCATAAGAATTGGGACGCACCTAAACAGTACTCAACAAATTGGTATGAAGATGCATATTTTATGCATGTATGTTCCTCGCATATTATTTTACAGCATTCTCATTACATGCAAGTATGTGAGATTAGAGAGCACATGCAGCTTGATGCAAAGCACTTTTTGCAGAAGTGTGAGGTCTTGTTTTGATATGGCCATGATGCAGAGTAAGTCCTTCATGGAGACATGTACCCCACACTAGTGTACCATTTACAGTAAGTGGAGAGCGTCAGAACTGATAGCGTAAACCACTGGCTCCAGGGAGCATGATGCATGAGCACTGCGTGGGGTGCTTGACAGAGATGAGTCAGCAGTCTTACCAAGCAAAAAAAAACAATTAGTCTTAAACGTTAATCTTGATCTAGAGCGTAACATTCTCATAGACTGATGATACTCGGAGAGGTTTCAACTATATAGCATCTCAAGTGAGAACATTTTATTGCAGGTTTGTTTTGCGATTTATTTTTCTTTAATAGAAGGTTAAGACTTCTATATGTGTGTACATGTATAATATAGTCTAAATGTATATGCATCCTATTTTACATTGCATTGTTGCATGTGTACATCATATTATTTGTGTATTTATGGATGCATTTTGCTTCTGCGTGAATTGCTTATAATTTTAAAGACTTTGCAGCACTTAGTACGTGGACGGTAAAGACTCAGATTTACTTGTATGTGTTGCGTTTAGCATTTAGCATAATATATGTATTCATTTTGCATAGTTAATATAATGCATATTTTCTAATTAAATCTGTCAATGAATGAAATTATGCTTTCACTTGATAGCATTCTGGGCCACGTCATTTATGACCGCTACAATTTACACACGTCATTTATTGACCGCTGTTGCCTTTTGATATTATATAGTGAAGATTGATATTTTATGCAACACAAATATGAGCATTGATATTAAGTGCACAGCACAGCATAAAAGATGAATTATTCTGACCTCACCAGCAAGAAAGAATTTGTTAGTCATTCAAATTTCTATTTTGAAAATAGAAATGTTATATGCAAATGTTATATGATGATGATGATACATTTTATTCATATTGTGCTTTTCTCCAACCCAAAGCATTATATATTCCCGGTAACGTTTTACAATAAGCTAACATTAGTTAACATGAACTAACAATATTTCTACAGCATTTATTAATCTGTTAATGTTAATTTCAATATTTACTAATAGATTATTAAAATCATTGGTAACACTTAACAATAAGGTTCATTAGTTAACATTAGTTATTGTATTAACTAACAATGAGCAATACATATTTATTAATCGTTGTTAACGTTAGTTAATAAAAATACAGCTGTTCATTGTTTGTTCATGTTAGTTCACAGTGCATTAACTAATGTTAACAAATACAACTTTTTATTTTAATAATATATTAGTAAATGTTGAAATGAATATGAACTAAGATTAATAAATGCTGTAGAAGTAGTTCTTGTTAACTAATAAACCTTATTGTAAATCATTTGTTAACATTAGTTCATACACTGTGAACTAACATGAGCAAACAATGCATGACTGTATTTTTATTAATAATATTAACAAATGAGACCTTATTGTACAGTGTCACTATTTTCTAGTTAATGTCTCACAGTGTTTATGTCTGGACAGAATCTGCTGATATTTTTGGTTAACGTGACGTGATGAAAAGTTTATACGAGTTGTTATGATTTCTGGTAAAGATGACGTTGTGCTGGCAAAATGTCACTTTAATGTCACAGGAAAAGGACTTGTATTAGTTGTTTGAGTAGAATCAGGAGTCAAATGACTCTAAAATTGCCTATTTGATCATCCGAGCTTGGTTTCAGTTCGCTTTCCCGTCATACCAAACTAACCGAATTACGAATGGTGAAATGTTTGTGAAATGGTTTAGTCATTTCGTTTGGTGCCTGTTTTTAGTAGTAAGATTCAGCACATTTTTTTTTTTTTTTTTTTTGAAGGGTGCAAAGAGTAGGTTTGCTGATGCATGATGTCAGATGCTCATAGGGCGCAGCGTGGTCCCGGCCGGGCCTCCGGTTACTCCAGCTTTTAGTCAGCACTCTCAAGCTTGCAGATTATAAGTGCGTTAACTCTTTGCTTATCGCCAGTCCATCGTGGGCAAGGCATCTCACACATTTCCAACGATGTTATATAAACTTACAGTCTAAAAAAATCACGATTTTACATCACATAGTGACCCGACACAGAATCAAAAGTGTTTATCACAAAAAAAAAGTTACAAATATGTGGTGATACTATACAATAAGGTCTCATTTGTTAACTTTAGTTAATGCATTAGCTAACATGAACTAACAATGAGCAATATCTATTTTTAAAGCATCGTTTAAAGATCTAATTGTTCATGTTAGTTCACAGTGCATTAACTTTTTGAACAAGTTTTGATTTTAATAATGTATTAGTAAATGTTAAAATTAACATTTAAGTTTAATAAATGGTGTACAAGTATTGTTCATTGTTAGACTAATGTAGTGAACTAATGTTTACAACTGAAACCTTATTGTAAAGTGTTACCATAAATGTATCCACTATTTAAACTTATGAATATTATCATGAACTGCAAACTAAAATACTACTAAAATAAGTTTAAGTTATTGACAAACACACATGGAAAGTGTTTTCTCCCCACATTTGATACGTATTTTTATTTTGCTATCTGATTATGCAGGATTATCTGGTTAGTTATATTTTTAATAGCTGTAATTAGCATTGTTGATTCTTTGCTGTTGGTGACTCTTATCAGAATAGACCTGTGACTTAATTTTGGGTTACATAAAATTATATCTTTTTTTTAGCCGGTGTGTTTTTGTATTTAAAGGGCTGATGTAAAGATGTTTTCTGCCGATCGAGATGGTGATATTCATCCGTCTTCTCTAAGCTCGGGCGGTTCAGAGAAGAGAGCTGTGATGGGAATAATAATGACTCACTATTAGTACAATATTAGTTTGGGCTCAGATAACATGCTTAAAATATTGTCTTTTCAAGCAGAAATTATTTTCAAATAATTTCTCTCTTCAGATATCTTAATGTGCACAGTTAAAGTCATTTACTTAAAAATTAAGTGTCATCATTTACTCACCCTCAGGGTTTTTGAAACTTTTTTTTTTATATACAGAATTATTCTATACATTGAATACCGAATACATATAACAAAAAAATGTTTTATGACATGTCTTTATCCTTTGTGGAGATTAACAGCCCCTGATTCACTATCATTGTATACAAATGTGCAGCTTAGAAATTCTACTAAATGTCTCATTTTGTATCCTATGGAAGATATTAAATTAATTTATTTTCTTTAGCCTGTATACTGTTGTTTCAAAGTTTGGGGTCAGTATTTTTTTTTAAATGTTATTTAAATAAGTCTCTTATACTCAAAAGACTGCATTCATTTGAGAAAAAAACAACAACAGTAAAAATGTTAATATTGTTATTGTAATATATTTTAAAATGTAATTTATTCCTGAATTTTCTGCATCATTACTCCAGTCTTCAGTGTCACATGATCCTTCAGAAATCACTCTAATATGATGATTTGCTGCTCAAGAAACATTTCTGATTATTATCAATGCTGAAAACATGTGCCTGCTTCATATTTTTTTTTGGAAACTGTGATATATTTTTTAATTTCAGGATTCTTTGATGAATAGTAATCTAAAAAGAACAGCATTTATTAGAAATATAATTTTTTGTAACATCATTAAAGTCTACTTTTGGTTAATTGAATTCATCTGTGCTGCATAAAAGCATTAATTTCTTTCTTTTTAAAAAAAAATCTTACTGAGCCCAAACATTTGAAAGGTAGTGTACATTTTGAGAATGAAAATCATTGTAAACTATCAACTTAATTCTGCTCAGTTCTCAAAAATAGCAACAGTATAATTGGCTGATCAATCTGACAAATCTGAAGTGATTTTTTTACTCAAACAGTGACCGCTACGCACGTGTACGACTACTCGTGTGGTTATTAGTCATTTTCCCCTTTACAAGTCTTAAATCAGTAGACCCTGTCTGTGTGACTAAACTCAAGAAGGCTATCTATCTACTATACATATTTTAACTGCCATTTAAAAAAAAAAAAAAAATGACATCACACATCCAGTAATTATTTTGGGCACATAGAGACTCACACTATCTTGTTATTTATTAAATATTTATTGTTGATTCACAGTGTCACATGATCAGGCCTGACCACTCTCCTTGTTTGATTGCTGTAGTCTCCGCCCACTCCTCCTCCTCCACCAATGAGAACACAGCAGTGCTTGTTGACAGAGCTCTAGTGCACAGGAGGTTTTAAAGCTAAAGCTGGAAGATGGTCGAAACACATGCTATTTCAAATCTTTATTTTTCCTCATTGCTCTAAGGTAATATAATGTTTTTTTGATCTTCCACAACTTCTGTGGTTAAATTAAAAACTTTTTTTTAATTTGGGGCTCTACGTTAGGCTTAAGAGCAAACAAAATAACAAAGCAAAAAAAAAAAAAACAGAAATAATAACTTGATTTTAAGGCCATTTTCTCTACTTTATTCCCCTCTTGATCAAATCAACTTGAGTGAAAAAGTTTCAAAAACATTATTTTGAATCTTAATTGCAAATGAAAAGGTTTGTTCCAGTTCCACATCATATAAAGAACCGAGTTATGTAAAGTTCGAGCAGTGTCAGCCCGTGTTCATTAATGGCAGTTGTAATACCGTGTTCGTCCAGTTGGTGTCGCCAAACACCTGTTGCTGCAACCTCAGCTCTGTTTTCCTCATCCTGTAATGAAGTTGTTTCGGTGCAGGTAGGCTATATCTCTCTCCCCATATGACACAGATGAGTCATTAGCGTCATTTTGAAACAAAGGGAACTCTCTTTAATATCGGAGTTTCATTTACAAACCTGCAACCTTTAATACTTCTAAAAAAATCACGTTTTTGTTAATGAATACACACACGCACTCACACAGCACAGTTTTCACAGACTGTGATGACGCGGTTGAACGGCATAAGCATCGTAAATCCTTATATTTTCTCTTTTTTTAATGTAGGCTATGTACATTTATAGCTCTATACTTTTATATTATATTACCTTTTCATCAAATGACAAAAAACAACAACTAGTTAAAGTTGCTGTTTAGTGGCTGAGGGAGTGACATTTTCTCTTTTCTGTGTGACTGCCGTTATCAATCTCGCTCTATTTTTTCCTCTTTTTGAAAGTTGTGAAAACAGTGTTGTGGAGGTTTCTTTTAACACTGTAATTCTGTGTAAGCTGAATTTAGAAGAGCACCTGAAATCATTTCCAGTCAGTCCGATTAAATGAAAGCTATTTTGACTTAGTTTTATTCATGGAAAATCAGCATCTATTAAAATGGCACTATATCTCATTTATTTTGATAGTAGGCCTGCTTTGCCTTTAAAAATATTAATCTGGTCTCAGATGTGTTATTTTGGTTTCAGTGCCTCAGTGTTTGCTAACCACATTTTTAAAATATGATTAAATATCCAGATTAACATTAATCCTTAGGTTGGTTTTCATGAATTGCAACACATCAGCAGCTTTTGTTTGCTCATTCATTTACACGTGTTTTTGGAGCTTGATAAGTTGTCATTATCTCATGAATATACACTTAAGACATAATAAATAATATTATATAATATGTTTTATAAAGCATGGAGATATTTCAACCTCTGACTCATTGACTTTCATAGGTGTAATCTAATTTATTCTGATTTATTCAGTCATTTATACAAATTTTGCTGATGAATTAAACTAGTTAATTTTGGTGTTGTTATCACATAAAGCGGTTTTATGTGTAGGATAGTTTAGACTACTGGAATGGAGGTTTTCATTTCAAAGGCCTTTTACCTCTTTATCTTTGTTTATGTGTCGTTGTATAACCGAATTACAAGGGTAATTTGCATTTTCAGTCTGATCCTCCGAGGGCGTTTATTTCCTGAGCTACACCTCTTATCTAAAACCTCTCAAATTCTCTGTCATGTGTCAGCTTTTTCTTTCTTTTTTTTTTAGCTTAAATGTGTTAACACCAAAATAGATTTAAGCCAATATGCTGGGAAGAAAAAGTAGTAACTGGCTTTAAATCTACATCACAAACATAATTTATTTATATTTCAAATCAAAGTACATTATTTCTGACATGACATACTGATTACATTTTAGGTAACATTTTAAGGTGTCATTGTTACAGTGTAATTATATATTTATGTACTGAGTAATATTAATTAACAGCATGTACTTATTATAGGGTTAGGATTAGGTTGAGGTATAGTTGCAATTATGCATAATTTACTGTTATTACTATGTTAAGTAACGCATGTAACTGCAAAATAAAGTGTTCACCAATTTTATTAAACACATTTTTTTTATGTATATATTTTAAAACTAGCTCTGCTGTTGAAAAACATAAATAAATCGCATGTCAACAAAGGCTGAGAGATAGGCTTTAGAAAGTTTCTTATCTAAAACGAGTGCAAAAAGTGCACGTGCTTAATACACAAAGCCACATAATCAATACGACTTTTAAAGAAACAATCGATGAGAGAAACGCCGCCCGTGCTCAGGTTTCCTCACACAATTACCTCACTGACATTTTGAGTTTCACACACATTGGGCGTTAGAAACGGGTTCAAGAGTCTCCATCTTTACAGCCAACACAAAAACACGTTTAGCATAAACATTTACAACTCAGACTTAATGATTAAGAACTGAATCACATTAGTATTTATCCACTATGCAGTCAATTCTCTAGTATACAGTTGCATAAGAAATATGGAAAGAATTTTCTTGACTATATAAAAACAAGTTAAGATTTGTGATACTTAATTTGGCCACTTTCGACCTGCATTAGAGTTGTTTCTGTGTTCTTCTCACGCAGCCACGGTGTGCCGTTTCCTGTTTGCTGTTACAACATCATGTTTTTTTGGGTTTTTCTTAATGTATCTTATCTTTAGCTGTAACTAATAGCTGTGATTTATAGGAATATCAATAGTACCTGCGGCTGGTTGCCGTGTGCATGTAGGCTGCAGCCTTCGATGACATTCGCACGCTGTGGGAGGATGAAGAAAATGTTTGAATTTCATATGTAAGGGTGTTGTGCTCCATAAGTCGACTATAATTCGATATGGGTTTTCCTGTGAGATTTCGAGTGGACCAACAGCTATAGATAATATCATGACTATTTCAGTATTACTCAGTGGGAACAGTTAAAGGGCGGCATTAAAAGGATCAGCTTCAGATAGAAGATTATCAAATGTTTGTTGTCTACAATTAATAGCTATGGAGGGTGAGTTGCTTGCTCTTGAATTTGCTATTTTAAGATATGCGAGATTGATTTGCTCAGGCTGGATTGACGGATGTTTGAGATGACTGGTGTTGTTTGAGAAGGCGTCTATATAATGAATGTGACTATATTGTTTACTCCTGGTGTTTTTGTTTCAGGGACGTTGATTATGCCTCAGTATATGTGTGCGCGTGCGACCGACCGTTCGTGGTGTGCTTTGAGTGTAAAGGAAGCACTTTGACAGAAGTTCTCTTTGTTCTGAAACATCAATTTGACTGCAATGGCTGATAAAGACTGTAGATCAGTGGTTCTGGTTTTGTTTCATGTCTCTGATTTGTATTCCGTTCTGAAATCGGTTAATAAATGTCCTGAAAATAAAGTATTGGAGTTTATAAACATTGCTATAATCATTCAACATTATGGAAATGTCAATCAAGACAATTTTGGCATCTAAAATACTTTTGAATCTCATGCTCTCGGCAGCCAATGCAAATAATTGCAACAAACCGTGTTTATAGTCACTGCAAATGTCATATTTTAATGCAGGTTGTGTTTTCTTTTACTTTGTTTGCATGTTTGAAGGGATGTCAAGCAACTCGTCTAGGTTGGCATCTAGTTTAAACCGAGTATCAGACATAATTTGATGCACAATCTCCTCGATAAGCCTGTCTAGTTATGCTTGATTTAATGTGTTTAGTTGCATTTTATTATTTCCATTTGTTTTTTTTCCAGCTCTCTGTGATCAAAACAGACCTGTGACCCATTTTCGGCTCGCGACCCATCGGTTACAGCACCAACTCACAAGATGTTTTTTCTTTTTTCTTAAACAGGAAATGGCCACATGACCAGTTTATCACAGCCATTGTCCTTCTCATTGCACCTTGTTTTCAAAGTTTTTATGTCACAGTAAAATGTCTCTGTTGCCTATTGGAGATTTATCAGGGAAATTAAGTACAATATCATCATATTCAGCACAGTAGTTGATTTTCATCACAGAAAGGACAGAGGATTATGCTATTGTACGCATATAACAGCCACATATTGCAACATATTGAATATTGTTGAGTATAAACACGATACTCTGTATTGGCTGCTGAAAGCATGAAATTCAGGATCTCTTATCTTGAGTGGCGTTGTCATAATTTTGCATGTTTATACACTCCAATACTTCATTTTAAGGACATTTACTTTATTTACAGAGAACACCGACCGTAGTACAGATAAGTGCCTCGAGCGCTTGTTTTAAGACGAGTGCATTTCTCCTGTATGCCGCCCCATCATAAGGGAAACTGTGGTATCAAGTTTAGCTCTGTTGATGTGATGTTAGGCTGTTTGGCTTTGTCAGCTTTGTGAAACCGATGCAAGATTTCAGAGCAGCTGTATTTTGGGCTTTTTACTGACAATCTCCTCTCGTGATGGCCTGAAAACTGCCGAGGGCTCCCGAAATTTAGAATATGAAAACAAGATGATGACATAACAGAAGATAAGAGCAGATTGTAGCTCCTGAAAGCCGAGATGCTGTAAAAGAAGTATTGTAAATTGCACACGGCAGAGGTGACGTGAAACTCGAGTTGACTTCCACATGTAGTTATTTGAAAGCGGTCCGATGGCACAATTGTTCTGCTTTGAGCGAGGAAATTGAGCAAGGCCGCTTATTTAAGTAGTGACAAGGAAATACGCTTCGTCGTGCTCGTGCAATTGTGTCCTGAGAACTGCTCTGTCAATACATTTTGTTGCCAAATTATTACATGATGAGCTTTTTTTATTTTTACACTTACTACAAATGCATCACTGGATAACCATGCATGTAATTTAAACTAGATTTTTTATTGATTGCTATTATTCGATAATTGCTATTATACATTTCAATCACTTTGCTAAATGCAGAAATGTAAATGATAAATAAATGCATGCCTATATGTGATTCTATCTGGTCCAAGGCATGCAACATTTAACAGCAATGCATACATAACAAAAGCATACTAAGTGCACATGAATCGACTGGCCTGTGGGTTGTTTGAGAATGTGACTTCTTCAGTTCAATAGCCATCTGTCTGCTTAAGTCCGAGTCAGTCTGTTTGCTATTCATGTTTTTTTTTTTATTCCCTCACTGGAAACTGTCGGGAAGCTCGGCCTATTTCACTGTGACCTTTAACCTTTTATTTGTCTCTTTGAAGAACAGCTGCACTAGTCTTACTGCACGCAACACGGGACTATTTCTGCAGCCTTGGAAAAGCAAAAACTGTTGCCTTTTGTGCATAATGGAATAGACTCTTTGTGTTTGCATTTGCGAGCTGCAATATTGGCATTTGTTTATGTACACCGTGTAGGTTGCATTGTGGGATATATTATCATAGTTATCATTATTCTATATAACATGCATTTTCTGATGCATATTTAATATTAAAAGAGTTTGCTGAGGAAGTAGCGAGAGATAATGGGGAGAGAGATGTGTTTGTGTGCGCGTGGGTTGGTTTTGAATGCACAGATGGCACCAACCAAAAGCATGTTTAAATGTCAGGTTAAAATACCATATCCTCCTCAAAATATAATACGGTCTCGGCCTGAATAAATTGACTTTTTTTTTCTTTCTTTCTCTTTCTCTCTCTCTCTCTCTCTCTCTCTCTCTCTCTCTTTTTTTTAGTGAAAACCACAAGACTTTTCAGTTTTGTTTTTCGGGCGTAATTTGGTTTATCTTTAAGTTCATCATCTTTGTGTTAAGACAAACATTCCAGGAACCTCCACTGAACATCGCCAGTATTATTCAGAAAGTCTCTCGCTCTGGGCTTTATGTTGGGTTTCGTAGCACGCGTCAAACATCTCTTCATAGCTATCAATTTACAGACCGTTCTCCTCTGGTATTACTTGTTTTTTTCTAACGCGCACAGCCGCACACATTTAGAAGCTCAGATTACACTAATGAAGATGATTATGCTTATCCCACGATTAATAGGATCATTCAGATGCATTGGGGTTGCTTTTTGTGTATGGGGTTGTTTTAATTGTTTTTTTTTCAATGGTCCACTTTATAAGTAACTTTGCAACTACATGTCAACTAGAAGTCATTAGAGTATTAGTAGACTGTCCGCTTATACAAGTACATGTTAACTTATACCAACCCGTAACCTAACAGTACACTAATACACTAATGAGAGTTAGTTGACATGTAGTTGCAAAGTATGTCTAAAGTGGACCATTGAAATAAAGTGGATTGTATTGGATTAAGTGATGATCCAGATTCAGAGATGTTGCTTTGTATTCTCAAATTGTATAATATAAGTATCTCTATAAAATATTTCAATTGGTGCTGACATAGAAAAAACATAATATTATAATGATTTAATTTAGTTTTTGTTCAACCTTTATGTCGGCGGAAGGAGCATTTGAAGATTTTCAGTCATTTTCAGGTTAGATATAGCATTAAAAAACTAATTCAATGCCCAAACAAAAACAGATCAATGCCACAAAGCTTCATGTAGACAGTGACACATTTAAATCTGCTCACATCAAGATCTGTCATTAAAAGTTACATTTCGAAAATTCACCTTAGTGGTTTTGTGTAAGTGTATAATGTTCAGTGTGTGATTGTGCATGGCTGTGTGTGTGTGTGTGTGTGCTCCCACCTGTGGTTGTGTGTGCTGCTCTGCTCAGACAGTAGGAGGGCTGCAGACGTTTTAACGGCAGTCTCATAAACGCTCCCGCGTACAGCAAAAAGAACAAAAAACACCCAGCTGCACAAGATGGACACTTTAGTACTTTCTTAAATGTTGCTAAAATTGTTGCCTTTTGTTTTCAATGCTCATTTTTGAGACTTCAACCTGCATTTGCCAAAGGAAATGAGCAGATACCATGCCATCAAAGTTTCCACGTTTACACAAAAAGCCTTGCTTTCACCTAATGACCTTTATGCTGATAAATAAATCACTTATAAATGCAGAAAAGAATCTTTATGGATCTTTCCACATGGGTACAGTCACATCATCTACTCATTCCTGTCCAGTTTCTTTGACTTTTTTGTCATGCCATTTTTAGTTGTCCTTTTAGAGTAGTCAGTGTTGACTACTATAAGAATAATAAGGAATTTAATTATATACTTTGAAAAAGCTTGTGGGTAAGAGTGGATGAGCTGTGCCGAGGGCAGATCCGTGTAGACTGAAAGTTTCAGTATTAATTGTCAGTGTGTAGGTGTAACTTGTTATCAGCAGTCAAAAACAACGTAGGATTTTACTCAAACTATTTGTTTTAGAGTATAGTCATCATCTGCGTTGCTCATCACGCTCCCCGAGCAAATTTTCACGGCGAGTTTTCAGTTAAAACCGTACCAGGTTTTGCCATATGTTAATGCAAGCATGTGTGCAGAAAGAACAGAAGAGTTGGCATGAGAAAGTGCAAATGTGAATAGTGTTATATTATGACACTATATAAAGCACTAAATTGTGTGATGCGCACCACAACAAAATAGAGCTGCTATAAAAGAGAAAAGTGCACATTTGTTTTGATCTTCTTCAGGAAGATCGTCTACACAAGCACTGCCTTTGTGTGTGCAGCACTTCACATTTTAAATGCTGTAAAATGACCAGCGTTTGTCTCTCTCTGGCTTTCACATATTTGTGTAATCTTTTTGTTATTTTCTGCGTCGTAGGACAGGAAAGACAGGAGAGGATTCGACAGTCTGCCCACGACACCACGGAGGCTCATCAAACACACTCCTGCTCTCCTCTCTGCCTCAAATGACTAATTCTGATCAAGTAGAAATGCAGCGTAAACCGTGTGTGTTTTTGTGTCATCTTTAGAGCGTTGTCATAGTTTATTTCGTACCGTGGAAATTGAGATTTTCTATTTTAGGATGTAGGGTCTTGGATCGAGGCTTCGGGCTGTTTTGCTTTCTGAAAAGCGTGATATCTGAACGTGGTTAATTTGTTTCTAAATTGTACATTGTTTTAAGTAAATGTGTGAGCATGTTTTAGTGAGGTATATTGTTTAACATTTATGTCCTTCTAAAGATCGAAAGAAATGCTGTTCTTTGAAAAGTTGTTTACATACATTTTTTTTCTCTCTCTAAAATCATTACTTTCGAATTATTGTGCATGCCTAAATTTCAAGATACATTTGTTTCGTAGTTGTTTTTATATAAATAAATCCTGAAGTCATTTTGAAACTGATGGTTTAGGTGATATTATAGAGACACACAGGGGAAATTTGCCTCTTGCGCATGTTCTCTCACAACAACCCACTCAGTTTCGAATGGAAAAATCTTTAACCTTTTCAGCAAACAACAAATTGTCCTTTAAAAAGTCAGAGAGAGAGATAGATAGATAGAGAGAGAGAGAAGTCTGTTTTTAAGGCCACCGGTGTTTTGAGACAGACATCTTTAGTACAAATTTTGTGATATTCATTTCGGTTATGACTCAGTTTTCTCTCATTTGAAACTACAGATTTTACGACGATCCGCGGACTGATTGAATATTTATTTCGTGAAAATTCAGTTCGAGGTGTCAAATTGAGCTGACGTATTTAGGACATATTTCAGAGATTACAAAACTTATGACTGAATTGTCTGTGCAGCTATATTTAGACTCATAAGTATAGTTTGTTTGTCTGTGATCTGCTGGATTTTAAAATGCTTATTTTGGACTTCTTATTATTCATTAATTTGCTACAATCCAGCTGAACCCAGAATCACTTAATAATAAGTTTCTCCTTCATCCCCTTTTAAAGTGTATTTCACAGCATTTTCCATAAGTTCAGAAGAATTTACTAGAGACGTTTTGTGCTTCTTTTTATGTGACCCATCCAAAACCGAAATATCATTTTAGTTCTAATTCTTGAGCCTAATTTCCACACACATTCATTTAAGACGAGTAGAGTAAAGAGACGATCTAAATGCATTCATTAATTGTCTTTTAAAGTGCTAATTTCGATTCAGTCTACAGTAGGCCTCGTGCTTTGACCTTTTTGTCTCCTTGAGGTCACGTTAATATGAGCGGCAATAGATTTTAAGTGTAAATTGAATATAAATTAAAATTGTGTTTTCTCATAAAGTGTCTCCTCACGAGCACACAGATATTAGCCTCTCACTTCCTGTTCAAACTTTTGTTTACCATTTGAAGGTGCTATTTTTAACCCTCTCGGCAGCAGCCGTTCAGACACTTTCTTACGGTCTGTTTCTCTCCTTGTTGATATTTGTTTTTGCAAATGTAAATTCTCAAGCCGGCTTTGACAAATAATCTTTGACCTCAATTTAGAGAAAAACACACCGCCTCTGAAGTCTGTCAGCTCCCACACGACCTCTAAAACTGACTGAAGACCGTCTGAAGAATAGTTCCTATAACTTTATCAGAACTACGATGAGCTGATATATGAATTTGAAGAAAATAGATTGCAATCTGCTCCGTGTTCCTCAATACAGCACGGCAGACTCGTTCGGTGAACCAGGCGATGGGAAACCGCGTATTGTCTTTCACACGGTCTGACTAACTCCTGTAGTGCTTTGTGGTGAGTTAATTCAGATACTGCACAAATTTGACTCTTAAGATTTAAGGTTTTGTGTCCTTGGTGAAAAAGTGTGTGTCGTAACCTCTCCCTCTCGGTCTCATCCAGATGAGTAAGCGCACATTTTGATCAATATCTGGCAGGAACCTTTGTGCATGAACAAATCACTTGCCTACCCTACGAGACTGATGCTTTTTCACACAGCTCGCCTCTTTCCTCTGCTCACGCTGGAGACGGTTACTAATCACCACTTTCTAAAATTGCAACTCATTTATTAGCCGCCCCCAGAGTAATAGATGTCGTCCCGCGGATGAGATAAAGCCCAGTGCGCTTGTGTCAGCACGTTATTCCCGCCGGTGACACGCATCACATTGTGAGTGCTCAGCAAAGACGCCTGTATTCCCCTCGAGTGTCCACACATTCCCGGTGCTGTGTTCCCGGACACAAAGCGGCATATTTCCTTTTTTTAAAACAAGCCAAACATAAATAGCACGGCATTTATTAATGGACTGGCGCACTTTCAGAACAAAAGATTACAGGAGCCACATTAGCGATGACATGAATCCTGGATCACTTCCTGTTCAAAGTATTTGCAATGTGTGTTATGCATTCTTACTGTCACATGCACAATTATTTTATATGTTGAAACAGGATTTTTGAATTGTAAATGTGAATTATTTTATACATTCGTGCAAGATTGGAGATTCAGAAGGTACACCACTGTTCAAAAGTTTGGGGTCGGGAAGATTTTTTTATTTAGTTATTCAGCAAGAATGCATTCAGTTGATCAAAAGTGACAGTAAAGACGTTTTAAATGTTACAAACGATTCAGAAAATACTGTTCTTTGGGACTTTCTTTTCATCCAAAAATAGCAACGACATTGATCATAATCATAAATGTTTCTTGAGCAGCAAATCAGCATACAAGAATGATTTCTGAAGGATCATGTGACACTGAAGACTGGAGTAATGATGTTGAAAATACAGCTTTGATCACAGGAATAAATTACAGTTTACTATATAATCCTATAGAAAACAGTTATTTTAAATTGTAAAAATATTTCTCAATTTTACTGTATTTTTGATCAAATAGATGCAGATTTGTCGAGCATAAGAATTTTTTTTCAAAAACATAAAATAATACCAACCCCAAACTTTTGACCGGTTGTGTATATCGACTTAATATAGTGCGTTGTGTCTAACAATGGATGTGATTAATTTCATGTCACACCTGTTACTATATTATATTTTTCAGTATGGGGGAGGTAACTGGTTTAGCTATTGGCTCACTTGATTTAAAACAATAATAAATCAAAATGCATATGGTTTTGCATTCACTTATCTACTTCTACACGGTCTCTCCTCTGGCCATCTAAGGCACATCCACGTGGACCGAATGAATGATTAATGATTGAAAGCAACAGAAAATGTATAAGCTTGTTTTAAAATACGGCATTAATCAGTGCGGGCCGACGCCGAGACTCTTGTTTGCACTGGGATCTTTAAAGAATAACCACAACGAGAAATAGAGACATTAATCTCACTCAGGCATCAATTAACAAGTCAACGACTCGCTCGCCAGTAACCGGCAGTTTCATGAATATTTAATGGAGAGGGACGGTTTGTTGTTGAAGGGTGTGAGTGCTGGCAGCAGGAGTTTCTCGTAACCTCACATTGTTCTTAATGGGATGTATGTGCATTTTGGGCGTATTGTTGTTGAAACTGCTGTAAAAAACATCTGAACCTGAATATTTTAATTCAAGTTTGTGTCTTTAATAGCACGTGCAACAGCAAGCAGGTGTCACACCTAACTATACTGTGCATCTGCATCCAGGATCCATCTGTTTTACAATGATTCTTTGATAATACTTTAAATCACACCCATAATTTGACCACATGGATAGTTGTGTATATTGTGTTTTTGCATGTGTGGGCCATCGACTCTCTCAGTGTGTGTGTGAAAGTATCTAGGCGCACTCGACTGCAGTGTCGGGTTTCACATCAGGCCCTGAGAGAGCTTTTCTGGCTGTTATCTCTTTAGTCACGAGCAGCGCCGCCGCCGTCCCCTCCAGCTCTGACAGAGAGAGACCTCTCCTTCACTCCTACACACACGCTTCCTCACGCCAGACTCACACTCTTACTTTGTCATTGTTCTGAATTAACACAACACCCGAGGTCAGGGTTACCGCTCTTTCATAGATCAGCAGACTGAATATAGTTTGCCGTGCATGTTTTATTTATGTAAAACTTGTTTTTGAATATGTATAGCAGCTCAGATCATTCGGTCTCAGGAAAACTCAGATTGAGTTTTTTGTTTTAATTGAAATATTTAGTATCTTTGCAACTTCTGACCACAGTTGATTTCTTCTGAAACTACTTTCTTCTGAGATTATTGGTTTTTTTTTATCAAGGCAAACAACAGAAGCTCTAGAAAAAGTCTAGATTTGTTCTACCGTTTTGTCTCAGTTACGGAGGCCCTAAAGGGACATGGTGATGGTGGTATAGAGAAAAAAATATATGTGAAGGGAAAAAATATGACAGGGAGGAAAAATTATAGGTCATTGCTTTTGCGTTCCCCCGAGAAACTTTGCGTTCGCAAAGAGCTCAAAAGGTTTTGCGAACGATCGCAAAGTTTCTCTGGGGAACGCAAAACATTTGCGATAGAACGCAAAAGCATTCATATCACTGTAGTAAGTGATCAGTTGACTTAACTTAAAAAAGTGAGTAAATCCGACCATTCACATAACTTAATTTTTTTATTTTGCATGAAGTTTATTTACTTAATTTTAAGGCAATGGATTTCCTCACTTTTTTTAAGTTAAGTCAACTGATCCCTTTTTTCTTTCTTTTTTTCCTCCCATCTCATATTTATTTTCCACCTTCCTTTCCCTTTGGGGCGTAGAAGTTTGTGATTTGTAGTTTTTCGGTAGACATTTGGCTTTCTTTTAAATATGACATTTTTTTTAAATATTTTGATTATTTAAATGTAATTAAAATAAATGGATTTATTTTAATAATTTTACATTTTTATTTATTTAAATGTTATTTAATTTAAATATTTTAATTACTTTTTATGATTATTTATATAATGGTATATAATTAATTTATCTATTTTAATTATTTACATATTTTTAATTAATTTATTTGAATTTATTTTTATTTTGATAGCGTGTTTCGACTCTTTCCTTTTGTGTCGTCATGTCTCATGTATTTTTCAAGAATGTGGGCTTTAAAAAAAAAGTGAGTAAATCCGACCATTCACATAACTTAAAATTATTAAGTAAATAAACTTCATGCGAAATTAAATTAAGTTATGTGAATGGTCGGATTTACTCACTTTTTTTTTGTTTTTTAGTAGACATTTGACTTTCTTTTAAATATGACATTTATTTAAATGTTTATGCTGTAATTTAATTTAATTACTTTTACATTTTTATTTATTTAAATGTTATTTAATTTAAATATTTTAATTACTTTTTATGATTATTTATATAATGGTATATAATAAATTTATCTATTTTAATTATTTACATATTTTTAATTAATTAATTTGAATTTATTTTTATTTTGATAGCGTGTTTCGACTCTTTCCTTTTGTGTCGTCATGTCTCATGTATTTTTCAAGGATGTGGGCTTTTAAACGTTTCTCAGCTATTAACCTACAAAGTGCTTGGTATCAATGGCTTTTGTTCAGGGGGACTAACAGAAGACCATGTGGTTTAAGTTGAGAAGGAGACAGCCGCTGTTTAGCCATGCATAATGCAAATTAAACAGTGTGTGGGTTAATTTGTATTTGTTTTTGACATCATTTACTAGAACAGGTTGCACCTCTGCGATTGCCGCAAACTTTTTGTTTTTGCCACCTTGTGTGATGCGATTCTCGAAAAACAGTTTGATGCAAATGTGTTCAGACCCTAGTTTTTACTATGCAAAAAAAAAAAAAAGTTACAGTTACTCACAGGTAAAAAAGCATACATTTACTACAACATAATCAGTTATTAATATTTAGTTGTTTTTGCATGTGTTCATAATTTCTTTGGCCAAATATCATGTCATTTGCCATGTTTTATTGCGTTATCACCTCAAATAAAACTATCGACTCAAAGCACAACTATCCATAACATGCTTACAAAATCTTCAACACGTTTTAATAATATTTGAATAAAGGGAGAAGATTATGACTTTGGGCCACTACTGTATGACAACAAGTAAACATCGGAGAAACATCTGACGTAACCCAAAGCAATACATTTTTTTTCTCAAGGCAATTCTCTCTTTTTGTGTGTGCTGAGGTTAACTAGATTATCATCTCAAAGCCATAATCATTTTTTATGTAAATCCTAGTCATAAAACATGTCAGGTGGGATTATTTCTATACGTGCTGACGTGACACATTAGACTACTTGTAACATGAGGTTCAAGTATTGTGTTCCTCAAAACCGAACGTGTGCACATGCAGGGCTAAATGTGCAAAATGATCGCATTGGTCAAATAATGTGGGTTTCCTTTGGCCTTCCAAAGCAAACAAGATCAACTATATATTCTAAAACTCTGATCAGTGTCGGTCATCATCTTGTGTCTGTGTGTAATGAAGTCCGCCCGCTCGCTCTGGGAACAAAGAGACTTCTCTCACTCATGAGTCGCTCTGTATCAGGGAGGAGGGGGAGGAAAAGAAAACACACACACACACACAAACACACACACACAGCAGAAACGGGGGCTGTTGAGGGCACTGCCTCGGGCCCTGAAACCTCAGCCCTGCTATTACTGCACGTCTGCAGAGAAACGCTCACAGACAGGTGCTCCCTCCTGACGTTCACTTTAATAGCTGTGATTCGGGAAGCTTGTTGAGCTCGGTTCACTGAAGTGTGTGTTGTTTTTGTGCAGGTCAGGCCGAGGAGATGCTGAAAGTGACTGTGCTCCTGCAGATTTGGCGTCAGACGTGGACAGAAGCTCTTGAGGTCAGCCGTTCACTGAGCACAAACTGTTTATGCTGCCTTCAGGTCCTGCTGGGACGGTCCTGCTTAAAGAGCTCGGAAGGCCTAATTATGATGTGATGTGCGCAAAGTGATTTGGATTGGAAAAAAAGGTGTCTATAACTTGCTCACAAAGCATTTTTAGTCCCACTTCAACTAAATGTGATTTATGCTGTATTTTATGTGTTTTATCATTCTTGTGCAACTACAAAGATTTTTTTTTTCTTAATCAGAAAATGTTTATAAATTAGTTTTACATTTAATTAACATTGACTGTTATAATTTACACTATGATCAATAGAGCATAACAATGACCCATACTTGGTTCCAAAAGTATTTTTCACATTCATTTTCTCATTCTTTTATTTATCAACCAAATTCTTTAAAACATATGCGTTTTAAACCATGAACCAAAACAACCAGCTCAGAGATGAATCACAAACATTACCACAATAATGACAATCTGAGAAAAAGGCAAAGATGGTGTACTTTCAATTTATGAGGAAATTATCTACTCGCAAAATATAATAGTCATTCATTACAGATCTTATAATGGTAATTTACTGTGTCATTTATATTAAGTATAGCAAAATTTGGTAACACTTTACTTAGTCTTTATATATAATGTATTATAAAAGTATTTTAAAGCATTAATTATGCTTCATGGATAATAGTAACCACAGTCATAATACATTGTAACATTTATGTCACACCTTTGTCATGTTTTTTAACGCATTATACTTTCTAAACCACCAATTTCAGATGTAACAAGGAATCTGCAAATATTACAGTGTATTTTAACTTTGGTTACAATTATTTACGAAAAGATGTAATGTATTATAACGTACATTATGGAATGCCTTAAATACATACATCAAGGCTTTAAGAATTTCTTATATATATTAGGGCTGTCAAACGCTTAATCACGATTAATCGCATCCAGAATAAAAGTTTGTGTTTACATAATATATGTGTGTGTACTGTGTATAATTATTTTGTTTATAAATGCACACATGTATATATTTAAGAAAAATCTGTTATTTATATATAAAATGTTTATATTTATATAAAATATACATTATATATAGGCTACATTCAGTCTATATACAGTATATACATGCAAATATTTCTTAAATACACATGCATGTGTGAGTATTTATGTATTAAAAATAATTATACACAGTACACACACATATACTATGTAAACACAAACTTTTATTTTGGATGCGATTAATCGCTTGACAGCCCTAATATATACATACATACAGTAGTGGCCAAAAGTGATGTCCAGCCTAGGAAAATTGACGACATCAGCTTTTATATAAACATCATCAATTTTGGTAACACTTTAGTTTAGGGTCCAATTCTCACTATTAACTTCTGTTCTGCATGACCATATTCTACATCCCATAATCCTAGTACCCAATACCTAAACTTAACAACTACCTTACTACCTATTAATAAGCAGTAATTAGGGAAAAGGGAGTAGTTTAATGTTTATTGGGGAAAAGTTGTAGTTAATAGTGAGAATTTGACCCTAAACTAAAGTGTGACCCAAATGTGCTTTGAGTCAATTGTTTTATTTGTGATAACGCAATGAAACATGCTAAATTGTGTGGATATCGGAGATCAAATAACTGATTATTGAATATCGAACTGAATATTAAATATTTTGAATATTAAAAAAACATATTTTGATGATTTTATCATGCTTGTAGGGTCATTAAAAACAAATATCCCCTATAGACATCACTTTTGGCCACTATATATATATATATAGTTTGAGAGTGTTTGATTAATTGCGTAATTTTGCAATACTTTGTGAGAGTGGAATGGTCACTTTCTCCCAAAAATAGCATTGAAATCATTGATTTGTGACTTCTACACAAGACGTGTCTTTTCAAAGAAAAGGTTTATACATTATGGCTAAAAATCTATTTGATTGTTTATGCATTATCACTTCAACTCTATGGAGAAAACGAATGGGATTGTACTTGCGGAAGTCGTTTCGGCTTGTGTTTTTTTTTTATTGACACAAACCAAACTGGAAAAATCCCAAGTTTCTCATTACTGATCACGAAATCATGGCGAATACGATCATTCGGACGTGACTTGAAGGCAGTCCGCTTTATTTATGTTCATGCTAAACTACAGTGGACTTCAGCGCTGCCAAACTAGCTGAAGCATTGTTGATGCAGAGTAATGTAACACGAACACTTATCACTCAATAAATGTTTCCCTGAAAAACAAGATCAGTTTGACATTTGTCTTTTTCTGTGGTCAGACGTTGTGACTGTTTATTTTAACGGTGTGTTTACGTTGAGCTGTCCTCCTACGATCTGTCTGCCAGTCTCGAACAGTGGTTGAGTTGTGGTTTAGATGCGCGCAGTGCATTCCCAGAGTCTGTGTGTGTGTGAGGACACGTGTAACGCTCTCAAATGTCACACACATGAGATGCGTGCTTAGTGTTATTGACATACAAAAACTGCCTGTTTGAAACATTTCTACAGTTTATGCCATTGCATTGATTCTGGGAGGATGCATTTCCCGCGTATGATTACGACGAGTGCTTCCTATTAATAGATTTGTTTTTGTTCACCAGCAGGGAGAATATGTTGGATTAATAAGTAAATTATGGTACAACTAATTGTGCAGTGATATTTAAGGTTGTACTCATTATTTATAATTTACTTGTGCAAGTACAAATGCAAAATGTCTTTTTTGATTGCAGAAAAGTGTGTGTAGTGCATGCAGCGCTTTAGTTTGGAGTATGCAGATGTCAAATTGTGTCCTGCCACTAATAACACTAATGGGTGTCAGTTAAATCAGGCGGTTGAATCATGAGTTTTGCATAAATTGTAAAAGTCAGATTCTGACTGATAAGTCAGTTAAGGTCAACACAATTTTAGTGATAGATTCAGAGTGAGTCATTGTTTTTTAAAATAAGAACAGTGTCACTGGTTGCTAATCAGCGGTCGGTAACACACTAAAACATATTACATGTGTAGATGAAGGAAAAGTGTTGAGAAGGCTAATTATGTGATTTGTAATTTCAACAATGTGTTTTTTTTTTTCTTTTGAAGGTTTTCTTGACTCCTTTATTAGCTTTATTAAATTTTCTCAGCTTTTCCTTATCATAAATTAATCTATTTTTAAAAATAAATATAATTATGTTACATTATTAGGTATTATTTAGGACACATTTTATAATCAAGTTTTGATTGTGTCATCATATCCTATAACTGATGTTGACATTTCCCATAAATGTCAAGACGTATCATAAAGTGATGTTGTTTGATGATAAGCAGTGTTTGACAGCTGAGGGGTTCAGTTGGGGTCGGGAAGGTTCTGGGCCGTTGCCAGGATCGTGAGCTACTAACGGGACGGAGATTGAGACCGTCCCAGCTAATCACACACTTACATGTATGTACAGTAGAGTCATGATATTATGATATGAGTTATTCTATACATTTTTTAAAGCTGCAGTTGTTGATGTAAACATTCATAAGCACCACGATCCACTCTTAAAATAAGCGCTTTAGCATCAGTTTCATAGAAGAACCATTATCAGCTCTCCCAAAAAAAACTTTCAGTTCTTAAAAGAACCATTTTTTTCTTAGTGTGTCTAAAAATCTTAAGAACGTTTTCCCACTATAAAAAACCTTTTGTGGTATGCAAAGGAACCATTAGTGCCAATAAAGATTTTATTGGCACTATTTTTTTATTTTTTTTAAGTGTGCCTGTCAGAAATTGTCTCTCAATTTGTTCTCTTTGCTTTCCTTGCAAAACTAACCCTGAACTTTTGGCTTGCTCGGTTGGGGACACTTAAGATTCAGTAAAATTATTATTATTTTATTATCATTAAGATAATACTATTATAGTTTTTATTCATATTTTGAATTGGTTTGCATTTTTATATTTTCTGTTTTCATTTTAATTCTAGTTTAAGTTTTAGTCATTTTGATGTGATTTTTATTTTTTATTTTACTTTTTATAAAAAAAATATTTACTTAAAAAATATATATATTTTTTTAATTTTTTGCTGAAATAAAATGTTTAAGGTTTTATTTCAGTTAAAGTTTGTTTTTAGTTTTAGTTAATACATTAATAATAATAATAACACTATTGTCTTTTGTAGTGCAGCTTATATCTGAATTAAATTCACTTCATAATTGATGAACTTTACAACATTAACACTGTTATTGAACTAAATTAAATCAACATTGAAGGCTGCTTTACAGAATTGAATTAACTGAACTAAAACTGTATAGTATAAAGCACTATATATAACTAATTGTGACTTGACTGAAACACACGCTTGCAGTGGAAGTTTATTAGTTTAATTGAGGGAGTAATTACTCGAATCATATGAGGAAATGGGTAAAACTTGTAATCATGCATGCTTACCCTCAAGACAAAAACATCCTGTAACAGGCCTGCTCGTGCTACAGCAAATGTGGGCAGATCGATCTGATACTTTGTTTGGCTGAAATTGTTCTTAATATCTCCAGTGCAGGTGCAGAACACATTTTGCATGGAGACGGTGAAAGTGCAGCTGCTGTGATCCTAAAGGTCAGATGTATTTGAAGATTAAAACTTTGAGGTTAATGCCAAATGACCTCTGGAGATTCATTTGACATTAAATTAGAGGAAAAACATACCTTTAATGTTTTATTCTAATTATAGTGCCTTATTTCACTAGTAAGAAGCATGTGAAATAGCATATTTTATCGCAGGTGTATTATCCGAAGTCCTTAGTCAGTCATTTGCAACACAATGAAACTTGAAATAAAATCAGGAACTAGCTCTATTTTAGAGGTATGGGTGAAACATCTCTCTCGCAGTGGGCAAAATTAGACGTGTATGGGAAAACACTGATGAAAACCCCCTGAAAATACTGTTAGTATCACCAATAGGTTAGATTTGATATGCTTTAATATCTTTTGCATAAATATTTGTGTGTATACGTGCCACTGACTATCTAAAGAAGAAAACTAGACATTGCAATATTTTTATAGACTAGTTCAATTCCCAATAATGTACGTCGTGTATAAGTGCATTTTTTAATTAAATACTTTTTTCATTACAAATTATATTATCAGCATAACAGTTTGAGTGAAAATTAATGACTTATTAGGATTAATGAATTTCTTCATATTTTTCTTGTCTTATTCGGCCCTGGAAATAATGTCAGTATCACCCAGAGATTATATTTTATGTTTTAATATCTTTCTCATAAATATTTTAATGCATACATGCCACTGAGTATCTAAAAATGATATTTAGTCGGTAAACAAAACATTTCAATAGTTTTATAGACTAGTTAAATTCACAATAATGTATACGTGTATGAATGCATCTTTCTAATTAAATAGTTTATCAAAAAATAATGTATTTTTTAATAAAATATTTTAACAGCATAACAATTTGAGTGACTGGAATTAGTATGGCTGTAATTTATTAGTAATTGTTTTGTCTTATCTGCTTCATTAGACAAAGAAAACCTGAACTTTTATGCAACTTATCAAATGAATGCATCAACTGTAAAAGAAAGCAGATGGATCATACGCTCCTGGTTCACAAGAGATTTCTGCTCACTTGTGTCTTCCTGACCAACACCCTCTGTAATGAGTCAGCGAAAAAATACAGGAAGTTGTCGCATTACACGTCGTTGCCTACCAAGTGTTTCCAGTTTTCTTTCCCCACACATGCTACTACTGTAAATCTTTTTGGCAAAACTTTTTTCTTATGTTTTAGGCACATTTTAGCACAGGCAAACACGTACGCATTATCTTATCTGGCGAGAGGCGAGAAGTCAAGGTCAGCCGAACGATGAGAAGACGAGAGGCATAAAAGAGCTTGACAGACGTGTTGGAGCCGGAGCATGTGTGACACAGATATGATGAATATCTGTTTACAGGCCACCGGGAGTCACTTCACAAAGGCTGTGGTGACTCACGGTCGTCCGGATACCATCCTGTAAGTCAAGCGTCGGCGCCTGGAGCTGACAGACCATCATATGCCCCGTATTTAACCGCCTCACTGCCTCCAGGTCACGTATTTCAACAGCAGGGGACCAAATCAACCAGGGCTGCGTGCAGAAATGCCACTGAAAGTCACAAAATTGCCACCGATATTTCAAATCTGGGGACAAAAAGTTCCCTTTGTTGTGAATTTATCCGTTTTTATGTTCAAATATGAGTATAACATTGTTATATTTTATCATGTTTAATTCTAGGTACATATATACACTATCGTTCAAAAGTTTGGGGTCGGTACGTTTTTGTTTTGTTTTTGAAAGAAGATTCTTCTGCTCACCAAGGCTGCATTTATTTGATCAAAAATACTGTAAAAACTGAGAAATATTATTACAATTTAAAATAACTGTTTTCTATTTGAATATGTCTTAAAATGTCATTTCTGTGATGCAAAGCTGAATTTTCAGCATCATTACTCCAGTCTTCAGTGTCACATGATCCTTCAGAATTTGCTGATTTGCAGCTAAAGAAGTTATTAATGTTGAAAACAGTTGTGCTGCTTCATATTTTTGTGGATTCAACAGGATTATTTAATGAATAGAAAGTTCAAAAGAACAGCATTTATTTGAAATAGAAATCTGTTGTAACTTTACTGTCACTCTTGATAAATTTAATGCATCCTTGCTAAATAAAAGTATTAATTTCTTTAAAAATAAAATCGCACTGAACCCAAACTTTTGAACAGTAGTTATGTTTTTTTGAAGACACGAAATCTGTATTTGCTTGCTGTAACAAGTGTTTTTAATGAACTCTAAAAAAACAAAACAAATCTAGTTTCAGTATTGATTTGATTGTATATGCAACAGCCGATATTGATCAGATTAGAGGATCAATTCAGTAATAAAGTGAATTTCTGTCACAGCTCTACTTCAAGGTTCCAGTTTACATAAAGGAAAGCCGTTTGAACGCATTGTCATAATAAAAACGTTAAGTCACAGAGGGGTATTTACACGCTGGTGCAAAACTCTATTTGTGTTTCATGCATACATGAGGGACCGTTTGTTTGTGTTTCTGCTTAATCCGCCAATGAAACGGTTTGTACATCGGACTGTACAGTACCTGACTAACTGATATGAGCGGTCGCACATAAGGTTATAATCACCCCCGTTTACCCCTGTGCACTTCTGGGCTTTTATTAGTCTGAGGTGTGGTCATTATCATGAGACGGCAGTCTGCCTTTTGTTTATTCTCATGTAGTTCTGACACAAACGCAGTGAGAGAGGAGCTTGTTGTCTGGGGCCTGTGTGTGTGCCGCGGGCCAAAGGCTCCTCTGTGTTTCAGACGAGGGATTCGCCCTGACATGTCTCCTCACCGTAACTCTCACAGCTCCATGTCTTTGTCCAGAGCTGTGTAAACAAGAGCCGTGGAATCAGGTGATGCTTCGCTGAGATTAGACCAGCGCGCATTAAACCTGTTGCCTTTGGCACTGTCGTATCGAGCACGTTTAACTTCTGCCAAAACATCCCAAATGAGATCTCTTTAATGTCTCAAGTGTTTCTAGGCATTCGATTCAGAGCAAATGGACAATTTGCCCCTTTTCTGAGGAAAAAGGAAAGGGAAAAGCCCAGTAATCTCCCATGTGTCTCCTCTAACGTTTCCAGATGCTTCGGCAGCTAGAATTATTTTTTTTTTTTTTCATCCCACTCCAATTTTAGCTTCTCTTAATTGGTTTCCTGACTGTTTTAGTATTCAATTCAAGATTTTGCTGACTGTTTTTAAAGCTCCTAATAGATGACCCCCATCTTATATTTCTGAACTTGTTTATTTGAATTCAGCTCCGTAGGACCTGTTTTTAAGTATTATGCGTTTTGGTCGCAATGAAAAGTCAGACATTTCTCATGATTAACTTCCGACGAAACATCGCCCTGCTGTCTTACAGGACAGAAAAATCACAAATGAGATCTCTTTAACATCTCAAGTGTTTCTCCTCCTAAGCATTAAGAGTGACACACTTGCCCTTTTTTTTCTAATGCAAAAAAGCTCCAGTAATCTCACGTGTCTCCGAGATCTCAATCAAAAGGTCGACGCTTCAATATGAAGTCAAATATCAAGCCACATGAAAGGAAAATTACAAAGGAGACCATGTTAATATCTCAAAAGATTCCCCTAAATAGCATTGAGATTAAACAGAATAATCTGTTTTTCTCTGTGTTTCAGGAGACATCTTATAAACATCTCAAACTGTACTTAGATTTGCCAAGCTTTTAATGCCTCATTTCTCCTTGGAATTCACCCAAGACTAAATGATTTGACATGTAAACCACTTAATTTTATAACGCTTGACATTTTTATTGCAGGTGAAGTTACTTCTCCTCGTCATAAGTCAGCCGCGCTTCTTCCAAGCAGGACGTGTTCCTGGATCAACATCTTTTTGTTGGTCCTAGAACAACATTTATGTCAAACAAAAAGTCTTAACTCTGCGTCTTTTGCCATCACAGAAATCTGATTGGCTGACAAAAGTGCATTTTTATATTGGTCTGATCGAAAGTCATTGTTAAACCTGTTTTATTCAATTAACGCAACCCATAGACAAAAATAAAAGAAACTATTTTGTTTTAAATATTATTTTTGCTTGACACCAGTGTTATTTTACTATCATTGAGACGCAGTTATAGTTATTAAACTTGAATTTTAGTTACAGGTTTAGTAAATTTTGTGTTTTTGTTCAGTCTATGACCCCATTTCCACCTGGTATTAAAATGCGATCTGTATCCAGATAAGTTATCCGGATAATAAAAAATGCACGTTAATGCAAGGTGTAAATTCGTTGTGATCGGATCTGCCTGACCACATCTGGATCTTTACTAGGTGTAAACGCAATCCGCACGACGTGATGGCATTCGTACCTGCCAAACGTCATTTTGTTTCTGGAGGACAGAGATCCGAACTCAATGTGGATAACGAGAACACATTAAAAATACAAAGGTAAGATCAGAACACTTATTATCCGGATAACTTATCTTGATACAGATCTCATTTTAATACCAGGTGTAAATGGGGTCTAAATGTCTATATAATTTCACTTTTAATTTATTTTTAGTACATCAAGTTAAACTAAACTTTTTATTACTAGCTGAAATAAAAAAAGTTTTATTTTATTGAATTTCAGTTCATGTTTATTTTATTTACCACATAATGGCTGCATCAATTATTGTGGGTTTTATTCATTTTTCCAATGTTTTATTTTTGTTAGTACTGTACATAACAGAAAATATGATGCATATTTTAAGAAGACCTCACAATTAACATCACGACCTTTTGAAGTCGTCTTCATTTATTGAAGACTAAATTACTAAATAAACAAATATTGTTTAGTTTTGTCTTAAATGAAAATTCTACTTTCATATTATAGCTAATTTAGCTTTTGTTTATGGTGTAATTAAGTTGCAAAAAGGAAAAAAAATATTACATTGACCTACATTAAGTAACATTTGGGCTTGTGAATATAGAAAATATATTAAGTCAGTGTTTATAATAATAAATAATTGTCCTTCTGGCTTATGAATCGCCATCTCTATCCTGTTATTTGATTTTTTCATATTAGTGCTCACTAGGTGCTTTTGTTTGCGCTGCGTCTCCATCCACAGGCCCAGAGATTGTGTTGAGACTCGAAGGCCTGCGGGAGGAACGCTCGGGTTGTGACGATGCAGGCTCAGTCGAGGAAGCTCAGGGTTTCTGATGCTGGTTTGGACAAACAGGCCATGATGTACAGACGGTTTCTGTTTTGTTCCCGACTGGTTGCGATGGGTCTAAAGGTGCAGTCTTTGAGTTTTTGCTGCCATTATCAGATACATGAGACCATTGCTTTCCTAAGACCCGGCGGGTCGTGAAACAACAACACAATCTCAGATCAGCACCAGCTGCACTCTCACTTCAACTATCAGCTTGGTATCACTTGCATCACTGATTTATTTCCAGAAAGTTATAACTTTTTTCTTTCTCTTTTTACAGTGCAAACGCAACAAGCTTTACCTGCGCTTACCAAGCTTTAAATTGCTGGGTTGTTTTAACGCAAATTTGGGTCAAATATGGACAAACTCAACTGTTGGGTTAAAAATGCAAGTAAAAAATGTAACCCAATGGCTAGGTTTGTCCAGTTTTTTAGGCTTTTAGCTTCAGGTTTTTACATTTTTCAGAAGCATGTGACTACACATTTACATATTACCAGAATCAATGAGTTCACACGCCTTTTTTATCCTTCACACTATATTGCATTATATTTATGCATTGTTTTCTCATTAAAGGTGCTCTATGTAGCTTTTCTTCTAAAATGAATCCTTTTTGTGTGAAGGGGTTGTAATCACACATTACAATGATCCACTTGTCGGGTTTTGCTATTACCTCTGAAGGCCAATATTCATATTTATATGTGAAGTCTCCGGGAAATCCATCGGATGTGACGTGCATGCGCGCTCCAGAGCCTCTCTCCTTATATACAGTCTATGCGACGGCACTTCAGCTAACGACATGGAGTCTGATAACACCCCAAAACGACCTGCCTCCAGCACAACACACACTCCAACACAAACTCCACATAAATATAAAAAACAAAAAAAGTTTTATCTGCTGAAGCTCGTCAGGCCAAACGTGATTCTGATCGACTCAGGACGAAAACACGGATCAACATCGGCAGAGCTTTTGAATTATTAGTAAACTCAAATGAAATAGCAAGGTAAACTACATGAGACATGAAATTAATACAAAAGACTGTTCCAGGATAACAAAAAGTAGGTGCTTTAGGATGTATACTTATTTTATGTACTAGATCTGTCTAACGTCACTCATCCGACTACTATCATATTGTTTATAATACACATTTCCAGACACGTTCAGTACAGTAATGTTACTTCCTACGATCTTACTGTTATACTGACATTGTTCAGTCTAGTTCACTAACCGTTTTCGTTATCATATTATACATTCACCTATGTTGACATTGCTGATTGTGAAAGATACATGAATAGTTAGTGAAATGCCTTATGCTAACACCACATGTCGGCTAAATGCAGTCAATGTAACGTTATCATGGTACGAGCATGGAGCATTAGTTCAACGTCAAGCTGATAAAAGTAGCCTATTATTGTAACGTTGCAGTGGGAGTTTACATGAGTTTCCAGCATGTTGTGTGATGCTTTCGCCGTTGCGTTGAAAGTCTCCGTGTGGCCGGTAGTGAATGCTCGCTCTTGAGATCGAGCACGCACACGCACACGAGCAGGAGCCCTCTTGTTGCAATCTGAAACATCACCGCTAGAGGCCGCTAAAAAATACATAGAGCACCTTTAACATAGTTTACGATTGCAGTATTTTTTTAAAAGGAGAAGCGAAATGTCACAGTGTTGAATCGTGGCGGAACCTGTGAAATCAACCTAACAGATTATGATGATTCAGGCTCAGGACGCTCGTTCAGGGCCTGCCGGCATTTTACTAGTTTTACTTTATACCGGCCCAGCCATAATGCATCATATGTGTTAGCATGCATTCACCTTGTGCAGTAATGAATTCCTCAAACTAGCGGTTGAATTAGAACTTTGAATTAGAAACCCATTTAAAGGATTAGTTCACTTTTAAAAAAACTTTTGCTGATAATTTACTCACCCCCATGTCATCCAAGATGTCCATGTCTTTCTTTCTTCAGTCGAAAAGAAATTAAGGTTTTTGATGAAAACATTCCAGGATTTTTCTCCATATAATGGACTTCCATGGGAACCAGACGGTTCAAGGTCCAAAAGACAGTTTCAGTGCAGCTTCAAAGGGCTTTAAACGACACCAGACGATGAATAAGGGTCTTATCTAGCGAAACGATCGGTCATTTCAAAAATAAATAGAAAAGTTGAAGTTTAAAAAGCACAAATGATACACGTTCGTGACTCTCCTGTTCGAACTCGTTCATCAAAATGAACAAATCTTTTTTCGAGTCATTTCGTTCATTCAACGAACGAAATGAACGAAATGACTCGAAAAAAGATTCGTTCATTTTGATGAACAAGTTCGAGTTCACGAACGTGCATCACAGAACAGAGCAAGGCCAGCATTTTTGTGCTTTTTAAACTTCAACTTTTCTATTTATTTTTGAAATGGCCGATTGTTTCGCTAGATAAGACCCTTATTCATCGTCTGGTATCGTTTAAAGCCCTTTGAAGCTGCACTGAAACTGTCTTTTGGACCTTGAACCGTCTGGTTCCCATGGAAGTCCATTATATGGAGAAAAATCAAAAACCTTAATTTCTTTTCGACTGAAGAAAGAAAGACATGGACATCTTGGATGACATGGGGGTGAGTAAATTATCAGCAAAAGTTTTTTTTTAAAGTGAACTACTCCTTTAAGTTTGACATAAGTGTCCTAATACTTTTTTGGGGTCACTGTATAAGCCTTGATGATAAACAGTGAGAAATGAAAAGCCGTGTTTGTTTATACCAGGCAGTATCATGTGCAGAAAGAGGACGATTTGAGTTGTAATGTGAGTGAAGGCAGGTCAGTAAAGGGACACGGTTCTCTCTCTATCAGTAAGAGACGTACGGAATATCCCGTCGAGATTTGATGGAGTTTCTTCCTCTCCGAGCGCGAGTTTCACCTGAGCTCTCTTTATACCTGCTTAAAATAGCTCCGTCCAGCTCAGCCACACCTCATGACTCACCAGCGTGTGAGCCGCTCAATCCCTGTATTTACATGTGCTGCATTTTTCTGTTTGTTCTGATGGTTTATTCAGAGCTTTTTTACATTTAAATATTCCGCAGTATGTCTACAAAACATCTAATACAGAAAAAGACAATAAAATAAATAAGTGAAGTGAAATAGATACAAAGGAATAGTGTTCAAATAAATAAAAAATAGCACATTGAAATTTCAGAATTCATTTTAATGCTTGCATTTTTATACATATTTAGATAAATGCCTACTAAAAGCAATTTCAAGTTATGTTACATTTTCTCCTAAGATAATTAAAGGTAGGGTAGGCATTTTTTATTTTCATAAACACTTTTTGTTATACTGGTTGAAACTCTTCACATCCTGCTAGCAATCAATAATAGAAGTGGTCTAAATATATAAATGTACTGTGGAAGTCTCGGGATCAAAAACCTTTCGTCCAATCACTGCATTCAGTCCGAATGCAGTGATATGATGCCCTACTGCCTGTCAACATATGTATTTAATACCTCCACACACCAGCTCGCGCAGACATCACACGTCATCAGTGCTTTCCGTAAGGTTATGCAGAGTTAGGGGCCGTTTAGTTCAGTTTTATTTAAAGTTTATCAAATGTATCAAACATAACACATACTCAAAACAACCTAATGTACCTGATTTAAAACAAATAATACTAAAAAAGGGCCGTTAATTCAGAACACGTTTTTCAATTCCAATGCACTACTTTTCCATAGTTTTTCTATGTAAACACGAGCTAGACGGATGTGTATAACCGTTGCGCTCGTGTCTTGCGTCTTTTGCAGCGTCTCGCGCATGACATTGACATGTCGTTCTCAAGTTAAAAATCAATTCAACTTTTAAAAAACGTGTCTCAAGACCTTGCATTTTTCCCCCATTGCATTGCCCGCGTCTCACGTTTTTCAAAGCAAACACGTGTTGTGTGAACGAGCCCTTGGACAGACGTCAGTCACCGAGAGCCGCAAACAAACAACAGAACTTTTAGTTCCTCCTGTAAAAGTTCTTAAGAGAACTTAAAGGTGCATTGCGCAAGTCTCTGAGTTTTGCAGAACTATGCCCCCTCTGGCGACAAGCGAAACTGCAACCAGAGGTGTGCACGCTCATGGACACACGCACGTTCATAACCAAAGGAGCATCAGCCGCACAAATATTTTGTTTACAGTCATAATGTCTTCAGAGGTAATAAAGTTATAAATCTGCAAGTCATTTTATATATATGAAAGGAAAGGCATTTGAGTAAATTACACACTTATGTGTGAGGGGAAACCGGGGGTAGTAGAAAACTTCGGTTTTTGTTTCCATCTATCTCCATGTTGAACTGTTTTATGTGTTTACTGTATCCACTTATGATTGTATTATTATGGAAACACGTTCATGAACAATATAAGTTATTACTTTGTAAAAGCCAACTGAGGATCCCGTTTGAGCCCTAGAGCAGACCGGAGATCTCTCCATTTGTTGAAAGCTTTCCCGATGTTGACTCTCGTCTTATTCCGACGCCTGTCTGACTCCAATTTGGCCCTTTTGGTGGCACTAGACAAAAGTTTTCTTTTCTTTGTCTTACGTGGAGTTTGCGTTGGGGTTTGGAATGAACTACAAGCCGGTCTCTTTGAATCCATCTTCTACTTTTGTCGAAAGTTGACTAAAGTTTTGTCGCTCGAGTTGTCTTCGCTGATACGGAGAATGGCGGCGAATACACAAACCTGCCAGACATAGCCAGGTGAGCGTGAACGCGCATGACGTCACGCCCAGTCTCACGTTCCGGCCCAATTCCCTCTGATTTATTTTACTGTACAGGATTATAGAGGCAAGCTCAGTGATCAGAGAAGGGCTCATTCAGCCCATCAGGCAATTGTTTAAGCATGTATGGGTAAGAAAAAGGGTATTTTTAACATGAAATGTTGCGCAATGCACCTTTAAAAGTTTTCTGTTAAAACGGTGTCATGTTAGCGGCCCCTAAGTTAATAACTAATGATCGTTGCGACGGAAGTGAATCAATTAAAACTAACTTTAGCTGGACAATAACTTTATTCTAGAGCTGTCATAAAGCCAAAACAATCTCTGTTACTTTAATTTCCAATTATCACTGTAAAGCAGCTTTGGAACAATCTACATGGTTAAAAACGCTATATATAAATGAAGTTGACTTGACTCCTGAACCAAAACAACCAGCTTCAGCTGCTTCACGCCATGTCATAGCCGTAATTACGAGATGGCAACCCGTGATGTTCTATGTCAACAATAGCTATGTTTCCATCCACACGTTTTTATCCGCATTAAGTGATATCGAATGAAAAATGAATTGAATTGAATTTCATGAATATCGACTCAAATGAAATACGATCGGTCTCATAGGATGTTTATCTTGATCGATATACGGCTTATGCAATAAACTCGGATGGAAACGTTATTATGGTGCGATCCATTTTACCTAGTAAAACTTTGTTCGCAAATGTTGTCTTGAATGTTGTGCAATTCGGTGAGAAAATGAATGGAAACACCTTAACGTGTCTCAAATCAATTCGATATACCAATTTGATCGCAAAACAGCATGTGACGTCATTACGCACAGGTTTTTATCCACTTTAAAGCCGTTTGATGGAAACACACTTTCACCAGCTTTATTCGCATGAGGTTTTTTACCGAACTTCAGATAATTCGATTGACAAGTGGATGGAAACATGGCTAATATCAACGGTGAAATTAATCTGCAGCAGTCAGGTGGTACAAAGAGCTCTGTAAGTTGTTTATGTTCAGTATTATTGTAACGTTATATGCTTTGAGACATGAGATATTTAACGCCGTCTCTCGTGACTTTTTGTGCGTTCATGTGTTTTGAAAGAGGCGTGGCTTTGGAGACGCTCTGAAGGGAGGGTGGGATCTTATGCTTTCAAAGCTCATTTGCAATTGCTAGCCTCTCTGAAATGGCATACCCTACCTTTAATTCTATTGAAAATTCAGTTGAATAGAATTCATTTTTAAAGCACTTTAATATATTTATAAACTTTTTACTAATAGTTGACTTCATATGTAGATTTTTTTAATATGCAGTTTTGTCGTGGTGATTTTTGTGTGGTTGCATTTGGGTGTAAAAATAGTTGATATATTAATTTTTTGTATGTTTTGATGCGTTTTCCGCAGGACAATGAAAGTTATTTCAGGTTACCAGTTACGATTTCTCTTGAAAAAAATTCAATTGAATTTGCATTTCCGTGTAACTTAAAAACAGTTGACGTTTATTACAAGCGAAATGCAGCAGTAGCAAGCGTAAACAACACCTTTAAGATGCTAGGGAGAAACCCTGAGAAGAAACCTCCTCTGCTCACGCTCCTGTAAATGTTGGCAGTAAATGGTAAAGAAGATGGTGTTGTGTAAATGTCCTGGGGCCTGCTGTAGTGTTGCTACTTCCTGAAGGGGATTTTTCAGGAGGGGTTGAGCTCGAGCGGGTGAAAGGGCCTATAGGATGACTAACTCTCCCTGGAAAGTACACAGATCTCCTGGAGGTTGAGGGGCCGGACCGCAGGTGTGGCAGGAGCTAAACGTGCCGGGCTGAGGAATGGGTTAGGATGGTGTTTACCCATGGAGGATACAGCTGGAAAACTTGGGATCGTATTTGCAAAAAATAAAAAAAGCGGATGCCTTTGGACAACTTCCTGAACTTTTATGAGGTTACACAGTTAGTGTTTGGTCAGCACTTGTTATTAAAGGGTTAGTTCGGCCAAAAATGAAAATGATGTCATCAGTTACTCACCCTTTTTGTGTCATTGCAAACT
The DNA here is from genome assembly GCF_029890125.1 of Rhinichthys klamathensis goyatoka. NCBI lineage: Eukaryota > Metazoa > Chordata > Actinopteri > Cypriniformes > Leuciscidae > Rhinichthys > Rhinichthys klamathensis. The sequence goes on from NW_026606615.1 coordinate 2,050,936, forward strand.
TGTATGATTTACTTTATTCTCAAGGCAAGATACTATAGGCAAAAACGCTTCTTCTTTTTTTTTACAGCAAGTCTTGTGGCTATACTTTTAAAGTGTGCATTTTGGGATATATGTTGCCCAATTTACTTCCATTGCAAGTTCTTTTTTTTTGCTTATATTTTAAATATATATTTTGAGGTAATTATAGCAAACGTTGGTCACATTTAAAATCTCTGAATGCCTTCGTATTAGACAACAAAATACCACAATACATTTTGGGCTATTTGGCTTTTCATTTTGAATGTTTTCATTTCAGAAAACATTCAAAATGCTATTTTAAGCATTTATTATATTGCACGTTATCTATTTGCGTCTGTAGGTTTCAATTCCAATACATATCTTTAAAGGCTGATTTGCTAAATGAGTCATATCTCGACTTCAACAGCACTTACACACCACACCTAACAGATTTACTCATCTCTATATTCTGAAGGTTTTTTAACAGCATTTTAATCCTGAAAACAAGATTTTTTTTTCTTCTGGCTGTTGATTATTTTTTGATTAATGAAGTGATAAAAAGAGATCCCCTCTGTAAAACTCTAATATATCAACAATTTTGAATCTGACTTTATCCAATGATCAGTTTTCTGTTCATCAAATGTATGCAAATGAGAGCATATTAAATTATTTAATGTTTAAACAAATGAGAAAAAATATACAAAGTTTTTTTTTTTTAAACCCTGTTTACCTGGGAAAGGAAATTGAATGTTCACACAGTTTTTTTTGTTGTTTTTTTGCCATGCGATGTGAAAGACGAGGGGGTTTTCAAGCTGAAAAAAGCACTGTGAAAAAATCTAAAGTCATGCATTTTTGGGTGAACTAATCCTCTGTTATACTCGCAGCAGAAGCTCCTACAGGTGGCATCTTGCAAACCGGCTGCAAATCAAGATTTTCAGAGTAAAGCAGTCCAATAATGGTGATCAAAGCTGGGTGTTTATTCTTCTGAAGGAATTGGTTGACACACATTTTCCATGACTCTGGCCAGCTCATGTGTTTGTCCTCCTTGCCCTGTATAGAGACACACTCAGCTCAGAAAGAGTCACTGCTGCCCCAAACCCCCCTTCCTGGAAACAGCTGCATGCTGAGAGAAAGACGGAGAGAGAGAGAGAAAAAAAAAGGAAGGCAATAAAGTAGAGGGCTGGATGTATTTATTTGCTTTTGGTCTAGATTACCAGCAGCACTCAGTTTCTCTTCCCACTAACACTTTACCATGAGAAGTCCCCGGTCAGAGTTAAAGTCCAGCGCTACGGTAAACGCAACCACACTGATGCACGCATTGTGTGAGTCTTTATTTGTCCCATCTGTCTCTACACAAGGAAGTAAAACTGCACAATATACTGCAGTGCTTCTGTTTGACTTTTTTAACGGCAGATACTTTTGAGATATGGTGTGTTTATTCCATCACACAACTAAATGAATCCCAGAGCAGACCTGCGAGTGCAGCTTCTTTGTGACTTAAAGGTTTTTTTTGTGTGTGTTGCAAGCGTGTGAGGAAAGATAGATCAGAAGGAAAAAGAGAGAGAGAAAAAAAATTAGCTTTGCAATGCATGGTGCCTGATATTTTGGGGACTTTTGACATTTCGTATTCAAATGAAAAGATCAAAAAGATCCACATACAGTGGCACCAAAAGTATTAGATGCATCTGTTCTATTTACTTCTAACTTTAGTTTTTGCCCTTCATTTCTACTTAGTGTGTTTTAATCAGCTGTTTTGATGATTTTTAGCGTATGTATGAAGTCAGTCGTCCTGTAGGTACACACAGGGTCTCTCTCTTTAAAACTGAATGACTGTTTTTGTGTATGTAAAGTGTACTTGTGCCATCTTTCTTAAAATACCACTTGCTCTGGTATTTTGTTGTCTAATACAAAGGCATTCAGAGATTATACATGTGACCAATGTTAAGTTGCTATAATAATTACCTCAAAATAATTTTGATTCACCCCTATGTTTGTAAGCAGAAAAACAATGGAATTAAATTGGGCAACATAAATGTTAAAAGCACACTTACACTCTATTTTAAAGTTGCCAGGTTTTATGGTGCATTGATTTCTCGATTTTATATGAATTGAAGACTGTTGAAATGATCTTCGACCAGCCCTAATAACTCATGGTAATATTATTGAACAGGTTTCTTCATATAAATACTTGGGTGGTTATATAGGCTATTTGTTATGTTGGTCTTCTCACATCAACGGCATGTGTTCTAGATTGCAGCAGAGGCTACATTTTTTGCGAAGGTTAAAAGTATTCGCGTAGATTTTTTTTTTTTTTTGAGAGCTTGATAAGATATGGTATAACAACATGGTATGGAAACCTGACTGTCCAATCAAAAGCGAAACGTACACGACTAGTACGGCTCTAAAAATGACAGGGCAGGAAGAGATACGACCTATACATGAGTTGTACGAGGTATCGGTTTTAAAACGAGCTAAAAAAATTGCTTCTGATGACACATTTTACATGAGAATTTTAACAGAGTCGATTTAGGATTTTGAGGTGTAAATCAAATCGTTATTAAAGCTCTTTTGTGCAAACTGCGGTACAATTATTTTGGTGTTGTTTATTTCTTAACTTTGTTTTTTTGGTATGTATTGTGTTATGCAAGTCCAATGTTGTGTTCAGGCCATGTCAAATCTCCCAGAAATGGGACAATTAAGTATATTCAACTAGAGTGATCTTTGTAAAGTTATGGCTAATATTTCCTCCAGATATTTCAGACCCTGTCATGGCCACTTACAGCTGGTAAACCACAGTCACTTTCACATGATATGCACAAGAAAACAAGACAAGAACATATTCATGGAGTAAAATCTGCCCACAGGAGTGACATCTGCGATGCACGACTAACATCTCGAGTAGCTAACAGCAGTCCAACCACTGAAAGGACCATTTAAGACACATTACAGCTCAAATAGCATTTCTTTAAGGAAGACACACATATTTCTGCTTTTTAAACCTGAATTGCAAGACCATTTAATCTCACTGTAACTTAAACGGATAGGTTACCCAAAAAATATGAGAATTACCCATGAGACTCATCTTTGGAACACAAATGAAGATATTTTTAATGAAACCTGAGAGATTTCTGTCTCTTAATTGAAAGTTTATTCACCCAAAATTCTGACGCTTCAAAACGTTCATAAAGAGATGATTAAACTAATCCAATTCTTCTGAAGAGACACGATCGCTTTATATGATTGAAGATTGAATTTAGGCCTTTATTCATATAGAAATATTGATCAGCGAACAATGTGTACAGCATTCAAATTTTGGTAAACAAGCATGTTTGTTTGTTAGTCAAGCGTCTATCTGTTTATGTTTGCTGATAAATGTTTGTATGTGAATATAAGCCTGTTCATTTTGAGTGAACTGTCCCTTTAAGTATCAGTTTTTGTAAAAAACAACAGCCTGAGTCAAAATGATTGTGTGTGGTGTAGACATGTATACTTCAAATGCTGTCAGTAGCTTAATATGTATTAATTCAGCAACATTCCTCTACGCAGGGACTAGATCAGCCTTGTAGATGAGCATGACGGAGCAAAAGTGGATATCAGTCTGCTTTAACAGTTAGTCCATCACCACACTGACTAATGGATATTGTACAGCTAGGAGAACTAGTACAACTGCATATTTATCTGATGAGCTGCCACTTTTTCTTTCAGTCACACTTTCCTTATGAAGACAATGACTCTCCATGGCGTCTGCCCACTAAAACCGCTCACTTATCTCTGTTTTTGGACCAGGTGAATGTGTGTTTTGGTTTCTTTTTCTTGAAAGGCCACTGCAGTCGATGCCATCGAGCCTACGTGACAGGGCAACTGAAGAGTTTATTCACATTTGGAAGGTTTTTCAGACGCTGCACTTGTGCAACACTTTCTGTAAGTGACCTGTGACCTACTTCACTTCTCATAAAGCATAAAGATAAAAACATGATGAACAACATACATGGAATGTCCTCGCACACAAAACTGAATTTCCCCTACTTACCTCACGATTCATTATTTGGATTTGTTTGCTTTTAATTATTGTTTTAGATAATCCATTACAATGATCTATGCAGTGTATGTGCCTATCATGTCTTAATAAAATACATGAAACATAATATTTTAAAGATGGAAATCACATTCATTTTCCTTTCTCTCAGTAGCACAAGTGAACGCATGGGTGAATTTTAAATCATTTCACTATGAATGAAGTGTGCTGCACTTCTAACATGAAAATGTTTGTTTTTTAATATTACACTTGTTTCTCCCCTTTTTTTCTAATCAACGTGTTTCAAACAAAACGTATTTATTGGGGATATTATTAAATATTGTTTAATGGGTTTATACTTGTTGTTTCCTCTGTGTCTTAATATAACTACATCTTGTTTTGTAAAAAAAAATGTCCTTTGACAAAAGCCACTTCCTTAATGACATCGTCCTCCAGGAAGTGACATTATTTTTGAAAGGAAAACAACAACATCACAAACATCAGTAAATATAAGCAATGGATTTGATGAATTCTGTGATGTTTGTGGTATTATAAATCGTTTAAAATATACTTAATTATTTTTTTTTAATTCTGACTTTGTGGCTAATTCAAGTTCTTTCTTGGAACCAATTTATTGTTTGTTTGTTTGTTTTAATTGTGTAAATAAAACATGTAATATATCAAAGTAAATAAAGAATGAAATAAAGCTCAAGTGCCTGTGTGATATTCCTTAAATATTTACCTTTATACTGTAACTCACAAGCATATTAATATTTAAAAAAAGATTGGAGGAACAGCAATGGCCTGCTACTGTCAGTTTTTGGTTCATCTTCTGGCATAGATTAACAGAGCCACGCACGAATCACTACGCATCACGTCAACTGTTTAAGCGTGAACTGGCTGCTGTAAACCTGATGCAACCCCATCGCACGGCAGAGACGCTCACACAGATCTCGAGGTGATTCAACCGCTGGCAACAAGTCAACGTAAACTCTTTATAATAAGCTCATAATGTCTCAGTGTTTAACAGCACAGCATGCTCTGGTTATTTACCACCTGAACAATAGTGCCCAAGAACACAGCATGTTCATCAGAGTTCAGGAAAGTGAGCTGGAGAAGATGAATACACTTGAGTTTTTAAGGTGTTCCTGTTCAACAAACACTTACCCATTAAGATTAATATTAGAAACGACTTCTGAGACTTAGAGTTCGTTGCTATTAGATGCTCATCTCAATACTCTGGTTTTCACATTAGAAACCTGAGAGATGCTGGACTGGTACGAGGTTCTGACATTCATTCATTCATTTTTTTTTTTTATTTAAAGGACAATGTAGATCAACCAAGTTGGTCAACTAAAGGGTCAAATTAAATGGGGGCATACTTAAATAATTGTTCGTTGTTGTTTTTAGGGTTAGGGTATTCATTTAAAAAAAAAAAAAAATTGAGATAAAATGCATGAACACTGAGGAAGATAAAAGGATAAACACTCTGATTTGATTTGTAAACTGACCAATCAGATTCAATATGCAAATGATGCAATGCCATTTCGGTAACACTTTAGTTCAGGGTCCAATTCTCACAATGAACTAGTTGCTTATTATCATACATATTACTAGGATATTGGCTGTTTATTAGTTCTTATAAATCACATATTAATGCCTTATTCTGCATGACCATATTCTTCTACATCCACCCAATACATAACTAACTATTAATAAGCAGCAAATAGGAGTTTATTGAGGCAAAAGTCATAGTTAATGTGAGAATTGGACCCTAAAAAAGTGTGACTGCAATTTCTAACTGCAGGTGCAGGGAAATTAACCTCCTCCTGTATAAATGACTAATTAAAATACAAGTAGGCCTACATTTATCAAACCTGAATTGTTCATTATGTTTTATAAACAAGTATGGCCTGGTGATTGGAAAGATTAGAACATGTTGTTAAATATGTTTTAAAGCTGAAGGGTGTCATTTACAAGCATCAACAAACAGAACAGCGAAAATGATTTTGCAGCAGTTCCTTATGTCACGATCACATGCTGTGCCATCTCTCTGACAGTAAGGAATACAGACGGAACAAAACAATATGCCGTTTAAATCTTAATCCGTTTTTTTTTTTTTTTTTTTTGCTCTGATGATGAATTTATTTCCACATCCTGACTGTGTTCTGATATACTGGAGCACGTGCTTTTCCACCCGCATGCGGCCTGATGCAAACTCCTCCAGTGCATATGGAAACTGCGACACGGGCTGCCACTTCAAACGCATGCCAAGATAAAAGCCCCGAAAGAAGAGCATCTTGGCTCAGTGTGTGTTTATATCTCATTCAGAAGAACTATTGCAAAAATCTCTCTCTCACACCAGATCCTCCTCAACCCTCACCACAATCCTCATGTAGATCACAGTTGCTTGATCAAACTTCAAAGTCAACAACTGAAACAACATCCCATTTCAGCTGACATCATCGTGACGGCATGGGCGGGGAAAATAACCACTTCCCCCTGAACACCTGTGTGCTGCGAGCGGTGACCGCCACATGAAACATGCTCATGTTTTTCCTCCCAAAACCCCCGATTCCCAAATTAACCTGGTTGGGACTCACCCAACTGAGTAGTCTTATAGTAATTTGATATGGTTCCTGAATTTTTTTTTTAATGGAATATTGCATTATTTATTCTAAATGATCTATCCGTGCACATCATTATTTTTGTTTAATTCATGTTTTGTAATCTTGAGTCAAAATAACTTCCCTCTTCTCGTCTCTGTTTATTGGCATGTGGGCGGGGCAACCTGTCACTCACATGAGATCCACCAATAACAAACCACAACCATCCAATCAATTCCCTATGGACAAAATCAAGTCCCGCCCTATATTTCTTCTTGTCCGAGAAGCCGTTTCACTCCGATCTACATCACAATAGGGCGGAAAAGACATATTGTGCTGAATTATAAGGTATTAGCTAGCTCACAAACGATAACTAACTTAAGCATGCTAAGTATTAAATGTTGTTTGAGTAAAGCAGTATTAAATAGGTCTTTACATACCAGTCCTCAAACTAAGCAAAAGCTCCACTCTACCAAGAGAAATTGAAATCAACATAATTGAACATTAAACACTGTCAGGTCTCCTTTTCTCATCTTCTTAAAAACATACAAGTAATACTTAACGGGGAGAGTAAAAACATTGAAATTAAGTCGCTTGCAAGGCATGCTGAGCTTCAGTAACATCAACAGCATGGAATAATAAAAAAATAACAAAGGTAATTGTAAATCAATGTAGAATTGTGATACATATTCTGCAATTCTGACATTTTTTTCAAGATTATAACTCGCAAATCAGACTTTTTTTTAATCAGAGAGTTTATATGTGAATAGAAGCCTAAATTAAATCTGTTCATATAAAGTGATTGTGTCTCTTTATAAAATTTGGACTAAACCGCTTAACGATCTTTTTATGAACTTTTTGAAGCGTCAAAGTGGAAGTTGCATAGGCTGTCAATGGAGGGTCAGAAAACTCTCAGATTTCATCAAAAAGATCTTCGTTTGTGTTTCGATGATCAACGAAAGGCTTACAGGTTTGGAAGGACATCAGGGTGAGTAATTAATGACAATTTTTTTTCATTTTTGAACGAACTAACCCTTTAAAATTGCATTTGAGGCATTTTACTTCTAAAACGCTTCTGCAACACAAAGCTGTCAACATGAAGGTGAAATGAACAAAAATGAGCTCCTGGACTTATTTAGCTATTAATCAGTGCATGGTTTTCAAAAAACAAAACATTCTGGGGTCTTTGAACAATTTTCTTTTTCTAATGACATCACAAATCCATCATACTTTTTTACTTATTGCTGACATTATACCATGATATTAATGAAGTCGTCCTACATAAAATGCTGCTGTTCGATATCTGATGCTGTTAGAGCATCTGCTAAATAAATTCTATATTTATTTATATTAAATGCACAATTTCTTTAAATAATATTGTGGTTGTTTACTGCCATGGTCTCCATCAGATCAGGCTATATTGTAGACACACCTGACAGAAAAAAAATCGACACAATGTACCGAAGACGAAGGTTTCGCCCAGCTGAGCTGATAAACATGTGAAGGTGATTGCATGATGGAAATTCTCTATGTGAATGGAGTCAATAGAGGAAGACATTTGTCTGGGGTCTAAACCACAATATCCTGAATGTACAGCCCCTTTTCTGCACAAGGTTTAGCTGCGTACAGTCAAATACCAATAACACACAGCACCTGTGAGTGTGTGTGTGCCCTTCCAATGAAGTCTGTACATTTCCTGAAAGATGTGGTTTTTACAGTAAGGGGGGAGACCAACAATGAACAGCAGCTGGAACACAGCGTACCGTTTGAGAACCGTGCTATGATGATGAATTGAGTTTAAAACAGGGATACATGTCAAAGCAAACAGAATTTGCATCTGTTTGCATTGAGCTACATCACTCTTGACAGATCAGCCGCCTGCTAACAGTGCAGATGAATTCTCTGACAATCAAATGAAATGAAGTGTGACATAATGTGAGTTTTAAAAGAATGTATTCTCTAATGCTTCTGGAGAGCATTAACAAAAAAAAACAATAATTAAAAAGTTACAAGACATTCATTCTGATGTTTTGAGTTGGGAAAAGAAGAAACGTTATTCAAAACGTTTCAGTGGTCAGCGTCTTTCAGATTTTGTGTCACATTTTGATCCTGCAGTCATTATAGAGAAATGATGACTGAGCTGAGCATAATGTGAAAAATTTGCCGTGCGCAATAGTATAACAATGAAGCATTTAAATGAGAGTAAGTCCATCTATTTATTTAGTCACGAGAAGGACTATTTATGTAACTTACTTATATATATTCACCCAAAAATGAGAAGAAGTTGCTGTTAATTTACTCACCCTCAGGCAATGCAAGATGTAACTTTGGTGACTTTTTTCTTCAGTAGAACAGCACCTCAGATTTTGCTGAAACCGTGGTCGTTGCTGAATCATTAAATGTAAGTCAATTTGAAAGTCAAAAAAAAAAAAAAAACATACAGGCAAAACAAAATTAATACCTGTGGCTATCCTGACGATTCATTGGGGTCGATTCAAGACCTCAATGAATCGTCAGGAGCCACGGGTATTAATTTTGTTTTGAAACGATGTGAAACGATCTATGCACGAAACTGAACATTATTTATTTTACAACATTATTACCTGTAATCCAGAGAATGGGCAATCGGTCTTGAGCGCGTTCACGACAGTCTGGACTCTGGAGCGCGAGCTTCCTGTCGCATTATGACGTAAGCGCGTGAGAAAGAGATATGTTTGTTGTATAATTCGTTTGTAACACGCAAGCAAAACACTAATAGTGCAAAGTTAACTACTGTAGTTGTGAATGTGAGATAAAACAAAGCAACACACGCGTTCTCCCTCTCTGTTGTAAACAAACACAGTTCACGTGGGAAGAATACGTCATTATGCGACAGAAAACTCGCGCTCAAGACTGTGGTGAACGGTCCCGTTTGCAGAGGCTGTGGATTACAGGTAATAATGTTGTAAATAATGTTAAATTTCTTGTACAGAGCGATCGATCGTTTCGTTTCGTTTCGTTTCATAAGACCACAATGTATCGCCGAGAGCCAGGGTTTTGATTTTGTTTTGCCTGTATGCTTTTTTTTTCACTCCTAAAGTGAAGGTAACGTTAGCCGTTGGCTTGTAAGTTATGCCGCGTTCCAGGCAACCCGTAACCCGTGTTTTTCCAACTCGTAACTGGGAGTACATCGATCTAGTACGAATTCACGGATGGGAAGTCACGGGTTTGACTGCCGTTCCAGTGCACTTTCACTGGTATAAGGTTGGAAAAACACGGGTTACAGGTTGCCTGGAACGATGTACTCCCAGTTACGAGTTGGAAAAACACAGGTTACAGGTTGCCTGGAACGCGGCATTATTATACGAATCATCAAGAATCATGGTTTCATCTAAAAAATCTTCTTCTAGCGAAATAAAAGTCACATAAGTTACATCTCGGAGGGCCTGAGGGTGAGTTAAATAAACGGTAACGTTACATTTTCATTTTTTCACTCCCTCTAAGTAACGTAGTAATGTAACACAATAGCTCTTTTGTAAGCCTATTATTACTTTGCCAGGTTGATTTTGTTTTTCCAATTTTGATTTTAGACTGATGATTATTATTTTTATTTTTCATTTTAGGGAGTTAAATTTAGAAATTTTAGTTAAATGTTGACATTTTAATGTTTACAGTGTACTGCTGATGATCAGCTGTATTGAAAGTCATTCTTTAATCTCATTTGCTTAAGAATCTTTCCTCAAATCAAAGATAAATAAAGTGCAACCTTTTATCAGTCTGTGCTGCAATTTGTTTTAAAGGGATAGTTCACCCAAAACACAAAAAACACTTTGGAACACAAATTAAGATATTTTTGATTAAATCTGAGAGCTGGATCACTCCTCCATAGGCTTCTTAAGGGATCGAAACTGGCCGGCCCAAAAGTTATGAAAGACATCGTTAAAATAGTCCGAGTGACTACAGTGGCTCAATCTTAAGTTTATCAAGCGACGAGAATACTTTTTGTGCGGCAAAAACAAACAAAAATGAATAGTTGAATAAAGTCGTTATTTTGTTCGTTTTTTCTGCACAAAAAGTATTCTCGTCGCTTGATAAACTTAAGATTACTCTGTAGTCACACTGCAGTCACTCGGACTATTTTAACGAAGTCTTTCATAACTTTTGGGCCGGCCAGTTTCGATCCCTTAAGAAGCCTATGGAGGAGTGATCCAGCTCTCAGATTTAATCAAAAATATCTTAATTTGTGTTCCGAAGATGAACGAAAGTCTTACGGGGTTGGAACAACATGAGGGTGAGTAATTACTGACAAAATTTTCATTTTTGGGTGAACTAACCCTTTAAACTTGCCCACTTTGATTGGTTGGAAGCAACAAATAAAATGGCTGTATTTCTCTTTAAACATGTATTACAAAATATATAATTATTTGTGACATTAATGAGAGATTTTTATTCCCCCAGACTTCATCAACAGACAACAGGGTCATGTCACTGCATGGCTAACTGAGTCATGCTAAAGTTAGACAACTAAAATACTCAATAAATCCTTCCTCCTTAGGGCACGTGCAGTCATGTGACCACACACTGAGAGGTGATTGGCTGAAGGCAAACTATGGAATTATGTCACAGTTTGTGCCAAGTGGAAGGTACCGTACTTTCCATGTTCTGCTGAAGAGCATTGATAGGCTACTCATTTGGGGGAAGAGAGAGTTTCCAGATCTCACACAAACAAAAAAAGTCTTTGTAAAATGTGTTGCAACATTGACCAAGAGTTTTTCATGCAGGACAGGTTGCACCTAATCTCACCCGTAAAAGACTTTCAATTATGTAACCCAATAATTGTTGTCAGGTTTGAAATTATCATCAATCTGACCAGTCATGACAAATTCCTTTGGGAAAACATTTTTACAGTGCGCAGTTAGAACAATGAAGCATGCACATATTTTAAAATGGGAATTTTAAATGAAAAGTAATCTTACTGTAGCTTATGAAAAATGCAGTTTGTGTTGTTTTAAAATAACAAATCATCTTTTATTTTCTTAATTTTTTATACTAAAGTTACATACAATTTTTTTTACTAGATCTGTATATTCATGTACACACTGATTCATTTATCATGCCATTGCTACCATAATCTTCCAAGTGTATTTCACAATTTTATAATGGATTCATTTTAGTTGATACTAAAATTACTTTGCGTTTTATGTTGATCCAACTTTGTTTTCTTGCAGAGAATCAATAAAATACTTAGTCTCTTTTAAAGAGCATTAATCCACATATTTTAATAAAAATGGACGGACTGAGTCTTTATTTAGAAAGTTGAAAAAAGCGGCTTTTATTTACAGCTGTATTGCACAAATTAGCACAGAAGATTTCAGTGCAAAATACAAAAAGATGCATTTAACAAACAAACAAAACAAACATTTTTTTTAAACAATTTTTCATCAATGTAATTGTGCTACAATGTACTGGGTCCTGGGTGGCGTCAGATCGGGCAATGCGGGTGTTCAGTGCAACAGGACTGAAGAGACTCAGTCAGAGGTCCAGTGAGAAATACACAGGTTGGCCTGAAATCCTTGGATTTCCCTCAAAAAAAAAAAAAAGGTTTGTTCTTAATGGGCTAAAGAACGGGAATGCTGCTAGAATCCTTCAGCAAAGGCAGAGAACGAAAACGTGGAACATGGAACATGACACAACGCACAATGCCAATAGAATTGAAAAACGAGGTCTTTGGTTTGAGTGGTAAACCTGGAACGGTTGCTAAACATTATCATTTTGGCAAAGAGAAACAATCTAACTGATATACAAACAAATTCATATGATATCAGGGCCAAGTGGAATATCTAACCGACGGATTTTTACACACACCATATACATTTATTTCTTAAACTTTCAGCAATACCTTTCATGGTAGGTAGTCAACACATCTTTTCATATTTACTTAATTCTATGCATCTAAAAAACATCATTATTATACCAACATACTTGACGACTCGTCCTGAGCCTTGTGCATCATTGATTACTGGAATACTGGGACAATGGTAAAAAAAAAGTAAAGCCAGGAGAAGAACCAATAAGCCGAAGTAAAGATGGAAGACCGGTTTGATCAAGAAATCTACACAGGTGTATTTCCCTTAGTCCCTGAGGCTGGTTAAAGGCCAATTAGTCAAGCCAGTTTGTAAGATGTGGGGTAAGGCTGGTGGTGAACAGTGGTTGTAATGTGTGCACTACTAGTGGATATGGGCAGTTAACTATAAGGGTTGCAAATTCATTCCCAAGTTTGGTGTAATAAAAAAAACCCTGCTCTATCACCATTGCGCTCTTGAACAAGGCACTTCAATGCAGTTTTTCAGAGAACAGCAAATGACTAAATGATAAAATCCACATAACCCCTTGACCTAAACTATATCACAAAACTATAGGCATAAGCACAATCTGTTGGAACATTAATGGAATCATTAAAATTTCACTTTTGCTAATTGAGAAACAAACAAGGTATCTAACAAATCAAAATACCAAATGTGGAATGTTTCCACGTTAAAATAACAAGAATGTCCATGTTAGTTACACATATTTCATACCTTTGCCTGTCAAATGAGATTTATTTGTACTGGTATTCACTTACATAAAATAATTAATATACTGTTCTAGTACCTGAAGATGTTTGTCAGACCTTTTCACATGACTCATCTCTAAACACTATTGTAATGCGACACTTTGACCTTTGCATGAAAAGCATTGCAGACAGAGTACTGGCAAAGCGGAAAATAGTGAAAGTAAACAATAGGCTTAATGCATATTTGAGCCTATAACCGGAAAATTACGTAGATTCACAAAACTTTACTGCTCAAGTTGAAATTGTTTGAAATTTGAATGTTACATTATAGGCAAGGATGTATCAATGGGTATAACTATAAGTGCGGTCACGTTAGCAAAATTTTGCAGGCAAAAAAAGTTCTATTATTATAGTGTTGCTTACAGAGAAGTCACTTTCGAACTTAGCAGCTTTCTGTCAGTTAAAGGAGTGAATTTGTATGACCAACTTGAACATGAACGAAATCTGCGTGGACCAATATTTTGTCCTCACACGAAACTCCCGAACATGTGGACTGGATTCCTATTGAAATGACTGGCTTTCGCCTGCAAAATGTCGCAGAGCAATGGTAACCGCACTTTAATGTTGCGCACTCTAGGGAAATATTTTTTTTTGTTTTTTTATTTTTATTTTTACTTTGCTTCAGTGCAAAATTGTAGCAGAAGTTTCTTCCAAATGATTGCGTCAGCAGCAATGCACTCAGATGGGAAGTAGCCAGCTAAACTATATAGTAGTGCTTACTTGCCAATGTCTGCCTTTAAGCAAAACAGTATGGACCATAGATATCCATAATAAAGGCTAGATGTCTTACGGCGTAGTCTCTATCGTTATCACCGGCGGCCATCTTGTCACAGGCATGGCTCTGTGGTGCCTGATGTAAGATGAGTGATCAGCACGAACACAAATACTCTTATCTCGTTGAAATCTTGACGGATTTACAAACGGTTTGGATTCTTACAAACGTTATTAACGTGGCTTTAATTCTGGATGATTATTCATTTATACACTTATTATTCATAAGTGTCATAACTACATCTCTGACGTTTATAACAAACCAAACCGTTTGAAAATCGGTAGAAAATTGAGCAAGTTACGGTTATTTAAAAAGTACATGCACCATTAAAACACAATGTTACGAGTGAGTGAGCTGCCTGTGACAAGATGGCCGCCAGGTGCGGACGTCGACCTCCATTGGCCAGCAGCGCGGACGAGACATCTAGCCTTTATTATGGATATCTATGGTATGGACTACTGAGTGATTGTCATATCACATAATTAATATTCATGAGCCAATAATGTGTCCCTCCCCCTTGTACCAAAGGTTACAATGCTTAATCTGCATGGAAAGCAGCGCCAAGAGATAATGCGGTAACTTGGTGCTTCATAGAGTTCAGTTTTTTGGGAAATGTTGACACGAGTCATGTGAAAAGGCCTTTCATTATTTGGCTCGGAAGCCAATGTCAAATCCACAAATTCATCGTGCAAACGTTTTTTGACAAAATAGGTCAAATCTCTATATATTGTTGATGTTTTCGGTCATGCTTTCTCAAATCTCAAATTTCATTTTCTGTTATGGGATTATTATATAATATTTAATCTGATTTGTATAGACTACGCAGACCAAACGCAAGTGCAAACTTGGAGCCAATGAACACGTGAAGGAACCAATAATGTCCACGCTTGACCGACTAACATCCACGTTCATGAAGTTATAAACAAGATGTACAAATTAAATACAGTAAAAAATAAATATAAAAGCCATGAAGGAAAAAGACAAGGTAAAGACAAAAAAGGAGAGACATGTAAAGGGCAAACAGACAATGAAGGCACGGTTTCCACACTCTGTATGAGGTTTAAGTCTTGTCAACACAGCATGTAATGGCTCAGCTTTCCATGTGAACGCAGGAAACTCTGCTGTGAGTCAGTATATGGATGGCCGAGGGTTCCCAATTAATATATCCGTCCAGATCTGCACACATCCCGACAGGTCCAAAACTGTACGCCCAAACCCGGAGAGGTTGCGGAAGAGCAGCACTGCTGTTATCCCTTATTATGTACATATATACAGTCAGGAGAGGGGGGGGGTTGTATGATGCTACATGTTTGCTATATGTCTGCTGGGCATTCAATGTGTCAATCATCTTCTTCGCAGGAAAAACTGTACTAGACGTCCGATCAGGTCGTTCATCCACATGACGATGACATGTTCGTTGGGAGCGTGCAGCTGGGCCACGTTGTTCCCGCCTGGACCAGCCTGTTAGGATGAAAGAGAAACAAGGTATTTAAAGGAGAATCAGAGGAATAGTACATATCTTCAAATAGACAAATTGCAAATCACAATAGAGGCAAACGTTGGAAACGAGCATTTTAGCACTTCCGGTTCCATCGTCCAGAAGTCAGTGTTTTTTTGGGGGGTTTTTGGTTAAATGTCTAAAATAAAGCCTGTGGTGAACACAAGATCAAGATATTTTCATGTTTTATGAATACATCAGTAATACCCCCTTGAGATTTTTTAAAGCTTTTACGTGTCTTGAAAAAGGCAGGTAAACTCATCTACTCGCTAGTTCGATTTCACAGCCTCGTTGTGTTTATAATTGTGCTCTTGCAAACTATTCTAACTCACACTTTCAGGTTTGTGTAGTTCGTTTATAGCCCACGTTTAGCTTTTCACTTCTGGTGATTGTATCATTTGTGAAGACAATCATGATGAACAAAACGTGTAAGAATCAAAAACGTTGAGCTTAATTTCTGCAATAATCCAAAAGCCAATGGAAAAATCCTATTGGGTTTTTGTCGAGGGAATCAGGGTGAGGCGAATCAGGTTGGACACTGCAGCGCTCTATTGCTTGGCATTTGTTGGTATTTTTATAAAAGTGCTGTTTTAATAGCTGTGATGTTGCTAAATTGGCATGCTGGAAGTATAGTACACTAACTCTTGATGTTGCATCTATCCTGTAAATTCATTCAACACATTTGGTAAATGCTAAAATGATTTTTAGCAAAGGGGCTGATTATAGATCGAAATGTTAAATGCTCCAAGTTTCCCTGACTAACTGACCCGTGCCTAATGTAGATAGTCACATGCATATTAGTGCACGTACGCACGCTGAAATCGTTCTGACTCATATCTGCTAATCTTTACAGTTAAGAGCCGCCCAGGTAAGTCCTTCAGCTTATATCGAGACACTGTGCACCATGTTGACACATAAAATACCATGTTGAGACCTTGATGCTTTGAAAGATTTACAGTATCTTTACGGCGATGAGATCTACAACAAACGCAATACAGGAACTAGCAGCTGACAGGTTATCCGGTGAGCTCCGAGTCGAGTTAGATTTGGCAGCGGTTGACCTAAACCAGGTGGCCTCTTTTTGGCCTGTATCTCAGCGCTCGCGTTCACCCGGCGTGCTGAATAACTGCGATAAGCAGCGGGGGCATTTCCCCCAGGAGACTGGCAGGAACTCGTGAGGAAACGCACTCCACAAGCCAGAAAAAGTGACGAGAAAAAAAGCCTTTCCTGTAGCGAATGAAAGGAGGATGAAAAACACCAGGCCTGGGGCGTCCCCTTCACCTCCAAGATAAGAATCTCCAGACCCAACAATCATCAATTCTGGGAGAATCTCATAAAAAACATGTCTTTCGTATATTTCACCCCACAATCCAAAGAAAAATATTTCAATATGTCAATGTTTTAGATGCAAAATTTATGGGAGGAGAGCATTTAAATGAATCATTCAAGGTGATTTACTAAGGTTTGCGCTTGTCAATTAACTGGTATTTGCGCCATTATTTACCGACCCACAAAAAAAAACAAGTCTTAAACCAGACACTAATTTGCACTGCTCTTGGTAGATTGTGTTGGTCAGTATGGAAATGAAATGTGCTTAACTATTACGCTAATAATATTAATATTTATGCATGCATAAAATAATTTCTTCTGGTTTTGGGGTAATATGGCCCATTTTAGATTCACTTTGCTATCGCACACACGTACATTAATTAAATCACTAAATCAAGGCAGGTGTGTGTCTATGAACACAATGGGCCTGCAGCATGTGGTCTAAATCAGCTCCTGTCATAAAACACTTTCTTTACAAACAAATGCAGAGAGTGGAAAAAACTTTGAATTCAGTAAAAGCCCTGCCAAAAATCACAACGTGCCCAAGGAGGGATTGTGTATTCAGCCAGAGGAAACAGGTGAGGAGGAAGTGAACTGAAATGGAGGAAGATTTCACTCTGTGTGTGTGTGTGTGCGTGTCTGTGAGAGTGTGTGTGTGTGTGTGTGTGTGTGTGTGGTTATACGAGAAAATCATGAGTCAGTACAGTGACTGCAGTGCTCAATCTGAATGTACTTCAAAGAGAAAGACTTGTTTCAAATGCTGAATATTTTCACATGACTTTCAACTTGAACATGAGTCAATGCTAAACCATGCAATTCAATGACTTCCACAACAAAACAACTCCTGAGGTCATTGAGTTTAGTTCAACCAAATTCAAAGGGCATTTCAGAGAGGAAGCTATACCACATTTTAAACCTGAAGGAAATTTAATCTGCAATACTAGGCTGACTGTAATGGGTTTTTGAATGGCCATTAGTAATAACAAGAGAGTAGGACTGTCATTGCACGATATAAGTTGTGCATTTCAAGCGCACAATGCATAGGCCAACTGTAGTGCGATTAACATGCATTGCACACTTGCTAAAAGAAGCTCTGAGCTACTATTACATTATAGGTCTGTTAGGCTGTCTACATTAATCTGGATACATTGGCGTTTTCATTTCAAAAGCTCTCTGTCCACATTAGCGCTTCAAGTGCTTTCAAGTTTTTCGCCCACACTGATGCATTGGAAAATGCTTAAATCATCTAACCGCGCATGCATAAATCATAATAAAAACTCACTGAGATGATACTTAAGAGACCAGAAATACAATTCTTACACTGTTTATCTGGCACAATCATTTTATAAGCAAGATATCTTACCGCTTACTGTTCGTTTTTTTTCTAATACCTCCCGTTTCACAGTTCACACAACAACACAAAAATGTCGGCTTCAAATTTATCTACTTGGTTGAGGGGGGAAAAGCTAAATGTTCACAGGACGTAAACACTGGACGGAAGGTCAAAATGTGGAGAAAAATATCTGGATTAGTGTAGTAGACGTAGCCTTAGTCCGGATTTTCAAAAACCACTGGCACAATTTCAATCCAAATTCAAAGCACGCACTTGACATCTAAATGGGATATATTTTTGAATCAACCATTTCGAATTCAGAATCCATTTTAAAATTTGGAGGGAGATTTAATGCTTCTATTAACCCTTTGACACATACAATCACACCAGTGTGATTAGAGTGTTCAGTGCGTCATGTGATCAACTGCCGAGCCAGAGTCAGATGCGTCCACATTGTTCAGTGTTTTCAACCACATAAAGTTTATTTTTCAGACATTATAATTCACACAAGTACTTGTAAAATACTCGCTAATGTCGATGGAAGTGGCAATAATGATCCTTTCAATGTGTTTTATTTAAATCAGATACTGTGTAGGTAACTATAAAGTTTACTCTATTCTTCTCCTATTTCACCGGCCATTTACTCTTATATCTTTCAGGAGAAGTGGATGAATTTGCATTGCCTATTGCCCATTATAAATCCACTAACATGATCAAGATGTTTAAATGGCAAAATACATTTACTTACACATAGTTGAAAATCAGAATGTTTTAGAAATTTCACAATACAGTTAACAAGTTAGTGAATACTTTGCATAAAGAGGGAAAATTTAATAAAACCAACGTATTAATCATACAGCAGTGTGTCATGTGACAAGCTTGCTGGGCGCCATGAAAATAATAAGGCGATGCATTCTAAAATAATGCCTAAAAACTCAAGCCAAGGGCTCAGCTAGAATATTATAAACTTAAGTGTGAAATGGTTAACTGCGCACAGATATCAGCCAATATGAACATCCTAAAACAGCCAAATGCCATCATATTTATTGGTCTATCACTAGTTTACATAACCGTTCGTATGTTGTTACAAAAGAGCAGTTGTGTTTTGCATGCATAACATAAGCGGGTCAAGAAAAGGCTCTTGGTTGTGATGTGGTAAGCGCGTCTTCAAAACCAGCGTGACACTGCAGATCGAGTAAAATGACAGGGGAGCATCCCTCTAATCAAGCACAATTAGCTTATGAGCCGCAGCGGAAAAACACAGACTTATTTACTATTTCAGCCTGGTTTGAGTCGACACAGATCAGCGCTCGCCTCCATCTGGGATCAATTCGTCACTGTTAGCTTTAAAAACAATCTTGACACAAAAGAGGGTGTTTATCTAGTTTGCTATCTGTAGTGGGACGGGGGGGGGGGGGGCAAACAGGGAGACCGTATGAGAGTAAAAGAGTGGCATCCCTGACTCATCTCGCATGGACAAAGGAGTCTGGCGTGGCAATAAACCGGGTGACCACATGCAAGAAAAACAGAGCTGCCACAACTCAACAAAGCCAGAGCACAGCAAAACAATCCTCACAGACTGTAGCGAGCTGCTAATGCATTCACAGATGGCTTCTCCGCTATTGCCAGAGCTGGTAAAAACCAATGTAATACAACACAAGCGCATGTGCTTTCAGTTTACGTGGAGGAATAGCATGTGACAAACTCACGAAATAGAAAAACATAGAGAACAAAGAAACTACACCTAATTAGCTGCATGTCAGCCTGCAGTTGCACTGTCAAGTTGTAAGATGGGATATGTATTTAGAGAATCAGTGTACGCAATAAAAACAATAGGGAAAAGTGCAAGCAGATGCAGAGGAAGGTGAATTATGGGACATCAACATAATTTAATCAAATCAAAACTTTACGATAAGGTTCCATTTGTTAACAACAACGTGAACAGCAGCATTTATTTGCTCTTAGGTCATGTTAATTTCAACATTTACTATTACATTCTTAAAATCCAAAGTTGTGTCTGTTAATATTATGTAACGGTCTTGGACTAACGATGCATTTTTATAAACTAATGTTAATAAAGATTAATAAATACTGCAACAAATGTATTGCCAACTAAATGTAATGTTAACAAATGGGACCTAATTGCAAAATGTAGATTAAAAATCATATAATAATACTGGTCTTATTGTGATTGATTCCTCAGGGCACAATAACTCGAAGGAGTTTTACATCATCTGACTTTCTAAAAATTGCATCCAATTCACATCCTGAAACGTTTTCCAGAGTTTTAAGTTTTAATTTACCACTAAAGTACACAACACACAACATATTAAATGCACTGTACTTGCACAGTTTTCATCCGCATCAAATTAAATATGACGTCTACCCTGACTAAAGGCCCGGTCACACCAAGAACGATAACTATAACGACAATTAGATTAGCGTCCACACCAGCAGACAATAACATTCTGTTTATTATAAATGTGCACTGCAGTTTTATCATCTGCTGCTTCAAATGCTCCAGCTCTTTAAAATCAGGTGGATTATGATTGGCTGTGTTTTTATTGTTCATCAGCTAAGAAAAAGGGGTGGGTCAACCTGTCAATCACATGAGACCGACCAATAGCAAACCACAACTATCTAATCAACTCCCCATGGACAAAACCAAGTCCCGTCCTACATTTTTTCTTGTTCTTGTAGAGAAGAAACGACTATCGCAACTTCCGTTTCATGCCGACTTGGTGTGAGCAGTCGATTGAAGCATCTTTTTCTACTTCTACAATGACTCGTTTCAGGAGGGAAAGTCGAGGTTCTGACTAGCTGGTTGTCACTCGAACAGCACAAACCCTCAGGGAGACAGTAAGTTAGCAGCATGCTCGGACATAAACGCATGCAGTCGTCTCCTGAGAGGTAGCCGCATGACTCAATAGAAACTTTATCAGCTACAATGCACTAGACTGTTCCATTTCTCCAGGGAAGAGGCTTGCAACAAAAGAGCATTGATGCAAAGAGCTGACAAAGGTCCGTCATGTGCGATTTTGCAGGGCGAGATGCAGACATTAGCGGGGCTGGAACAACAAGCGTGCTCTGTGGCCAGACATCTGCTCTGCATTAGAGCAGTGCTTACTAACAGAGTGCTAGCATGTCACACCAGCACTCCTCAATCGGTGCTGGTGTACCGAGAGCCAACGCTGGAGAAGTGCTGAGGAGAGGGAACGATCTGGAAACAGACTTTATAATACTGCACATCGAGGACTATTACAGGGTCTCCAACAAATCCAAGCTGAAGTTTTTGATTATTTTTCTATTTATGAGAGGAACTCGAACTGAAAGCTCACACGGGTTTCTTGCGCCGCTGCATTTAATAAACAAGACTGCCAAAAGAGATTTGATTGCTCATGTTTTCTTAATTTAGTTTTTATTAGTGGCATGCATCATTATTAATACTCCTCATACTCAGTGTTAAAGATTTGAATAAAGCCCTAACAGTAAGTATTGGATGTTACTAGACACATAACTCTTACTGACTGAATTGTACCTCAAACCGTGCTTTTTAAATAGAAGAGGTGTGATATTACTTTTCAAAGTGATTGACAAGAGACAAGACCTGTCAAATAAAATCAATACAACTTAAATATTTTTAAACTAATTTTATAGTGTGTTCACACTTGTAGTTCAGTTCTCTTGGTTAATTTGGTCCGGACCAAAAAAATACATCTAGTCCTGGTTCGCCTGGCATTCACACTGTCATTTTTGGCACTACACCTTAAAGTAAAAAAAAAACGGCTTTTATGGCGTATATTATGGGACAGAACTTACCGAACATCCAAAACAATGCTGTGTTCTGGGCTAAGTGCGCTTGTTGTATGTACGTAGCCTACATATGATGGTATTCTGACCAGCTGAGAACTCGTGAAGAGCTTATAAAATGCGTAAAGGAGTGAAAACAGTGTCAGGAATCCCTCCGTCACACACACACACAAAGATCTGCTGCGATGAGACGTGGTTCTGATGCCTGTACTGAACTGTGATGGGCAACAACGCGACTATGATGAGAAAAAACAGGCTTGAGCATTCTGTCCTTTTTAGGGTTGCATCTTGTGACATCATCAAACATGTCTCTGATCTGTGTTGTGTTCATATTTCAGTCGAACGGCACCAGAGTTTGTTTGGAAGCGGATCTAGACTCATCTTTTCAGCGTCTCGGTCCGCTTGTTTGGTGCACACTAGGGTTCGGATAGCAGCGTTCAGACTTATTCAAATGAACCGCACTAACAGAGCAATCGCACCAGAGTTTGTTTTGATCGAACCAAACATGCCAAGTGTGAACTCACCCTTAAAAATCTGGAGTCAAAAAGTTTGAGAACCACTGATCTACATCACAGTTTACTTGTTACACTCTATCAGCCAATTAGCAGTCCTGTGAGTTTTACACAGACAGGAACCATTCATATTTTATTCAGTTTATCATCAAGCCAAATGTTTCATGATTGTATGGAATTTTGTTGAATCTGGAAATACTGCAGTTCATTGACAGTTTTTCAAATCAGCCATTCCAAAATTTGCTGTATAGATGTCAAACAAGCATGGTCTAAATAAATAAACAAACACACACACAGGAGCGTCAAAACAAACTCCTGAAGTGACATCACAGACACATGAGAAGAGAAATAAACAAAAGTCTATTTAGATGCTGGCAAGCCGGTTCCTCTGACCCTGACTGCGAGCGACTCTCGCTAGGCCCGAGTGGCGCTGAAGAGACTGACCCGCTGCATAATTAGAGCCCAGAGCTTAACCGCAGGGTAAACATAATGAAGCTGAGCTGTCCCAGACACATACAGCTCTCTGCCATGCAACCCTCCCTCTGTCCCTCTTTTTTCTTCTCTCTTTTCAGATGACCCCTCGGCCCATTAGAAACTCCACCAGGGCTATTAGTCTGAGTCTTAAACACAAGTGGGCGGTTTAGGGGGGTTGGGATGAATTCTGCTCCTCCCGAGATCCTCCCGAAACACTGTTGTCACGCACACAGTCCTGTTATGTAATGTAAGGACTGCTTGTTGTGATTCATTAAATGCATCTCACTTTCGAATGAACCTCGCAGACTCTATATATTTTTCTCTTTGAAGATTACGTTTAAGCTTTGCGTTCTTTTGACATCCAAAATAGCCAAAATCATACACCTGCTGTACTTCTAAAGGGGCCTCAAGATGACTTAAAAGGTTTTAAAATAAGACAAACAGACATTAATGGCCAGATTTACTAAACAGTGCTATTCCACAAAAACGCAGATGGGAGTAAAACGTTCAAATGAAAGAACACAGATGTAGCCAGATCATTTCCATACTGACCAACACAATCTACCAAGAGCAGAGCAAATTAGCGTCTGGTTTAAGACATGCTTTTTTGTGTCAGTAAATAATAGCGCAAATACCAGTAAATTGACTGACAAAATTGACAAACCTTAGTAAATCACCTTGCTCATGTTTCATGTAAATACTCTCCTCCCATAAATTTTGCGTCTGATAGGGAATCTTACAAATGCGTATGCAATACGGTCAGGTGCAAAAATAACCCTGTTTCAGCGCTAATTCTTCACTGCGTGTCTTTAGTAAATCCCAACAGTAGTTTTTTTTAACACCAAAAGAGTGTTTGTGCTGGCGCAAGCTGTAAGTAAATCTGTCCCTTAATGTGGTAAAAACAACTAAAAATCAAAACATTTAAACTTTTTCTTCTCGCAAGAACTTTAATTCATACAGTCATTATAATAAGAACTTTTTTAGCCAAACTTAATTGTTTTGAAAACTTTGCATGATGCAAAATTATTATTTTTTCCAGCCTAGAACCACCTTTTTTTGCTAAAGGGCCTTCTAGGGTCCGACAACCTAGGCATCTCCTCTGATACGGCTACAGGGTGTGTCTGGGGAACCAGGCAAACATGACAAATCCAGCAACAATGAATCACTCCCGCACTGATGAATCAAGGGCACTTGTTTACAGTAAATGTGTCACTCAGCATTCTATAAGAATATATCTCTCTGACGTCATGCGATTGCTCTGGAAGGATATTACTTAAGTGAAAAAATAACAACAACAAAAAATTGCCACCGGCAGAATGAAGCATTGGATCAAATGAATAACAAATCATATTCATACACTAGCATTTAAAGGTTTGGAAAGAAATTTAAATTTTCATTTAGCAAGGATGCTGAAAATTCAGCTTTGTCATCACAGGAAAATATTATATTTCAAAATATATTACAATAGAAAACAGTTAAAATGTAATAAAATGTCACAAATATGACTTTTTACTGTATTTTTGATCAAATAAATGCATAACAGACTTTTCAAAAGAATCATACCGACCCCAAACTTTTGAATGGTGGTGCATTTAAGAAAATCATTTAAGAAAAAAACGGTAACATGAAGTAGATGTTGTTGCATACCTCTAAACATCTAAAACTTATTGTTAGACTTTATTTCAAAAATAATCCAAAGTATGAGCAATAAATAGTGACTGTTGCCTTAACAAACACCAGTAATAAATGTGGCGTTGAGCGGTTTATGAGCACGTCTGGACTCTTGCCTACAGATAAATCTTCCAAGAGGTTTGCAGATCTTGCTCACTTAAACAATGACTAAGGTAATTTTACGCAGCAATAATCAAACAATGATAGCCAGGGTAGATATGTTTCTATTTGCATACTGAGCTCACAGAGACGGCCTCAATCAAAACTCCTACAGAAAGCGACTACTAGAAACTATTCTTCCAGAGTCGTACCAACTTAATATCCTCAAAGAGGTTTGTAAATCTACAACTAGCCAAGTAGCGATCATAAGTTAAGGTCTGACACAACATAACAAACACAAATACTGCCAGACAAAACCTTGTCCAACTGGACGGCTGCCCAAACAGGAAGCATGAGACTGTATTGGAGTCAAAGAGGTGAAAGGCTATAACTCTTCAACGGAGGTATCAATTATCTCAGATTTAACCCCTACAAAAACAGAATCTTATCAGAACCAGTAACGTCACAGAAAAAATGTGTTTGCATGTTCATATAGATAATCAAAGGTGGACATTCTGTACTAGCACGGCGATATTTGCATAAGGAATACATAACACAACTTATAACATCGTAACATGAGTCAGCACTTCAACTGTATAAATATGAATTTCTTATCTAACACGGCCATATCTATATTACATCAGAAAATGTATTAATTGCTCATCAATGCGTGTACTGAAGTATTGCTAATTTCATATCCCTTTTATGGGCATCCTTCTCCTCACAAAAAAAAAAAAAGTTTAATAAAATATATTTTAATAAAATATCCAAAAGAAAAAGTGGGACTCCATAGAAGGACCATAAATCCCTTAATTAATAACAGTTACTACTGTTTGTATGGCAGGGTTTCTGCAGGTTTTATGAAGGTAAATGTAAGACCTTTTTGAGACCGAGTAAAGAAATTCTAAGGAATAAACTGAATGGAATACAATACGCAATATGTTTTCTAAATGTAAATGTCTAGGGATAAACACAATGATTTGTATTAGAAACCCTTAAGAGTTTGAAAATACAACTACAATCTATTACTTACAAAACCTTGAAAACCTTTGCTCTCAACCACTAGAATATGTAAATATCTTTTACGGTACCTTCTGATCACAGTGCAAAAAAAAGTGCTGTTCTTTCTAAGTATTTTCTAGTTTTCCAGTGCAACTGTCTATAGATGCATTTACTGGAGATGCAAAATGACATTGACTGTGAAATTGATCAAAAATGAAGCGAGTTTGATTAAAACAAGAACAAATATTTGCCAATGGGCTCAGAAAAGTCAGCTTAATAATTCAAAAGCAAGTTCTCATAACTCGTTTTTGTTTTAAGCATAAACAATTCAGTTTGTTACATTTTTCAAGACTTATTTTTAAATTAGCATCTAAGTAAATGTATCAAAGAAGTATAGATATTTGTATTGAAAAAAAGGACACAAATACTGAGGAAGGAATGCCATGACTATGACTTTTTAAGGCCTTAATTTGAGTTAGGGCAAATTAAGACCCACAGAAACCCTGTTTAGTCTAGTAATGGGCAATGGCATCAAGAAAGACAAAGGGTTCAAAAAACAAAGTGTGAACACCATATGAGCCTTGATCCTCTAGAAAGAACCTTGATTTCTTGACGGGTGCTCGAGTGATGCAACATTAAGAAATACAAGTTATGAAAATAAAGCTCACTTTACAGCGGTGGAGCAAATATTTCCCTCATTAAGGCCCTGATCTGCAGAGACTTGTGATACTGCTTTCATATGTGCGCTCCCCTCAGCAACACCTGATTGAAACTCTGATATGAGAGGGGGCGGCTTCCAAAACACAAACTCAAACTGGCTCCCCTGGACAGACAAAGCGAGTGAAATCTATACTCTAGTATAGACTAATCTATACTCTTAGCCTGGTTAAAACCAGACCATTCTCAGTTGTAACTGAGTTATGGTCTGGCAAAGCGTCATAGACAAATCATTTCCAGAGGGGCGTCACCAACGGACGTCGCGGATAGACCTAAACCCAATCAGAGCGATGAAGGAGATGGCGTATGCAGAGCGGCGGAGAAACATCTCCGAGTGTTGTTCTTTGCTCGGTTTTTAACAAAAAGGAAATGTTCAAATGGCTTAAAACAGACGCGATGCTGATTCGAACGAGTGATGTTCGACGGCGGCGTCCATCTTTGTAATTTAGGCTACAAAATCTGCTTCAAAATCCCAGCGCTGTCGTCATCGTGTAAAGCCCGCCCCAACGTTTCTGATTGGTGCCGCGATTTCGGCGGATTGGAAATGAGCTTTAATGAACTCTTTGCCAGACTAACTTTCAGAGCAAATCTAAATTTGCCGGAAGTTGTCTGGGTTTTCGCAGGCTACTATTCTCTAGTAGAGTGAAAATATTTCATTTATAAATCTAGACTAAAAAACACATCTCTTTAACCTGTCATACACACAACACACTATCAATTTCTATTATTTTAAATCAGTTAAATGATTGCTAGGCTGCATAAATTAGGTCAACCGAAACTTGGAACACTTCCTAAAACACCCGATGTACTTGTTACATCGTAAGAAGAATGGCATCTACACTAATATTAGTCTGTCCGTCTCATCCTTATCCTGAGGTTACCGTAGTCAGCCGGATCCGGTCCATATTCAGATCAGATGTGGACCTGCACCTAGACACCTCAACGTAGCCCTGAATGTCAGCAGAGATCCTGTCAACTAGACAATCCCCTGTGAAGGCCTCGTCACAGATCCTCAGCAGAGACCACAAGAACCAGACAGGTCCTCCGCACAGACCCTATGGCCAGCTTCGGCTCCATACCGGCGTGATGAATCTGATCTTCAAGCAAAAGGAACTGGATGAATATCTGAATGCGACCGATCCTGATCTGAATTCTGACTTGTGATGCGGTCTGAGTCATAATCGCACCGTGTTCGTTCGTTGGCCAGAGGAGAACTGGCTGAGCCTGGTTCCTCCCAAGTGTTTTTTTTTTCTTCTCCATTCTGTCACCTGATGGAGTTTGGGTTCCTCTGGCTTGCTTAGTTGGGGACACTTAATATTCCACAATATTATTGATCTGACTGTACTGTCGCTGCTGTATGAGAACTGAACTGGACGATGACATCATTTTTTTGCACAACTGCTTTATAGATGAAATAAACTAGTTTAATAATTGATGATTTGAATCAACACTGAACTGACTTCAGCTTTCACTGTAAAGCTGCTTTGAAACGATCGGTATTGTATAAAGGGCAGTATAAATAAAGGTGTCTTGACTTGACATCATCGTCGATCTCCTGCGCTTGATCCTACGGTGTCACACTAGGACCTTAATATTACTCACCCCTTGACAGTACAGGCGGTTGAACTCGTCTCCAATGCGCCGCAGCTCCTGAGCGACCGTCATCTCTGGCCGCATGGCTCCAACAGGTGCTGCCATCTGCGCGCGCTGGGGGCTATGTTCGGGGAACCATACCTCTGAGAAACACAACGAAAGCCAAGTTTAAGACACTCTAAAGGCCTCTACACACCAAGAACCATAACTAATATTAGCATCCACACCAGTACACAATATCGTTCTGTTTATTCTAAGCGCGCACTTCTCTGTCACTTTAAATGCTTGAGCTCGTTGCAGCAGGATGGATTCTGATTGGCTGTCAATGTTTTTATCGTTCATCAGCTGGATAAAATCGTTCTGAAAGTGATATTGTTCCTCTGTGCCGTTATCGTTATAGCTATGTTGTGAACTCTGTTATTCCGTAATTTTTAGAACTATAACTTTTTGTTATCTTTTTAGTTATCGTCCTTGGCGTGAACGTGAACACTACCAGAGCTCATTCAAACCCCAAATGAAAGGGATGGGCATATGTATATATATGTGTGTGTGTATATACGAACAAAAATGTACATCACAATATTCTCAATTTTTATATGCATTGATATACATAACATGAAATACTTTTTTTCTTCTTCATTTTTTCAAAACTTAATGAAAGTTTCCTTTTGTCTTAATTAAAACGATGTCCAAAATAAAGCTATGTCTAACACAGATGAATGTTTTATTTTTTATTTAAAGTTATTTGCAATACAACAGGAATGATTTTTGAAAAATTTAATTTGTTTTAAATATTACAAAAGCAAAAAAACTACACAGAAGGCCAGGAGCAAACAAGCTTAATTTCGTGAAAACAAATACTCAATTCCACTTTTTTCTAACAAACATCTTCTCTCGTATATTGCATGGCATCCTCTGAAGCAAACAACTCTGCAACCTCTGGTTTAGTTTTTCCACGGCCAGTAGCATGATTTAGTATTTGCCAACGGTGTTAAAATGACACCTTCTGTCGTGGTAAGACTGAACGACTGAGGTTATTATGAGGCTAAACACTAATATCACCCAAAAATTCTGTCTGAACTCAAATTGATCTCCAGCTATGACTCAAGCGAGAAGCTGTTTGACTGTTATTTCTCATGCTCAATCATATTAGGACCATTGGATACTCATTTCCTTTCACAACTCGGCTAGACCTGTTCGAGTTGAACCAGACAATGTCTAAATATCACTTTAAGTTTTAGTCAACCCTTTCACCTCATTCTCCTGTGCCTTTAAATTACTACCCAGAGCCAGCAACAACATCTCAAACAAGGACAAATTTTGATCTAAATCAGTATCGGAGTAGTCGAATTGAATGCATGCTCTAATCTGGTTTTAGTTCAGACGTGTAAATTCAAGACCTTGTGCCAAAACAATGCAGCAGCTAAAGGTATAAACAAGCCACTGGTAGAGGAACTCTCCTGTCGAGCGAGCAACAGATGAGAGTCTTGATAAGTTATTGTTGTTTCTCTTCGCCATTAAGAGTGGCTACAGGAAGACAATTATCGCCATCTCATATCTCCTGGCTCTCAATAGGGAAAACAGAGATGGTTGGATCTCATGTCTAGCCTTCACAAAAGACCGGCTAGTCTATTTTGACTGCGTGCACTAAGGCTGATTCTCTGACTGCCTTATTGAGGCCTCGCTGACAGTGAAGGTAAACAAGAAGACAACAGGCAAATCAGCTTACTCCATCAGAGGCATTATGAGAAGATGTGTCTCAGGTGTATTGGGTTTGCAAGATGTTGTGAATGGACCAAGCAGGCCTTTCACAAACACACACACACACACACACAAAAAAAATTGCTAAACACTAAGCTTTTAATGGTCTTAACTACAAATTATTGGTCAGGAAATTTGCAGAATTTGAGCAAATGCATTACTTAAAAAGCCATTGCTGTCTCAGAAAAACATCAAAAAGCCAGATTGAAGTTTTTGGCAGAATATGAAAAGTTGTGTGTGGAGTGATGAATCACACTGAATAATGAGTAACAGGGTGATTCTCCAGAGCAGTGTTTTTGAAAATCTGCTGAGAAATATAATAATAAATGCATCTCTACCACAGTGAAGCATAGAGGAAGATGTGCCATTGTGTGTGTGGAGCCTTTTTAGCTTTTAGATTCACTGTGAAAAGTAATTTAAAACAAGTCCATCAGGCTCACGGTTTGGCCCAGTCAGAGTCCAGATTTGAACCCATAGCAAATATTTGGTTTCATATTAAACTCAAATGAGCTGGGAGACATTTTTCATGAACTGTTTGAAGCCATTAACATTGAGTGGAACGATACTGACTCCTTATCTACAGTATTTTTGCAATTCTTGCTGATTTCCTAATCAGTGATTTGAAATTAATGGTTAAGAACATAAATATTTTGTCATTTTGGTTTAGCCCTTTTCTCTTTTTTTTTTTCCCCCAGGAGTGTATAGACTTCAGAATCCATGTGCACTTATTTGCACAACGCAGTGAAAAGTTTGATCTTAACAGAAAGGAAATTCAGATTATTCCTTTTAGAGAAGCTGTCACAAAGATAAATGAGCAGATTTGGCTGTAGGCAGATATGTCCTGCTTCAAAATGAGAAGAACATGCTTTCTGGAAGAAATTCTCAAGACAAGTGCACTGCCAAGCAACAAAACACTATGCTTATCACTGTGCTAATGTAGAAAACTGAGGGCCAAGTTAAACATCCAAAGCACTTAAATGGATTACATTCATAACCAGCGAGTTGTGACAATATTAATATTTCTATGCACTTTTACTTGTACTATCTTTCACTGTTTATTGTGAGGGTTTTTCTTAAAGGGATAGTTCACTCAAAAATAAAAGTTCTGTCATCATTTACTCACCCGTATGTTGTTCCAAACCTGTATGAATTTCTTTCTTCTGCTGGACACAAAAGAAGATATTTTAAAGAATGTTGGTAATCAAACAGTTAAAGGTAGCCATTGACTTCCATAGTATTTTTTTTTTCCTACTATGGAAGTCAATGGCTACCGTCAACTGTCTGGTTACCAACATTCTTCGAAATATCTTCTTTTTAGTTCAACAGATGAAAGAAACCCATACAGGTTTGGAACAACATAAGGGTGAGTAAATGATGACAGAATTTTCATTTTTGGGTGAACTAACCGTTTAACCTTTACAGACCCAGGGACATTTTAACTAATTTAGAAATATTTTTTAAAGAAAATCTGTTTTATGTACCTGTCCACGGACCCCCATGACCAGGCCAAAACCAAACTGTCCCTTGTCTTTGGTAATAAAGTCAGAAATGGTAATAGATAATAATAAAAATATATGATAATGGGCTTTTTTTTTACTTGAAGCCGCATAAATGATCAATAATCATAAATAGTTAATTTTGTCACAATATTAGAACGCGCGTGTAGAATGCTCAGTCACACCAGGGCGGGAAACCTGCACTCGTCGGCTTTGATATTTAGATTTGCAATAATCAAATACTTAACGGACTAATCAACTGAAAGAAAACCGCTATCCGTCGCGTCAGGCGTCAGTGTTGTGTTTACACACCACAAAATTGTGCCCTTTTTTTCGCCAGGGGGCTCTTACCATCATTTTGGTCATCTTGCGCTTCGGAAATATTAGGCATTAGAGGAGAACCTGGCACAGAATCGCTGTCGACGGAAAAATAGCCACTAGAGGACCTGGAGAAGGTTCTGTACATCGGTGACCTCGATTGGTGACTATTCGACATGGAAATCCCTCCCCTTAACGGGTCCCCATCGCTCGGCTGAGGGAAGTCAAAGTGCTCGCCACCGGTGCTCTCTCCGATTCCCCGCGAGGCCGGGTCATTGGCCAGCGTTTGCTCTCTGCAGAACAAACAAAACACTCGTTACTGTCTTTTGCAAGCGTTTCGAAGAGGAATTGTGTGGGTTGTTGTCAAGGGGCTTAGAATTTCACGTCTATTTCGTGGGGATTAACATGCGTTTGGAAACCTAGCTTGCAGCGAACTCTATAAAGTAGCTAGTAACCCGGTGAAGTGCGTCACAAACGAGCTCCACTTCAACTTCCTATTTCTTCCTTACAGCAAAACAGTCTACATGTCTGGGATAAAACTCTATAACGCGCGAAGCGATCGTGTGAAACAGCCTACAGAATTCTACTTCGAGCTCGCGCTGTAGCGGAATGTACACGCATTCATCTTTCTTTGTTTCCAACTAGTCTAGAGAGGTTTATTATGTCTGGCTTTTTAAAATGAAAACACATCCCTGTAGAGTTCTCTCTGTAAACCAAGTAAACATTGTCAGTCACGCCGGCTTGGACAAACATCGAAGCAGCAACAACGACAAAAAAGCGAGAAATGTAGGCTAAATACAAAACAAAGAGAACAAACTCCATGTCATGCTGTTGTTGTGTCACTTACCGCTATATTTGTTGCTCTTGGGATTGTCAGTCACTACTTGATACCGACACGAAGCATACTTTACTGTCTGCTCATAGACGCGCGAGTTCTATCTAAACGCGCATGTCTACATTGCGATTTTTTTTTCTTCGGTTTTCTTTATTTATTGCTTTGATGTCATTTGTCAGCGAACTGCAAAGTCAGCATTTTACTGACAGTAATGAATGTACTGTACGAGGGAGTTTGACGCAACTAGTTTGCGATGCCTTTATTCTTTATTTAGTTTCACTTGTCAGCGATCTGTAATGTTCAGTATTTTACTGTCAGCGAGCGTGGAGTTTTTTCGCGATTTATTTTCACCGAAATAGAGCGGCGGGGAAACAATATCGTGCGCACCAAAACAAAAGTTTCCTATTAATAGGAGCGCGTCGACGCCTCCAAGTGTTCAGGCAAGCAGACAATAGCGCAAACTTAGGCGAGTATCAAATCTAAACAGACCGACAGACTGAGACGATCGTAAAAGAAACACGATCGTAAATAAAAACACGCATCGCAGAGCACATTCCTAATTACCATATTTTCCTGCCAGGAACACTTCGAGTCTTATTTCGAAAGTAAAACGCGAATAAATATAGCTTTTACTTTAGTAGGTAGGGTATAACTATAGAGCTTTAACAACAACCGCGGGTTTTTATCGTATTTACGCGTTTATTTTGAGTGGATAACGGCAAAGAAAACAAAGCAAACAGGTGCCTATCGTTATCCATTGCAAAACACAGTTGAATTATTCAGTCTGGTTAAATGTCAACACGGAATGGCCACTGAGGGGAGTGGACTCGTCTACTACATCTCAACTTCTGTTGTCTTTGGGACATTGTTTAGCTGGACACTAGCGACCAGACAGCGCGCATCTGAAGTTTCGCTTTTTTTCCTTTGCCGCCGCGCGCAACCTAAGTGTTTTGTGCGTTATGCTTCGCCAGAATAAAACGTCATCGCGGATAATAAAGCAATGCGAACTTGACAAATAAACAAAGCAATGCCCCGATTTCACCCATTTTGGGAGGTTTTAAATCACGGCGATCAAATGTTAAGACGCGTAGCCTATATTAAAAGCGTCCTTTTGAAAGACGATCTTACTGTTGAATTATGCAGAAAAAGCGCAATAAAGTTGCCTTAAAGCCGGCTTTCAGAACGATACCCCAGTATGAACTCACCTGGACGTGTCAGACATATCCGCGTAGGCATAAACGCGTTAGCGCATTGTGTTAACGATGAAGACGACAACAAAACGAAGGGTCAATTTACAAATATCCAGAGATTTAAAAAAAAAAAAAAAAAAAAAAGTTATTAAAGAAAAAAAGTAGTACAATTCCAATCTCAGACAATCGATGCCTCTAAAACTCTCGATGATTTTGCTTCCTTTGGAGTAGTTGTCATATAGGATCCTGTTTGTGAAATGTCCAGAGGATTGTTTTGGAGTGTGTCTTTTGTCTCGGTCGGTTTTAAGTGCACTTCCTCGCCAAGGCTCAGTCTCGTGCGTCTGCTGCGCGCTGCAAGTAGTTCTGAACTCTATTTTACTGAAGCGAACTCACAGTAGGCTAGAAGCCGAGTAAAGCCACGCCCACTGGGGATGGGCTTCTGATGGTCAAGCCCACAGATTCTTTACAATCCACACCATCAAGCTCCAAATGTACACAAACACTTTAGATTAAACTAGAACAAAAGCACTATAGTTCTTCTTTTGCATGGGCTATAGTCTCCCCTGTGGTATATTTCATGTTCAATCTGATTGAATAATGTTTGATCACAAGTGTCATGCAAAAGCACTAGTTCTTCTTTTGCATGGGCTAGACTCCTCTGTGGTGCATTTCATGTAGGCTACAGTCTGGTTGAATAATGTTTGATCACAAGTCTCTGAAGTCACAATGCTAAGGGTAATTTTCTAACAATGTAATGTTGCATGGAATACAAGCTAGGCTTACAATTGCTATGCTAAGCCTTTGGTATATGCATTTCATTCTGTTATTAATTAAACGATGGTTCACTGTTTGTGACAATATTACAACTTGCATCATTTACATAAAACAAATAGGAAAATAGCACGTGTTCCATCAGATTACATTGACAAGGTTCCAACAGTCACCGAAAACCTGGACAAATCAGGGAATGCAACAATTTATTTGCAAAACATTAGGGAATCTCCATGTAGCTGTAAACAAACGGATGTTTTTTGTGCATTAACGGAGAACTAAAACTTGAATAAGATAATTTGTAGTTTGGTCTAAACTAAATGTACAACTGTAGCATAAATGGACATCCCTTTAAAGACCCTGACTGAGCAGCTTATGCTAAACTAGAACCTTTTTATGACTCAAATGGTCAATAAAGGTACAACTGTGGCAGTTGATAGTGGCATTAAAAAACATAGCAGCTGTAATACATCATTGTCTTTCTAATTAACAAACATTGTATGTGTACAACATTGTAGTGTGGTATACTGTAACTCAATAATATGTGTACAAATATTCAATAAATATTCAATAACTGTGCCACGTGATGACTAATTACATTCAGGCTCTTCTTAAGAAAGTGTGTAAACTGCCTCTTGGCACTGCTCACCTGTAAAACTAAACCAACACACAGTTTATTATGCTGTTAGAGCTCAGATCAAGGCTATCGGAGCTCCTCTAAAAGTGCAAGATGTTCGGCATTTGATTTGGATCGTTTTGGTGTTTATCCCTACTTCCTATTTGAAATCGATTAGGCTAAAATCACTGAAGTGTTAAAAAACTGTAAGACAATGTGCAACTCGTATAACTGAAATTCCCTTTTCCATGTGCACACATTATTAAAAGGACGAGAAAAGGTAGTGTCGTCGAGGCCTTGGCCATTAGAAGAAAGTTATTCCATTCTTTTTTGGCGAAAACATGATGCTTAATCACAAAACTTCCTGTGCATTGACCAACTCCAATTAGTCGTTTCCTCTCTCACCCAAACATGCAAAACTGTTCCAAACTGATCAGGCCAGCTATCTGAAATCACTCAATCGTCTTCCATATCCTCATAAAGCCAGGGTCACGCGTGCTCAGAGCTTAGACAGATACTGTGGCTGCGAGTAGAAGGCCCATTCGGCCCTGGGGTTTGGGACCCCAGCGATAGGAGCCTGGATGCAGCAGGACGGGATGTTGAAGTCATCGACCACCTTCAGCGCATCATCCTTCACTGATCTGCACAGCTCCAAAAGCTTCAAAACAAGCAGACCACAATCACATGAGGGTTAATGCAGCCATTACACAACAATATCATAATAAATATATGCTCTAAGCAATGCCAGTGGTGCTTTCCCAATGAGAGACCGCAGACATAATTAACAATAAATTGCACAATTTTTCATTCATGTCCGTAACACAATTGGTGAGTGACATGTTGCATTTTGGATTTGAACAAACCCCTTTATCCCGAAGTATGATCAATAGGAGACACAGCTAATGACACTTGACACTAGTGTAAACAAATAGAGACAGTTCTGAAGGTACCAGCAGAACATTTTCTAAAACTGTAAGACACTGCAGTTTATCACGGAACATTCCAGCGCCCTCTGGTGGATATTAATAAAGCAGCGTTGAAAAACACTTTTTTTAACTTCCATTTATGCACAGCTACATCACAAGAGCTTTGTGTGTGGTGTAAAGTCATTCATGTGTGAGAAGAACACATTCAGACTGTCATGTCAGGGTCAAGAGAACAGGAATGATATGATCCCGCCTCAGCTGAGACCATTAAAGATCACCCCAATGTGATGAAACTGCAGAACCACAGCATGCTGGATCAGATGACATACTGACAGTACAAAACCTATTGCTGTATTTACTGTAATATTGAGCCTTAGTTTTGTGCTGTATGTCTTGTGGTCCCATATAATAGACTTATACTATGGAATAATTCTTCAGATCATATGCATATTGAGGAGAGGTGTGCTAGTGGTTTTCAAAAGAGTTTGAAAATCAGGGGGAAATTAGATAGATCTACAATATACCGATTAAAAGTTTGGGATTGGTAAATGTTTTGAAAGAAGTCTTTTATGCTCAACAAGGCTGCATTTATTTGATCAAAAATACAGTAAAATTGTGAAATATTATTACACTTTAAATGAACTGTTTTCTATGTGAATATATTTTATAATTTAATTTATTCCTGTGATCAAAGCTGAATTTTCAGCATCATTACTCCAGTCTTCAGTGTCACATGATCCTTGCAGCAAGTTTTAAATAGTGTGCTTAATAAAGAAACGATACAAAAAACTTCCCTTAAAGATAAACAAACATATGCACATTTCAACCAAGAATTTTGATGTATGATAAACAATAAAAAATGTAATGTATTTCCTATAATAGGAAAGTACTTGCTAAGAAATAAGACTAAAAACATTCAAAGTGATTCAATGATAAGAAACTTGGATTTAAACAGGGTCAACAAGGATTTAATTGCTATCAGTGCGTCCTTGATGAGGTGAGGTGTTGCGCTGATTCCTCAGACATCCTGCGTGAGTCACAATCCTGCTGTTTTCTCCCACATCGCCTGACAAAGAGTTAATTTATCGTCCTGACACTTTGGCTCCTGCTCAAGTGCTCCAGAGCTCAGATGAAAGACAAATGATCACAGCCTGTCAAAGCTCTGCTTGTGGATTTTGACTTTTATAACCCTGTACTATGAAACCCCCTCATTGTTCTGTTCGAGAAACACTCGCTTATCTGTGCCACATTAACGGTTGAAATATGTTTGGACACGTCTTGCTCAATAGCCGTCTGTCCAATGAGGAGTCTGAAACATGTCTGACCTCTCACTTTCTCTTTCTGCCTCTCTTTCCAGCTCAGATGAAAGAAAAGTAGCTCTATGTAGAGGTTACATGCCCGACCGAAACGGACAGATAAGGAAAGTGTGTAAACGGAGAGAGAGAGAGATGGCATGAAAGAAGAGAAAGGGAGACTAAATGAATTGGTTATTCATACACTTTGTAAAATGTAGAGAAGTTGGCTTCTCAGCACAGTAGGATGAACATGTTTTTTTACAGTAGGACAGCTTTAAGTAATGAACTTTATACTTTAAAAACCTCAATAAAATGGATTTTTGGAGTGAGATTACCGTTCAAACATTTGGGGTCAGTAAGGTTTTCAAATGCTTTTGTAAGAAGTCTCACCAAGGTCACAATATTAACTTTTCTTTTTTTAAAGTGTAATTTATTGCTGAATGTTCAGTATCATTACTCCAGTCTTCAGTGTCACATGATCCTTCAGAAATCACTCTAATATGATGATTTGCTGCTCCAGAAACATTTTTGATTATTATCAGTTGAAAAAAATTAAAAAAAATTGTGGGAAATATTTTTTCCAGGATTCTAGAAAGTTCAACAAAGAACAGCATTTATTTGACATAAATCTTTTGAAACATTATAAATGTCTTTACTGTCACTTTTGATCAATTTAATGCTTCCTTGCAGACTAAAATGATTAATTTCTATATATATATAAAAAAAATATCACTGACCCCAAACTTTTGAAAGGTAGTGTGTGTGTTAAACAAAACGTATTATTTCATCATCTATCAGGAGAAAAAAATGAGGAGCTCATTCAAATCTTTAAACCCAAGTCACCTTGGCAAACACAGTTCGACACACATATGAAGCGTAAAAGACACCAACAAATGTTTTTATGAGCGTAAAACCTGATTAAACCTTTGATCTCCAACAAGAGATGAAGCTTCAGCGCTGGAATGAAACGGTTGTATCGCCACTAGAGCGGCTGCTGACAGAAAATGAAGATGTTTGGCCACTTTTCAAAGACAATGAGGGGCATGAAGGTATATGGACAGAGGACAATAAACTCAGACATATCCTGGGGGGAAAACTGTGTTAACGCAACAAAAGCAACGTCACTGTTATTGATGAAGAGCTTGTGTCGAGATCAAGGTGACTGAATCAGTGCAGAGCTGGGAAATCTCATGTGTTCATTTAAATTATAGTGTGTGCGGAAGATGCAAAATCACAAATGAAATCTTTTTCTGTTTCTCCTAGACAGCGATGGGATTAAATGAAGAGCAAATTAAGGTTTCTGCTTTTCTCCAGAGAACCAGACCGCAGTAATCTCACATGTGTCTCGTCTGGAGCTTTGAAAGCAAATTTAGACAAGATGCCAAAGTCTGTAAAAGTCAGAGATCTCAATATGAACTCAAACATTTCTCCTCAAACTTCTTCTGCTCACCAAGGCTGCGTTTAATTGATTTAAATACAGTAAAAACATTAATATTGTGAAATATGATTACAATTTAAAAGCTCAGCATCATTACTCCAGTCCTCAGTGTCACATGATCCTTCAAAAATCATTCTAATATGATGATTTGCTGCTTAATCTAAGACAAGTTGATACTTAAATAAAACATAATTCATAGCTTTATGAAAGAGCAGCTTCTAAGCAATGACACTTACTAACCGAATAGTATGGTCTTCACTTACTCTTTGCATGTCCACAAAAATCCCCTCCAAACAGTTACTCATCACTCATAACGCATTACATAAAGCTCACAATTAAAAATAAAACACAATCTTCAACACTAACCCTCTGTGTTGGGGTGAATGAGTGTGTGTGTGTGTGTGTGTTCAGTGAAGCATGCGAGTCTGGCTCTAATGTTGACACGTGTAATGATAGGAGAGTGTGTACAATAGGAGTCATTCTAAAGAGCTGGAGCCACACACAGAGAAATCACACGTACATGTGAGGATCTCATGCACTGATACTGTCCTCACACACTCAGACCTCACACACACAGACTTACTCAACAACATGCTCACGGACATTTCTTCTGACTCACTCATCACCACACACACTCACTCACTAATTAGTGTCAAGTCAAGCACTATTACTGCTGCTCATTCTTAGGTTAGTGACCTGAACGAACCCATAACCTGAGTATGAAACTTCAGCTCCATTTTCTGGACATTTATCACACCTCAGATCATCAGCTCTCACAGAGATGGACTGTAAATTGGACTTAAGTTGCTAAAAATAGATTCAACTTTGGTCATAAGCAATTGACTGGGACTCCAAAGTGAAGAGTCTTCATGTCTGCAAAAAACAATATTTTCTCTGAATATCGTGACAGATAAATGTCGACAGTCTTTCACGCACTCTCTTTTATGAAACGAAGACGAATTTCAGTAACACTAGTTTAGGGTCCAAATCTCACTATTAACTAGTTGCTTATTAGCATGACATTACTAGGATATTGGCTGTTTATTAGTACTTATAAAGCACTTATTCTGCATGATCATATTCTACAACTCTTGATCCAACCCAATACCTAAACTTAACAACTACTTTACTAACTATTAATAAGCAGTAATTAGTAGTTTATTGAGGCAAATTAATATCAGGGTTAATAGGCAAGGCAAGTTTATTTATAGCACATTTCATACACTATGGCAATTCAAAGTGCTTTACGTAGAGAGGAAATAATCACAAAATAAAAGCAAGGAAAATTCAAACAGTTATTCAATAGCTTTACATAGAAAATAGACACTAAATAAAAGCAGGGGGAATTAAAGCAGTAATAAAAGGAATTAAAGGAGATAAATGATACAGTTATAAAATTAATTAGAGTAAAATTAATTAAAATAGTAAAAAGATGATGCATAGAATGAACTTCTCATCTGGCAAAACACCGGTGTATCTTATTTTGACTCTGAGATTCAGTATTGAGAATTGGACTCTAATCTAAAGTGGGACCCAAATTTCATGAGGAAAAAACTTGCCAAAAGTTGTTCAGTATTTTAGCGGGAAAGTCTCACTGATTTACACCACTGTTCCAAAGTTTGGGGTCAAAGATTTTTAAAAAGAAATCAATTATTCAGCTAGAGGCATTCAATTGATCAAAAGTGACAGTAAAGATGATACGTTTCATAGAAACGTATCATAGAAAACACTTATTTTAAATTGCAATAATATTTCACAATATTGCTCTTTTTACTGCATTTTGTATTAAATAAATGCAGCCTCAATGAGCAGGAGAGATTTGTTTTCTATCATTCTATCCTTTTTTATTTTTTTTTTAAATCTAATGGTAGTCTATAATGATTAAACTATTCATTTCAAGTAAATTAAAGATAAATTATCTTTTGATTCAAGTACAACCTCATGTATACTACTTTCTTTTATAGAAGGATAATGTAATGAACAAGGAAATCCCCTTGAAACAACATATTCTTCAAATGTATTGAAATGAACTGCGTCGAAACAAACATTTTGAAAAGAACGCAACGAAAGGGATTTGACACTCAGTACTGTTTCTACCACTCAGAGATGTTCTGGTTTAACTTCAGCAGCCATTGACTCTCAGATCAATAACAAAACGTAATGTCAATCAAAGCTCGCTGAGCCTGCATGCCATTATTTGCATGGCTTATTCCACAGCATGGAAAGAGATAGGCAAAGATGCTCAATCTTATCTGTCCAAAACATGTTTTCAACTTGTCTGAGGATAGATCCTTTCTTCAGCAACTCAACTAAAAGCAATACAAATCTAGTGACTCCCAACATAAACATGAAAGTCACAAAGGAATATGTTAATGCTCTTGCAGCTCAGAGGACATAACGCAGTTCTCCATTACGAGTCTATAATAATAGACACAAATAAGCCAGAGGTTAACATACAGCAGGAGTATAAAGCTATGATAGCAGTTTATTTGGCATATTGAAACTTTTGGTAACACTTTACACCAAGGTCTCATTTGTGAAAATTAGTTAATGCATTAGTACTACATGCGTGCAATATATTTTTACAGCATGTACTAACCTTTGTCAGTGGACGTTAGTTTATAAAAATACAATTGTTCATTGACACAACATTTGATTTTAAAAATGTATTAGTAAATGTAGAAATTAACATTAAGATTAATAAATGCTGTAGAAGTATTGTTCATTGTTAGTAACTAATGTAATGAAACCCTATTGAAAAGCGTTACCATATTTTTTGAGCACAACGGAAGATTACTGGGGCCAGATGTAAAAAAAAAAAGACTTATGCAAAGTCTAAATTGGCTCTCCATTTAATCTCAATGCTGTCTAGGAGGAACTTATTCATTCGTGATTCCTACGTGCGTCCTTAAGAAAACCAGCAAACAGCAGCTAATTATAAACAAGCAATCGGGTTATTTTCGTCACGTTATGCAGCCTGTCACATGATAAATGATCTTCAATAAGCCATTGAAAACATGTAACAATAGTTGATAATATGAGCACGCTGAAAGGAAGCGTAAGCACATGCCTTCAGTCACGTGTGGCGCTCTGGGAGAACAGAGGGGGTTGTTTGCGCAGAGAGAGCGGCTGTGTTGGGTTTGTTGGAGTGGTAAACATGCAGTAAAGCACCTGCTGACCGCATACTGACAGACCGGTGTCAACCCTCTCGGCTCCGGTGTGGGACAACCCCGATGAGGGCGCCTGGATGTTTAATCACAGCTAATTGTGAACAACTGGCCACTTTTTGTGTGTGTGTTGGAGGCGGGCGCTCGATCAATACCCCCTTTGCTAATGTTCACATTCTGCCATTCTCCGTAAACACAGGCTGATGAGCAAAGGTTTAATGAGGAGATCTAATCCCAAACAGCCTCAGATGGGCAGCAGAAAGGCTTTGCGCCTCTTGAACTGCCTAAAGTCTGATTGACAGCGCGCTGAGACTCTCCTGATGGGCTGTTTTCAACACAAATGTTTCTTGAGCAGCAAATCAACATATTAGAATGATGTCTGGAGTATCATGTGACACTGAAGACTGAAAAGTGCATGCTGATACGCTCCTGATGTGACTGATGGTTAAATGGGTTGGTACCTGGCTGCGGATCTGCCGGCTGGTGCCTGCGGTCAGGTAGTTGTGCTCAAGATACCACGCTCTCTCCTGGTACACCAGACTAGTGCCGTGAAGAAGGCAGAACTAGAAGAGAAACAGGAAAATACGTAAAAAAAAGACATAACTTAACCCATAGGGCTGATTTGCACATCTTGAATCTGTATAAGTGATGCATACTAACTCTTTACTTGAAGCTCTTGTGTATAATGCATTATAAAAGTATTCATAATGCATGTTATAATGCATTATATTGTTTATAAATAAAGTTAAAATGCATTACAATGTTTGCAGATTCCTTGTTACATCTGAAACTGCTTGTTTGTCATGTGTTAAATGCGTTATAATGTACTTTATAAAAGTGTAACAATGAATAGATACGTATTAAATCTGTGGTTACAATTCTTCATGAGTTCTTACAATGCATTATTTCTGTCAGGAGCACTATCGTCAAAGACAATTGACAATTCGCCTTTGGCTAAGCCACACCCTAGAATGTAGATTGACCAATCACAGCGCAGCCAAGAACGAGCTCCCACAGAGGTCCGACACTTTTTCACAGCGCTCCATTGACTTTAACACAGGCGTCTCATATTTTTGGTCTCGGCAGGCTATTATACCGTCGTAGTTTTATCAAAAATATGGTTAAACGTTGTGCCTGGGGCATTTGTAACAAAGATACGCGTTTCCCAGAGAGGTTGGAGGGGGGTGTCCGTTTTTTTCCCTTCCCAAACCGAAGTCAAATCCTGACAAGTGTCGTCTAGCACACGCTGCTAATAAATACAACGTTATACTCGTGTAGTCCGTTTGCTTTGTAATAACGATTATAGAAGTGAATAGAGACCTACCCAGCTTTGCATGAACAGATATTGTTAGTCCCAGCCTCCGTCTCGATTAGTAGGATATGCGGTGGTTCATTTTTTTGACTGTGACCGGTTTGCTTTTGCCTCTATTTGGATGCCTTGTTTTTCCTTGCGTTTCACCTGCATGTCGTGAATATAGCCTTCGAACGTATATTGCTGCCCCTTTTGCCTACTTCTATCGGACACTTTATTTGCTGCGCCTGCTTTATAAAAGTTTGATAAAATTTCAGCAGGAAGAGCTGTCACAGCATAAGCCATGTTGATACCAGAGCCCAGATGAAGTGTGTTTGACGGACGTAGCAACAGTAACTAAGGGGGGCGGGGCTTAGCCAAAGGCAAATTAGAAAACTGTACAGTTTGGATTGGCGGTATGTTTCCGTTCTGGGCGAGAACTCCCTGTCAGCCTAGCATGGATAAGAGCAGGAGAGCAGCAATAACCCGCCTTAGGGTAAACACAACAGAACCAACATGAATGTATTGCAGATATCATTCATGTCAATACTTTAATGTACAACATAAATCCAGAAATTTATTCTGATTCAAGGGGAATCAGAATGCCAAATCCTGACTGGAGAAGAGGAGGAGCTGGGGATGGAGGAGGGTAATGAGCTCCTGAGAAACACGAGAGCTGCTGATAATACTGAAGGAGCTTATATATGTATACAGTGATAGGCGTTGTATTCCTATAGGTAGACGTGGATCAGCTGAGGGTCACTGATGCGAGCTTGACTAACGTGACCTTCCAGAACTGGTGCTACGCTTGATGTGCATTACGAGGAATAATTAATGCATTAAAAATGCTTTTATATAATATGAGTAACACTTTATTTGAAGCATTATATACTGCATATTGCAGTATTCACACTGCAAATCACATTGAATATTTCAAACAAATTCTAAAAAGCATTGCAAGTACACTTTTGTTGTCTATTTTGTTGCATGGGTTAGGGTTA
Source organism: Rhinichthys klamathensis goyatoka (assembly GCF_029890125.1). NCBI lineage: Eukaryota > Metazoa > Chordata > Actinopteri > Cypriniformes > Leuciscidae > Rhinichthys > Rhinichthys klamathensis. Next base: position 2,095,061 of record NW_026606615.1, read on the forward strand.
GGGTCAGACTATGGCTGGGAATCCACTCCAAAGAGAATTCACTATATCTGTGGTCCACTACGGACTTCACTAATTCTCACAGAATAAGAACAATTATTAAAACTTTATAGTTATTGCAATTGTTACTTCCTGATTGTATTAATTTTCTTTGAAGCTGCTTTGAAACAAAATGTACTGCGAAGAGCGATATACAAATGAACTTGAATGGAATTGACTTGTTATAGTCATTGTCTTTGGTGTGGACGGCCCAACTGGACTTTCAACTAAAAGCACATCTGGACCATATTGCAATTATTCTGGCCAAGAAACACCAAAAATGACAGGAAGAGCACAACTGAAAGACATGAAAAGTGACCGACTACTGTCTGATTTATTTGCTCAAACAGTAGAGCGTGACGCTTGGTATGATTCCCAGGGAAAGCAAGAACTGATCAAATGTGTACATTGCATGTAAGTGGCTTTGGATAAAAGCATCTGGCAAATGCATAAATGTAATGTAAACATTTTAATATCTCTAGATGTACTTAAAGGGATAGTTAGGGACACATTCTAGCATACTACTCCTACTATTCCTGAGAGATATGGTAAAAATAGTAAGAGTAGTATGCTGGTATGTGGTTCCGAATTCAGCATGTGTAAACTAGCCAATCTTACGCTCTTATCATTATTGTATGCAAAATGCATCAGACAGTCCATGAATGCTCTGTAGGCGTGCCGCCATCTGAGAGCATTCAGAATTAGCACAATGCAAGGTCGAAAAATGTGAGTGGAAAGATACTTGCTGACCCCTGTATGTTATTTTCCATAACTAAAGGACCCTATTCGAGCTGTAGGCCTCTTCACATGCGAGCAGCTTGAGTGAGTACAGGATGTCATACAGAAGATGAAGGGGATGGAAAAACAGTAGCGGTATGAGCTAATATCTCTTCTCCACAGAGGTGAGGTAGCAACCAAACCACCCAGCTACATCAAAGAGCTGGACAGGAAAAAACACAGCATGCAAAGCACCAGTTGTAAAGCATGGACACTAAGAGGAATACTATAACCTTTGACCTCATAGCAAACAGCGGTCAGCGTGTTCACTAGAGCTTTTTTATGCACGGTAGCATCTTGTTTTTTAATTAACGCTGAATCAAAGCAACATAAACACTCTGTATAGCAACCGTAGCGGTGTACAATATCTCTCGCTCTCGTTCTTTGTGTTCTGCTCTCTTCCTCATATGCAAACCAGAGAATCGATGGCTTATCGCAGAGCTATTAAGTTTCTTATCAGTCCATGCTGAACAAGTGTTGGACTGAGATGGAAGTCACCTTGTTAGCGTGTCAGCTTTGGGAACTGAAACCATGCGCATCACGCACAATCATGAGAACGACTGAATAGTAATTCTTAAAAGCATAAAGACCCCAAGAAATTACTTGAAGTTGACAAGCGTAGTTTCCTTTCCTGTTTTGAAATGAAGGAAGTTGGGAACAATTAATAGCCATGACGCTTTAGTTACGTCATAGCCATGAACTATGATTTGCTTCTTAGTAGTCAGAAACAGTTAAACTAAACTAAAAGAATAGTACTTTTTTTATTAGTGTATATTATATATATACACTCACCTAAAGGATTATTAGGAACACCATACTAATACTGTGTTTGACCCCCTTTCGCCTTCAGAACTGCCTTAATTCTATGTGGCATTGATTCAACAAGGTGCTGAAAGCATTCTTTAGAAATGTTGGCCCATATTGATAGGATAGCATCTTACAGTTGATGGAGATTTGTGGGATGCACATCCAGGGCACGAAGCTCCCGTTCCACCACATCCCAAAGATGCTCTATTGGGTTGAGATCTGGTGACTGTGGGGGCCATTTTAGTAATGATTGGAGCTTTGTGACATGGTGCATTATCCTGCTGGAAGTAGCCATCAGAGGATGGGTACATGGTGGCCATAAAGGGATGGACATGGTCAGAAACAATGCTCAGGTAGGCCGTGGCATTTAAACGATGCCCAATTGGCACTAAGGGGCCTAAAGTGTGCCCCCACACCATTACACCACCACCACCAGCCTGCACAGTGGTAACAAGGCATGATGGGTCCATGTTCTCATTCTGTTTACGCCAAATTCTGACTCTACCATCTGAATGTCTCAACAGAAATCGAGACTCATCAGACCAGGCAACATTTTTCCAGTCTTCAACTGTTCAATTTTGGTGAGCGCTTGCGAATTGTAGCCTCTTTTTCCTATTTGTAGTGGAGATGAGTGGTACCCGGTGGGGTCTTCTGCTGTTGTAGCCCATCCGCCTCAAGGTTGTGTGTGTTGTGGCTTCACAAATGCTTTGCTGCATACCTCGGTTGTAACAAGTGGTTATTTCAGTCAAAGTTGCTCTTCTATCAGCTTGAATCAGTCGGCCCATTCTCCTCTGACCTCTAGCATCAACAAGGCATTTTCGCCCACAGGACTGCCGCATACTGGATGTTTTTCCCTTTTCACACCATTTTTTGTAAACCCTAGAAATGGTTGGAGGTGAAAATCCCAGTAACTGAGCAGATTGTGAAATACTCAGACCGGCCCGTCTGGCACCAACAACCATGCCACGCTCAAAATTGCTTAAATCACCTTTCTTTCCCATTCTGACATTCAGTTTGGAGTTCAGGAGATTGTCTTGACCAGGACCACACCCCTAAATGCATTGAAGCAACTGCCATGTAATTGGTTGATTAGATAATTGCATTAATGAGAAATTGAACAGGTGTTCCTAATAATCCTTTAGGTGAGTGTATATATAACCAACCAGCTATGAGGTGAATCATAACATTGCAAACTTTTGAAGCAAAAATGTATTTGAAAATTGGACGAAAAGTTGTGTACTTAACAACTTTAATAACTACAATTCCATGAAGCATCGCAAATTACATAATTGTATTAAAACCGATAGAGAAATGTTGTTGGTCATGTAGAAACAGCATATTTGAGTGGGCAAGATTGGTTTGTCCCGATTCTCTGATTAGTGGAAATTTCTTTGCAGAATCATGGATAATGAGGTTTTTCTGAGTAATTCGGTTGTTAAATATTATTTAAAATATAAGTAAGGAATAATTGATGACAGGCAGTTGAGTTATTAGAAAGTTCACACCCGAGGTGGTAATGCGGCCACGACGCAAAGGTGGTGTGCATTAATATTTTCTAATAATTTAATGGACCGGAGTGAATTATTCCTGACTTATACTACTTTACCACACCACAAAACATTGTTCAGAAGTTGTTTTTCAAGACATTTGTCAGGTTTTTGTCCTTAAAACACTCTTGTGTGTAGGACTAATTTCTTTAGCATCTCATCCCACGACTCTATTGCCAATTCCAAAACATAAATTTAACTGAGGCTGAAGACATTGATAGCAGACGAATGCCGTTATTAGAGAGAGAGAGAGAGAGATTAAGCGTGTGTGAATGACCTCAGTCTGTGTGTCTTTCAACAGTGTTCGGCAGCAGCGTCTCCACTAATAGCGAAACTGTAAGTTTATCTGCTTCAAGAATAACGCCGTTATTACATCGCTAGTGAGAAATGTCTTGTAACTTTTCTAAAAATAGTTTAGAAAAATTGCTAAACTATTTTACTGGTAAAATAATCAGAGCAGTGCTGGCAACAGGTTTCTGTGCAAGTGTGTGTCTGTACTGTATGTGTGTGTGTTTGAGTGGGAGAAAGAGAGTATGTGCTTTCCATACATAACAAAATGTAATTTTGTGGCAAAAACATGGAAATAATTTGTTGTTTTTATCCTATTGTTGACTATATTTATTTGCTTGGTCAGTTTCGTTGCGGGTTTTGGTTCTTCTGCTGTTGTAGTCTGCAAAAACCTTTGAAATAACTGAGATCATTTGGCGTAGTGATATGAAACAATAATGCGGTCAAGACCTGCCTGGAACTACTTTAGCAGAGTGTTTCCCTGAAAAAAATGTAACACCTTAGAACGTTTGTCAACCAATCAGATTCAAGCATTCAGCAGCCCCGTAGTATAAGTTGAAATAATGCACTGATGGCTTAAACAAAAGAACAGAGCAGAATAAACAACCTCACAGCAGGTCTGTCTTTAACAGTTAGAAGTATAAATTTCCCTATGGAGAAAATTCTACTCTGCACTCTATAAACATTTAAAACTAAAAATAATTATTGTATATCATACAATATTCTGTAGGTAGGAAGTTAGTATTCCATTCAGAAAACTCCAAAAACATTCAAATTAGTTCTTATATGAGTAATTATCAGCATGCTTTAGACAGAAGCAGAGTTAGGACAAATGCAGTCTAGAAACATGGATGTGAAATGTCAGACTGAGGTAGGATCACAGGTCCCATGACTGTGCGAATCGTAAGCAACAGAAGTTTGAAGAAACAGGTGGAAGTGAGGTTTTCCTGTTCCTCACTGGTGCGCTTTGTCTCTCGATCACAGGACTAGTGTGACAGCACACCTCATGACCTGCCAGGAACGAGGTCGTTATCTGAGATTTGTTCATGTTAGCTGCTCTCCAGAGGGCCTGACAGCTGCTGTCAGCAGGTCTCAGATCAGTGCGGTCGGTTCTGCTCCAGCGCTCAGAAAGCTAATCTGAGACTCATATGACTGCAGCACACATCCTGATACGTGTTTTAGCTGTGTCATATCAGTGCCAATTAAAGCTAAAGTGTAAGTGTGACTCGTGGTCATGCTGAATGAGTGATGCAACCTTTTAGTACAATGCTGTGCCACAAAAACCTGAGATTAATAGTTCAACCAAAAATGACATTTCTGTCATCATTTATTCACCCTCATATCATTGAAAACCTGTATGACTATGACATACGGAGATCTGAGGCTGAATGTTTACTCTGCTCTTTTTGTATAAAGAAAGAGAGAGAGATTCGGGGTCCTTAAAGGACAAAAAACACCTTAAAAGTATATATTTTTAAAGTATTCCTTTTTCTGAAGCCACATTATAGGTTTTTGTGAGGAACACATCTAATTTAAGGCATTATTAACTGTAACTCATACAAGTTTCCAATTACTTATGGTAAAATGATGACATTATTTTCATTTTTGGTTAAATTAATGTCAGCATGAGACTTATTTGTAACACATTTCACTTACATAATGTGACATTTTCAGGATATTCAATAAGAAAAGAGCTGTGCAGTTTTTTCCCTTTCATTGTGCACCTGAAGAAAAGAAAAAAAACGTTTCACAAGCAAAACCACCAAATGTCTTTTTTTTGTCTGTGTTTTTGAAAACATATTGCTAGCAAATCTTTCTCTCTTTTTTTTTTTTTGCAAGTGCATCAAAGAACCCTTTTGCTTTGTTTTTCACTTGCATCAAACAGTTTGCTTGCATTTTTTTCTCATATATTTCCATCCAAGCAGAGGTATATATATATACACACACTTTATATATTTTGATGAGAATATTAGGTCCGGAGAGCCAAATCTATGGCATCTGAGAATTAAAAATAAAATTCAATATTTCATCAGATGAGTCCAATTGGGATATAAATATTAAAAGGTAAGATCCGAAGTTTTATCAGGCTATTATTATCTATGCATATGTATGGCAAAAGGCCATGTGACCAATAAAAGATACTGTATTGGGGTTCAGGATTTTCCTTTTGAAGTCTGAACCATTTTATATTTTGCTTAAAATAAGTATGTACAAAGACCAAACAAACAACATACATAATATTCAAAATGCTCTCATTCTGAGCAGAAAACAAAGTCAACTAGTCATTTCAAACTTTTAGTTGTCTTTTCCTGCCATTTACAAATAATCCTCCCAATTATAACATAGTTTATCACCAAATGTCCTTAACATGCTGATTAGGCCTAATGATAAATGTAGATAAAAAAAAAAGTCTTGTCACGAAACCTGCTTTGAACGCTCAGAGTCATATACTGTATGTATGACCGATAAAAATAACTAGGTTATATTTACTGCATTCTCATTTTCTGAAGCGTTTTAGCAAAAGGATATATTTTTTGCTGCTCACGTGTTTCTGCTACTGTTAAAATAACTGCGTCATCTGCAGCTCTTCTAGCGCTTTACGTCTGTGTGGGAGAGAGAAGCAATGTGCACGGAGCGGAAAGGGCTTGAATGAGGCGTTTGGCTCTAGATAAAAAATATTAGAGGATATAGCACTGAATTATCATTACCATAAAACAGCCCTGAGTGCTAATGGTGTAACGCTGTTGTTTTGACGCGCTGCTCTCTTTAAACTGCAGAAATAGTCAAATGGTGCTACAGTTGCTGCATTTTGTCATGTGGTCCGTTTGAAACCAAGTCGGGGTCCGGAACCGGACTGCGGACCGCTATTTGAGGATGCATGTTCTAGGTAATTACTAGGGCGTTACCATGTGGTTCCTAAGGTGTTCAAGATGGTTGCTCACTGGCTCAAGTCAAAAGATGCCACTCACATGCCTGAGGGTTTACGGGTGGGCTGTTTTGACTGCAAGCAACCACCCAGAACACCAAAGGACTGTGGTGAAGAGTTTTGCATGGGAAGCACCACACATTTTCTTGTAAAATGTAAAAGTGTGTTTTTATTCTGGTCTTTTTCACTAATTTAGCCCCCTTCTAAGAAGCCTCAGAACCATGACACTGATGTAAGGGATGCAGTTTTTTTCTGCAGTCTGCATTTTCCAAACACGTGGTCAAGAGTGGAATCCTCTGAAATCTCCCTGCGACGATGAAAAGCGCAGCTTATTGTTTTTTGAGTGGGCACGAGGTTGTTGTTGTTTCTGAGAACTTTCCATTGGAACCGGCTGATGAGTCAAAAGACAAAAAGAGTGTCATGTGGCGCGGCAGACAGAGCAGAGCAGAGCTTCACACGTACCTTGGTAAGCAAGGCATGGTCCTCTTTGATATGGCACTCTTGAATGGCGAGAGCAAACTGCTCCAAGGTCACTGCAGAAACAAAATTTTCAAAAATACAATATTATTAATAAGATGGTTTAAACCCCCCTGAGGTTTAAGTTATTTGCATAAAAGGTCCTGTTTACATATTAAGATGGGTTTTGGTTTATCGGATCACAAGTAGACGAGGGAGACACATTCCCGTTTACACCTGGTTTTTAATCCGTCTCTTTTGTCCACTTTAACCACTTTTGTCCTGATTTCTGATTTTTGGGTAAATCTACAGGTTTTTCAGATCTTTTGATCTACTGGACAAAATAAGCTCAAGCAATTTACATATGAACGTGCCCGGAGACGACAGAAAAACAGACGGAGAGCATCAGCTTTAGTTTCTGCTCTGACAGCCACAAGTCCAGCCGAACGCTGTGAGTGTGTGTTAGAAATCAGGAATGGTGAGAGAACATTGTGTTTGGTACGTTTTTCGTCTTCAAACCAAACTTGGGTCTTAAAGTTTAAATCCCGTCTGGCTAGTGTGCTTCCAGAATGTTTACGCTTTAGGTCAGTAGGCGGTCAGAGAAGACGGTCTTGTGTGGCTGTTCGAACACATTCGACCACATGAGCATTTACACTGCGAAATCAATCCGGTCGAATGAGTTTTCACCTCTGGAAGTGGTTAAAAGTGGACAAGCTCAAAACCTTTTAGACTCCATTTACACCTGTATTTAGCGTCGTCCACTTGTGATCCGATTGACCAAAAACGCATCTTAATTCGTTTTTCGGACAATTTTTCAGCTTCTCCCTGAGCCTTAAAATGAAATGTGCCTGTCCCTTTAAGAAACACTCCTTTCACATGTGAAATGAGAAGCAGCGCTTTGATACACCAAAGTCTGATGCACCACCAGGCAAACTTTGTTTTTTTATCTACTTGAAAGAGGAAAGACCAAAACAATATAAAACAAAACATAATTCAAATCATAATATTTTAAATTCAGCTAATGTGAATTTGCATTCTAGGAAGAAAAAAACTGTACCAAAAAAGGTGTTGAAACTCTTTTAACTGAAAGGTGGGACTTTCAAACCTACAGCCACATTATTGAGAATAAATGATTATTCGTCTCTTTGATCAACTCAATAACTGTGCTTTTTTGCACTGGGGAGGAAGTCTTGAGTTTTGAAAGTAACAGTAACATTGTCATAGTGCATCAAGCTCTTTTATCTCTAAAGATGAAGTAAAATTTGATTGCTCATGATATGAGCCCTTTAAAGCAGCTTTGAATGTTTAACAACTTATTTGCATTAATATTTTCCAATGTATAGATATTGTTGCGTTTGTGCAGATTTGATCCCATAGTTTGAACCGACAACTATGCTTGAATTTAAATTCAGAGTTTCCTTACATGCACTATGTGACTATATTTCAGATAGAGTCTATATTTCAGATTGGGGGGGGTCAGGCATTGACCAATGTAAGTATAGCAATGAATATTCTGTGATCTGTGGCTATTACTATGTGTTACAATCATATACAAGTCAGTATTAATATCATAAATGAAAGAACAGACTGGAACACTGGTATAAGGTGTGAATAAAAACCCCTCATCTCAATGTTATCAGCCCCATCTCAGAGAAAATTAGCGCATGATCTCTCTGTGTGTGTAAGTGTGTGGGAGGAGGGTGAGAGAATGGAAATTTGCTATCAGGGGAGGAAAATATATCTTGACACACAAACCCATGTACGGTACACACACACACACACACACACACACACACACACACACAGCATGTGGAAATACTCTAGAACATCAGAGGCTCAGAATGCACAAGACTTCTCTGTTGCTTACTGAGTTGTACGAGTGAATCAGAAAGTCAAAGGGAAGTGTAACAGTGTCTGTAATGATCAAAGACGTGTGGTGAGTTTATAATCTGCACAGGCACATGAATCACCTACTCTAAACCTTACAATCTTTTAAAATGCACATGCACTGTGCTTGTGTTTGGGACACATTTAAGTGTAAAATACTGAAATAATTTTATTGTATTTTCCAGGACAAATATATCAAAATAATAAAATTTACTTCAACACTTCTTGAGATATTAAGGATTACTACAATTTTGTTGATGTGTTATTATTGAATTATATTTTTTTTTAAAGTATTATTAAATATTGTTTTCATTATTTTATAAATGAATTTTGTTAAAATAGATAAATGGTAACTCAAATCGGCAACTAAAATTTTTCTAATCTTAAGGATTTTTAGACATTTTCACTGGATAATATAAGACAAAAATACTCATTAAGAATATGCTTGGCATCCTAAGTATATTAATGTATTAAAGTCCCCTTGTAGTCAATCATTTTATCCCTTAAAATCACCAAAATTACATATTGAAATGTTTTTTCCTTGAAAAAAAAAATATTCTTCATGCCTTAAAATAGCTTGAATGTAACTCTACACCCTTGCCTCATTTAGTATACGCGGTTCTATAGAATATGCAAATGAGCCCCGCCTCCACTCACTCACTCAGCTCAGAGATCCACTGGTTGACGATCGCACGTTGATCTGATTGGTTACAAGGTCGTTTGTGACATCAGAAACACCAGTGATTTCAAACCGTGTTTTTGAGACTGTCTTTGGTTCACTGCAGTTTTACGGAGAAAATACTCAGCAATGCTGTCGACTTATGAATTTGCAAATGGTTTGTCTTAAAGCATATTAAAAACACCACATAGACATATAAACAACATTAAAAGCTTGATTTTCACCACAGGGGTAGTTTAATGTAGAAATGTCATTTAAGTTGAAGGTAAAACCATCTGGTAGTTCTCCTGGCCAAGTTTTTCTGTGACTGAATTTGTCTAGTGAATTTGTCCAACAAATTCACAGTGGCCAAAAAGTACAAAAAAGGTATTTGGAGACTTGAGTCACACTTAAAAATGTCTAAATATCAAAACAAGTGTCATCTGCAAACCAATTTTCTCAGAACTAACTTTCCATTTCTAAGCCATTTCTGTAATGACTTTTCACAAAATTTTCAAGATGAAAACAAACTCTGGTGCGATTGCTCTGCTAGTGCGGTTCATTTGAATAAGTGTGAACGCTGCTAGCCGAACCCTAGTGTGCACCAAACAAGCGGAGCGAGACGCTGAAAAGATGAGTTTAGATCCGCTTCCAAACAAACTCTGGTGCCGTTCAACTGAAATATGAACACAACACGGACCAAAGACATGTTTGATGATGTCACAAGATGCAACCCTAAAAAGGACAGAATGCTCAAGCCTGTTTTTTCTCATCATAGTCGCGTTGTTGCCCATCACAGTTCAGTACTGGCATCAGAACCACGTCTCCTCGCAGCAGATCTTTGTGTGTGTGACTGACACTGTTTTCACTCCTTTACGCATTTTATAAGCTCTTCACGAGTTCTCAGCTGGTCAAAATACCATCATGTAGGCTACGCACATACAACGAGCGCATTTAGCCCAGAACACAGCATTGTTTTGGATGTTCAATCGTGAAATTACATTTACGCATTTGGCACATTTACATTACATTTAAGCATTTGGCAGACGCTTTTATCCAAAGCGACTTGCATTGCATTTCAAGGTCCACATTTACATTCTTATCAGTTCTTGGTTTTCCTGGGAATCGAGCCCATGACCTTGGCGTTGCAAGCGCCAATGCTCTACTGTTTGAGCTACAGGAGGGCTACGAAATATACGTCATAAAAGCCGACCAATCAAGTTGTGAACATATCCTATGCTTTTAGGTTCGGTATCTTTAGGCTCAGTGTTAAAATGCCAATGTGAACGCTAATCGGAACAGGACTAAATGTTTTTTTTTTGGTGCGGACCAAACAAACCAAGCGAACCGAACTACAAGTGTAGTAACACACACCCTAATGTTTAGATAACATTAGATGACATTCAGGCATTTGGCTTCAGCGTCCAAATACTTATTGGGATCATGTACATATGACATCCGGGCATCCTTCAAAGTTTTCTATGAGAATATGCATGAGAAAAAGTACATTTGCAGAAATATATTCAAGCAAACAAGGGTAACAGATGAACTATAAATACAAATAAACTTCCCCTTTCGCTCACCTTTGTGTATGTGTGCCATTGCCAAAGTGATCACGTGATGTAAACAAGCGTTCCAGGCCATAAAAAACTCATCTTTGTTTTTCTCTATCTGTTCAGGGGAATACATAGCATTGAATACAATTTGTTACAATTGACATTTTCAGGAAAACAGAGCAAATATTTAGATGACTCATGTTGCTTTTTTGTTCAATTAAATACTTTCTAGTCTACATGTAGCTAATCATTGCTGTGACATATCAACGGTGTATTGGCCACCTAAAAAAAGGGAAACTGCACGCTTACGCTCACTCGTATCCAAGGTGAATCATCACCACTGTCATCCCCTATATGTGTTTTGTTGAACTAATCACATTTACACGAATCACGCCACAGTTCAAATAAACCAAATAAGCTCACGCAATTTACATATGAACGCGAGCGGAGATGACTGAAAAACATACGAGAGCAGCAGCTTTTAGTTTGTCTAAAAAATCTAAACAAATATTGATTAATTCAAAATAAATAAAATTAAACTGAAAAGAAATTAAATGTATCTTTCTATTGGCCCTTAAAATATTAATACTTTATAGCCAATACATTTTACACTTGCTATAGATCTTGTCACCCGCTCTGCCTTAAAATCAGCAGTGTTAAAACTCAGAGGAAACAGAGCGACTGACCTTTGTGTAAAGTCGACTTGCTAGAGTGCGCTGTAACACCCTTTCCCTGTAGCTCACCGCTTTCAGCAGGAACATTAGGTCTCCTACTTTGTCCACACCGAAGCCAAGAAAGCTAGATAAACAAGGAAATAGCCAAAAGAAATACAGATTAACTCAGTCAAACAAAGAGATACTGTATAAAATCACCGAACCACTATCAGAATAGCCTCTAGACAAAACAAAAAAGCTGATTTTATTCAGCCTATGACGGACGACTGAAAATCTCGACTTGGGTTAATATGTTATGAATAGCAGGCCAGAAAACAATTTAACACCTATCAAATTTTCCTCTTAGGCTAAATTGCTAAATTGCTGACCTAACTGTGAGTGTAAACATACCGAGGGTAGACAGGTTCCTTCTGTCTGTCTGTCTGTCTGTCTGTCTGTCTATCTATCTATCTATCTATCTATCTAATATCTATCTATCTATCTAATATCTATCTATCTAATATCTATCTAATATCTATCTATCTATCTAATATCTATCTATCTAATATCTATCTAATATCTATCTATCTATCTATCTATCTATCTATCTATCTATCTATCTATCTATCTATCTATCTATCTATCTATCTATCTATCTATCTATCTATCTATCTATCTGTCTATCTGTCTGTCTGTCTATCTATCTATCTATACATCTATCTATCTATCTATCAATCTATCTGTCCGTCCGGCCATTCGTCTATCTAGACTCCATAGCAGTTCGTTTTGTTCCACGTCATGTTTAAGGGCGTGAAAATGTAAAGTCGATGTGCCAACGATAACAAACCAGCAAGCATCTGATAAGTTATTCATTCAAGTAGGTTGTGCAAGTTTACTGCAACAATGGTGCTGCAAACTTCACATACTTTTGAAAATCCAGCATTTAGTTGATCCTGATAAGCGTTCATTGTCACAGTCGTAAACACGACGGCTTTCTTCTTCCATGAGGAGGTTTGGCGTCACGACGGCTTTATTTCCGGACGGACTGTTAAAGAATGCAACACACACACACACGTCTTCTGGAAATCCTGGAGAATTCATCTAATTAGATGAAAAATTTGAAAGTCCTTTCCTATTTTGTGTGCCTTATGCATCAGACGTTCAACCACCGGTCTGTGGGCATGATGTGTGAGGCTGAGACTACTGTCTGTCTGTCTGTCTGTCTGTCTATCCATCTATCTGTCTGTCTGTGTGTCTATCTATCTGTCTGTCTGTGTGTCTATCTATCTGTCTGACAGTCTCACCTCTTACCTGGTTCTAAGGCTGTCTGACACTGAGCTGGTCCAGTTTCTAATCAGTCCCATCACCAGGTTGTTCCCCATCTGTTTGGTGTGCTGGGTTAGCAGCTCTCGTACCACCACCTACACATGCACAACAACAGAAGACTGCTTAAAGACAAGCTGAAGGGTTAAGGGTAAAAGAACTGCTTAGGCACATATTACTGTAAAGTAAAAAATATCACCCATGTGTCCTTGAGAAGTGCATTTAATTGGGCTTTTAACAGATGCATTAATGTCATTTCTTTGCAATTGTGAAAAATGTAAGTTCAACTAATTGCATTTAATATAAATTTTAACTATAATACATTTTAATTTAATTGCAATTAAAATGCAATTAAGTGTACAAACACATGGTGTTAAGTATATTATTTTAAAGTGTACTGTTTCCATAATATATACTCTTTTTAAAAGTATGCTAAAGTTCAGTGGGGTTCTAGTAGAGACCTCTAGGGTTCTTGACTCAATTGTAAAGAACAGTCTTAAATGATTGCATAAAACTTTCATGTTTAATGGGTTATTTCAAAATTTCTAGTGATTTTCCGAGCTGCCAAATTCATGAAACGTAATTAAAATGAAAAGGGAATTAAAACAAAGTTATTTAATTAAAACTAAATGCATAAAAGTACCTCATGATGGAAACCCATAAAAGGTTCTACACTAAACAAAATTATAAACGCAACACTTTTGTTTTTGGCCCCATTTTTCATGAGCTGAACTCAAAGATCTAAGACTTTTTCTATGTACACAAAAGGCCTATTTCTCTCAAATATTGTTCACAAATCTGTCTAAATCGGTGTTAGTGAGCACTTCTCCTTTGCCGAGATAATCCATCCACCTCACAGATGTGGCATATCAAGATGCTGATTAGACAGCATGATTATTGCACAGGTGTGCCTTAGGCTGGCCACAATAAAAGGCCATTCTAAAATGTGCAGTTTTATCACACAACACAATGCCACAGATGTCGCAAGTTTTGAGGGAGCGTGCAATTGGCATGCTGACTGCAGGAATATCCACCAGAGCTGTTGCCTGTGAATTGAATGTTCATTTCTCTACCATAAGCCGTCTCCAAAGGCGTTTCAGAGAATTTGGCAGTACATCCAACCGGCCTCACAACCGCAGACCACGTGTTGCCACACCAGGCCAGGACCTCCACATCCAGCATCTTCACCTCCAAGATCATCTGAGACCAGCTACCCGGACAGATGCTGCAACAATCGTTTTACATAACCAAAGAATTTCTGCACAAAATGTCAGAAACCGTCTCAGGGAAGCTCATCTGCATGCTTGTCGTCCTCATCGGGGTCTCAAACCTGACTGCAGTTCGTCATCGTAACCGACTTGAGTGGGCAAATCCTCACATTCGATGGCGTCTGGCGCTATGGAGAGGTGTTCTCTTCACGGATGAATCCCGGTTTTCACTGTACAGAGCAGATGGCAGATGGCAGACAGCGTGTATGGCGACGTGTGGGTGAGCGGTTTGCTGATGTCAACATTGTGGATCGAGTGTCCCATGGTGGGGTTATGGTATGGGCAGGCGTATGTTATGGACAACGAACACAGGTGCATTTTATTGATGGCATTTTGAATGCACAGAGATACCGTGGCGAGATCCTGAGGCCCATTATTGTGCCATTCATCCATGACCATCACCTCATGTTGCAGCATGATAATGCACAGCCCCATGTTGCAAGGTTCTGTACACAATTCCTGGAAGCTGAAAACATCCCAGTTCTTGCAGGGCCAGCATACTCACCGGACATGTCACCCATTGAGCATGTTTGGGGTGCTCTGGATCGGCGCATACGACAGCGTGTTCCAGGTCCTGCCAATATCCAGCAACTTCACAGAGCCATTGAAGAGGAGTGGACAGGCCACTCCATCCCACAGGCCACAATCAACAACCTGATCAACTCTATGCGAAGGAGATGAGTTGCACTGCATGAGGCAAATGGTGGTCACAGCAGATACTGACTGGTTTTCAGCATCTTGATATGCCACACCTGTGAGGTGGATGGATTATCTCGGCAAAGGAGAAGTGCTCACTAACACCGATTTAGACAGATTTGTAAACAATATTTGAGAGAAATAGGCCTTTTGTGTACATAGAAAAAGTCTTAGATCTTTGAGTTCAGCTCATGATAAATGGGGGCAAAAACAAAAGTGTTGCGTTTATAATTTTGTTCAGTGTATATATGAAATGTCTGACAGAACCTTCTATTTCACAAGGGAAATGACTCATTAGTAATTCATAAAATACTAAAGACCTATGTAAATGTCTGTTTTACACTTTCACACCATTTAGAGAAATGGTTTACAGTAAAGACTATTGACTGTAGAAGTCTTTGTACTTTGAGTCCTAGTAATTCTCCGGTCTGTTTTAGCAGCAGCCAGTATCCTTCATACACTACGCTACTCCACCCTGTCTTTAGCATAAAGGAGTCTCCTAATGGTCAGAACTTTCCTTTACTCATTAGCGTTCCTCGAGGGATCCCACAATCACACAACATCGCTCTCTAAACAGCACAAACTAAACACACGACTCCAGAGAGTCAATGACTCATTGTCTCATAATCATTGTGTATGTTTCTGCCCTACATACGCAAAAACTTAAAATAACCTCATCTACTTTTTTCACATCTGCAGTAAGTACAACTGCATACTGTAAAATAATCTTCTCAAAGTAACCGAATTGGACACACTCTTTCAGGGTGCAGCCAAAATGTACTAGTGTGCTGGTCATGTGTTTGAAATTTGGAGCTAAATGCTAATTTCCCTTTTGACAGGTGACACTAAAATTTCTTAATAACTTCATTAGACTGATGTCCTACGGAAAAGTCCCCACAACCAATCTGAGAGCGGGATGGAGAAATAAAGAGAGGGTCTTGGTTTAAGTGGCTGGCAGAACCTTTCACAGTTCTTGTGACTTTAGTTAAATCACTCCCAGCACCCTCTATTTTCACATGCCCCAATATGACCTTCGGCATTGGTTAATCATTTGTTGTTGGCTTAATCAAATCAAATTAATCAAATGAGTCCTTACAAATTTAGCCAAAAACCTTTTTTAAAGAATTTTTCTTTAAAACAGCAAAACTGCAGCAGTACGATATTAAAGTAATGGTCAAAGGAAGCAGGTCCATGTTTTCCAGGATTCAAAGTGGTCATATCATGAGACATTTATTTCATTTGCGACATAAAAAGACTTTGATGTACTACGAATGAATGCTGTGACTTAAAGACCTCAAAACATGCAGTCCAAAAAAAGCATCTAGTGAAAGTAAACTATAAATAGATACTATTCTGGCTTTGCATCACACTTGCATCCTTTTTTCTTTAAAAAAAAAACTTTTTTAAATGATCTCAATGTTAGAAAAGAGTGGTTCAAACAACAAAAACAACAGTCATCATTTACTCTCATGTCGTTCCATTTTCTCTCAGCCGTGGATTATAAAATAGGGATTTCCAGCAGAATGTCACAAGACTCGTGTGAAACAATAACGTTTGACGTCACTGACATCAAACCTAGTCATATGGACTAGTTTATAGTACTCCTTTGTAGCACATGAGGTTGAGTAAATGAAAATTTAAAAAATAATTATAGACATTTATAATGGTACAAAAGATTTCTATTGCAAATAGACGGAGTCGACGTGTCGACTGATTGGGATCACACTTAGAGAGACTGTCATCTTCGAGTATTGATAAAATGAGCCAATGCACATTGGCGTGCAAACTTTGCATCTCACGCTCCGCCCCGCGGCGCGGGTATAAATACGGAAGTGGATGCACGCACTATTTGTCTTTCGCTTCGGAGACGATCGGTCTTCACGTCGATGTCTCTGAAGAGTGTTAAATATTTTCAACAAGCGAGTGTGTCGGTGCTTCTTCTGGAAGTCTCTGGTGTTTCTACAGCGCGAGTGCAGCGGGGCTCGTGAGCCTTCTGAGCTCTCAACTGCTGGTTTAACAGCATTCCTTTTTGTGTTTGTTTGTCTGACGGTCGGTTGAGGTTCACTGGTACAGGCTGCACCATTCCTGTCAGTGTTGTTGCGATCATTCCCCTGTGTGCTTCGGCACTGGTGAGAGTCCCAAACTTCCTGAAAGAGTAACACGGGTGCGTTTGCGCCTTTTTCAAGATGTCACCAGTGCGTTTCTGGATGCGGTCGTACCCTGTCCCCCTCTGACGGTCACAATGGTTGTATCACGTGTTTGGGCTTACAGCACGCTGAAGCAGCTTTTGTGGATAGTTCATGTTCCCATTGCGGGAACATGACTATCGCGGTGTTGAGATCAAGACTCGCCTTCTTTCGCTCAGGTGGAGTCCCCATTACCACGCCCCACCCCAGGGTGCCGTGTGGGATGGGTGATCGGAGGATTATAGTGATGGCTTCCCCGCCCGGTAACCAATCCCTGTGGGCCCCTCACTCCTCTATCACACCGCAGTCAGTGGAGCTCCCGTTGAGCGCGCTAGTCCCTCTGTAATGGACCGACCAGCCGTTTCATTCGGGGCCTCTCCAGAGGACAGGATGCCGATTGCAGCATCGGAGGGTGAGCTGACCTCTGGAGATGATGACTCAGCTGCGTTATCTCCCTCTGGGAGTGTAACGTTGCCCGAGCCAGATCCAGAGATGTCAGCTATGCTGAAACGGGCCGCCAAGGCTGTCGGGCTTGAGTGGAATCCTCCACTGTGTCCCGAACAGTCTCGGTTGGATGATTAGTTTCTCGGAGCAGGCCATGCTGGTTCTCAGCCCTCCGCCTGAGTGCTTTTCTTTCCCGAAGTGCATGGAGAGCTTACCAGGTCGTGGACGGCACCTCTCTCTGCCAGAAACTGCCTGAGTAGCTCCTCCCCCCTCACTACCCTTGACGGAGGAGCGGTGAAGGGTTACGAGGCTATCCCTCCAGTGGAGCGGTCTGTCGTGACACACCTGTGTCAAGCGGCCACTGCCGCTTGGACGGGGGATCCTCGTTTCCCCTCTAAGGCCTGTGAGTTCTCGTCCGTTCTGACGGACAGAGCTTACAAAGACTGTGGGCAAGCCGCTTCCTCTTTGCATGCCATGGCGTTGCAACAAGTCTACCAGGCCAATGCACTCACGGACATGCACGAGGGTACAACCGATGGCGATGTCCACTTTAGTGGTCCAGGAGCGCCATCGCTGGCTCAACCTGATTGATATGACTGATGCAGACAAAGTTCGGTTCCTGGACTCCCCAATTTCCCAGTGCGGTGGAGAACTGCGTCCAACAGTTCTCTGCCGCCCAAGTGCAGACGGAGGCCATCCGGCACATCCTACCCCCACCACCAGTGGCAGCTCCTTCGCCTGCTCGTCGCCAAGGGCGTCCCCCTGCCGCCGCTTCAGCTTCTGCTGGGCCTCTGCAGCAGCCTCCATTCAGGCCTCAGCATGGAGCCAGCCGCAGGCAGGCCACCCAGAGACAGGGCGTCCCTGAGACAGGCCATCCAGGGATGGGGGGACGAGCTCTTCAGATGGTTACAGTTCCGCCACTGGCTCCCTGTGTACCTGAATTGTCAAAAGAGCTAATTCCTCCGTTACTGGGTCCCAAGAGGGTCAGACTGGCGGTGTGCGACCCCAGTGTTCCTCAATAGGCGGCCCGCAGGCCACATCCGGCCCGTGAGAGGAAAATGTTTGGCCCGGGCTTATTTTAAGGTTGTCATGGTAACATCAGCGTAAGCAAAAATTCAAACGCAGTATCTGAAAGCATTCGTGCACAACGAAAATATGCCAAGTGTTAAGAAAAGAAAAGTGGACCCAGAAAATAGACGATTCAAATCTGAATGGACTGAACAATTTTGTTTTATTTTGCCTGACCACCACAATGCAAAGCCAACGTGTTTGTTATGCACGCAGACCGTGGCTGTCTGTAAGTCTGATAATATCAAACGCCACTTCAAAATAACTTTGTTCATTTTTAAGCAGCCTTCAAAGCCAAAAGGCAGAGACATTTCTGAGGTTTTTGACCGACAACACAGAGATGGCATTCGTGCATTTTTTGTGCGATATCATGTCTCACCTAAATCAGCTTAATTTGCAATTGCAAGGCAAGAACCACACTATTGCTGACATGTACGAAGCGGTTGAAGCTTTTCGTTTAAAGCTGACCCTTTTTGAGCAGGATCTTCAAGGGAGAAAGCTGCACTTTCCGTATTTACAACAGCATTGCGAGAAACACCAGGTGCCAGAGGACCCGTTAATGCGCGACTTCGTGATGAGACTGGCAGAGAATTTCAAAGAGCGATTTCAGAGCTTTAACCTGTCAAGTGAACTCCTTTTCTTCCTAAGACAGCCATTTTCAGTCCCAGCAGATCAACAATGGACTGCTGAGGCCAAACGCCTGGTTTCATCCTTAGATGAAGCATCTTTGCAGCTGGAGATTTTGGAAATGTCAAAGTCTGATTTGATCAGAGAGCAACACAAGGAGGCTAGTGTGAGCGACTTTTGGACAAAAGTGGTTTCTCAAGCTAAATTCAAGAACAGCCGAATTATTGCAATGTTCCTTCTTTCAATGTTCCAATCCACTTACATCTGTGAGTCATCGTTTTCTATAATGAACATCATCAAGAACCACGATAGAAACAGACTGTCCAGTGTGCATCTTGATCAGTGTCTCAGAATTGCTACAACAGAATATAGCCCTAACATCAGAGGAATTGCTTCAGCCTCTCGCTGTCACTTCTCTCATTGAATGGTGAGTACATGCCAGTTAATACTTTTAGTTTGATCCAAGTAAGAACAATAAAATATTAAGGTTGATAGGTCTAATAATTGAATCTGCTATTAGGGAAATTGATGAGAAGAGATCCAGTGTGGTGATGAGCAGGATCAGTCGACTCCCATGCAGACATGGAGATCCAACGTATATGGCACCCACGTCCATACCTCTGGAAATTACATGTCTGGTCTCCGGACGGGACGCAGAGGTTCTAGGTGATCTACCACAATCAGTCGTAGACACCATCACTTCTGCGAGTATCAATCCCAAGATGCACCATGGCCCCTGGATTGCGGGTGTAGCTTCTTCCTGGGCGTTGGCACAGGGTGACTCGCTGACAGATGTTTGTAGCTGACAGATGTTTGCGGGCTGGGCGACACCAAACACATTTGCTAGATTCTATAGCCTACGCGTCGAGCCGGTTGCTTCCCATGTGCTCTCTCCACATAGAAGCCAGTTAACACCGTAAGCCCTGCTCGAAGTGTCGGCTTGCTGCGCCATTCCCCTCCTATGGACCGGATACATGCGCCATTCTTGCTCCAGTAGAGTTCCTCTTTAGCCGAACCCTGTTGAGTTCCTCCACACCCCTCGGCAACGGACGTGGCGGAGCGTCTGATGCCAGGCCTAACACTCGTATGGACTGGTGGAACCTCTGCTAGGCTGGGTCCATATGTTGTGATCCCTACGGCAACGTCGAAAGTGAGCGACTGAAAGGGAACGCCCCGGTTACGTATGTAATCCTCGTTCCCTGAAGGAGGGAACGGAGACGTAGTCCCGTCGCCACTATTTACATTTATTCATTTAGCTGACGCTTTTATCCAAAGCTATATATGTCAGAGGTCGCACGCCTCTGGAGCAACTAGGGGTTAAGTGTCTTGCTCAGGGACACATTGGTGTCTCACAGTGGATTCGAACCCGGGTCTCTCACACCAAAGGTGTGTCTTATCCACTGCGCCATCACCACCCCTGGACCAGCTCCGGGCTCCGCTCGGCTCCTCAGCGAAAAACAAATGGTGCGTGCATTAGAGATGCGCCAACCGCGCATCTCTAGCGTGCATCCACTTCCGTATTTATTCCCGCTTCGGGGCGGAGCGTGAGATGTAAAGCTCGCACGCCAATGTGCATTGGCTCTTTTTATCAATACTCGAAGATGACAGGCTCCCTAAGCGTGATCCCAATCAGTCGACAGGGTTCGGCTACTATCCTCTCCCTATGGAGGATCCCTTTCCCACTCAACAGATAAAGCGTTGTTGAAAATCCGGTTCGCATACCCCGAAGTGATAAAATAAAACTAAATTCTTTATCAAATGTATAGGCAAGACAAGTAGTTTGTTTAGCCATGGTTTTGTAGGGAAATTACAAACCTGCGCACATATATTCAAACGAATTTAACTATAGAATCAATTTTTAATGCGCATGTGAACACCATCAGGCCACAGGTTCGGTTTAAAGTCTGTTTAGAGAGAACGCTGTCGTCTTAGTGGCCCCTAATGAAATAACAAATTATAATTTTGCTGGAAGTGAATCAATCACAACTAACTTTAGCTGGAAATAACATTACTCAAAAATCGCTATAAAGCCAAAACAATCTCTGTTACCGTAAATTGTATGTTTATCTCTGTAAAGCTGCTTTGAAACAATCTCCATTGTTAAAAGCGCTATATAAATAAAGATGACTTGACTTGACACGTCGACTACGTCTCCGTTCCCTCCTTCAGGGAACGAGGGTTACATACGTAACCGAGACATTCTTTTGAACTTCCTAATCCTGAAAATCACAGTTTCCACAAAATTATGAAGCAGCACAACTGTTTTCAACACTGATAATAATAATCAGAAATGTTTCTTAAGCAGCAAATCACCATTTTTTGTTTCATGCCCCCTCCATATTAGAATGATTTCTGAAGGATCATGTGACACTGAAGACTGGAGGAATGATGCTGAAAATTCAGCTCTGCATCACAGGAATAAATTAAATTTTACAACATATTCAAATAGAAAACAGTTATTCGTAATTGTAATAATTTTTCACAATATTACTGTTTTTACTGTATATTTGATCCAATAAATGCAGCCTTGGTGCATTTTTAAACATCTTTCAAGAACATTTAAAAAAAAAAAAACGTACCAACTAACGCAAGTTTTAGAAGAAGTTTATGCTAAAATTAGCATTTCTTGAAAAGTTCCAATTCTGATCCTGCTATTAAATGTAACAATACAGAATTTAGACAAAAAGCTCATATTTTGTAACTGTAACATTTCATAATATTCAAAATACCAAGGATGTTATCAGGTATTAAATTAGGGGGACAAATGTACATGTTTAAGAAATGGTAATAAAACATTATAGTGAATGTTGTCACTGTGGTTTTGACTATCTGGTGTTGAAATGACAACACCATCAGCCTGTTTCCAAGGTTTCACTTGCATGACTTTATTTTGGTACTGAAGGGGATAATCTAATTTCAGCAGAAAATACATGTCTTTAGGCCTCGGCAAGCTGTGAATGCAGACGTTGTGTGCGAGTCTCTATGCATGTTATGTGTGTCATCTTATGTGTCTATAATCGATGTGGTGCTAATAAGAAACCAGCATAAAATGAATCACAAAGCTGACCCCAGCAGTTATCTTATAACCAGCCCCCATACTAGAGACACATTATTATTGCATATTCAATCGTGTGCAATCGCATTAAAATGACCCCCTTTATTCTAATGCCTACATAATCCACTTAATTCAATTTAGTTTGTGAGACACAGTTTATATTTTTAAAAGAATTGCCGCTTGTCTAGTTTCCCCTCCAAGCGGTCATCGTGTAGATATCTCTGTGTTTTCTGTTTACACTGTCTTGTTTGTCTGAACATGGGTATTTAAATGTGATATTGCACTATATTAAGGGAATATCTCCAAAATAAGTAGGAAAACAAATAACAACCTTAAGGAAAAGGATGGTGATAAACATGACCCTTGTGACCAAGTGTTTTGTCCACAGTTTTATGAGTGCATTTGTTGTGTGGTGTCATCTAGTTGGGTAGTGTTTTTGAATACCTGAAGCATGACCATGTTGTCACCCTCAAATGTGACAAAGACGTCGGAATCACACTTCAGAGACGGAATACGGTTTTCCATCATAAAGCCCTGGGGGAAAATCAACCACAGTTCATGTTTAAATGTGGCTACAGGAAATAAAGCCAATCAAAATATGCGCAGATGTTATGACATACACTTATGGACATTGTTTAAATAAAATATCATCCACTTTAAGTTTTATATAATCTTTGAAACAAAGTTTAGAGTGCTAAACGCTGCACTTTATTTGACCACTTTCAATGTGTTTACTCAAACTCATATAATTACCATAAAAGTGAATAGAAATGACTTTTTTTGCAGTCACTTTTTTTAAATGACTGAGACTAATTAAATTTCCCATTTTGAGGGTTTGGTTTTCGATGGTGAAACAAAGGGACAACAGACAAGATTATGTCTAAAATGTAGGTAATTTAATATTAATACCTATTGTTGTATAAAATCAATATCACATTTGCAATATCGTGCTGACATTCAGGAAAAACAGTACTCCTGCTTGCATGATATTGCTTTGCTTAACTACTGTATATCATATGTTAAAGGGGACCTATTTACAAGAGGTAATATAAGTCTCAGGTGTCCCCAGAATGTGTCTGTGAAGTTTCAGCTCAAAATACCCCACAGATATTTTATTAGACCATGTTGTAAATGCCCATTTTTGAGTGGAAGGTAAAACATGCTGTTTTCGTGCTTGTCTCTTTAAGCCTTTACGGCTTGTCCCTCGGATACTCTGCCAAAAACTAAAACATCTGTTTGGTTTTGATTATCATCTCTATCACAGTCACGCTCATTTGACAGATATTAGTCTAAACTTCTGGCTATCAGACGATGCGTCCCGTGAGTATTAAACTGAGTTTTCTTTCACTTCTTATTGCACTTAAACTGTCAAATACACACAAGGTTGTCTAAAACACACAAAGTTCACATAAACACAGTTGGTTATGTCTGTGAATGTAAACAGCACGGAAAAAAATCGCATGTGTATATTAGAACTGTGTGTTAAAGTGAAAGCAGCGTAATATACAGGACCTACTGCTGCTGTTAATATGAACCAAACAACAAAAGAACAACAGAAAATCACTCACTGCTCTTCACTGAATAACTTTAGTAGCTTTAATAAGAATACATTTCTTACTTGAATGCTGCTGTTACAGTTTTTTTCAATTGCTTACACACTAAAATTAAAACTTTCCCACTATTAGCAAAACCTTACACTCAAGGAGCAAAACACCAGCCTAGATTTGCACAATTGTAAGCACATTGTCAGCTTCACCCTTTTTGCAAAACATTACACACAGTAATTTGTAAAACTCTACACACATTTTCACACCTTAGACACAGTTAAGGATTGTGAGGTTACTTCCTTGTCATTACAAAGCCCCGGTTTGCCATTGACCACACTAATGAATGAATTGGATATGCACATCCACAAGGTGTGGAAGCACACATGTGCTAATTTGAAAACGCAGCACTCAGGTGTGCTATAAAAGGCAGCAGGTTTCAGTTCACATGTCTTCAACAAAAATGGAAGGAGCTAGAAGAAGAAGAAGAAAAAGAGTGAGAATAAGAGGGGGAGCTCAAAGAGGAGATGAAGGAGGTAGAGGAAGAGGAGAAGAAGGTAGAGGAAGAGGAGAAGGAGGTAGAGGAAGAGGAGAAGGAGGTAGAGGAAGAGGTGAAGGAGGTAGAGGAGGAGGAGAAGGAGGTAGAGGAGGAGGCCCAGGTAGAGGAAGAGGAGAAGAAGGAGATAGAGGAAGAGGCCTAGGTAGAGGAGAAGAGGTAGAGAAGGACTTGAAGAGTTGATAGAACCTGAACAAAGAAGACGAGGACCAAATTTGACTCAAGAAATCCGTGCAACACTTATTGACCATGTTATCAACCATGGACTGACACTGATGGAAGCTGGACAAAGAGATCAACCAAATCTCTGGTTGATACTGTAACTGAATAGTTACAGTATTCTTGTTGCTTTTACAGTAGTTTTTCTTCAGAGTCAAACTGTATGTACTTCATGCAGTAATTTTTATTTGTCTACAGATTTTATTTTTTTCATTGATTTCTTTGTTGGTTGATTACTGTAACTGATTATGGTAAGAAATACTGTAAATAAATACTTGAAATATGAGTCTGTAGAAATCAGTGTTGTGCAGTGCTTGACAAGTTTATAGTAGGCCTATTTGTGTACATTCTCCCTATATCTCAAACTAATCATGAAGAATGTTGTGGGTTTGTCACTATTTTTTTTTTTCATCTAAATTATCCCTTACATAACAATGTCTGGCCAAAAATCTAGCACATGCTATTTCCTAAAAATTGTTTTTTTTACAAATGAAAACTAATAGCATTTTCACAAATATGTGTATATCTTTTGACTGAAGTGTGTATGTTTTGACAGAAGTGTGTCAATTTGCAAACAATCTAGGAATTATGCAAATTGAGTGTGGTGTTTGGATAATTGTGATTATATTTTGAAAAAAAGAACCCGGTTTTCAAAATTGCATGTAAACAATTGAAAAAAACTGTAAATGGTCTGGCGAGGAGATAAACATGGCGGACTGTGTACAGCTCACTGAGGGGAGGAGTCTATGCTAATAGGTCAGAGCCCATCAGCAGTCGTGGGCTACACATTACATAGAAACTGCTTATGATTTATGGGGATTAAAAAAGGGAGTGGGTGGATTTGAACCATTAAAGGGGAGTTGTATACAAACACTTCATTTATGTTCAAACACCATGTAAAAGTGAATTTTGCATAATAGGTCCCCTTTAAACAAGTGCTAATAGAGGGGCATTTTTTCACCCATATATAGAATTTTTGCTGGCATTTTTATTAATTTTAGTGATATTTTTGCCCTAGGCTCCCACTAACAAAGTGGATGCAGAAGAAAAATGTGATTCAAGGATCCTAGATTGTTGTAAATGATTGCCAGAACGTTGATATATGGTTGCTTAATGTTCAGAGTGTTTTTTAACACACTAATATGCGGTTCTAGGGTTTTTTGGTGACTTCTTGAGCGTTTCTAAGTGGTCACTTACTGGTCCAAATGGTCAATAACCCCCTGCAAGGCTTGAGATATAATAATAATGATGCTTACCTTAGGAAACACAACTAATACTGATGGAACCATTTGTTTCCAGTTTATACTGCATGTTTGTTTGACAATACATTAGACACTTTTGTTTAAAAAAAACATCTCAAGGTTTACACGATTGCTGTTTTCTTTCTTACTGTGAGATTTGCGTTGCGTGAGATCAATAATTTTTAATGCTAGATGTGTGAAAACAAAAAGATACACTGTGATCTCGGTTTACTTATAATGGAATACATCAGCCCTGTGGTTTCACACATTTTAAACATATATATGTATATATATATATATATATATATATATATATATATAAAATGTTCACGCCACCAGCACCAAGAGCCAACAAACAGCGCAGGCTATCAATGAGATCTAACTGTGTTGATTAAGGCACCGATATTTAAATTAATGAATCATAAAACAATACTTTATAAAATCTACATATTAAAAAAGAGAGTTAAAAATAAAGTTTTGGGCCATTTTTTGTCTTTACCTGATAATTTTAAATTGTCCTGTACAGGTCCTAGATACGTAGACTTTTAAATAATATGATACAAACTGCATGTATAGTAACAATTATAAAAGCAAAATGCATTTTAAAATTTGATTAGAGTATAGCATATGAAACATGTCAATGTCCACTGCTCACATATGCTAACACTCTCCACAAAACGTCAATGCAAGTTATTCTTTGACAGCTCAGGATGTTTGTATTTCACACCACAGGACATTAGTATCTGTGTATATATGTGTGTGTTTAGGTGTAAAGAGACACACACACACACTCACTCACTCACCATGCCGCCAGTACACTCACGGCAGTCTTGCAGACACACGAGGTTCTCCCACGTGCTGTAGGCTTTGAGTCCTGCGACGAGAGCTTGCAGAGCGCGATTGCTTTGAAGGTCCTGACCCTGACACAACGCATCATCCATCAAGCCTGCTGCGTATCTGAGAGCACACGTACAATGCACATACATTACAAATACAATGTACATATTTTTTAAAGAAGTTTTGACTCATCAAGGATGCATTAAATTGATCAAAAGTGACAGTAAAGACACTTATAATGTTCTAAAACTCTTCTATTTCAAATAAATGGTGTTCTTTCAACTCGTCACCGAATCCTGACAACTGTTTTCAACATTGATAATAATCAGAAATGTTTCTTGAGCGGCAAATCATCATATTAGAATGATTTCTAAAGGATCATGTGACACTGAAGACTGGAGTAATGATGCTGAAAATTCAGCTTTGATCACAGGAATAAATTACATTTTACAATATCTTACAATAGAAAACAATTAAGTAATTGCAATACTGCTGTTTTTACTGTATTGTATTAAATAATTGAAGCCTTGGTGAGCAGAAGATACTTATTTTTATTATTTTTTAATCATCAAAACACTGTAAAAAAGGGAATAAATAGGTCAGACATTTTTTAAATATCTCTCTCAGACTTTCACTGAACAGATTTTTTTGACCATCTCGTTTAGTTCTCTTTTATTTTCCAATAGTGCAGATGCATCAGATAAATAGTAATGAAATCTACAGTGGTTTCTCAGAAGGCGGCATCTGAGTTCTTCTTTTCCTTTAATTCTTCTCCTGTGGTATTTCTCAGAATGTGCAACTGACCTGAATTACACAAGAGACCTCCAGTGGAGGCCAGTGAAACTGCTCTTTCTGCTGCCACTTTACCTTTGTTCATAACAAATATGAACTGATGTACCTCCAGTGCAATGTAAGTCACATTGGGTAAAAGCATCTACCAAATACACATTTTGTTTTGTTATTCAACAGCAGTTTTAATTTGGTTAAATCTGATTCTGTTGTATCTGTCTTCTCGTTCTGTGTTTGATTCCTGCTTTTCTTGTTTGTCATAGTGACTGATTTATGGTTATCCATGTCCAGTTGAGTTGCTCAACTCTGAATACTGAATATAGTCCTCATTTTCTTTAGTTCTTTGTTGGTTGTTGTCTTTGTAATGATGTTTGTCCTATACTCCAAAAAGTTTTGTTTTTCAATCATTGATCACCTCTACTTCTTTCTTGACTCAACGTTACAACTATAAAGATAAAATGCTGTTTATATTTCTCACAGCAGTTTTTATTTGTAAGAACCTTTAACACAACTTCATTGGTAATATTATTGGCTTCTTTACATGTACGCATTTGGCTTTTATCCAAAGCGAGTTACATTGCATTTAAGGTACACACTTACATTTGATCAGTTCTTGCTTTCCCTGGGTATTGAACCCATGACCTTGGTGTTGCTCTATTGTTTAAGCTACAGAAAAGCTTCTTTAAAGGGCTCCTATTATGCTTTTTTGCATGTTCAACTTTCTTTAGTGTGTGATGTTGCTGTTTGAGCATGAAAAAGGTTTCCTCCAGCGGGAGTTCTTCTCTATATCAGTGTCAGTGTTTCTGAACTCCCTGAAACGCCTCCATTGTAGTCTTGAGTTTCTTCCGGGAACGAACACGTCACAATATTCCTCATTTAAATAATTTATATGCAAAATAAAGGGACGGGGCCTGGTTGAGTTAGTAAGTAGTGTGTTGAAACACGCAGTTATGGTAAGGGGCGGGGCCAATCACAACACACTGATCCAGCAATCACAACACACTGATCCAGCCGACCAATCAGAGCACAGTGTGCTTTTCAGAAGGAGGGGCTTCATAGAGACAGGAACTAAACAGAGCGTTACTGACAGACTGGGAAGAGAGGAGCCGCAACAATGTACAATATGTGAAAAATAATGTGTTTTGAACATTCAAACATTAAAACCTATTCTAGTAGAGCCCAAAAACAAAATATGTCCTCTTTAAAGTAAAATAGTGTCTTTCCTCACCGTTTGAACAAAATCATCTGCTAAATAAATACTTATAAATGATATAAAAGATCATATATAGAGTGGGAGGTAGGTTAACCTTGTGGTGAAGGTGAGAGCGAGGGCGGCAGCGAGATGTGGCATCAGTCTCAGAGACTGCGTCTGGTGCTCGATGATCTTTACCTCTTCCCGGTCTTTCGGACCGAACTGTCTGCGACTGTGAAAGAGACATTACGCACATGTGATGGTGAAGAAGAGTTTCATTCTGCACACTCACACACAGTCAGAAACCTCTATCTCTGTGAAACACAATCACATACAAACCAAACCAGACACAGAAGGGGGTCGCAGCAAAGGGTCAGACATCCCACAACACACCTGGATGTGTGACGAAACGCCGGAGACGTGAACCGATAACCTGACACGTAACCACACTTCTCTAACCGCATGCTAATACTGAGTGCATGAATTTGTGGGTGTGTGTGAGAGTGTGTTGATGAAGGCATACTGTGGTGGACGTCTTGGTCTTGTGTCTGTACGTGTTTGTGTCTTTCTGCTTTACTAAAGTTGAGCTTTGTACACCTGTTACCCTTGAAGTACCACAAACTGTATCTCTACATCTAACATATGCAGGTGGCTTCCCCACAGAGCAGACGCGATGGGAGTGTGTGAGAGTGTGCGCGCGTATGTGTGGTTTTAAAGGTGAGAAGCCCACACAGAAATCCTATTGTAACTCACATCATCTAAAGTTGAGAGCATTCTCTTATACAGGCCGCTTCAAATTAAACAGATGCCTTTATGTATAGTCACATGCTATGTAAAGGCAAATTCGGTTGCTGATGCCATTGTAGAAACACTAAAGACATTTATTACATAGATAGGGCTTTATACAATACAGTCAGTATTAATGTTCAAATGAATACAACTTCAGTGTAAAGACAATAGTGTCATTATTCATCGCACGTCAGTTCATTTAGTTCGATAACAGTGTAAAGTTCATCAAATTATGAAACGAGGTTATAAGCAGCACTACAGAGGAGTTATTCAGATCACGTCAGTATGATGTTGCAAAGATGGTCACCTATGCTATGATTATGTACTCAACAACCAAAAATGACCAAAAGTAGGTTGTTGTTGAGATCAACAGCTGGTCATGTGATCTCGACACAGCAGCCTTCGTGAAGGAGGATTGCTTTATCTCTTGGCTTTAAAAAAAAAATCGTTTACAATTAATTTCTTTAGAACTAAACCTGTTTTTCGGCAGAACACAGACCTTTACCGCAGCATCTATGAACTATTTTGAACTACACTATTCTCTAGTAGGACATATAGAAGATAACGGAAGGCACAGTGGAACCACATGAAGTAAGCACACACTTACAATTTCCTGAAGACTTGATGAAATGCAAAAAGTGCCGTCTACCATCTGAACAATTGTCCTTCATAACACTAAAGAGATGACAGCGCTGTCTGTTGTGATTTAATTCGAAACGTGAAAGTCAGCAAATGTGGCAAATTACAACCCACATACTTCCTACTGGACATCCTGTATAATATTATTCAAATATGATGTTATTTGCCATTCAGCAGAATCTTAATATAATTATGTTATCTTAATATAATTATTGATTATTTAAAGATTCTGTTGCATCACCTAAAAGTTATTTGGCTATTAGGCAGTGTTTGTTAATTGAAATAAACAAAATGAAATATAAATATTAGATGAAACTCAAACTTAAAAAACTTAAATAAAATGTAATTAAAGCTACATAAAAATATATTTAGATATTTTTGTATACATTTTATATTTAATAAAAATAAACAGAAATATTTTTTAAAAATAAACAAAAACTATAACTAAATGACCAAAACTGAAACTAAACTCAAAATGAAAACTAAAAAAATATAAAAATTTGAAAATATTAATAAATACTATAATAGTATATAAATAATAACACTGCTAATTAGTGCTTTATTAAATGTGAACAAACAGCTGCATGGAGAAAAGTCATTTTACAGACAGAGCAAAACTGCAAAGACAAACATTATTTTCTGACAATTTTTTCCCAATAATACCAACCAAAGGCATGTCGACTTTACGTGATTGCATATAGCTTTTGAAGAAAGTATCAATCTCTGTAAAGCTCTTATCATTGTAGTGAACATTAAAAATAATAACCAATGGACGACCGGACAACACAAGGTCAACTTGACCACCAGCTGTTTGATTGTTGTTTTTAATCTTCAGAAAGTCTGAAGTGCAATGGTTTTGTGGCGCATTAAACAAACTCAAACCAAGAAGAGGTGTGGTGGGCTGAGAGCTTGAAGCCTGATAACTGTGAGTGCGGTTTCTCTATCACACCTGGCGGGGCCCGAGCGCTCATACGTGTTTTGGTACCAAAGCCGTGGCTCTTTGTTCCTCCTCTGATATGTGTGCGTGTGGGTGCGCTAGAGCTGTTTTGCAAATGGAAAACCTGCAACTATAGAAAGCAAACATTTCCTCTCTTTCTGTATTTTTTTCACTCTGGGGATGCCATCTTCAGAGACACC
The DNA here is from genome assembly GCF_029890125.1 of Rhinichthys klamathensis goyatoka. NCBI lineage: Eukaryota > Metazoa > Chordata > Actinopteri > Cypriniformes > Leuciscidae > Rhinichthys > Rhinichthys klamathensis. The sequence continues at coordinate 2,126,262 of NW_026606615.1, forward strand.
CTGCAGCCGCCCACGCAGACGCACACACACACACACGCACGCACACACACACACACACACACATGCAGAAAGCCACATGTGAGGAAGACAGATCTGCAGCGGACCAGAGTATCCCTCTGAACTGGATGTTCACTGCGCCTGCGGTGAGGAGAAACTCCACGCGTCACGTCGCTCTCATGTTGTTTTTTTACTCATTTCTAGAGTTTGTTGTTTATTTGTCTCTCCCCCGAGACCACATAAATAGCTTTTGAAACTCATCGATGGAGTTTTGATGTCAGTTTTTGCGTTTGAAGGAGCGCTGCTTTAAAATACCGATAAATAATTACAGGGAATTCTTTTGATCTGCATTGCATGAACTTGCAAAACATTCACACACACACATACACACACACACAGATTTTTGTAGCATCCTACCTGTGGCTGTAGCGTACTGCGATGACAAGCCCCAACTGCACAGAAAACACAGATTTAGCACACTGTGTAAAGGTGAAAACAAGTCATTAAGACATGATTTAAATACTCAACAAGGGGATCGGGGCTCTCAAGACAGTTTAAAATGATTTAAAATACTTTAAAATAAGATAAAACATTTAAAACTCAAAATGTAGCCATATTTTTTATTTTAATTAATTCCCTCAACACCTGCCATTTTATTTAAGAACCAGGATTTCTAGACCTGTAAAGCCATGGGAATGAATAAAATCTTAAAAAGTCATGGACATTTTTATAACAAATAGTTATTGTCAAGCTCTAAAATATTTTATCGGGTAGAAATAGCTATTTGTGAGTAAAAAACAAACAAAAAAACATGTAATCGTGAATTCATTAATAATATGTAAACGCTGAAAAACATTCAGTTATTGAAACTGATTCTGTAATTATTTTATTTTAATTATTCATAACTATTTTATTTAATTCATTTAAGTAAATGCTATTGTTCTAAATATAATTAAGAATATTTCTATAAATATTTAACTAGTTTATACTGCCATTCCTAGTTTCTGTAAATAAAAAAGCTTAAAAAGTAGCAGCTTTTTTTTGTTTTACAGCAGAAGTACCACAAATATCTGGGGGAGGGGCTTTAAATATTGTCTCTGACAGCGGGAGGCCTCAGAGGCAGAAAGGTTGAGAACCGCTGCTCTAAAGTAAAGAAAATGTTGTCATTGGTAATTTTTAAAGCCACAGTTCACCCAAAGATGATCATTTACTCATCCTCATGTTGTTAATGCCCAAGCAGCTCTTTTTCATACAAGGAAGGTGAATATGTTCTCCATCCACTTTCACAGTATGGAAAAAAGCTGCACTTTTGTGTCCTATGCAAGATAGAAAAGTCATACAGGTTCAGAACAAAATGAGGGAGAATAATAGACAGAATTGTCACTGTTTAACTGAGCTATCCTTTAATTTCAGCCTACATTTAATGACATAATGAGATAATCTATGAGAATGCTAGTACACCAGTGTTGTTATAGTGAACTGAAACTAAAGCTGAAAAACTTAAACTTAAAAAACTGGAATTAGAAATATTGCCTTGCAACTAACTAAAATAAATAAGTATGAAAACTTAAATGAAAACTGAAAATATCGAAATTAAAGTGAATTCAAAATATGAATAAATTCTATAATAGTATATAAATAATACACTGGCGTATGATTGAGAAATAATTACATGCCTCCCTCTTGTGGTGAAGCTGATGCATTACTGACTTTCACACAGAGAGGTTAGGTGTGTGATGGTGCATGATACTTATATTTCCTGATGATAGACATGGATTTGTTTTAAGTGCAGTTGTGTTGGATGTGAGGAAACCTTCATGGCTGCCATGGCCTGTACGGTGAGACCCAGACGGGTGGGTGTCAGGGCAGCGAGCATTGCATTGAAGCGCCTGCTTTTACTGACGACAGGAGACGAGTACAAACCCTCAGCTGACACAGAACCAAACCTGCAACACACAAATACAATCATTTAAACACCACAGTATTGTTGCTGACCATGTCCATCTCTTTATGACCACAGTGTATCATCTTCTGATGGATCCTTCCAGCAGGATAACATCTCAAATCATCTCAAACTGGTTTCTTGAATCACTAAACTCAAATGGCCTCCACAGTCACCAGATTTGGAGGAACGAGAGATCGTCCGACATCACATGGTCGCAAACTCTGTCATTATGAACCAAAATCTCTGAGGAATGTTTCCAGCACTTTGTTGAATCTCTGCCATGAAGAATTAAGGCAGTTGTGAAGGCAAAAGGGGTTCTAACCGGTACTAGCAAAGTGGCCAGTGAGTTTATATATGAAGAGTTCAGATGCAAAAGCCTCTAAATGCCATCTGAAATTTTCTTCTAAAATGATCATTTTTATCAAGCTCGTATATTTAAGTTCAATAATTTCACTTAAATGGCAAGAAAAATTACCCATTAATTGTCATTTAAGTGAAATTACTGAATTTAAATATACGAGCTTGATAAAAATGATCATTTTAGAAGAAAATTTCAGATGGCATTTAGAGGCTTTTGCATCTGAACTCTTCATATATACTGTATATATATACATATACAGTATTATTTGAATAACAATTATTACAATTATATTTAATATTAATCACTATTTGCAATATTCCATTTATATTGGAATCAAAGCATTTACATAATTTTTCTGGTCATTCATAATTAATGGATAAGGATTTTAAAATAACGCTATAGCGATTATACTCGTAACATTTCTGGACAATGAATGATTAACTGGAAAAACTAAAAATTTGATTCCCTTTAGAAGATTCCATGATATTTCAAGATTTTATTCATTTCAGGTTTGGAAATCCCAATTTTAGGTTTTTCATGACTTGGTTCACTTGCACTTGGTTCACGAAGCCTAGACCGGTAACTCACTTTCCCAGCAGATTTTCCCGTGGTATCCGTACGTTATTAAATATCAAAATGCCATTGTCAACCCCATTCAGACCTGGGTAAAAACAAATATAAAGTAGAACAATCAAATCTGGAAAACATTATTCAGTAGGGCTGTATTGTAAAATAGTGTCATCGTATTATTATTATTATTACCCTCCTTGTGCTTCATGTCAATGGTCGTCACTCCCGGCCACACGACTCCATTCTGATCACGGATCGGCACAATGAAACAGTGGGGACCTGAGACAGACATATTCTCAATAAGACGCATGATTTGAGGTGTCATTCATATCCATAAAACAGATTATGCGCCATACTTGGCGAAAAGAGTTTGTTGAAATCATTAACTCCAAGTATGTGCAGTGATGCTTGCATAAGCAAACAGAACTAATAATACAAACATTTTGTTCTCATACTCACAGTTCACTCTCCTTATCAACACTGAGATTCATGCTGATTAATTTTTAACACATCAATTGGAGCATAATACATAATGCTAAGCATTTTTATGTTTTCCAAGCATTTTTCGATAGCAAACTGATGAGCACCAAACTTTGCCACAAATGATTACAGATATCGTTTAAATCAGTGTGAATGCATGTCTAAATATAGACTATTGAGCACAAGTGTTAAGAACATGCCAGACATGATGAACAAAACAGGTTATAGTTAATGTGAGTATGAACAGTCGTTGCATCTGTCTTACCCTGAGATTCTCCATTTATAATGAGCTGAGCAAATACAGCAGCATAGTTTCCTTTCATTGCGTTCCCGATGTACATTTTCTGAGCATCCTCGGAAGGTGTGTGAATAATAAACTCCTGCAAAACAATATGGGCTGTATGTAAGAATTTTCATGTTTTTTTTTAAATCACTTTTTATTGCCAATGTGTGAACAGCTTGTAATGAAACTTAAGACATGAGACCTTCCCTGACTTCCTAGGTTGTCTATGCCAGCCTGTACACTGTTTTTTTATGTGAAGAACTTGGGATGTTTTTACCGGGAAAATCAAAAGGATGTGATGTTTAATGTTCAGGATAATGCAGAAAGAGCCATTCTGTATTGTAATGTCAATATGTCATGCAAAGAAAAGGGATTTATTCAAACTATAGTCTCACATATTCAGATCTATATACAGTAGTCTATAGTCTCAAATATACTTTATAATCAAATATTATGACCTTATACGTCGACATAATGCCGGTGAATTGCAGACATATCCACATCGCTATGATCAGATGCTTTCTTAAAGGTGCTCTATGTAACTTTTAGCGGCCTCTAGTGGTGATGTTTCAGATTGCAACCAAATTTTACAAGAGCGCTCGTGCTCGAACTCATAGACAATACCGTCTATTACGCAAATATCTCGGCGAATACTAGACGATTCGGCGAGCACCGAGCTCGTTGGGATCATCTAGTCGAGCTGAAAAGAACCATATAAGTTCCATAGTTTTTGGTGGTGTTTTCGCGGAGATATTAGCAGAAAACCATCGGGCGAGCTGCAAAATTGCGGACGCCGGTGACGTCACGATCTCAGAAGAAAATCGCTCGTATCTCTGGAACGCAAAGACCCAGAGAGCTCAAATTCGGGGGAGGAGGTCCCAGGGGAACCCTTGCCCGAAGCTAGAGTGGCGGGCCTCGGGGATGCCCCCTACCGGATCGCCGTTCGCTGGGACCCCCGATTTCGAATGGCTATAACTCGGGGAGCCGGGCGAGTTGGACCTCGGGGGTGGGCTCGTTCGAAAGGCCCCGTCCAGCACTACGAACGATTAGAGTCTTGGGAATATTGATCAAAGATTGACTGAGATATAAGCTGAAAAACGTGCGCCTTTAACCGGACGTAACTCCCTGACCGTCTACAATAGACTGTATATAAGGAGAGAGGCTCGGGAGCGCGCATGCACGTCACATCCGTTGGATTTCGCAGTAAATCCGACCCGGAGACTTCACATAGAAATAGGAATACTGGCCTTCAGAGGTAATAGCAAAACTCGACAAGTGGATCATTTTAATGTGTGATTACAACCCCTTCACACACAGGCAATAAAAAAAGGATTCATTTTAGTAGAAAAGTTACATAGAGCACCTTTAACTGCTGTTTTCTCACCGCAGTCATTTTTGTGTGTTTATTTTGTTATTGAGAGGAAAAGCGCAGCACTTATTTACATATTCATCTAAACGTCGCTCTCAGCAGCGTGAATGGCGTCGGGATGTTCGTTAACAGTATATCTCTGCGAAGGTATTTCCATCTTTGCCGTGAGTATATCAGGGACTTGAATCACGTTCAGTCTCTTGTACATTACGTGTGCACGAGCAATAAGTTGCTGACTGCAGTTCACTTAACGGCCACCGGTGTCGCTAATAACAATGGTTTCTCAATTCTACATATTGCACCTTTAAGCTCAAATCTTTGTCTATTTCACAATGATCCAAGTAAGTGTGGATTTGAGAAGTTTGTGAACATCTTCTGTACTTATATCCAGAAAATAGTTCCTTCATTTCAAAATAACAAATTCAATTTCAGTCTGTTTCCCACAAAGCTATTATTTGGGTTTGGAAAAATCTGAATATATATATACAGTATTATATATATATATATATATATATTAGGGCTGTCAAACAATTAATCACGATTAATCGCATCCAAAATAAAAGTTTGTGTTTACCTAATATATGTGTGTGTACTGTGTATAATTATTTTTAATACATAAATACCCACACATGCATGTGTATTTAGAAATATAAGAAATATTTGCATGTATATACTGTATATAGACTGAATGTAGCCTATATATAATGTATATTTTATATAAATATAAACATTTTATATATAAATAACATATTTTTCTGAAATATATACGTGTGTGCATTTATATACAAAATAATTATACACAGTACACACACACATATATTATGTAAACACAAACTTTTATTTTGGATGCGATTAATCGCGATTAATCTTTTGACAGCCCTAATATATAATTATATATATATATATATATAGATTTTTTTTTTTTTTTTTGTACAGCACTTTGGCCAACCTGGTTGTTTTCAAATGTGCTTTATAAATAAATATTGTATTGTAATTATTGTATGCTTTTTACTTTGGAGTTTGACGGTATCAATCACCAGCAATATTTTATGACATAAGTAGATGATGCCGGAATTCAAATTTTGGGGTGAACTATTCGTTTAAAATTTGCATTGCAATCAGTATTGAGCCTAGATCGTCCAGTAGACAAAAGCATAGAGTAGACCTGGGTATTACCCGTGTGTATTGATCGTATCGGGCCTCAGTGATAATGCCTCGAACGTTGCTACCGTGGCCCCTCTCGGTCATTGCAAACATCCCTGTAAACTGTAGCTCCTGCAAACAAACGCAGAATCATATAGATGTTGCATTGACATTACATCAATAATTGCAGCCATTCTTGCAATAAACAAACAGCACATGTGCAAACTGAGCCAAAAATGAGCAGGACTTTGGCTTGCAAACATGTATGTGCACATCTACTGAGCGTGTTGGAATCTGGAGCGCACAGAATTTATTCATGACTTACTGATACAGGCAGGTACCACTTCTTCTTCTGCTCTGGACTGCCTAGATTATTGACAGCACCTCCATACAGTCCACACACAACACCGAGCTGAGGGTTACAGCAAGGAGTACGCTGTCACTATTCAAATGCACCACCGTAGTGTGGAATAAATGCAAATGTGGAGCATCATGCGTGCCAACATGACATGCAAATGTGCCTCAGAACAGCTCAAAACTCAGTAATAATCTAAACAGCAAGCAAAGATACCAGAAATCCTGTTGCAGCTGATTTCGGCTTAATAATTACCTTTATTAAGAAGCAACTGGAATATAAGAATATAGCAGAAAGCTGACAAACCTTGACTCCCGTGGCCATGTCAGCGGAGCAGATGACCTCGGTGATGCCCCAGCTCTTGTTAATGAAGCCACTTTGCTTCTCTTTTAGCTAAACAAAGGCAAATAAGATGTGCATTACACTAACAAAACATACCAGCGTACTGCCTACATGCTTTTGGACATATCATGGTAAAAACCACATTCTTTTATACTGTATGCACCATGGTAAATCCCTGTTTTAGGACATCTACCATGGTAACTAATGAGGCTGAGCCTTTGAGTACCAGGCAAACTGAATTTCAGTACTGTGATATCAAAATACTATTGTTTTTACCAAATGACATCCTATCTTTACCATGGTAACAACACAGTAGTAATGCGTAATTGAATGCGTAATGAAGACTATACCTGGTTTTGAAGGTGTTCTCTCATGAAAGGCAGTCTTAAGATGTGATAGAGTCTCTCTGCGGTCAGGTCTCTGCTCTGATCCAGAGTCAGTTCATAACTGCACAAGAATTCACATTCAAATGTCGCGCAAAATGGATTTAAATCTATTGAAACCGTTAACAAAATGTGCACAGCCTCCATCAGGTGTCTGGGAGAAGAGGTGACTGTATATTTCATTTCATTTACTCAAGCTTACTCCTCGGAATGAGTCTTTAAGCAAACCTACCTGCTGGACTGAAACAGATCACACTTTGAAATCGCGTCCCGAAAAGCATCTTTAATCTCCCAGAATTCTCCATCCAGATATCTGGCAAGGGTGCTTTGTTGTTTTTGATCCATGGATGATAACAAGATGACTTGATTTCGTGTTGTTTTTACTTTAACTGTAACTGTAACTGTAACATCCCACTTCCGCGTTTGGATGATGTCATCGCGTTCCGCGGCAACACAGCCAATACCCTTTTTTATTGCCAAACATATTAAAATATTAAATGCATAACTCTGCATTTTATTAAGTATACTAAACTAGTGGACCGTTGCTTAAGTTTGCTTTTTATATAGATTTCATTACAGTGAAGTAGATTAATTTAAAATGAGTTTCAATGTTATAAAATTATAAATTAGCCTATCATTATAATTGCTAAAATGTTGTGTTATGCTGAATTCTAAAGGGTTTTCCTGGTTAATGTAAAAGGTTTACGTGATTATCATGACTGAAAATTTATAATTATTTATACAGTACAGCTCTACCGGATTCATAATGTCCTCTCAAGGTTATTGCTCCTCCCATTCTTATCAATGGAACAGCCCGGCGCCGGAGCAAATAGACACAAATAAACTATTGGCTGCTTAACAGAGGTCATCGTGGCCTTATGAAAAAAACATAACCACTTACTTACTGCATACGGTTTCTTCAGAGGTGATGAGCTTCTGACCGATCATAATCTCTGATATCAATGGTATATCTATCTATCTATCTATCTATCTATCTATCTATCTATCTATCTATCTATCTATCTATCTATCTATCTATCTATCTATCTATCTATCTATCTATCTATCTATCTATCTATCTATCTATCTATCTATCTGTCTATCTATCTGTCTATCTACCTATCTGTCTGTCTGTCTATCTATCTATCTGTATGTGTCTGTCTGTCTGTGTCTGTCTATCTATCTGTCTGTGTATGTCTGTCTGTCTGTCTATCTATATATAGATATGTTTGTCTCTGTCTGTCTGTCTATATATCTATATATATGTTTGTCTCTGTCTATCTGTCTGTCTATCTATCTATCTATCTATCTATCTATCTATCTATCTATCTATCTATCTATCTATCTATCTATCTGTCTGTCTCTCTATCTGTCTATCTATCTATCTATCTATCTATCTATCTATCTATCTATCTATCTATCTATCTATCTATCTATCTATCTATCTATCTATCTATCTATCTATCTGTCTGTCTGTCTGTTTGTATGTGTGTCTGTCTGTCTGTCTGTCTGTCTTTCTATCTATCTATCTATCTATCTGTCTCTGTCTGCCTGTCTGTGTCTGTCTATCTATCTATATGTCTATCTATCTGTCTGTCTGTCTGTCTGTGTCTGTCTGTCTATCTATCTATCTGTCTCTGTCTGCCTGTCTGTCTGTGTCTGTCTGTCTGTCTGTATGTATGTATGTCTATCTATCTGTTTGTCTCTGTCTGTCTGTCTGTCTGTCTATCTATCTATCTATATATATATGTTTGTCTCTGTCTGTCTGTCTATATATCTATCTATCTGTTTGTCTCTGTCTGTCTGTCTATCTGTCTGTCTGTCTATCTATATATCTGTCTGTCTATCTATCTATATATCTGTCTGTCTGTCTGTCTATCTATCTATATATCTGTCTGTCTGTCTATCTATCTATCTGTTTGTCCCTGTCTGTCTGTCTGTCTGTCTGTCTCTGTCTGTCTGTCTGTCTCTCTCTGTCTGTCTGTCTGTCTGTCTGTCTATCTATCTATATATTTATCAGTTTTACATACATTCTAAATAAGAGATCTTAATCTAAATGTCTATTTACAGTAACATCAGACAGGAAATGTCTTAGAAAAATATAGCAGATGAGCAAACACTCTAAAAAATACATATTTCAGATGCAAATGCGTACATCAAATAGACGTCTCCATGATGTATATCAGGCGACCAAACAAACTGACCTCTAAAATTACTTTTTATAATGACTAATTATGATGATAATGATGTCATGTTGAATATTAAATATATATTTTGAAATGCATAAATGTTTACGAGTTATCTATGTGTATGTATTTCTGTGTATGTGTGTGTGTTATGTGTGTGTGTGTGTCTATTGATGTGCCAAGCGCAGCTCGCTCATTGTTATTTCTGATATGACTCAAGATGCGCAGGCAAACAGTTCATCTATGAGCTCCTCTCCCAGACCAGATCCTGTGAAAAGACTGTGAACACGCATATACTGCACTAGGACCTAGAAATCAATAGCTTTAGCGGCTTTACCAACTGTGGGATCAGCACTAGTCTGAATCCGCGAAGCGTTTATTTCCCTGTCCAGTCTCAAGCGCGCGCTCGATTTCCAGTCAGAAGATCTCCCGGCGAGAGGGAAAGTGGATTTTACCAAACAAGGTGAAAACACTACAAAACAATGTGGAGATCTCTCCTGCTTCTCATCTGTCCTCTGCTGATGTCTCTCTGCGGTGGCGTGTGTTTCGAGTGTCCTGAGATCTGCAGATGTTCTCAGAAGAGCATCACCTGTAACAGCGCGACGGAAAACACGAAGAGCAGAACTCACAGACTGTAAGCACACATCTCTTCATCGTTTATGTCACTTATAACTATAGACGTTAAAGTGACACTTAAAGTGGCACTTTCATTAACTCATTACACTTAACATCTCAGTGTAAGTATAGCTATTGGAGACCGGGATAAGTTGTCACATAGCTAACCTGTTATGGTATAGGGTGAATTCAGGTTGATTTGGACAATTTTTTCCATTGAGATAACTGGCAAAAAATGTCACCCCTATCTGTATTTATTTCCATATAAGTCTGTTTGGGGCAGGCTGTCACGTTTATATTGGGGCAAGTTGTCACATGTGCTTCATTGTAGGCTAATTTTTATATTTTTAATATGTTGTAATTCATCAGCCAAAACAATGGATTAATATTTATGTACAGTATGTATGTTTTTGCTGTAAAGCATTCTAGATATGGATATGTTAAGTAAGAACATGACTCAAATCAGAATAAAAAAACCCAGCAGATTCTCATTATGACAACTTACTCCATAATGTGCTGTATTTAGATAATGATGGTGATGTGTGGGTGTGTGTGTATATATATATATATAGTCAAGACTTTAAGGTTTGTGTCCGCCTTAGAAATTGATTGACACATTCTCTGATGTAAAAATCTATAATTATAAAATATTATACTAAAAGCAATTCAAAGAAGTTGCACATCAAGTACAGTACAGGATGTTCATTAGTGGTCATTAAAATAATTAATTTCTTATTAATACTACTAATAGGGACTGTGTGTAATAACCCTGAATAGACTGTCGGCAGTGATTCACTGTGATAATAAACCTCTTAAATATTATGTACATGACAACACAAACCACACACCACATCTCACACACCCAAATATCTTAAGTTGCCAAAGCATCTCAATTGATTCATTACAATGTTCGCATGTTAGTACAGAATGTTAAATATGAAAAGGGGACAACTACAACATTTTATTTTAATGTGTGATTTAGAGTGACATTACCTCTTCTCATAGGACGACGGGAGTGTGTTTGTGTTTGTGCTGCGTTCAATTTATTGTCTTCTCGTTGTGTGGACGTCTAACAACCCACACAACAGCCCATATGATACAGTGGATGTGCTTATATTATGCTTCTGTTTCATAAATAACCATTCCAAATATAGTCTAAACACATATGACCCATTTAGTTATCTGAATAGTAAATAATTAGTTATCTATAGATACCCATTTATTATCTACAAAATGTACAAATAACAAGAATGATATGTGGTGTTTAGACAAATATGAATACTGTATGCATTATATGAACAGTGGCTCAAAAAGTGTTTGCACACATAAGTCTCAAATAAAAATTGTTTCAATTTATTGTATTTGCTGAAGTATATTTGAATTAAGGTTTGTTCTGTGCTGTGATGCAGAGATCTTGATTTAAACTCTCAACTTGTTAGCTTGTTTTTAGTTATTTTTAGCAAACCTTTATCATGACTAATGTGAGGGTTAGCTACATTTTGCTCTCAAAACCATATTTATTCACAAAAGAATATTAGTTTCAGTTGAATAAAAAGCAAGATCATATAACTCTTTGATGTATCATTGTTCTCTCTACTTGTCAATTGATAAGAAGCTAAATGCATTTTAATTCTATTTAGTGCATTTTGAATAAACATTGTGTTAAGTAAGTGTTAGTCTCATTGGCAAGTCAGTTCCCTCGGCTATTAAGAAAAAATAGAAATAGCATGCAACTACATCTCCATCTCCTTGAATGAGGAAAGACTGAAATCTCTAGAACTATAATTGCTATAATTTCATTTTAAAAATGTGTCAAATCAGTAATAAATTCTGTTGTGACACAGTAGTGGCCAAAAGTGATGTCCGGCCTTGGAAAATTTACATCTTTATTCTTCACCCTTTATTCAAATATTATTAAAAAAATTTTTGTAATCATATTATGTTATGCTTGGAGACAATTGTTTTATTTGTGATAATAACGCAATTAAACATGCTAAATCATTTTTGCTCAGGCTGTCATACAAAGAAATTATGAACACATGCAAAAACAAGAGAGAACCAACAAAATATGAATAAATGATGTTGTTGTCAATGTATGCTTTATGCATATTTATTATTATTATTTGAATAGTAAAATAAAACCTGCAGCTGTAATTTGCCTTTTTTTTTTTTCAAATACTTTTGTCAGATGAATACCTTAACCAAGTTTAGTGTTTTGTTCTTCCCTCATATTTATAATATTTAAAAAGTATAAAATATGCATGGTCATTTAAAAACAAATATCCCCTTCTGACATCACTTTTGGCCAGTACTGTCATTCTTCTTTCACAAATAACACTAAAAAACTGTATTTTCAGGCTGTTGCAGCTAATGCACATTATAAAAAAGGCCTCCATCAAAACGGTGACAGACTCCTTCCTGCAATTTCTCCCATTTAGTTTTCTACCTTTTATAGTTTCTTTTTGCTCTGAATACATTAACAGAGCAATTGTGATGCAATACTCGCTTCTCATTATAGTCCTGCTTACGCATGACACGTCTACCCTTTCTGAAAAAAGCAATGGGGGAGTTGTTGACTTGTGTCAAGCTTGAGAAAAGTAATATCCGAAGTAGACAGGTCAAGTGGTTTTGTCTGACTGACGGGTCTTGGCTTGCCATCATCACACACCCGCTGAGCTGAGCGTGTTAAGAGAGTCTGCTTAGTGTCCTTCAGGCCTTGAAATCATCTTCTTCCTCTACTGAAACCTTGAGCCCTGATAAGAGTTGCATGCAATCAAGGACATGAGATAAATGAATAATGTCCTTTAAAATAAGAAAAAGAACTGTGATCACACACCCCCTTCAAATTTTGTCAATTGTTTATGTTTTTAATTCCACTTCAATTAATCGCAACTTTACATTTTCCGTCGGTCTTAGTGCACGATGTAACTACAGAAGAGTCAAGGTTTAAATAGGAAAAATATCAAAACACTTTGGTCATTTTTTTATGAGAAATGCTAATGGTCTTGTCCACTTCAATGATGTATGCTAAGCTATGCTAAAAGTGGTACCGCCAGAACCGGAGATCGGCTGAATGGATTCAAAAACGGTAAAACTCAACAGTTTAACTCTGGGGGAGTTGTAAAATGAGCCTATTTCCAAAAAAAGTGGAGTATCCCTTTAAGCATTTAAAACAGTGTCGCCTACCTATAACTTAATTGCTACGGACCATGTATGGTAGTACAAAGGTGTTCACCAGCCGTAGTGAACTTTTCCAGAAATAAAGTTTTGGCAAGCTGTTTCAAACTCCCGAAACAAACTTAGTTTCAGCCTAATTTTATTCGAAATGACTTCACATCAGTTCGTTTTTTTGAAAGATAATTGCGACTTTTTATCTCACAATACTGACCTTTAAAGGTACAATTACAATATGTAAGAATTTTGTAATAAAATATCCAAAACTCACTTGCACAGTGTGATATATTTCCTGCAGTTGGGTACTTACAATATCCCAAAAGTCTCCAAAGATTTTTTATTTCAGAGAAATTCCAATTTTAAATAAGTGGCCCTCCCAGAAAAAAATGTCGCCTGTCAATGACGCAATATCCGCGCTATCCTCGGTTTCCGCTCATACTGCCATAGCCATGATGTAACCATGGAGACAGACGTGGACAACTGTGTAGTGCGCAACGTTTATCGGCACGCAGTTCTTGTTTCTTTCAAACATAGACCATTGCAAGCAGACTTTGGGACAAACTAGGAGAACTAAAATGAGGATCAATATCAGCGTGGCGTTTTTGAGATGCCGAGAGCTAGCGTCCGCGACTAACTTGGACTTGACAGAGCTTCACGAGTCACGACTTGACAGCTTTATTAGACAGGTGAGCTAATGTACATAAAACAAATCAATGTCATATAACGTTAGCTCAACATGATGAAATGTTAGAATATGGTCAGTATGTTATTCTAATGTTGATCTAGCTTACTGCTAGTTTCGTATAGCAAACAAACTAACACGTAGTGTAACATTATAACTTTCAACACACATTTAAATGCCGTTTAGTGTGATAGTGTAACGTTAGACCAAGTGAAGCAGCGCTGCGTTACCTCACAAGTTTAATTCGTCTAATAAACTGACATGTGTGAGTAATCCAGCACTTGCGGGTAGTTCGGTAGAATTAAATGTCCTTATTCCTTTATATCCGCGGGACTCGCGTGTGATATCTGTCTCTTTAGCAATCGTGGCCTGCATCATACCACTGTAATGTTAAAAAGCATGAATGTTTGCACTCATCCATAAACATTATTAGATCCATCAGCTCGACAGCAAGTCCCATCATTCAGCTCATCACTGCGTCATCAACCTACGCCTGTGTTATTGTTGGAAACTGCACCCTCTTGTGGTGAAAAAATCTTACATATTGTGCCTTTAATCTCACAATTGCGAGTTTACATTTTGCAATTCTGACATTATAACTCGCAATTGTGACTTTATAACACGCAATTATGAGAAAAAAGTCAGAATTGTGATATAAAGTCACAATTATCTTTTAAAAAAAAAATTATTGCGTGGCAGAAACAAGCTTCCATAGGTTTTTCGCAGCCGTATAAATGTAACCGTTATGTTTAGTTCTGGTTTCGTTTTCATTGTTGGTCTTTCTGTTCCGTTCGTTCTAGTTTTCCCACATCATCAGTTTCCATGGACACATTTAGGGTTAAGGTTTACTTTCTGTTATCAAAGTCTATTTGAATCAATCTTCTTCGTCATTCCTTTCTATCTACACCATGCTTGGATAACGTGACAAGAAAAACCATTGTTGGATCCCCAAAGAACCTTTCAGTGAACAGTTGTTAAAATAATAACATTTTAATAATCTAAAGAACCTTTTTCCACTATAAAGAACTTTTTGTGCCAATAAAGAACCTTTAATGTCCCCCTGTGGTGAAAATCAAGCTTTTAATGTTGTTTATATGTCTATGTGGTGTTTTTAATATGCTTTAAGACAAACCATGTGTAAATCCATAAGTCGACAGCATTGCTGAGTATTTTCTCCATAAAACTGCAGTGACCCAAAGACAGTCTCAAAAACACGGCTTGAAATCGCTGGTGTTTCTGACATCACAAACGACCTTGTAACCAATCAGATCAACGTGTGATCGTCAACCAGTGGATCTCTGAGCTGAGTGAGTGAGTGGAGGCGGGGCTCATTTGCATATTCACAGAAACGCGTATACTAAATGAGGCAAGGGTGTCGAGTTACAGTCAAGCTATTGTAAGGCATGAAGAATTTATTTTCAAGGAAAAAACTTTTAAATATGCCATTTTGGTGATCAAAGATGAGTTTTAAGGGATAAAATGATTGACTACAGGAGGACTTTAAGAACTTTTTCTATTTTTAAGAAGTTTGTTCAGATCCTTCCTTCGAAAATACTATTAAATATCAAAACAAATGGCATTTAATGATTAGCATTCTTTTCAGGATAAATGAATAAATCAAAATTCATACTTTTTTAGCACTTAAACATGCTTTGAGGCTTCTGTAAGCATGTCCAGAAGACTAATTTCTAGTATGATCCATGATGTGAGCTCAGGAAAGGGAAGGCTAGGAAATCTGACAGCCTCCACTCCAACCGAACCGAGAGTCTTCGAGCGCTAACAAGAGTCGGGCGGTGACTCCACACTCACATCATTAGACCTGCAGTGTAAGAGATGAATCAAGCAGCACTTCACAATTACAAACTCTGAGAGCACTGTGACCTTCTCTCAAAAACAACACCAAGTGATAATTATCCGAGTGCAAAGGTTCCAAACTCTTAAATGAAGCACGGCCCAGACATGCAAGACATAATGTGATGTAATTACTTGCAATTTGCATGGTCATTTTTAGCAGTGCATTGGAAAACTTGATTGTTGTTTTGATAATTAAGGGGGAAATTAATGTTGCTGAAAATAGTACAAAAAGGGACACAAAATTAGCCTGGGAAAACCCAGACAACTTCTGGCAAATTTAGATTTGCACTGAAAGTTAGTCTGGCAAAGAGCTCATTCAAGCCCATTTCCAATCCGCCGAAATCGCGGCACCAATCAGAAACGTTGGGGCGGGCTTTACACGATGACGACAGCGCTGGGATTTTGAAGCAGATTTTGTAGCCTACATTACAAAGATGGATGCCGCCGTCGAACATCACTCGTTCCAATCAGCTATCGCGTCTGTTTTACGCGATTTGAACGTTTCCTTTTTGTTTGTAACCGAGCAAAGAACAACACTCGGAGATGTTTCTCCGCCGCTCTGCATACGTCATCTCCTTCATCGCTCTGATTGGGTTTAGGTCTATCCGCGACGTCCGTTGGTGACGCCCCTCTGGAAATGATTTGTCTATGACGCTTTGCCAGACCATTGCTGCGTCCCTGAGAGAAAGAGTGGCACAATAGTGAACTATTCTGAATATTATGATTTTACAGGGTTAAATGAAGGTCAATTGTCTTCTTTTGAGATTTTGGTCCTTGCTGAATGAGCTTTTATCTGCTCTGTCTCAGAGTGGAAGTGCTTTGCTGACGTAAAAAAAACTTCTTATCAAACATTTTAACCATTACAAGACACACATCTGTTCAAGCTCCATTTATTTTAACCTAATTTCCCACAGAATATAAATTTTTTCCAGGATGCATGAATATGTTTGAACACATTTAAGGTTTTTACAAGAAAATGTGATTTGCTAAGGTTTTCGGAATAGTTAATGCGATGTGGTTGCTGTTCAGGATCAGGGGTTTATTCAAATTTATTCACATTGTGACTAATTGATGTGAAATTATTATTCATTCATCCTGTGCATCTCAATTTCAGAGTTTTGAAATACATCTCTCTGAGAACCATCAGCAGTCGCAGTTTCGACCACCTGAA
Organism: Rhinichthys klamathensis goyatoka; assembly: GCF_029890125.1. NCBI lineage: Eukaryota > Metazoa > Chordata > Actinopteri > Cypriniformes > Leuciscidae > Rhinichthys > Rhinichthys klamathensis. The sequence continues at coordinate 2,143,172 of NW_026606615.1, forward strand.
AGGAGTAAAATCAATGTGAGTAGTCATTGTTTTTAAAAAATCTCGACAGATAACCAGATGTTTAGCATGTCCACCGAAGGGAAATGCCATCCATCATCACTGCCCTCCGAGCCAACAGGCTCATCTCCACATCATGTGATCTGTGAAGAGGATTTTTGATGTTCACTCCCTTTTTCAGAACGCACAGAGTCGAAGGAGCTTTCAATGCCAAATTTTTCCCTGCGGCTCTTTGAAAAAGCTCAGGACATGCAGGAACAGTTTGAACGCTTGCACAGAATAGATTATTCTTTGACTGAATAGCATGCATGAAAAGGAGCAGTATTTTGTCAATGCAAGTTATATCACACAATATCAAAGAATCTTTCTCTCTTGGGATTGAATTTTTGTGCCAAAAAGAAGCATCTCTTTCCCTAGGAATGGCCTAAAAAAGATGTTTGGATTAAATGGGGTTTACAATGAAAAATTCATACTAACCTTTATGAATCTTTTTAAGTCTAAAATGCAAAACTTTATAATGAAACCACAACTTGAATTAGAATGTAAACAAATGCAATGCAATTAGACATGGTTATATAAATTAGCATAAAGGAGATTAAACTTTTATTTTTATTAGAAAGTAGATGTTATTTATGTTGCTTTTTGTAATTTATTTATATGAATATTTTATGAACATGATATACACTACCGTTCAAAAGTTTGGGGTCAGTGAGAATTTTCTTTTTCTTTTTTGGAGGAAAGAAATCAATACTTAATTTGATCGAAAGTGACAGTAAAGATATTTATAATGTTACAAAAGATTCTATTTCAAACAAATGCTGTTCTTTTGAACTTCCTATTCATCAAAGAATCCAAAAAAAAAAAAAAAACTGTACAACTGACAGACCAACAACTGTTTCAACATTGATAATAATAATAAATGTTTCTTGAGCATCAAATCCTCATATTATACTGATTTGTGAAGGATCATTTGACACTGAAGACACTGACACTGGTGATGCTGAAAATTCAGCTTTGATCACAGGAATAAATTACACTTTACTATATATTCACACAGAAAACAGCTGATTTACACTGGAATAATATTTAATACTATAACTGATTTTTGTTGTATTTTTAATCAAATAAGTGCAGCCATGGTTAGCAGAAGAGAATTCTTTTAAAAGTATTTAAAATCGTACCGACCCCAAACTTTTGAACGGTAGTGTATATCAGAATAGACAAGAGTTCCAGACAATTAGCAGGAGGTTTGTGTTATTCCTTCTCATTGGAATTCATATATTTATTATTATTGTATATCATATATTGTTATTATGATTGTACCGTTCAAAAAGTTTGTGGTTGGTATGATTAAAAAAAAGAAATTAATACTTTATTCGGCAAAAGCATGCATTAAATGATTCAAATGTGACAGTAAAGATTTTAATTGTTACACAATATTTCTATTTCAATATTAATAATAAGAATTGTTAATAAGAAATGTTGATATTATACATTTCAAATTATATTCAAAGATGTACATGCTCTAGGCTTCATCAATCCAAGTTTCTGATGGTGCACGATTCATTTATTCAGTTTTATAATCACGAATAAATGCATAAAATTGTGTATTTTGGGACACATTTTGCCACTCATTTTCATTCACTTGTTGTTTTTTTCCCCCAGAGAAATTTCCCAGAGCATATCATTGGAAACCATAGAGACAGAAGCATTCAACAGCCTTCTGAATGTCTCAGAAATGTAAGAAACCACTCAAGGAACAATGAAAGTGATTCATGGATAATTGACTCGATTTGCGTGCATTTCTTAATGACTGTATTTAATTACTGTCCGTAAAACCTACTGGAACAGAATCTTCTCTGACAGAGTCATAGTAAAGTGTCATTTGTTTGCAATTTCTCATGCAAGAATTTGTGTCACAGCTCAATCCAGAACACGCGGAGTCTCATTCACATCCACCAGCGGGCTTTCTACCAGCTTCCCAAGCTGAGATACCTGTAAGCAGCACATAATCTCAGTTTTCCTACAGCAATCACATTTTAATTGACAAAAATCAGAAATGAATATTCTTAAAACCCAAGGAGTTAACATAACTCAGACCAGTTGGGAAAACCGGTTGGATTAAACCATTTAAGTAAAAAAAATTATTCCAGTTGATTCCACATAATAATTTTAAATTAAACTATAAATCCACTTAATGTCCCCCTGTGGTGAAATCAAGCTTTTAATGTTGTTTATATGTCTATGTGGTGTTATTAATATGCTTTAAGACAAACCATGTGTAAATCCATAAGTCGACAGCATTGCTGAGTATTTTCTCCTTAAAACTGCAGTGAACCAAAGACAGTCTCAAAAACATGGTTTGAAATCGCTGGTGTTTCTGATGTCACAAACTACCTTGTAACCAATCAGATCAACGTGTGATTGTCAACCAGTGGATCTCTGAGCTGGTGTGAGTGAGTGGAGGCGGGGCTCATTTGCATATTCATTGAACTTCGCATACTAAATGAGGCAAGGGTGTAGAGTTACATTCAAGCTATTTTAAGGCATGGCCGAAGGAAAATCCGCTTAAATATGTAATTTTGGTGATCAAAGATGAGTTTTAAAGGATAAAACTATCGACTACACGGGGACAACACTTTAAATACTTTGTGTTGCTGAAATTTTGTCAAAAAGTAGTAGGTCATCCGGGTACTTACCAGATCCCGGATTCATGTAGTACTGATTCACGAACTCGGGAGATGATTGAGACACACCTGTGTTTTTTTGGTTTCTTGCACAGGTCAAGACCCAATTCCCTTTTGCTTTGTATTTCTATAGGAGCATTTCCAACACTGGCATAAGTGTATTCCCTGACCTGACCTCCATCTTCTCCATGGAGCCCTATTTCATACTGTGAGTTTACCCTGTGGATTCATATGTTTGAGAGATGGTGTGATTGAGAACAAATGATGGAAAGTAATAGTGAAGCTATAATTTGACTGTCTGCTATCCTTCTCAAGCTGACAGAAAATGGGGTGTTATGAAATGGACAGATATATAGTGCAGACTCTTTCAGAGACCCATGAGTCAGAACACTGGATAAGAAAAGCACAGATGTATTGGATTAAGACTAATAATGTTTTTGTCCATGAGTCCATGAGTTTTGTTTTTGCAGCAAAGTGTCTTATTGTTTCTTGTTCTTTTTTAGGGATATTTGTGATAACCTCAACCTGCGTTCAGTCCCACCAAATGCTTTCAGCGGAATGACGAGTGAATTCACCGCAATGTTAGTATCTCACACTCTGGCATCTTGTTATGATTCAGGGCTGTTATCCCCACAAACTTTTTTTGTCAGCCGAACCTCTTTGATCTAAAATATTTGCTTAAAGTGCCACCTGAAATCTTAAGTTAATATTTCAATAATTTTAACAGCTCAGTCACATGTTTAGGGTTCCCTTTCGAGGGGGCACAGTAGTCCACAAGTAGTCCAATGGCAAGAATGAGAGTCACGGGCGGGTGACGTCATGACCTGGGGTCTCATTTATAAAACTGTGCGTAGAATCCTTACTAAAAGTGTACGTGCGTCCGAAAGCCAAAAATGGCGTACGCAAACAAATATTCTGATGCCAGAACCTGCGCAGAATTCACTTTATAAATCCCAGTCAGCGGAAGATTGTGCGCACTTGCGTCTCCTCCCCGAAACAACCATATATGGAGCTTACAACGCCTAGTTTTACTATGCATATCCTCATCTGCATATAATTTGCATATGATTATTCATCCACGTGATAACATATGTTTAACGGTACAAGACATTTGGAAAATATGAAATACGGATGTGCCGTCACATTAGTTACATTAATAAAAAATAATTTAGTAGCCTTGCCTTGTTTTTCAATAAATAAATCAAATAGTGTAAAATACATTTCAGAGAAAGTTTTTCTCAATCTTTTCCACTGGCCAAAGAGTATTTTTAATTGATTTATAGTTTTAATGGAAACAGATAGACCTTGTAGTGCATTATTTGCACGAAACTATTTTCTCAGACAATCTGCTATTATGATGATAAGCATTATCTCTGTAGTTAACACATTAAAACACAGCATGACAGAGGGAAAGTGTTTGAAAGCATTGCATCCACAACAAATATTTCTATTCATTGAATATAAACAATTTTTGTAACTTCTCAGTAATGATTTCATGTAATTTAAGTGTCTAACTCCATTCATCAGAATGGCATATTTAATCTAAATGTTTATATCAGAAGTAAAACATAGTTTTATTTATTTAAACTGTTATTGTGAACATATTTCACAGAACACTGTATTTATGATTATAATGAAGATTTACGGTTTTAGATAGGCTGCGTCAGTTTCACTAAAGAACAAAGGGATGGATGTTTAAAAAGGGATGGATGTTTGCTTCATGTGATAGGCTTGGTGAGTGAAATTATATTTGTATTATCTTTCTGTATACTGCATGTATAATTTTCTTTAGAATGTCGGTCACTAAAAGTGACCAAAAAGACATTTAGCTCCAGCTCACCATCGGTGTCGCCAAACTGCTCCGTCTCCAAAACGTGCGTACGCACGGCTCAAAGTTTGCTTAAAGGTGCGCACATTCTCCCGTCAAGTTTGTTTTTTATAGATCACAACCTTTGCGTGGAAACTGGCGTACGTACGTTTCCAGCCCCGTGTTGTGCGTACGCACACTTTATAAATGAGACCCCAGGAAAGGATAAAAGCACATCCGGTCTGACTGGCGCTAGCTTCTGTGCCTCAGCAAGTGCTCTGTGTTACAAACTGTCTGTCATATTTATTGTTGTCTGTAACGAAATCATACAGATATATATAATATCTGTGTCCAAACAATCATATAAGTTGTGTGCTTCTCCTTGCCCTCGTTATATGATGGGTGGGGATACAACAGTGTCCTGTTGGTCGGTCTGTTCGGGTCAAGCCGAGTGTGGTTTTCAGACCTAATATCCTGTATATCCTATATCAGACCTCTCCCCTGGAGCTGGCGGTCAGGAGGGACCTTCTATCATAGGCGGGGGGAGCAATCCTCCATCCCCGCCCGGAAACATTCAACTGTTTGGGCTCTGAGGGGGCCCAACTCATAGACTCTGGTCTCTCTGGAGGTTGTAGAGACCATAATTAACTCCTGGGGCCAGTTGCATAAACTTAGCCACTTTGTTAAGACGGTGTCTTAAGAACTAGTTTGAACAGTAAGACAAGAGGTGATCAGTCTTACATTTCGATTTAAAGAAGAAGATGAGACTGTTCTGCCTTTTCATGTAAATGACTTTAAAATGTTAGAACCAGTCTTGAAGAAAAAATTAGATGGCTAACTTTTAAGACTAGTCTAAGAAGTTTATGCAACTGGCCACAGAGCTCCGTTCACTAGGAAGCTATACGCCCTGAAATGGAGAGTGTTTACCTCTTAGTGTAATCTAAGACAATGGGATCCAGTTAATTGCACTGTTAGTTCAATACTTGAGTTCCTGCAAGATCGTTTTGCTTCAGGGTTATCTCCTTCCACACTGAAGGTTTATGTTGCTGCCTACCTGCATACCTGTTGGAAGAGATCCTCTGATTATAAGTTTCCTTCGTGGCACCCTGAGGCTGAGGCCTGCAGTCCGTACCAGACTTCCAGCTTGGGATCCGGCTCTCGTTCTAGAAGGTTTATCTGTCGCTCCCTTTGAGTTAGAGCACTGGACACTTACGTCCACAGAGTTGCCTATTGGAGGAAGTCTAATCAGTTGCTGGTTTGCTTTGGGCCCCCTAAAAAAGGACTGCCTGCATCCAAGCAGACTGTCAGCAAATGGATAGTCGAGGCTATTTCACTTGAGTATGAGGTTGTTGGCCAGTCTTCATCTTTGGCCACTAGAGCCCATTCTACTAGGGGAATGGCGGCCTCCAAGGCCCTGATTTCTGTGGTTTCCCTTCAAGAAGTTTGTGATGCATCGGACTGGTCTTCGCCGCTCATGTTTGTCAGATTCTACGATTCAAACATGGATATCCCTGGGTCTAGAGTTCTCATGTCGTTACAGTTTTAACACGACAGGTTCTTGGCCGTATGGCATTCGGGCATTCTCGTTCCCAAAGCGTCATCGACGCTGCGCGAGTTCCCTCGAAAGGGAACCTCTCAGGTTACGACTGTAACCCTAGTTCCCTGAGTAGGGAACGAGACGCTGCTTCACTTTGCCATAATTCCTACATCCCTGTGATCGACTTGCTTTGGCCTTTTCGAAGCTAGAGCCGGTCAGACCGGATGTGCTATTATTCTTTCCTGGCCCTGATGTCAGCCGTTGACACATATGCTTCAGACGCAATTTCGCGGGGCCGTTCCCAAAGCATCATCGGGTTAAGTAACAGTCGTAAGCTGAGACGTTTTCTGATGTTGGTAAATGGTCACATGACATACAGGTACACTACTGTTTAAAGGTTTGGGGTCAGTAAGATTTTCTTTTAAAGAAATTAATACTTTTATTTAGCAAGGATGCATTAAAATCAAAAGTGACAGTAAGGACATTTATAATGTTACAAAAAATTATATTTCTAATAAATGCTGTTCTTTTTAAATTTCTCTATACATCCAATATATAAATCCTGAAAAAAATGGTTAACAAAAAAAATATAACTGTTTAACTGATAATAATAATAAGAAATGTTTCTTGAGGGGCAAATCAGCAAATTAGAAGGATTTCTGATGGATCATGTGACACTGACAATAGATTTAGTCAACTAAAATCTAACAGTCAGTAAAAAAGAACAAAAATAAGATACAATACAATCGATTAAAGATACAAATGAAATAAACAGTGTTTTAGGTTGTCGGGTATTCAGGTAAGAAATACTAGAGAAATTGAATAAAGTAATCACAGGTAAAATAACAGTGCAGTCTTTCTTGGATAAACCCTTATTACAGCTACTAAAGTTACTCAGTCAAGAGCAGTGAGTGATTTTATCTTTGTCTTTTGTTGTTTGAAATAACATTAAGGACTCAGACAGAAGCTGGTTTAGGCATAATGGACTGTGTTTAAATGGAAACTCGCCAAAACGGGCAGTTCGATATTTTTGTGTGTGTCTAATTGTCCTTGGAAATGCATGATAAACTTTCGGTAAATTTCTTCAACTGTCTCATTGTCGAGCCCTGTATTGTATTGTACATTTCTTTGTGTTTTGCCAGAGATTGTTACGTTGCTCGACACAGTTTACAAATGGCCTTGTTCTCCTTGATATCAAGATAAGACATGAGAGTGTATGCTATTAACCCGCCGGATCGATCAGTGCATTACCATTAAAATGTGCACATCTAACCTCCCTATCACGCAAAGAGATTTGTCATCAAAAACTGTCTTTTATGTAGTTATTGTCTCATTTTTGTCAGTGGAAAAATGTTGTGGACGAATAATTTCGTTTTGTCAACAACATTTTTTCACTGTTTTCCACCCTTATTCTGACCCTAAGCAATAAAGGGACTCTTTGCAGATGATTTAAAGGCACTGTCGCTGTGCAACCCTTATTTGCGAGCTGTGAATTTGCTTTTGGATAAAGTACACCCTGTCATCCTTTAATATCAGCCTCTTTGCATCTCCATTGTGACGGATCCATAAAACCATTGTTTCTCAAACCATTAAGATCCGAATGAAACGATCAGGGTTATGTTCTTGATTTAAATTATCTTGTTAAGATTTGCATTTTTAGTTTCAATAAATGCTCTTTTTGGACGGACTCCCAATGATATGACCCCTATAATAAACAAGTTCAACAAAACAAGGAATATTTTATTGGTGTACAAAAGCAAGACAGATCTAAATCAATTTTATGGGGCTAAAGGCCTAATATAGTTCAATGACGGTCAGTTTTCTTTCATAGTGTTATTAATCAAATCATGCTTAGTCTACGTAAGTGTACAAGAGACGCAACCTTCAATTTCTGTATCTGTACGCAAACAAGATAGCACAGCCTTTAATCACAAACCCTTCCTGAAGCACACACACTTTTACATACAGTATACACATTTTAAACCAAAAATGTTGTACTTGAAATAATATTCAATACAACTGTGGTAAATACCATAGTATTTGGATGATATTTAAGTCATAATCTGCTAATAAATGTTTCTCTTTCTCTCTCTCTTTTCAGGAATCTCTTTAACAATGGATTTCAAGAAATAGAAAGCCATGCATTTAATGGAACTATAATAGATAAACTGTAAATATTGACAAATTATAAATACACTAATACCTATTCAGTATACTACGGTATGTGTGCTGTATAATCACGGTGTAATCTGTTTGTTTTGCAGAGTATTAAAGAACAACAAAGATCTGCGTTTAATCCATGAAGACGCTTTTAAAAAAGCATTTGGCCCCACTACGCTGTAAGTGATACAACAGTGAAATACTGCTGCCTTTCTCTTGCAAATTCTGGCTCTTTACTTCACTGTTTCACCGTTCATCTTCTCTGGAGTGAACGCTTTGTGTCAGGTCTTATCAGATGTCAATTTGAATGACTAAATCTGGGGTGCATTACCTTACTCTAGTCTAGACTAGAGCTTTACCACACCTGCCTTAGCTTTTAAGAAAACCTGAAGATCTTGATTGGCTGGTTTAGGTGGGATTGATTGCCGTATGAAGACTTGAGGAGCAGGTCATGACATGAGAAATCAAATTTGCCTTGATGGTTTTACATATAAGGGTGTTATATGTAAAAAGGTCAATAGCAAATCACAACCATCTAATCAATTCCTCATGGACAATTTCCTAAAAAAAATTCTTGTTCGAGAAGCCGTTTCACTCTAGCCTGGGTTTCCCCATACTGCCTTTGCGCAGCGCGATTTTATTCACGCTGCTAGGCAGTCTGGATACCATCATTGACAGTAAAAGAAATGGACACAGCAACCCCATAGACTTCAACTGAGAAAAGTGAAGTCAAATAGAAGCACTCACTTCCTGATTGCCAAGCGCACTGCGCATGCTCAAACTGAGCTTGAAGACGTAGTTGTGACGTGAGCAACCTGACTGACAGTTGTACGTCTTCTAGTAGCGGTGCCAAGAGGAATCTGAATCATTCCCTTCTGAATCTGGCAGAGCCGGAGAGCGTGAGTATTAGCTGTTCATGAGCTCGCAGCAGGAGCAACTTTATGACTCTCCATGGGCTTCTCCCTTGACTTTATGCCTCCACGTCCCCCGATTGCGCGTGAGCTTCTACATCTGTCTTTACGGTAATTTCTCTTCTATGCGACAGAGAGTCGCGTGTTATGACGCAATCGTTAGCCTATTTTTACTAAAACTGCTTCTACGGGGCCACAACGTAAGATACAAGGTAATGGAGCATTTTATACATTGTCGTGTTTCTTTAGAAATAAAAAATGGACAAATGGAGTCTTTAAACGCCTCAGATGTAAAGTTATTCGCTGTCAAAGTGATGCAAAAATGAATGGGAGTCAATGGAATGCTAACAGCAGGTGAAGGCTTGCTAGCCCATAGATATAAACACTAGATGTCGCCTTGGGGTTCTAAACATGCGTCAAAACCGCCGCCATCTTGGAACAGGGGTCTTGTCATAGGAAGTAGCTAGGTAACGCTGAATTCATGGATGATGCCGGACTTTTGTGCTGCGTATGGATGTTTACACGAACGAAATCTAAAAACCAGACAGCAAGGGATTACATTTAACAAGATTGTGAAATTTTGTAAACTTTTTTAAATTTCTCTGGACTCTATATTAAATACATGTCTGACCGTTGGAACGAACCAAAACAACTAGAAAATCGCATTCATGACGATTTATGGTGATTTTATTTCCGTTAGACCTTTTCCTACATTGACGCTGATGAGGGGTTCCCCTGTTTCAAGATGGCGGCTCTATTGACGCATTCGTTCCAATGAACTGCCGTAGCCAAGGCGACATCTAGTGTTTATATCTATGTTGCTAGCCAATGGCGGCGCCCAGGGAGACTTCAGTTTCCGGCTGGTGGATTACCCCCTTGGATACCATGGACCAAATTTTCGCCTCAGCGAGGGGACCAATCACAGAACGGGGAGGGAGCAGCAAGACGATGACGACGTCTATGCGACACACCGAAGCAGTTTGTTTATACCTATGGATCAAACATGGCAGCAGACCCGAAGTTACCTTTCGATGCAGCCTTAGATATTGTTCTAAGTAGTTTACAACGCAAATAAATCTCTGACCCATCGTCTTCCTCCTCGTCTAATTTCTTTCGCTCTACATACGTCATCTGGTATAATTGAAACGATTGGCTATGAGCTACGTACAGGCGCATTTGATAGACATTCGTAGCACCCGATAAACGGCTCTGGGCATTCGTAAACCACGCCTCAAATACGAGAAAATGAACATGTGGTTCCCAGACCACATCTCAATGTCAATGAGACGTGGTCTGACGTTAGCCAGGCTAGTTTCACTCAGAAATACGTCTCAATAGGGAAGAAAACTTCAGTTTCATGCCAACTTCAATGCAGCATTTCACTCTCTGTTGTTCACCAGGGATGTTTCGTCTACAGCGTTGGAGACACTGCCCTCTCATGGTCTGGAGTCTGTGTTGATGCTGGTGGCTCGTTCGGCGTTCGCACTGAAGAGACTGCCTCCACTGAAGGGACTGAAGAGCCTGAGAGATGCACAGCTCACGTATCCCAGCCACTGCTGCGCTCTGCTCAGCTGGGACTCGCACAGGTCAACATATCAAATCAGTTTAGGTGTCATAGTGGAGTCAAATATTCCTCTGTCATTTTGAATAAGAGCATCACTGGCACTTCTTCCTCAGAGAACGTCATAAAATTAAGCTCCAATAAGAGAACTTGACATTTATCTTTGATATTATGATTCACTGTTCAGATTTGAAGCAGAGGATTGTCAGTGTAATTCAATTCCTTCATTTTCTGCTTTTCATATAGGGAGGGTTCTGTTATTGCTGCATTGAGAAATGGATCATCAAACTGTGATGACAACAGCGAACTGGCTAAGTACGTTTGGTTAGTCTGATGTAGTATTGACATGTTTTGTTCTATTGTTTACCTATTAATTATAATCTTCTTTATAGATTCAGCAGGCTCATAAGAAAATTAATTTTCTAAATGAAATATTTTAAATATATCAGCTGGTAACGAATAAGAGCAAATGGAGACTTTAAGTATTCTGCTTCTCATAGTTTTTCATGAGAAAAAAAAGAGATTTGTATCCTCTCGAGTTGTCAACAATGTCTCCAACTGTATTTGCCAGGATACCAAAGTCTGGAATCACATCTGAGATCTCAATCTCTGAATCTTTGAACTTGGTATTCAGACCAAATTAACTGAGCTATGCAATCCATATGAATTTTACAGCTCTTTACTCTTGACGTACAGTACTGTGCAAAAGTCAGGAAGGTTTCTTCAGGAGTCTTGGAGATGTTGCCGCAGTTCTTCTGGTTTTAGTCTGTCTCAGTTTTTTTCTGTTTCTTCATGTAATTACAAACTCGATGATGTTGAGATCAGATCATACTGGCTGCTGTTGTGCATACTTGCTACTACGACTCCTTGTGCATACAAAAATCTCACTGGATTATTACAATTAATGGCAAAATGAATGTTTGGAAATGTAAACTGACACACTACAACAAGATACAAATAACTGGCTTAAAAACATTTTTGGGGGGTGAAAATATTAACATGCCTAAGACTTTTACACAGTACTGTATATCAAAAATAAACTGATTATTACTATTTTTATAACAAATCATTTTAGATGAAATGTCTGTCACAATTTTTCTGAATGTTTTTAGAAGATTCTAAAAATGGCACAATAACTCCATAGCATACAAGCTTAACCTCTCTAATTTTAGTATCATTGATATACTATTATATTTTATATTGATATTTCGATTTTTATTTTAAGGTTTTGTCATTTTATTTGTTTTTTATATGTCTATATAGTTTTAATTATTTTTTATTTTAGTTTATTTTAGTCAGTTTAATTATTTAGTTAATTATTTAGACTATTTAGTAAGTTAAACTAAATTAAAATGGTACCGATAACTATTTTTAATGTTTTTGAAAGAAGTCTCTTCTGCTCATCAACCCTACATTTATTTAATCAAAAATACAGAACAAACAGTATTATTGTTAAGTATTATTACAATTTAAAATAACGGTTTTCTATTTGAATATACTTTAAAATATAATTTAATTCTGTGATCAAAGCTGTATTTTCAGCATCATTACTCCAGTCTTCAGTGTCACATGATCCTTCAGAAATCATTTTATTATCAATGTTGGAAGCCGTTGTGCTGCTTGACATATTTTATAAAATGTGATACATTTTCAGGATTCTTTGATGAGTAAAAAGTTACAAAAGGAACATCAAAAAGATCAGCATTTATTGAAAATAGAAATATTTTGTAACAATATACACTAGCCTACCGTTCAAATGTTTGAGGTCAGTAGTTTTTTTTCTTCTGTAAAAAAAGAAAGAAATTAAAACTTTTATTCAGCAAAAAACGTTGTATGTTGTTAGAAAAGATTTATATTTTGAATAAATGCTGTTCTTTTTAACTTTTTATTCATCAATGAATCCTAAAAAAACTATCACAGGTTCCAAAAAAATATTGTTTCCAACATTGATAATAACTGAGTATCAAATCAAAGGATCATGTGACACTGAAGACTGGAGTAATGATGCTGAAAATTCAGCTTTGATCACAGGAATAAATTACAATTTAAAGTATATTAAAATAAAAAAACATTTGTTTCAAATTGTAATAATATTTCACAATATTACTATTTTTTCTGTATTTTTGATCCAATAAATGCAGCCTTGCTGAGCAGAAGAGACTTCTTTAAAGCAACACTAAGTAAGATTTTTTACCTTAAAATAATGTTTCCAAAATCGTTTCAGTGGTTCATTAAGTCGTAACAGGGTGAAAGGCACTTCTGGACTTCCTATATCTGCTATAACCACGCTATGTAAGATTGCCAGATCGGGTCGCGTTTCTGTAGTTCTAATGAGACATAAGAAAACTACAAATTTGACTTGCTTTACGGCAAGCGTTACAATAGTCATTATTTTGTTTTTCTTCGTTTCTGATGTCGCAATACATCATACTTTCATGAAATCATGCAACATACTCTACCTTGTCTGTGGACATCGTTCATTCCAAAGCCGGTGCCGGATAAACAGCGAGCGCGCGTGCGACAGTAGGATGCGCTAGGCTAAAGTATTTACGACAGCGGTAATGGACAATTCCACTTCCAGCCTGTAGGGCGACCGCAGAGGAAAAGTTACTTGGTGTTGCTTTAAAATACATTAAAAATAGTAACGTTTCCAAACTTTTGACCGGTACTGTATATATAACTCTACTTAGGCAAAGTATTGTATTGTGTAATATTTTCCCAATACTGTGACATTGACCATTTTCACCCTGTGTCCTCTCCTCAGTCCATCTGAGATCGATGCTTCTCTAATGCTGGACGATCCTCTTGCATCCGACATTGCTGGATCCACATCAGCTGAAGACACTTTTGGAAATGGAATAGAGTTCTATTACCCAGAGCTGGACCTGTGTCAGCGTCGACCGGCCCTGCAGTGCATCCCCGAGGCGGACGCGTTCAACCCCTGCGAGGACATCGCCGGCTTCGGCTTCCTGCGAGTGGCCATCTGGTTCATCAACGTCCTTGCCATCGCCGGCAACCTCACGGTGTTGCTCGTGATCTTCACCAGCCGCTGCAAGCTGACCGTCCCGAGGTTCCTCATGTGCCACCTGGCCTTCGCCGACCTCTGCATCGGCCTGTATCTCCTTATGATCGCGACCGTGGACCTCAGGACACGTGGACACTACAGTGAACACGCTATTGAGTGGCAAACAGGAGTGGGATGCGGCATCGCCGGGTTTCTGTCAGTTTTCGGCGGCGAGTTGTCCGTCTACACGTTGTCTAGCATTACCGTGGAGCGCTGGCACACGATCACGCACGCTCTCCGACTGGAACGCCGTCTGGGATTGAGCCACGCTTCTGCGATTATGACCGGCGGATGGTTGCTCTGTCTAGCATTGGCTCTGCTTCCCTTGATAGGCGTCAGCAGCTACAACAAGGTCAGCATGTGTTTGCCGATGGACATCGAGACTCCTTTATCCCAAGCCTACGTTATGCTCCTGCTGCTTTTCAACGTCAGCGCTTTCCTGGTGATTTGCGGCTGCTACGTGTGCATTTACACGGCCGTCCGTAACCCAGAGTTCCCGGGACGCGCCGCGGACGCCAAGATCGCTAAGCGCATGGCAGTGCTAATCTTCACCGATTTCCTCTGCATGGCGCCCATCTCGTTTTTCGCCATTTCCGCGGCCTTCAAAGTCCCGCTCATCACGGTGACCAACTCTAAGATCCTCCTGGTGCTCTTCTACCCCATCAACTCGTGTGCAAACCCGTTCCTCTATGCCATCTTCACCAGGGCCTTCAGGAAAGATGCATGTGTCCTGCTGAGCTCCATGGGCTGCTGTGAGAGCAAGGCTAACTTGTATCGAATGAAGACGTATTGCTCGGAGAACATCAACCGAAGCAAAAGCAGCTCCGGCTCCAATGCCAACTCCAAAGCCCCTCGCGCCGTCATGTGGATGTCCAGCTTCCCTCATCTAACACCTCGACCGCAGGTGCAAAAGGTCTAAACGGACACATTCAGACTCGGCTAATTTAGACATGATCTTGTTTCTTGGTGTTCTGCCCTTGAACTTAGCTGAATCTTATCTAAGAGACTCGGGGAAGGAAGATGGTACCATTTTCATGAGGACTCATTTCGCAGCTCATTTTCACTCAATGACTTACACGGGTCTTTTGAGAGAGAATGTAGCACCCAAAGAGGCTGTTGTTAGTGGGTAAATGCAGCAAAAAGCAGCATTATGTCACCAGTCTGTGTTTAAGTCATTTTCAGTAACTCTTTGCATGCATTTTCAGCCTTTTGGTGTCAGAATTAAACCTGATTATTGCATGATTGCTGTAAAATAGTTTAATTACCGTAGTCAATGTAAGGCTTTTTAATGTGAAAAAGAGTTTTCTTATTTAAGTTATATAACTTATCTAGTTGCAATCACGGATGTTTAAAGAACACGTTCCAGAGCTGTTGTTTTACACCATGGAAGAGCGCCACTTTGTGGACAAATCCAATTATTGTTCTAAAAACATTTCAAATGAAGGTCGTTTTTATTATTATTATTACCATGTAGTATTTGAAATCAAATAAAATGAAAGCAAAATGTAATTGCAGTCTTTCACTATGTACTTTAATTCCTCAAACTCATATAGTATATTTGACTCAGGGAATATATTTGAGTCAGGTATTTTATATTTGGATAGCCTAGAGTTTTTCAGATTTATATTTATAAAGCACTTTTTTTTCTTTCTTTTTTTTTTACATATTGTTTCAAAATAGTTTCACAATGTCTGAATTAGGGGTGTCGCAATATACCGGTATTGACGATAATCGTGATATTCAATGCTTGAAATATCGACATCGTGTTAATTTAGAGTGTGGCAATATACCGGTATTGGCGATAACCACGATGTTTATAATGAGTAGGACTTTTATGATAACATGACACGTATACTCCAGCGCCAGTTGAGGTGGCAGTATTGCACCCATAGACAGTACCCGCTGACATCTATCAAATGAGAAGAAGACGCAGCGCGCGCCCGCGCAGCCATTCTGGTATGGGAGTTCTTCGGCTTCAAAGAAAACAGCACTTTAAAGGGGGTCGAGAAGCGCAGAGAATTCTTTAAAATTCGAACACATTATGTTCTAGGAGTTTACACACACCACCGGCACCATTCGGCGTCTGTCCGCGACGCCCAGCAATGGCTCGGATTTTCAGGTGAGATTCTCAAATCATTCAATTAACGGATGCGCTCTGACTGAGGTAAAGTGTTCAGACTGCAGACTTAGCAACGATTGTATTTAATTGTACAGTACAATCATAACATAGTACAGACATGTTCTTAATTTCATAATGTCCTTAAACATAACATTATTGCTGGCCATGAACTGAGAAAGTGCGCGTCAGGTGTGCTACACGCGGCACGGCGCGGAGCCGCGCTTCTCGTCCGGTGTGCGACCCCCTCGCCCAACCCATCTCCGTGTCCATCACCCTGCGGATTACGCTATTTTACAGAGAGTAAATTGCGATTACTTTAATAGTCATGGAATGGGAAATGTGACATTAACCTGTTAACAGAGGTTTTTTTTTTTCATATGTTTAAATAAAGGGTGATTATTAAGTACCCCGTTTTCTTTACTCGTCTTATTTTTGTATTTTTGTATTTGCACTTGATTTGTTTTGTTCAAATCTGCATGACTTGTACAGGTGTTCTGACGATTTGTGCTGCCTTGTCGAAAAATGCTACCGTAGTGCGAATCGATCACAGAATGTCGATTAATATTATATGAAATACAATTATAATACAATTCTAAGTTATGAGTAGCTACTGTATACTGTAGACTACTGTTTTTATTTTTTAAACGGTGTGAAAAGTAGAAATTATCATCAAATATTGACTTGTCAAAGCACACCTTTCCTTAGTAACTGAAACTTTCAATTATTCTTGTTCAGCTGGCTGACCGTACAAATATTCATATGGTAGTTATCATTTTTTAAAGGGAAATTACTTTATAACACATGAAAATTTACCTTTTGTTAAAAAAAAAACTGAGTCTGCACATGCGCATAACCAGTAAGTAGCAAATCTCGATGGGTAGCATGAATCGTCAGAACACCGGCGCAACAATAGGTTTAAGAGCTTTTCAGTTCTACATTCAGACAGTGTTTCGCTCCAGTTTGAAACCAGATATACTTCACATGCTTGTCTTACTTCACAAAAATGTGCATTCAAATATAAGAACGCAAGAAGTAAAAAGGCAAAAAAAAGATCAATTAAATAAAGTAAAAATTGACATTTCCCCCCCAAGGTTTCTATAGATATCGCGATATATCGATATCGTGACGTGAATTATTTTGGCCACAATAACCGTGGTGTGAAAAATCTAACATCGTGACAGCCCTAGTCTGAATGAGGAAATGGAGGGTAAAAGTCAACAACAGTGTACAACAACACAGCAAGTGCAGTACATGTGGACAATGAAATGTATTTTTCAACAATTAGCCATCAAAAATAAGCATGAAAATATTAATTGTAAAATATTAATAAACAGTACAAATAAGTAGTGTGCGGCTAATTAAAAAATATGTGAAATAAAACAAATGCAAGATGAGAGATTAAATTAAATAAAAATGTTAGATAATAAAAATATATAACAAAACATAATAGAAGGGTCATTGACAAATAAAGCTTCAAAAAAGGTTTAAAAAAACACTTTTCAAATGTAATGCATGTTTTTGAGTCATGAACAATGTGTTTAAACAAGTTTCAGTTGTTAAATTAAATTTCTAAGTGTTTAAATTCATTTTTTTTTTACTGTTTTTATGTCAGACCGTACAACCAAATACAGTATACTGTTGTTGTACCACCTGACATGGAAAGTGTAACAAAAGTTTTTCAATTATCTCAACAGCTTTAAATCTCCTGATATTTATCAAATTTGTTTATATGAAAGGTTTCAAACCTAAAATGATTATGATGCCATAGTAGGCTATTTAGTTTTTAATTTTTAATTAAGACACCATTTTAAATAGTTTTATTAGTTTGTTAATTTGTTTGGACAGTTGCATCAGCTGACATTTAGGGGAGCTAAGATAACAAAACATAAAAAAAAAACATAAAAAACCATAAAATAATATGTATTATTTAATGTACTAAAAATGAATTCGAACTAAATATGTTTTATAGAATAAAGTGATATGTCATAGATTTATCAAATAATTTGGAAATATAAGGAAATATTATTATAAGGAAATAACGCACTTGGACACAAAAATATGCATGTCATCAATATGTCATAAAACAAAACACACACGGGTAGTGAGTTTGTCAGGAGCGCGCATCCCAACCTGCTGGTGACGTCACGCTAGGGACCGCGCTCCTCCAGCGAGAGCGCGCGTGGAGTCTGCTGCATTCGTCACGGCGAAACACACACACATTCCTTCGTGTGTTAAATGACCCCGAGAAAACAGAAAAGAAGATGTTATTTGCTCTGCACATAGTACTCTGCCTCGAGTGGATATTCGTGTGACACATTTATACGAGACGAACGAGGAAAGGAACCGTTATGGTGTTTATTTTAGGCAAAAGTTTCTCAGCGATGTTGCGTTTTTTAACTCCACTGCTCGTCGGATTGTTTTCACAGTCAGTGACAACTGGTAAGATGTGTGTTTTCCTTTAAGTTACTGTTTTCTCTTTGTGCATGCTTTAAAAGCAGCTGAAGCAAAAACCTTAAAAAGTTTATTGTTCAGAAAGTCTTAATAAAACTTGTGCATGTGCTGAGATTTGTCTTGTGCTGTTTAAAATGGCATTTTGCTTTGTTTGTGTCAAATGGAAGCGATGTATGCGCAGGAGCTTTAAGTGGAATCATGTTGTTAACACAAAAACTGCTTTTATACATAAAAAAGAAAAACTTTAACGTTAGTTGTTTGTTTTAGTTGTTACTTATTATGTGCTTTGCAAAATACTGGGTTATTTCAGCCAATTCACGGTAACTTTTAGAGGATTACTAACACTGCTAAAATAATCTGCTCTAGTTTCATAACTAGAGTTTAGAAACTAAATAGGTTTAGAAACTAAATATTACTGCGTTAAGTTAGTTCATGTGGTCAAAAAGATAAGATTTTACTGATCCAGGTGTAATTTGTTTTACAGTACAGTATCACGTTAAATATCAAGAATAAAATCTAAATGACAAAAGCAAAAGTTTATTATATGAATAAGTTTGATAAACTGACAAAAAATATTATGATTCATATACAAAATTGGTGACAGAACATTATATCCCAGACTAACTTTGATGCACTGAAGCAAAATGTTTGATTTTTATATTATGCGGAAATTTATATTTCTTGCTGGATTATGTATCTGAAATCTCCTCAGTGCTCACTGGGATTGTGAAAACCTCTATATAAGACTTGGAATTTTCTATAAAACCTGGATCTGTTTATAATATCTTTTAATAAACAAGTGGAAGTGCTTAGTGTGAACATGTGTTCATTGCATTCTAGCTCTTGTTAACTTGGCAGAGTTTATCGACAAAGAAAATAGATTTCTATCACTAAATCATTGCTCTACACTACAACAACTGATAATTTAACTGTGCATATGAATTGTGCAATACGAGTTGAATGTGTTGTTTTTTTATCTAGTTTAATGAATCCGTTTGTAGTATATATAAAAGGCCCTCGCAATAAGAGCTGCGTATGCTTCCTTTGATAACAGATTCCTTTAGAGAAAGAATTTCCTTTTGCTCCTAGAGAACAGGATACTGGTTTCCCACTGCTTTTCTGAAGCAATGCCAGAGCTGAGTCACATACCTAAATAACAAGGATTTCCCTTACTGAAAAGCAGTGCAGCTGAACCATGTGTACCATATAGCGAGGAACTCAAATGTGTTTGCATTATAATTCAAAAATGATGGTAGTACCATGGTCAAGTCGCCTTTATTCATACAGCGCTTTATACAATACAGATTGTTTCAAAGCAGCTCTACTGTGATAAACATGAAAATAATGATGCTTTCTGTCACTACGACCATCCTCTTACAGCATTGGTCCTACATTGTGTTCACACAGGGTGCATTCTGGGACTAATCCCAGCAATGTTACTAGGTCCCCATCCCGGGATCGATCCCAGGACGTGTTTGCGTTCACACAGATGGCACTCTAGTAGCAATCCTATGGCAATTTTCTGGGATCAACACTCTGTGTGAATGAAAGGGGATTTTGAGTCAGTTCAATGTTGATTCAATTCAGTTCAATAACAGTGTCGATTTTGCAAAATTCATCAATTATGAAACAAAGTCGAATCATCTATAAAGCAGCTCTACAGAAATCTGTGGTGTCATCATTCAGCTCAATTCAGTTCAAGTTTCGTTGCCGTCCAATAGTGGCCACTTTTAGATTCTATTAGATACTAGATTAATTGCAGACTTTAGATGCAGCACACCAGGCCCTTATTTGTACATGTAAATGTAGTAAAACATCTTCACTTGCATGGTATGCTTATATTGACGAAAACTCTGATGTCCTCAAACAGTTGCCAGTTGGAAGCATCCCCTCACTGTCGTCCATCATGGAGGTTCATCACCGCATTGGGTGAGACAGGGCCGTTCTTTCCGTCCAACGCAGGCAACGGAGCCGCTGATTGTCCCGGGACGAGCCTCCAGTGTACATCTCTCACAGGAGGAGATCCAGAAGCTGCGCTTCAAACCCACCGTGGGCAAAATCCAGCGGTCGGAGGGGACAGAGGTCACGTTTAACTGCTCCATAGACGTCAATGATGTGAGCCAGGCCCAGGACCTGAATATTCTGTGGTTTAGGAACGGGAAGGAAATCCCTGATGGCATGCAGACGCAGATCTACATACAACGGACTTACATCTTACAGTCCACTATAAGGTGAGAGGACGTAAAACAGCCATTCAATTGTGACCAATTCATAGTTTTCATGTGACGTCACTCCATTATAGGCCATTTCAAGGACGTAAACTATAAAAAATGTGTTGGAATGCTACTGCGCATGTCTGGTTCTGAAGTATTGGTGGTACCATTTTTAAATCTCAGATCTGTCCAAACAAGCTTGTAAGTAACTTCGAAGTTTATCGAAAAGGCAACAGTTGAGAAAATAAACGATGATTGGTATAACCGGACCCTTTCAAACAAGACTTTGATGCGTAAACTAACTTTATATTGCTAGTTGCTTAGTATCCAGGCTTCTCGCTTCACTGCTGCAATCCAGGTGCGTTTTCGGAAATCCAAACACTTTAATTTCCAAAAGAAGGTTAGTTTCGGGTGAGAGAGCACCTAACTATCGAGCAACAAGGACCTAATTTTTATTTTGATATTTTTAAATAGCAGGATTCAATACCACTGTACATCAAGCGCATCCTGCCATTGTTTTGAATGCGTTTGACAACTAACCGTAAACCGACGAATTGCCGTTGAAATGGTCTTGGAACGCCCATCTGGAGGGCAAAACAAGCCTTTCCTCCATTGCCCGACAGTCATTTTTACCAGGTTTGTAGTAAGACAGTGATATTAAAAGACCAAATTCAATATACACCTTACTGATTATGCAAACTTTGCACAGGCAAGCAAATGAACACAGAATATTAATGCAAAACGAGGTTTCTCGTTTAGTATTTTTCCTTAAAAAACCATTATAGAAAACACGTTGCGTTCATATTCTCATACGAAAACACGGATCAACATCGGCAGAGCGTTTGAATTATGGAGAGACCTCCGTTATTTTTATTGTGATAAATTACAAGTTTTCAGATATGCTAAAATAATGTTAAACTGTAATGAAATAGCAAGGTAAACTACAAAATATATGATACATGAAATGAATACAAAAGACTGTTCCAGGATAACAAAAGTAGGTGCTTTAGGATGTAACTTTTATTTTAGGTACTAGATCTACTGTCTAACGTCACTTATCCCACTACTATCATATTGTTTATAATACACATTTCCAGACACGTTCAGTACAGTAATGTTACTTCCTACGATCTTACTGTTACACTGAAATTGTTCAGTCTAGTTCACTAACCGTTTTCGTTATCATATTATACATTCACCTATGTTGACATTGCTAATAGTGAAAGATACACATATAGTTAGTGAAATGCCTTATGCTAGATAACACCACATGTCGGCTAAATGCAGTCAATGTAACGTTATCATGGTACGAGCATGGAGCATTAGTTCAACGTCAAGCTGATAAAAGTAGCCTATTATTGTAACGTTGCAGTGGGAGTTTACATGAGTTTCCAGCATGTTGTGTGATGCTTTCTCCGTGTGTTGAAAGTCTCAGTGTTGCCGGTACCATGAGTGCTCGCTCTTGTGTTCGAGCACGCGCAAGAGCATGAGCACTCTTGTAAAAATTGGTTGCAATCTGAAACATCACCGATAGAGGCCGCTAAAAAATACATATAGCACCTTTAAGTGGTGCAACACAACTCGATTTAAAATAAAACCCAGATCAACAAATCCTTGATTAGCGTTAAAATTTTCTTAATTTAATCCTTATTGGTGCAACACATCCCTAAGTGTTTTTCACGCTTCCTCTCTGTTTTTAGTGATTGAAAGACTGCAGTAGGTGCTGTATATAGAACACAAATGCCCAAAACTTCATCTTGTTCACATACTTTTCGAAAATTGACAGGCTTGTGCTGCTGTTTTGCCCTCCAGGGCTCCGCGACAGTCACGTGACTAAAAACTATGAATTATGACCAGACGGCCAATGCTGTATCTGTCTATGTTTGGAGAATATTGGTATTGGCAGATGACAAGTTTGCCCATTCAGATTAACAGATGAGAGTTAGTTTCAGAGTCTACCAATATCCTTGTAATTGTATAATAGATTTTTTTTTTTGTCAGTGTAGTTTGTTTTTTGTGAATGTTAAGGAAATCCATTCAAGACACCTTTTCCATGAATACTTAATTAATTTTGTTTATATTTTTTTATAAAAAAAAAATTTAATTACATTTTTTAAAATAAAATTGAATGCAAGTAACACAAATAAATCTCAAAATT
This sequence comes from Rhinichthys klamathensis goyatoka, assembly GCF_029890125.1. Classification (NCBI taxonomy): domain Eukaryota; kingdom Metazoa; phylum Chordata; class Actinopteri; order Cypriniformes; family Leuciscidae; genus Rhinichthys; species Rhinichthys klamathensis. Next base: position 2,165,837 of record NW_026606615.1, read on the forward strand.
AAATAAATCTAAATTTTCATATTTTTTCTACTCTTCTACTGTAATATTATTAGAAAGTTGCATTGGTTATTCTCGTCTGCTAAATTAATAAATGTAAAAGAAGTCTAAATGCTTGTTTAATTTCAGCAATATTATGCATGTTGCAATTGCTACTGTGTTAAGTTGCATCCGCCTATGCATAAAATATCTGCACTGTATCTTTCATCAGCCAACTTTCTCTTTGAAAAACTACTAAGGGTAAAATTTCATACTACACTGTTTTGTGACTCTAAAGCTGTAAAATCAAATCTTTACTTGTTTATTTATTTCCTTTGGCATCATCTTTCAGCATTAAAAGTGTCCAGAGAGCAGATGCTGGAGAATATCACTGCAGGCTTAGTGTCAGTAACAAGATCATTGAGTCAAATCCCATCATTTTAGAAGTAGAAGGTAAGTAAACCTTCAACCCAGCACACAAACATTTGCTTATGCATTTTAGACAGTTGATGTTTTCCACTTTTACTCGCATCCAGGCCTGCCGACCTTCACTACACAGCCGAGTGACGTGAACATCACGAGAAACACTTCCTTCAGGCTGAGCTGTGAGGCGGTCGGTCCCCCGAACCCTGTAATCATTAAGTGGCTTCAAAATGGCACGAGATTTGTAGAACGCAACGAGTCCTCCAGCACCATCACTGTGAAAGGTGAGAACGTTGGCTTCTTGTATGGTCCTCAGCGCTGCCCTGTTTCTTTAATTTAGCTGTAGATTTAAAATGCTTTAGTTTCTTAAAGAGGCTATATGTAAGAATTTTCATGTATTAATAGGTTTTTAATTGCCAATGTGTGAACAGTGGGGCCTTGAATCACGTTCAGCCTCTTGTACGTAACGTGTTCACAAGCGATAAGTTGCTGACTGCAGTTCACTTTAGGTTTCTGAATTCTTACTTGTTGTCAATATACAGTTTCAGGGAATCTAAAGGCCTTTGAAGTGAAACCTAGCAGAAAAAAAATCTCTGAAATCAGAAAGAATGGAAGATTTTGTTTAGGTTACGGTAACAGATTTGCTGTCCGCATTATTATATTTGTGGTATAAGGTCTACCGCAAGGTTGTACATTCCTAAGCGCCTGTTGACATTGAATGACTCTTCAGTACGCTGTGTTACAGCTGACAGGAAACATGACAAACTGTTCCTCTGGTCAATCAGGACATCCTTATTACAGGAAAACAGTAGTCGGCCAAACTTTGAACAACAGGAAACAATAGATACCAAACTTAAATTTCCAGTGCTGAGGGAAGATTAAAGCGTGTTGGGGCCAAAAAATAAAAAGTCATTCTAAGGGCCAGTAAAAAAATCAGTGAGATTTTAAGCATTTTTAAGTGCACAAAAAAATTCTGGATATTTAATTTGTATTTACTATTATAGTATTTCTTTTTCTTTTTTCAGTTTTATTTTTAGTTGATTTAATAATTTGTATGGAATTTTGTCATTTTTATTATTATTATTTTTTAATATTTCTATTTAGCTTTCATTTATTTTAGTCAAGCCACATTTATCTATACATATAATTTAGATTGTTTCAAAGCAGCTTTACAGAGATAACAGGAAAATAATGCAACAAAGTTTGTTTCCAGAAGAAAATAGTGTCACAGTCCAGCTTAAGTAAGTTCAGTAATGTTTAATTTTTGTTGTAAAAAAGTTATTAATTTAGTTAATTTTTATATATTTATATATATAGCTGCTCTGTAGAAAAGTGTGATGTCATCGTCCAGCTCAGTTCAGTTCTCGTATAATGGTGTCAATGCAGGCAGATCAATAATATTGTTGAATATTAAATTAAACTTATACTTAGTACATAACTTAAGGTTTTCATCTAATATGTATATTTTAGTATTTTATATTTCAATGAATGAAAACTCTTTTTAATAGTTTCTGTTTTAGTTAACAATAACATCACTGCACTTATTTCAGTAGAAATGCACAGCACAGAGAACCTGAACTCTACAGCTTTCTTCTCCATTTACTTTTCAAACAGTTGATGTCATAAAACCTCTTAAATCCATATTTATTGCCTAGCCTTCTGATTGTAATTTCCAGTTTTCCTCTAAAGTAATCTGTTCCTCATTCCGAGCAGGGTCATGTATCTCCTCGAAGCTCCCGGGCTGAGATCATCTGGCACATTTTGCTTTCTGCAGTTATGGAAAATGTGCACATAACAGATATTGTGAAACATAACTGAGTTTGCAGCAAGCTGCTGAAGCTGGCTTGTTAGTTTTGTATCTGCTCACAATTCTGTGGATTTGGAAACGTAAAGCGAAAGCAAACCAACTCGGATTAATCAGTCGTGATAAAAGTGATATTTACACGTGAACTTTGAGAGGGAGAAACATGCTAAATCACTTCTGTGTGTTTTTACTGTTTGGACAGTGGGATAACATCTACTGATGACACAGTTTAACACTGGTAATTGAGCAGTCAGATTACACTGATTACAATGAGAACCACATGACTGTGAACTGTGGGTAATTTTCTTTTTTGATCATATCAAGTGGTATAATTGAATCTCTTTCAGTTTTGATTGAGTCACTTGATTGATGAAATGGAAACTATTTTATAAATGTGTACTATTGATCTTATAGTGAATGATTCATCCGTGCGTGTGTCTCTAAATTAGGGTGACCAGACGTCCCGAAATATTCGGGATAGTCCCGAAATCTACTGTGAGCTGTTGTCCCGAATCCGGCCCTAATTGTCCCGAAAATTATACTAAAGCAAAATCTTGAGTAGTTATTGTCTGATAAAACATCAAAAACTGTCCATGGAGGTTGTGTGTGTGTGCAGTCAGCCAGTCGTAAGGGGTGATTGATTGGTCGCGGCACTGTGTGTATGGCGTTATTCCCCTGTCAAATGTCGAGAGCGCATAATTGTAGCGCGAAAGTACATTAATATAATGTGCGAGCGTGAATCTCTCTGCTCGCGCGCGGAATATGATGTGCCGAGCGTGAATCTCTCTGCGCACGCGCGGAATATAATGTGCCAAGGGCGAATCTCTCTGCTCGCGCGCGGAATATGATGTGCCGAGCGTGAATCTCTCTGCTCGCGCGCGGAATATGATGTGCCGAGCGTGAATCTCTCTGCGCACGCGCGGAATATAATGTGCCAAGGGCGAATCTCTCTGCTCGCGCGCGGGAACTGGGCGCACGCTCTCAGATACACGCTGCTCTTGTAAGAATTCTCTCTCTGGGCTCGCTCAGAGAATATGCCTGCACTTAAAACGTGTTCAGTGCAATCGCGAATCTCTCCTTTTCCCCAGCTAACAATTTTAGGTTATAAGAACGTTTTCATAACGTTCCCATTAAGTTATAAAAACGTTATTTCTGAATGTTCTAGGGAATTTCAAAACGTCCAGTTTTTTAGACGTTGTATTAACGTTATTTCTTGGTTATAAGAACGTTCAATTCTCCCGTTATATAAACGTTGGTTGTATTAACGTTATTTCCTGGTTATAATAACGTTAGAACGTTCAATTCTCCCTTTATATAAACGTTGTATTAACGTTATTGCTTGGTTATAAGAACGTTATTCAAACGGTCAATTCTCCCATTATATAAACGTTCTCTTAATGTTTTTCTAAGATAATGAAAAACGTTTCATTCAATAAAAAAAAACATTAAGAAAGGTTTTAATAATTATTAAAACCTTTCTTAATTATTAAAACCTTTCTTAATGTTTTTTATATAACAAGGTAGCCTATATAATAGGCCTATATGAAGAACCTAAAACAAGAACTTTCAGATTTTAAAATTAAGACAAAAATAAAATAAAAAGACCCATGAATCATGTCTATAATATGTGTAATGTAGTCCACTGAAGTCGAGTTGAATTGAACCCAAGTATAGTTTATTCCAATAAACCGATTTGGGTTGAAGTGACAATATGAAATGAACATGAACATAAACTTGGACTAAACATAGAATCACCAACAATGGTACAGGGAACAAAGCTAGACAAGAGACAATGGGAACACAAGGATTATGACCAAAAACAACCAATGACATTCACAAGTTAAAGTTCATTTAATTTATATAGCTCATTTTTACAACAGCCACTGGCTGGCCAAAGTGCTTTACAGAACAGCAGAAAAAAAGGAAAAAAAAAAAAAATACATAACATATGGAATAGCAATTTCTGATTGGTTGTTGCCGTTTTGACAGCGTTTATGCCAAGAGCAAAGAGAAAGAAATCGAAGAGAAGAGTAATTAGGCATGCGCGAACGCACGGGAGACAGTCTAAGCACATACACGCTTACTTTAAGCGAAGAGGAGAGATTCGCGATTGCACTGAACACGTTTTAAGTGCAGGCATATTCTCTGAGCGAGGCCCGAGAAAATTCTTACAAGAGCAGCGTGTATCTGAGAGTGCGCGCCCAGTTCCTGCACGCGAGCAGAGAGATTCACGCTCGCACATTATATTAATGTACTTTCGCGCTACAATAATGGGCTCTCGACATTTGACGGGAATAACGCCATATGTGTGTAAAAAAAAGTTACACAAAGCAAATCATCTACACAATTTTTTAATTTTGGCTTATTAGTGTTAGGCTACAGCCTTAAAAGGTCTGATTTACACACTGTTACAACAGTCAATTTTTTTTTCTTTTTTTTTCACAATGACATTTGAGTTACATTTGAGTTCATGATTTTAATGTTGGTTCAACAGCCAACTTGTTTGCTGGTGTTTGTTGCCGTTTGTCTGTGCAGTGTGAATTGGCCTTAAAAGTTTGGTATGGTAGCATTGAGTTTTGCAGGGGAAAAAACTCCGAAAATGCTTAAATGTTTTTTGTGGTTAATCTCCTAGGTATGGTAATCGGTTTCTTGGCAACAAGCATAAACCTGAGTTATTGTGAAAGCAGGAGTTTTATGGTTAAAGTTTATTCAGCCGGTGCTATAGGGAGAGAGTGCTGATATTACACACACACAAAAGCCTCATTCAGGTCCATTGCAGAGAGCCTTGAAAAGAACACACAGATCAAACTTTAGGGTCGGTGGGTAAAGCCGACCCTTGCTCTCTTTATAATAAAGACTTTAATCCTTCTTTGCTGCACATTATATGTTCAACCACACTATTTTAGTTGTATGTACAACTACTGTTGTTTATGGTCTTTTGAATATTAAAAAAGTTCTTGATGTTGCATTACAGGTTCTTCAGATCAGCCAACTGGTCTAACTATATTATCTGTAATCCTTCAAAGAAACTAAAAGTGAAGCACTTTAAATTCTTCAAAGCATCAGAACAGGGATGGAAATTAGCACCCGCCACCAGCCAAATGCGGGTGATTTTGTGTTGTGGCGGGTAAACTCGCTTCACCTACCGGCCACCGTGGCGGGTAAATAAAAATAGCATACTGTTTCACCCGGACGGCAGACACTTTTAGAGGAGGCACACCTTCAAACAAAAATGTGGCGTTACATCGCAGGCGTAGAGGTCTGCAGAGAAAACATCATGGTGCGTTCACACCAGACGAGAATAGAGCGTCTGGCGCGAGTGATTTCATTGTTAGTCAATGCAAAGACGCGTTACGCGCGTAAAAAATTCCTACGGCGCGAATGAGGTGTAGAGCGCGCCGTGGTAGATGCGAATACGCCTCATTCGCGCGGCAAGTTCGAGCGTCTGACGCGTTCCGCGCGCATGATTTTATTGAGTGCTTTTGTGCATTCACGCGTTTGACGCGAATTCACGTCTGCCGCCCGAGTTGAAAAATCTGAACTTTGGCGTCAATTCGCGCCGCGTTAACCAATCAGGAGCCTAGCTGCTGTCACGTGGTGAAGTATCTGGATGCTTCAATAAATTATTTTGTACTAAATGCCTGATGTGGTTCTAATGCACAACAAAGCAAATATTTTATCACATAAAACTTGATTTCAATATATGAGACATATTCATTTTGTATTGAATGCTATTTATTCCATTTCATATCTAGATTATATTAAATATTATTCTAATGTAAAGGCAACCAACATACTATAGCTCATAAATCCGTGTCTGGAGAGTGTTGTGTGAGAGGAAAAAAAAAATCACAGGACAGGTTAATTACTTTTGGAGGCTGGCTCAATTTATTATCAAAACAAAAATAAATGACAGATTAGGTGGATGAGGCCGAGGGTGAGAGAAAGAGAAAATGTCAGTATTTCATTGAGACTTGAGATTAAATAAACTGCTTAAGTATTCTTGTAGTATTAATTTTCACATGCAGTTACACATTGTCGGTTAAAAAGCAAGAAAGTGGCTGGTAAAAACATTGAGTGGCTGGTAGATTTTGAAATCCACCAGCCACAGTGGCCGGTGGACAAAAAAGTTAATTTCCATCCCTGCATCAGAACCTATTTATATTACTTAGAAGAATAGACAAATATAAATATTTATACATATTTCATATTTAACTACTTAAATTTAATTATTTAGAAATATATTTTTCAAGACGTTTAAATGGAAACCTATACTTCCCTTACAAAAAAGTACTGTGGTGATACTACCATGGTACAAGGATGATATCAGATGTACCATGGTGTTTTGATATGGTTCTGAATGATTATTATGGTAATTTCCTTTTCTTGTTAGTAAATTTAGTTAACTTTTGTGTTTTTCTTGACCATTTTTTACCTCTAGAATCAGTGCTCACAATTGGCTTTAGCAAGAACTCTGTGGCGATGCACATGTGAAATATTTCGCTTTGAAAATGTAATTATGAGAAATTAAATCAGTGTGTCTTCATGTTGTGATTGACACAATGACCTGTGCTTCTTGTTATTCGCATTCAAGGAAATCTGTAAAAAAGAACAATAATGTATAATACAGTTTTATAGTTGGTAAATTTATTTTAAATAAATATAAGATTTGTGCAATAGAGTGCTGCAAGCGTGACTAATTCGCCGCTGGTTCCCTCGAGATTTTCCTATGGGTTTTTTTGATTTATGTGTAAAATAAATCCTGTGGTAAACAACATAACTTTACAATACTTAAACGTTTTGCTCTCAACGTTAACACCCATATCGAAAACACAAATTTTAAAGCTGTTTTTAATTTTAAAAACGTATGTTTCTAATAAGTAACGAGACAAGAACGTTTGGGGTGTGATTGTGTGCAGTTTACGTTGGAGAGCAAACCGTTCAAGTATTATGTTTAGCACAGACCTTATTTTACTCATAAATTAAAAAACACCATTGGAAAATCTCGAAGGAATATTGGACCTTTAGAAGGACTTCTCTATATCTAGGTTATATATCAAAGTTTAAAATGGCTTTTTATCTGGCTCTGAATCTGACAGCTTGTTTAAAAACATCAACTCAGTTTTGAGATCTTGTTTGAAGATCAAGATCAGATATGCTCATTTCTTTGTTTAATACGTGCATGTTTCATCTCTCATGTATGAGACAAAAAGACTCAAAAGTTGCGGTAAAACCACAACGCGACCCAATTCTCCTTCAAAGTGTCGTTCTTACTGGAATTGATTAAACAATGCTCACACAGAAAGCCTCTGATTTTCCATGTTGAACTTGGGCTCACTGTCCTTCTCCACACAATGGATGCATTACGTAACGCTCACACAAACACTTTCTTTCTCCCTCTGGATGCTGTGATGTGTGTTTCCATTAAGAGGGAACTAGTTAGAGCTGGATATGACAGTTTCCCCCGTGAAGACTAGCCAGTAATTACTGCTCAAGTTACAAAATGTCCACACAAATGCTGAGTTCGGTAAAGCCATTATGAAACTTCAGCCACTGCAAATGTGCTTAATCATTTCAGAACTTGTTAAACACAGCTACACTTGTGTTTGGATGCAATTATATGTTCAATACGGACTCAAAACTTTAAATTTAATATGTAAAAGATGCGTCACTTCCTCCCAGTAACAAATCAACTAGACAACAGATTTAATATTCCAAACTGGTCTGAAACTGAAATAAATAAAATGTGGTTGGATGGTCGCAAGGGTGTTGCTATTTTATTTTGGGTGGATGAATGAATTTTAGAAGTTGTTAAAACGAAGATGATTGGAATAAGTTTTGCAAGAAAATACTGAAAATGCTTCAAAATTTCACATTTAAAGGCACAATATGTTAGATTTTTGCATTAAAATATCCAAAAACTACTTGCACAGTTCACTTGTGTACTTGCATTATCTCAAATATTTTCAACAAATTTTTAATCCAGAGAAATTCACAATTTTAACCAATGTAACGTCATTTGTGACTGTTCATTAGTGCTTCTCTTTACAAGTACGGGAAGACGGTTGGCGCATGTTGAGTTTCCAAATGCATGTTATAAGCCACTCAGAGCAGATGCAGAGATGAGTTCATGTGAAGCTCAGAGACACTACAAACACTGGATCATGAGCTGCGTGTGAGTAGAAGAACACATTGAAACACCCCGCATATATTATTGATTTAACTAAACTGCAGCCTCTGCAATTTGATAATCCGATAAGCCATGATCCGATTACGGTTTTATTTCAGTTAATTTAGCAGCCCTAGCTGCATGGATGTTGTTTGACAGATTAGATAGATAATACCATGCTATTTGTTTCAAGGTACATAGAACAGGTAAGAATTACCATGGTGCATACTTAGGGTGTATTCACACCAGGAAAGTCCGATAGTTCACTTGCTTTGGTCCGGACCAAATCAAAAAAAAATTTTTTTATTTTTTTGGTACGGTTTGCTTTCACACTGCTCTTTTTGCAAGTGCACCAAAATTTGGAAACAAAACCACACGTGTGCTAAGGTCGTCCATTCATTGGACAAGGATTCTCAAGTAGGGAAATCAGGAAGTGCAAAAAAGGCATAACGTAAATTAACGCAGCATCATCCTTGTATTGTAACTATCGTTACATTATATGAACTGCAAATGTTTTTTTTGCATCTATGCGCGATTAGACTAAAGAGAACGCTCTGTATGTGAATGTCCTGATGCACACACTCACTCATTCATTCCATTCCAATGATGCACACACGACGCGCAGAAAGACGCGCAACAGATGTAATGTAGTAGGCTACAACAGATGACTTTCCCATAACGCAACTCCGACTACGGAAGCCTGTTAACTCAAAGGCGCAGTGCTTTCTTGCAATTGGGTCGGTTCATGTTCACACCGTAAACGAACCGTACCAGAGTTCGTTTGGAAGCGTACCGAGACCACCTCTTCAGCTGGGTCTGGGTTCGGTTGTTTGGTCCGCACCCGAGTTCGATTGCTGTATTCACACCTGCCCAAAAGGTCCGCACCAAGGGGGGAAACGAACTAGAGTTCGATTCAATCGAACCAAACAAGGCAGGTGTGAATACACCCAGAAAACTTCATTCTGGTACTCTTTTGTTAGTGTTTTGTTAGTAGACCCTGTACCAGAGTGATTTCAGATTCTGCTGGATCCGTATGCAGAGTCTGCTAGCATGGCTGTTCTCCAAACCCAATAATTACAGGTCGTCAGAAAATGGACTCTTCCTGGCACCCGTACAACGTGCAATCTGTCCAGCCTACTCGCATGCAAGTCGGTTTCTTTTCATAGTTTTTTTTTCTTCTTCTTTTTTTTCTTTCTTTGCAAATGGCCTAAATTTAGTCAGATTTCTGAAAAGGTGTTTGGAGAGAGACTCCATTTGTATACTTCTTCTGTCATTTTTCTGCTGAACTGAAGCTAAAAATATGATCTTAACTTTACAAAATGTTCCTCTGCGTATCTTGCATTTGATTTGGCTGACAATGTTTTTTTTAAAGTCCATTTGCTTTTCAAAACCATACTCGTATATAGGAACTCTTTGCAATTAATTAGTTTCAAAGGGATGGTTTATTTAAAATATTTTTGAATGTTGTATATTGTACCTCTTCTGTGGGTAAGGGCAAGAAAAAGGTTAAACGTCTGAACATTTGTCTTCTTGATGAAGGTCTACCTCAAAAATAATTCAAAAATCCCTGTGAGTTGGTTTCAGTAAATTAGTTATAATTTAGGAATACTGGAGCTTTTGTATTCAAGAAACCTTGCTTTTCCAAGTCCAGACTGTACCCATAATCATTCCTACAGTGAATTAAATACTGCCATCTATTATTTAAATTTGCATCTTTTTCCAGACGGCATTTCAATAGCATAGTTCAGTCACTGTGGCGCGAGCTGACAGTCAGAGATAGACACGTTTGATACTCAGAAACATGTCAACAACCAAACAAGTAGCTTCCTGTCAGCTCCAATGGGGGAAGCAATGTGTCCTTTGTGACCGAGTCTCTGGGCATGGGCAGAAATGCACTTGCACAAAAGGGATATTATGGTTGTGCTTGTGTCAGAGTGGGACTGGAGTGTTGGCGTGGAGTGGCACTGAAAGACTCGTGCTGTGAGACACGCTGGCGGTGAAACTTACGGTGATGATACACAGGGCAACTTTTTGAGCAATGTTGCTGGGCAATCTTGCCGAGCGATTGTTGCTTGGGCACTTTGCCATTGAAAATGGGCAATACATTTCTATCTGGATAATTTAGATCAGTCGTGGGCCCTGTGTCTCTTCTGGTTGCACGTTGACGGCAACATTGCCCAAAAAGTTGCCCTGTGTATCATCACCTTTACGCAGTCCTGCATGTGCTCGACCTCCACGATTGATGCAAACCTTGAGTCACCTGGATCACTATTATTTTGATTTTAAGGACCATTAGTGGCACCAAATAATAATATCTCTTTACAGTTTTTGAAAAAAATGTAAGTGATGCATAATTGTGCAAAACTCACAGCCAAGATTGTACGCTGCTGTGGATGGTTTCCAGATCAGTTTAGTGCTTTTAATGTGTTGCTATGTATGTATGTGTGTTATGTTTTGAAGTCACTTCTGCTCACCAAGGCTGCATTTATTTGATCAAAAATACAGTGAAATATTATTACAATTTAAAATAACTTTCTATTTTAATATATTATAAAATGACATTTATTCCTGTGATCAAAGCTGAATTTTCAGCATCATTACTCAACAACTTCAGTGTCACATGATCCTTCAGAAATCACTCTAATATGATGATTTGATGCTCAAGAAACATTTTTTTTATGATCATCAGTGTTGAAAACAGTTGTTGAACACATTTTTGTGGAAACTAATACATTATTTTCGGGATATAGAAAGTTCAAAGAACGGAATTTATTTGAAATAGAAATCTTTTGTAACATAATAAATATATTTACTGTCACTTTTGATCAATTTAATGCATCCTTGTTGAATAAAAGTATTAATTTCTTGACATGAAGTTGTTTGACGTTGGACGTTCGATATTCGCATTTTAGCCTAGGGACCGTCTCAAAATTACATGCGACATTGGCATAAACGTTTCCAACTTCAATAGCATTTGAAGACAATTAATTAGTCATAAAACGACCTGTACATTGTTCACCCAGGTCTCATGTATGATGCACACCTTTTAGATTTTTGATATTTATGACAATAAACTGCTAAATCATATGCAAATATTGCTATGTATTGCACTACTGTATGGAATCATATACCAAATATGACAATATTTAAAGCTCAATAGCATTTGAAGACAATGACTTACAGTCATAAAACCAACTGTACATTGTTCATCTAGGTGTCAGGTATGTGACAGTAGTGAAATACTTAACATTATTTGCATATGATTTAGCAGTTTATTGTCATAAATATCAAAAATCTAAAAGGTGTGCATCATACATGAGACCTGGGTGAACAATGTACAGTTGGTTTTATGACTAAGTCATTGTCTTCAAATGCTATTGAGGTTGGAAACGTTTATGCCAATGTCGCATGTAATTTTGAGACGGTCCCTAAAATGCGAATATCGAACGTCCAACGTCAAACCAACTTCATGCCAGTGCAAGACTGGGGCAAAAAAGCCCATCCAATTTAAGAATGCGCTTCAGGTGTCTTTCACTTATGACGTACCCAAGACTTAATATCACGTTCCCACGAGTTTATATGTTGTGGCCACGACAAAATTAAGTGAACCGAACATGTCCCCTCCTGGTCACCGTAAAATCATACTTACCTCAAACTTTTCAACAATATTGTATAATTCTTAAAACCATGAGTAATAATAATAGTTAGCAAGCACCATTTATTGTTCCCAAACAGGCTCCGATCTTCCATAGTTTTAATATCTGCATGTTAGAGTGAGATAGAAAATGTTTTATTTGTTCTTGTCTGCAGGTGTTGATGCTCCCACCCAGTACAGCTGTGAAGCTCACAACGAGAAGGGCCTCACAGTGTCCAGAGAAGCTCACGTCAATATCAAAGGTGCTGAACCCGAGAACAGTGATGTATTTAGTATTATATATATGAAAGAGCTTTTTCTGTGGCAGCCCCCAGGTTGTGGAATGCACTTCCTTTAACGGTTAGGAATGCTACTACATTAACGAGTTTTAAGAAACTGTTAAAAACCCATCTTTTTTAAGAAGGTGTTTGTTTCTTAATTGGTGTATGTTAATGTATCTTATTATTATTTATTTTTTTATGTATTTATTTTTGTACTGTACTTGTAGCGCTTTGGGTACAAGAAAAGCGCAATATAAATAAAATGTATTATTATTATTATTATTATTATATACTATATATTATTTTTTATATTTTCAGTGTTCATTTTAGTTTAAGTTTTAGTAGTTTTGTTATGTGCTTTAGTTTTCTTTATGTTTCTATTTAGCTTTAATTTATATTTGTATATTTTCTTGATCTAATATTTATATTTACGAAAGTGAATTTTACTAGTTTTAATTAACACTAAAGAACTGTCAGAGAATACATTTTTTTTTTGTTATTTTTAGAATTAATTTAGAATTTTCGGTTCTTCGCCATTTCCCACAAGGGTGTTACACAAAGAATTTGACGCGTGAATCCATAACTTGTCATGTAAAGTTGAATTTTTCTTTGTCAAGTTACATCATAAGAGAAATCAAACTCAAAAACTAGTTTTAATCAAGTTCCAAAGGCATGAATTTTAGGGTTTTCCACAGTCAAAAGACTGTCTAGCATAAAACCGTTCCTTATTCTTCTTCAAATTGTAACTCATACATAACATGTATAAAACTAGCCAAAGTCACGTGTTACAATACAAATAACACAAAGTATACATTTATCAAAAAACGGAAAATCTGATGCAATTTGTGGCTCTAACACACATGCTTGATTAATGTTTTTCCAGAGCTTCCTGACAAAGTGTCAAACGTCACAGTAGTAAAACGGGAGTCCAACAAACTCCTCTTGAGCTGGACTCCAGGAAACGATGGCTTCTCTCCTCTCAACACGTGCCACATCACAGTAAGAGGGACAAAATTAATCAACTCTATTTGTAATAAATCCTCTGGGGAACAAAATGTTCAGTTCAGTTCAGGGTGATTTCTTTTTCCTCTGTTATTTTCCATCCATTTTAACTTGCGCCAAGTTGACATTGTAATTCTGTTCATTTGTTAAAGTAACACCACTGAAAGCTTTGATTCAGATGATCATCATCATTTTTGTAACGGGTCATAAATCATCTGTTATAGGTGCGAGAGCTCGGCCGAGAGCCGGGGAGTCCTACAGCCGCACAAAGCACACAAGTGCCTCCGTTCCAGTATGAAATCAGCAACCTCAAAGCCATGACCTGGTACAACATGAGTGTGTCCTGCATCAATGAGATCGGGTCGTCACCGCCCAGCGCTTGGGTCCAGAGCAACACCACTGAGGGCGGTGAGTCAGACGGAGCAACTTCCTGGACTTTCAGTGAATTAAAGGGATAGTTCACTTTGAAATTAATTTTTGGTATGTTTTAGCTTACCTCAAGGGCATCCAAGATGTAGGTGTCTTTGTTTCCGCAGTAGTTTCAATTTTGATATTTTTAGGTCAAACCGTTCTTGTCTGTCAGTCACATAATGCAGGCCTATGGTCACCACCTCAAAGAGCATGCACAGAGAAGTCCAGATTAAACATGATTTAATGACTCGTAAATGTAAGTACACATTGATGGCCTAAGACACGAAACGAGCGGTTTGTGTGAGAAAACGAACCGTATTTATATCGTTTTTACCTCTTGTAAACACAGCCACGTCCAAGTGATCTGAGGGCGCCGGCGCTTCGGTCTGTGGTTACAAGAGGTAAAAACTATATAAATACTGTTCGTTTTCTCACACAAACCGCTCGTTTCGTGTCTTAGGCCATCAATGTGTACTTACATTTACGAGTCATTAAATCATGTTTAATTTGGACTTCTCTGTGCATGCTCTTTGAGGTGGTGACCATAGACCTGCATTATATGACTGACAGACAAGAACGGTTTGACTTTAAAATATCAAAATTGAAACTACTGCGGAAACAAAGACACCTACATCTTGGATGCCCTTGAGGTAAGCTAAAACATATCAAAATTTTATTTCAAAGTGAACTATCCCTTTAAACAAACATTCTGAGTCACAGGCTACATAACCATTCAAAAGATTTACATTTTCGACAGGCGTCTCTTATGTGCATTTAATTGATCAAAAATACAGTTCCTGACATGCAACGCTGAATTTTCAGCATCATTACTCCAGTCTTCAGTGTCACATGATCCTTTAGAAATCATTCTAATATGATGATGAAATGCTCAAGAAACATTTCTGATTATTATCAATGTTGAAAACAGTTCATATTTTTGCAGAAACCGTAATGCATGTTTTCAGGATTCTTTGATGAGTAGACAGATAAACCGCATTTACTTAAAATCGAAATCTTATATTATATTAAAAATGTCACTTTTGATCAATTTAATGTAGAGCTGCATGATTCTGGATAAGTGGAGAATCACGATATATTTGTTAAAAATAGAGATCATGATTCTGAATTAGACAACTATACAAAACAGTCTATTCAAAAAAATATATATTTTTAAATCTGATTGAATGAATGATTCAATGACTCACTCATAAAGACTTCACTTGTTTCATTACTAGATGAATTAGCATTTTTGAACAAAGAATCTCTTGAATGAATGATTCAATGACACATACATTTTTTAACAGTCACTTGTTACACCTACTGGTGTAACGATGTAATTGATACAATCTTTATATGAAGCGTTGAGTTTCAGTCGGGGACTTACTCTATTTTACTCTATCACTACGGTAGAAATCAGTGTTTATATCTGAACTATAAACTTTTATCCCAGTACTTCTTGAATGCAAGTGTATGTTCAGACTGAAACACTAGCTTACTACATAGTGTATACTGTAATGCATACTCATTCTTAAAAATAAGGAAAACTATATGCATTTACAACAATAAACATTGATATGCTGCTTTGTCACATGATGTCACTTGTGAGTACATTCGGTTTTCTTAGAAAGAAAAGCTTTAAATTTTTATTATCGAATAACAAGTAAAAAGGGTATTAATCACATAATTTCCAAATAATTCTGCACACTGGAAATGAAAGATGTAGTTGAGTGCAATATGAGAGTACCATTTTGCTAATAAGAGAAAGAATAGAAGAGAATTCCTGAAGTATGTAATTATGTCTTTCATATCCAAGAATTTTCCAAATGCCAAATGGGAATGGGAGTGACCTGGCAGTTAGAAATGCTTTTCTTATGGGTGTGTCCGTAATGGATTTCCTCTGTATTCCTAAAAGAACTGCGAAGGATATTTTTAGTCCCTGATAAGCATTTTGGTTTGTTATACTTTACTTCTAATGTGATTCAATCTGGAATTGGGTTACTGCTTTTTTGTTGGTTTCTTAGTCCTTTGGTTTGTCTTTGGTCAGTATTTTACATGTTGCTCAAGAGATGATTTATCTGAAGTGAAAGTGTCATTTTACTTTTATTATTGTCAGTCCCATTGGAGGCCCCCCAAAACTTGACTGTTATTGTGAACAATTCCATGTTGATGATCCGATGGGAAGCTCCGCCCCCTGACAAGTTGAATGGAGTCTTGCAAGGATATGATGTCACTATTAAACACGGGACACGTACGAACAAGGTTAGTAATTGGGTTTGCCAATTGTGTTTTGTGTACTAACAAAACTGAGTTTAGTAAATGTCAATGACTGAGAAACTAAATTCTGTCTTTTCTCTCACAACACTCTGGACATTTGCAGTGCCTCTTTAATGCTTGCTTGCTATGCCTTTTTATTTAGAAATCATATCTATAATCCCAAAGTTGTCACAGTGTATAGGAACGTTCTTTAAGAAACTTTGCTGAATTTGTTAAATTATTATTTAAAGATTCTCTCAAAGAATATGTTTACTATTGAGTGTCAAGGTTTTTAGGTTTAGACAATGACTTTATAAAGGTAAACACTTTTTTTTTGTATGTATTTTGTATGATTTCACTGTATCTTTGACATTTTCAATATTTTTATTTCACTTGATGTGCAGTTCACTTATATAGTCTGTGGTGCAAAAGCATTTTTATTAGTACAAATATTCTACTTAATATAAAACTGTATGCTTAATTTATTATTATACAATAATTATTGCTGTTTTACTGAAGATTTTCACTTTTAGCTGGTGAAAATATTCACATAATTTCTACTTTACTCTGTGTTTACTGTGCTGCAACCAGGGTTATCATCATTAAGCACAACTAAAAACATAAATTACTTCAAATAAACATTAACTGAAATAAAGTAAAATATATATATATATATAAAAAAAAATTACTTTATTTTAAGCTAGTTGCCAAAGCAACATTTCTAATTTTCATTTAGTTTAAGTTCTAATGTAACTAAAACTAAGTACTAAAGTAACTAAAACTAAATAAATTCAAACTTAAAACTGAATAAAAACAATAGATATATTTACAAAAAATAAATAATAAAACTTTAACTTAAATGAAAATAAAAAGAGAAAATATAAAAATATTAATTCCAAATATTAACAAAAACTATCATAGTTAATAATTAACAATTATTTTGTTAATAATTAACAAAAACTATAATCACTGATACTAAAATAACACTAATTACAACTGAAGTAAACATCCACACATCTGTTCTGTCTGTTCTGTGCCACACAAAATAAGAGCAAAACCCCCTGAGTTCACTTTATAGTATCTACATATCCTGTACGTAACCAATTTGTTTTTATTACTCAGTTCATCTACTTCTAAGTTGCCCAGAGCAGCATTTTGGTCAGTGTTGCTCTTCAGACATGAGATTTTCACCAGCTGTGAGGAAATTGGCTAGAGCCATTAAAATAAAGCAGCTGTTCTTGTTTCTAGGATGAAAGCGACAGTCTGAGATCATTAATGTTCAGTTTCCTTCGGCATGCCAGCCTGCTTGAGTTCAGCTGTATTATTAAATGCCCCTTAAGCAAATGTCTTCATTGTGATGTTATGCATTTATCATTGCACATCAGTTTGCAATGTGTGATATTTGCCAGTTTTAAATTCGACATGAAACAAACGTTGCGCTAGTCTTTTCTTTCCTATTTTGACCTATATCTGAGTGAAACGGCTTCTTGAACAAGAGAAAATGTAGGGCGGGACCTGATTTAGTCCATCAGGAATTGGTTGGATGGTTGTGGTTGGCTATTGGTCGATCTGATCGAGTGAGTGACTGACAGGTTGCCCCGCCCACACGCCAGTAAACATGTCATCAGAGAAGAGAAAAGATGCTGCAAGTTATTTTGATTACAGAGAATGAGGCACTTGAATTTAAACAAAATCATGTGCACGGATAAATCATTTATAATAAATAATGCAATATTCCATACAAAAAATAAAACAAGCCAATTTTGGTTTCATGGTTTCATTTTTTTTCCACCACAAGTGCAACTGGAAATGATTATTAATAAAACACTTTAAGCACAGATTGAGTTGTAAGTCCCACTAGAATAAATAGTTCTCGAGGCCAAGTGTGTAACAACATGGGGAAAAAGTCTAATGGAGTATCATAGCTGCTAGCGCTGTGGAATATAATCGTTATTATGATTTTATGACGATTCTGCATCGATGCATAAAAACAAAAGAATTGATTTTTAAAATTTATTTAGATAGGCCTATCATGCATATTATTGTACTATTTTATTGTAAATAAAGAACTCAAAAAGTCGTGTATTTCGTAACTTATGCTTTAGTTTTCACAAAAAGATGCATGAATCAGGGAAATAAAGTGCGGGATGTGCTTGATGTTAAACAGTTTTGCCTTGACAACTCTTGACCAGTATTTGAAGGTTGAGCAGCGAGTTCATTGGCTACTAATACAGCAGGAACCAATCAGCTGTGCCCTATAGAGATGATGTGATTGAGTTAAGGA
This sequence comes from Rhinichthys klamathensis goyatoka, assembly GCF_029890125.1. NCBI lineage: Eukaryota > Metazoa > Chordata > Actinopteri > Cypriniformes > Leuciscidae > Rhinichthys > Rhinichthys klamathensis. The sequence goes on from NW_026606615.1 coordinate 2,184,074, forward strand.
CCGGTCAGCCTGCGCAATCTAGAGTTTCATGATAGAACCTTGTGTTTATTAAACGCAATAAGCCACGAAAAAGATCTCAATGTGTTACTCGCGCTGACTTATGCCGAGTTCAGACTGCACGATTTTCAAAATAATCGGGTCACTGTTGTTTTCACACTGCATGACTATCTGGGGTAACATTCAGTTGCTGCTGTGTTCACACTGCACGATGGATCGGCGACAGGAGGTTTCACACTGCATGACTTTACAAAAGAAAGAATCGCTGACAACTTCTGCCTGGTCCGCAAACTACGTTTAATAAAATAACGGAAGATCACGCGTGCGTGAGACCGGAGTTCTCGCGCGACACTGATTTTGTTATTAAAAATGATAGCCTACACTGTAGACTGATTTGTAGCGAAAATGAAAAAAAATAATGAACAGTTTATGCAGGAAATGGTTGGGAAGACGAGGGGAGCAAGGACTGTGTTTTGCAAAGAGTTGGGGGTAAATAAATAATTTTTCAAATGTCCTGCTGTTGCTGCTGGTCATGCAAATGTTTGTGCTTTGTTTCTGTTTGATATAATTGTAAATATAGGCCTGTCTATTAAAATACTGATATTCTGGTGTATAACTCCTCCTCCTCCCTGTATCTTGCTCTCTCATTGGCTGTCGGTCATCGCCGATGTAGTTTTCAGTCAGAACACATTCACACAGCAGGATTGTGAATCGCCGACAGGTCCAGATATTTAGCATGCCAAATATCTCACGGGCGTCGGCGACTCGTCGGCGATTCTCTCGGATCGCGTCTTTGCTCATTCACACTGTGTGATTGTCACTCGCGTGAACGAGCACCGATTTGCTTGTGATTTCGGGCATTTGTCGGCGATTTCTCAAAACCTGTCGGCGAGCCAAAATCGGGGCTAAAATCGTGCAGTCTGAACTCGGCATTACACACTCAAATTGTATGTACACACAAACGCACACAGAAAGCCACCTCTCTCAGACATCATGTGACTGCAAATTTAGTTATCTTTAGCACCGCATTACACTTGAACGGTCAGATACACACAGGAAGAGTATTCACGTAGGCATAGTCAGTTGTGACTTAAGTGAACGTAGACATTTGCGGGGAAAAATCTAATGTGTAACATTTTATTAAATCTCTGCATTTGGTCCTAATATAATAAACCTGCTGCTATTAATGTTGACCAAACAACAAAAGAAAAGAGGGAATCACTCACTGCTCTTGACTGAATAACATTTTTATAGCTTTTATTAGAATCAATTTATTTATTTTTTTGTATTATTTCTTGCTTGAATGCTTCTGTTAAATAGAATTGGAGGAAAATATGCATCGAGAAATGCTTTATAATCGAATCGGTGCCCTCTGAATCATAATGAGTCGTGAGGCAAGTGAAGATTCACTCCTCTATTAGTTGCACTTGTTTAGTTACAAAGTCATTAGGAAGTCTTGAGCATTATCACTGTTAAAAATAAACTGAGGATGTTCCCATAGTCTATCACCTCTGAATGCCCTGTGTGAGTGTGATCTTTGTCGATGTCCAGTGACCGATCATATGGGAGTGGTTTTGTAACAGCATGGCATTTATTTCTCTCCTGGCACAATGGTGTACTTCCTTTTTCTGTGCTAGTCACAGGAAAACGACAGCGTGTGGAGAAGTCATTTGTTATTGTATGTCTGCCGTGACTCACCACTGAGTGACCTGGAGTTCATGACGACCAATCAATGGCTGCGATTTAACAATCTGTTGTATTCTATAGCCGTGACTGACCTGTGTGATCTCATACTGTGATCTGTGTGAAAACAACAGTAACTGGAAATGAGTGTCATGCATTTACACGCACAGCTGGTCTTGGACCGACAGCTGTTGCTCTCCCTTAACGAAATGACCTTGTAGTTCATCGAGTAACAACTGCTCATGGAAAAGTGAATTATTTTGATTACATTTGTTTGGGTTTTGGGCACACACTTTATCACAGCACAAATAAGTGTTTGAAGACTAGTTTTAATCTTATAAAACCTGTAAAGACAAGAGCTTGTACTATAATTTTATATTAAATATATATATATTTATACTTGTAAGTTTTGTTATTTTATTTTATTTTATGCGTTTGTTTTTTTATATATAACTAGGTTTAATTTATTTTTCAGTTTGTTTTTTAATTTGTTTCCAATTAGAAAATTTTGGAATTTTGGGGAAGTTCGCAAGGCAACATTTCTAATTTTTGTTTATTATAAGTTTTTCATCTATTTTTATTTTAATTTTATTTAATTTTATTTCAGCTTTATATCAGTTAACAAAAATGTTTCACACCAAAATAAAAAAGAAATAAAAAAAATATATTTTTCTTACTGGCTTTATTTTCTTTTTTTAATTTCTTTATTATTATTATACATATTTTTTTAATTATTTATTTAAATTTTAAGAAGGTCCCTTAATTCCTTCATCGTGACATCAGGCCTAGACAAGAAAAAGCCTTAAAATTTGCCTAAAATAGTGTTGCCAACGAGACAGTAATGCTTAACAGGAGGTTATCCAGTAAATGAGTGTGTTTTAGTAAGTCCGTCTCTGGTAAGTGTGTAAGAATTAGAGTAGGTGTGTTTGAAAAACATGTTGTTTCAAGCTTGGGTTGAATATAACTGCTGAGTTTGCTTTTCTGACCATAATCCAAGGGTTCCTTCAGCAAACAAGGATTGAAAACCTTCAGGACCAGTAAAAAACAGGAAGCTATTATGTGAACTAGACGACCAGAAGTGGCTTATCGCAGAAGCTGGGCAGGATTTCTTTTTTCTTTTGGGTTTATTTTTCTTTCTAGCATCTATTTAACCCTTATTGTATGTATTGTGTTGATTCTTATGCATGGTCAACAGAAATGTGCACTTAATAGGAAATGCAAATCCAGTTTAGTAGATAAACATGCAAGTATTTCAATATTAAAAAAACATAAACCATTTACATGCAGAAACGAATTGCATGCACCCTAAATACCCTAAACTGGCCATGTGTACTTGTCAAAGCCCCTAGAACGAATCACTTCTCGTTTCGAGATCTGCAGATGCAGTTTTTCCACATTTTTTTTACTGACTCAGTTTTAGTGTAAGTGTCAGAATGTCTTATATGTTGGAAACAGAAGTGGCAACTTTACGCAACCAGCACATCGATGTGTCACATGCGTCATGTGTTAACCTCCCGATGTCCTCAAAAAACAGCTTCTCTTTTTCATCCAGCCTTTGGTTTGTTTTTACCCTTGATTTCATATAAAATGTTTTTCGTTCCTGCAATGCTAAACAATATTTTCATAAAACAATTTTTTTTTAAGAGGACCAATTATGTCCTTTTTCAAAGTTTTGGGATCTACTAGAATAGGTTTTAATGCTTGAAATTTCAAAAAACACATTATTTTTCACATATTGTACATTGTTGCGGCTCCTCTCTTCTCAGTCTGTCAGTAAAACTCTGTTTAGTTCCTGTCTCTATGAAGCCCCTCCTTCTGAAAAGCACACTGTGCTCTAATTGGTCGGCTGGAGCAGTGTGTTGTGATTGGTCAAGTGCTTCGAGTGTGTTTGGGAAATGTCCCGCCCCTTACCATAACCCCCAGTTTAACACACTACTAACTAACTCAACCAGGCCCCGCTCCTTTATTCTGCGTATCAATTATTCAAATGAGGAATATTGTGACGTGTTCGTTCCCGGAAGAAACTCAAGACTACAATGGAGGCATTTCAGGGAGTTCAGAAACACTGACACTGATATAGAGAAGAACTCCCGCTGGAGGGACTTTACAGACCTTTATCATGCTCAAACAGCAACATTACACACTTAAGAAAAGCATAGGAGCCCTTTAAGACTCATACTAAACCAGCTTGGACAAGCATGGAGATTCAGACTGGTCTATGCTAGACATTTGACAATGCAATGATAAAACAAAAAATGTGTGTGTGTGTGTGTGTGTGTGTGTGTTCCAGATTCACAGTATCACCACCGAGGCCGCAGTGACACTGCAGGTGTTCAACACCACATACAGTGTGGAGGTCGTGGCCTGCACTCAGAGCGGCTGTGGGACCAAAAGGTCACGCTTCTTTCTCTTTATTCCAAACACTGGTGAGCAGATGCATGAACATTCCTCTGGGTTTCACCATTAGTAGATGTAATGAAATATTGCAACGTAGTGACACTGCAAAAAGAAAAGTTAGTGCTGTTTATCTGTATTTGAAGTATTTGGTTTTGTTTTTGCTGTGCTTTTTGTTTTGTTTGTTTTACTGCTTTCTGGTGGAAATCAGCAGACAAACATGTTTGTATAATGACCACTAAACTGTATAATTAACTATTGTCCCACGTAACATAGATCTTTTAACGATTGATCATTGAAAGATCACGATCTCGATTCACTGACCCAGAGAGAGCAGTTGTCATATTTAGGTATGAAAGAGCTTGCCAAACACTGGAATAAAAGTTAATAGTCTGGATATAAACACTGATGTCTACTTAAAAGTAAGTTGACGTTTCAATTAAAGATTGTATCAATTACATTGGTTACACCAGTTGTTGGCAATAAGTGTCTGATTTATTAGACAAAATAATAGTGAAAAATACACTCATTTGTCAAGGATAACACAATTAAAGTTTAAAAAAAACTTGTTTCTATTGTGGTCCTTGATGTAAAGTCTGTTAAAAATGTATTTGTCATTGAATCATTCATTCAATAGATTCGTTCAACAACGAATCATCCAGTACTGAAACAAGTGAAGGCTTTATGAGTGAGTCATTGAATCATTCATTCAAATTATATGTTAAAACATTTTTTAAATAGACTGCAGCAATTAACATTTTGTCAGAACCTCTAGAAATTAAATTACATGTTATTTTGTTTGTCTATTCAGAATCATGACCTCTTTTTTAAACAAAAAGTCTTGATTCTCAATTTATCCAGAATCGTGCAGCTCTAAGATATATTAATTCATTATATATATTTCTATATTATTTTAATTTAAATAAATCAATTTTTTTTATATAATCTTATTTATTTTAACTTTTTAAATTATACATATATATATATGTGTGTGTGTATATGTGTGTGTGTGTGTATGTGTGTGTGTATATATATATATATATATATATATATATATATATATATATAGTGTGTGTGTGTGTGTGTGTGTGTTTTTTTTTTTTAAATGTATGTCCTGTAAATAATTACCAGCATAAATATATTTTTGATATTTAAAAGCACTGCAGCAACCCTGAGTTAGTGCAAACAGCTTCTTTCTGGAAGGCATCCCACTGAACGATTATCTTGAATTGTAAATTAATTGCAGTGAATACATCCGTAGTTTCCCATAAGAAACATTTACAGTTGATTTTAAAATCAAAAACCTCTTTAAAAATGTTGTTGATTAAATCAAAATAGTCTTTCAGCAGCTAGGAGGGATATTTGTTCGGAAAGAACCAAATGCTTACGAAGTTAAATCACTCTTGTGTGATCTCAACATTTTGGACAAGCAAAGAGAGTCATGAACAAAGGACACATCATCACCTGTTTCAAGCTGTTGAACTAAACTCTGGGCTAAAATGCCGTTAGTGAGATTCAAAGCATAGAGGATAATATTAATATTGCACTTGTGACTTTACCTTACTTTACTTTATTTCACACGTCATCATTATAACATTTACACACATTTTCAGAAGAAACAATGGTCATATATAGGTCGTGTGAAAGGGAACCCCAAAGAAGCTACTTAAAAGCTTTTAGTAGGGGGCCCGATAACATAAACGTATATAATATACAAACCAAAACTCAGTGTACCATAGACACAAAATAGACAAAAAACAACAGAAAATAAACACTACAACAAACAGACGAGTATAACAATTACGAAATGTTCAACAATCATATGTTATAAGCAATTTTTCCTTGAGATTTTTCTTGAAAATGGAGAAAGAATGCAACAATTTAAAATTTTTAAAATTACAGGCTCGTACATTTTAGTCGTCGTTTTTTGCCAGTAATTAAATGTTTTTCCCTTGTGTCATATGCTGGGGACGACTGATTGGAACAAGCTCACACAATCGGTGATTCAACCTATGAATGACCTTGAAATATCGTACAGGCATTATGAAAGACATTATATTCAAGAAGCCTTAATGGACCAAAGCGACGAAACAGAGGACGAGTGGGGGTATTGTGCTCAGACCACGTTATTACCCGTATAACTTTTTTCTGTAGAGTCTGTATTTTTTTTTTCAGGTAGCTGGCAAAAGTATTTCACCATATGACATTACAATAGTTTAAGTGGGGCTCAAACTAGGTTTTATATAAGGTGAGAAGTGCTGACAGTGGGAAAAGATGTCTTACTTTAAATAATAGTCCAACGTATTTGGATAATTTTTTTATTAATTGATCAATATGGCATTTGAATTTTAAACTTTCATCGATAAAGACTCCGAGAAATTTAGTGGTGTTTACTCTTTCAATAATTTGTTCATTTATTTTTAGACTTAACATGCCTGTGTTCCATTTGTTTTTTGTTGGAATGAAATACAATGTAGTTTGTTTTGTCAATGTTAAGAGATCATTTATTACACCGAAACCAAATATCTACATTTCTTACCTCTCTATTTATTGTTTCATCCAATTCCAATATTGTCCATTACAACGTAGATGTTTAGTATTCTGCTGACCTTTGTTAGAAGTACAGATGCCAGCCTTATTGTTGTTTATGCTCTTGTTTATTAAATGGTGAAGTGCATGCATGTGTGTTTTGCTTTCAGGATCTCCTGAGTCTCCGTCCTCGACGCCAGTTCCCAATCGTTCCGACTCCGTGTACATCGTGCTTGGAGTGGTTTGCGGTTTCTGTCTGTTGTTGATAGTGATGTTTGGCGTGTTGTGGTTGCGCAGTCACTCCTTTTTGCCGTAAGTTTCTTTGTCATTTCTCTTTTATTTTTATTTTTATATTCAACATGAAATCAAAATCGACCCGGTTTACTTGAACACAGTTTCCTGTTCTTACTGTGAGTGATTTATTAGTATATGTTATTCCAAAGAAAAACCCTTTAAAATAACTTTTAACCTGACGTCATAATGTTAGCATCATAATAAAATAGCTGTTTAAAATGGAGGCTTGTTTAAAGTCACAAAATAAGAAATATAAAAGGTAACTGACTTTATACCTCACAATTCTGACTTCTTTCCCTCGCGATTGTTTGTTTGTCTTACAATTTAAATTTTGCAATCTTGTAATTGTAAGTTAATCTTTCAATATTCTGAGAAAAATATTTAAAAATATTGAAAAGGTTTTTTCCTCAGAATTGTGAGAAGCCCCATCTTATTTTTTTTCTATTTATTCGGTTTGCATATGTTATTTAATTTACTTTACTTTTCACTGTCCGTATGCATTTTGTTTTCTTGTTATTGTGTTTTACAGAGCTGGTAAAATGTATAATGTTTCACTTCATTGATGTAATTGTTAAATCTCACTGCTCTGTGATTTTCAGACGTATTTTCATGCTAAGACCAAATCTGAAAAACAAGGGCTATTTTAGGAACCAGAGTTTGTTCATATTAACTTTGGACAAGAAATTGAAGGCTTCAGGAAAGAAAAGTAGGGGGAAGGTTGCAGTGGTCTGTAAAAACAGCATGGCTTCTTAGTAAAACTAAATTATGGAGGACAGAGTTGGCCAGAGTAGTGCTAAGCAAAGAGCTTCAGATTGCCTTTGGTTGTTTTCTAGTGAGACTAACAACAACATCCCGTTTTCATCATTCTCTCTGGAATACGTGAACAGTCTCTGGCTGACTCTACCGATAATGTGCAGTGGGGGTTGTGGTCGCTTTGCGGTTAAATATCCACTAAGTTACTTAACAAATAACTGTTAACTGTTCAAGGTCCTTTTGCAGGACTCCAGACTGCATCTAAAATGACTGCAAATGTGGCAAAAATAAAATTTGAAGTCTAATCTGCATTGTTAACCAGCATGTATTTGGACAAAAAGGGTTAATGAGAAGTCTAGCTGTTTGCCGAGAGTTCATCATTTGAGCTGTGTATTGCAGTATGTGAATAATGGTGGTAAAAATAACCACAGTTCTTAGAGAATAACCAGATAAATGGAAATTGCATGTAAACGGGAGTGAATAGGTTTGCTTGTGTCATGTAAACATCTTACTGCGATTAAGACCGTACTCTGTTTATTGGAAATAATCACATTATTGGATGTCAATAATGTCAAAATCCCATTATAATCTCATTATGAGGGTGCATGTAAACGCACTCGATGTCTAATTAAAGAGAGTTTTGTTGTAATTCATAATGAATTTTAAAATAAATCACATGTTATAGTCAGTTCATCCCAGTTTAAGGTAGTGCCTGCTTTTCTAAAAGAAACTAGGAAGAAATGCTTCAGTTCAACACTAAAGTGCATTTAGTTTCCATTGCATTTCAGGATCCTGTGTCTTTTTATTTATTTATTTAAATGTTTTTAGTCGGTAGCTCCTCCGAACGGCTTAGACCTGCATGAAGTTTTATAGTTTTTGCTGGTTAGTAGTACTGGTTTTGTACTGCTATAGCTGCTGGTTTACATGAGTCGACTAGCACTATTAGCAGGTTGACCGAGGAGTTCCTGCTTGTTTTGTGCTGTTTCAACAGATTTACTGCAACTCAATGTCAGCTTTTCTGGCTGAAACTTCATGAAATCCTAAATCTCAAGATTGCTAAGTTAGTAGTTAGTAATATGTCATGGGGAAATGTGAAAATGGTGACTCTAAATGAATGATTTGTGTTTGTGTACTGTGTGGCTGTCATGTGTGTGTGTGTGTAAATGTGTCACTGGCGCCCTCTACAGGTGTTTGTTTGGTGCTGATGACAAACTCACTCCTGGCGTTGAGTACCGACCTCAGAGATCCTACAACCGTTCAGCCATCGAAACCACACGTACGTCAAGCATTGCTAGCATTTTTCCCAAAACTTGAAGATTTAAACTATTCTAGATTATAAAGTATTTCTTCTTTGTTTTAGTTGCCAGTCTGGGCATTAGCAGTGAGCTTCAGGCCAAACTGCAGGACGTGATGATCTTAAGGAATCTGCTGTCCATCGGTAAAGTCCTCGGAGAAGGTGAGGGTGTTGTGTTGTGTAGTGGAGTGTTGTGGAGTGTTGTGGAGTGTTGTGTAGTGTTGTGGAGTGTTGTGGAGTGTTGTGGAGTGTTGTGGAGTGTTGTGGAGTGTTGTGTAGTGTTGTGTAGTGTTGTGTAGTGTTGTGTAGTGTTGTGTAGTGTTGTGTTGTGTGACCGCTCATGTCAGATGCATTTATTGACCTAATGTCTCTTCTTTAGGTGAGTTTGGATCTGTGATGGAGGGACATCTCAGACAGCCTAATGGAACCTCTGAAAAAGTTGCTGTGAAAACCATGAAATGTAAGTTTTTGATTTCAAAAGTGCAAATCATTTTAGTTTGGATATTTTAGATTAAGATTATGAAGGTGGATACTTTTTACTTTGAAGTATTTAAGTATTTAATTTAAAAATTAGTTATTTTATATTTAAAAAATTACATTTACTTATTATTATTCAAATTAGGGATGTCCCGATCAGGTTTTTTTGCCCTCGAGTCCGAGTCCGAGTCATTTGATTTTGACTATCTACCGATACCGAGTCCCGATCCGATACGTATATAATACATAAAAAAATAATAAAGAAGAGAGAAAAAACAGATCCAGGATGTTCCTTATTTTTTATTTAATTCACTTTATTTTAACATTCAACAACTGTTAACAAACAGAGCACTTCTGTGAGGTAGCTTGAACAATCAAGTAATAAATAACATAAAATCTTCACTTTTGGACTTTAGTGCAACAGTAAATATAGAAAAAGTCTAATATAAAAACAAAGAGCACCTCAACTTAAAATACCCAGCAGGCATGTAAACAAAAAATAAAAATGTTTTAAAAGTGTATAAAAAAATAATGAGAATATATATATACATTAGGGGTGTAACAGTTCACTAAATTTGTGGTTCGGTTCGATACGATACAGCAAAAGAAAGAAATGCCAGAGAAATTTCCTATTTGTTAAAAGAAAAACTATTTTTAAATAAGTTAGAGTTTTCCTACATTTTGAAACTTTCAGGTTTATAAATGGGGGTAATCTTTGAAGGATTAACAAATAATGTTTTGGTAATCACATTAAAAATAACATTTAAATATATATTTATATAATATTTGAGTTTTGAAGTGCAACATTAAGTCCATGTTCATTCACGGCACAATGTTTCTCCTGGTTCCCACGTCAGCGCTGTTTGATCTTATAGAGATCCAAGGTTAATAACGGAGAAATGTGAATGCTTCTCACTAGATCTCGCAGTGATGTTATTACTTCAGTGGCGAATTCAAATGTTTTCTTCACTGGATCTCTTGGCGCTGTGTCGCTTGATCTCGCGCTGAACAGATATTGCTGGTCCGAACTGATAATGGTCCGTTAAGCACAATATAATGAGAAGCGCAGTTTCGTTCCGCTTTCTTTACGTTTGCCATTTGATGTTGCGCAACGTTGTGGTGATCGCGCCAGCGTGGATTTTGTCTGCAGGAAAAATGGTCCAAGGAATCGTTCGGTTTGTATGCGTACCGAACCGGAAGCCTCGTACCGAAACGGTTCAATAATAACGAATACATGTACCGTTACACCCCTAATTTACATATATCCGAGTCCTGATCGGAAGGTAACTAACCTCCGATTCCGATCGAGTCTGAAACCACGTGATCGGGCCCGATTTCCGATCGCGTGATCGGATCGGGACATCCCTAATTCAAATATTCAAGTTTTACATATTTTATTTTAAATTATTTTGAAAAATTATTACATTTTATAATATTACAATTAAAATTTTATTTATTTATTATTACTATTATTATTATAGTTACTTTTATTGAACTGTAAAAAAAAAATATTTTATTATATTTTAAAAAGTATTACATTTATTATAATTAATTAATTAAGAATAAATGCAATACTTTTTCAAAATAATTGTATTATTATTATATTTTGTTTTTATTAAATTGTAAAAATTATTACTTTTTTATTATTATTAGAAATATATATATATATATATTATATTAGTGCTGGGCAAGTTAACGCGTTATTATCGCGTTAACGCATTTATTAATTAATGCCGACAATTTTTTTATCGCGCGTTAACGCAGAGTTTTTTTTTGTTTGTTTTTTTGAAAGTCTGTTGCTCACTGGCTCTGAATACACATAGGCCTACAGTCAAACCATGGATCACAGGAGGGGTGGGATGTTGGTCAGCCAGCAAATAACCCACCCAAACAAGCAGTGGAGAGGCTTTGGCAGGTTCTCTCAGGTGAACAGAAAGGGAGACAGCGCTCCGCGAGTGAATGACAGGCGCTCTATGGATAGTAACCATGGCAACGGCTTCTGTGCGCTATGCAACTGTAGCCTTTTTAACTTAAATTAAAATTATACATAACTTTACCTGATAGGCCTGCGTTTAGTTTAGCGGGGATGCTCTGCCATGTGAATTCCCTCCTGTTGATGTCCTGATAACTATTTAGATTCTGGAAACTCACAAACAGCGAGCCGAGGATCAGTCTCTCTTCCAATGATTTGTGCTGCGCGTCATGTACAAAAAAGTTAGACAATTCAACTTCGGCAACGCGCGGGCGCGTGCGTGAGGCGAGCATGACTGCAACAGTTTCACAGGAACGCACCCGCTTGTCGCTGCACCTGTGCTCGACCACTTCACCTCACTCCATGCTGATTTATACTTCTGCGTCGGACCTAAGCCGGAGCCTCTACGCTATAGACTACGCGTTGGTTTTCATTTATATATCTGCGTCGTTGTCCGCGTTGACGCGCAATTACACATGAGGGAGAGTGTGAAACCCGGGGAGCGGTTCTAGCAATCACAGCGCTTGCGGTACGCGTAGAATTGACGTTACATTTTTGGAGAGATGCACGTCAGGGTACGCGCGCTACACAGCTACGGCGTGAGTTCGACGCAGAAGTATAAATTGGGCTTTACCTCTGTTTAATGTAATCTTACGTGGGAAACTATGACATGCCATGACCAAACCTAAGCTGCTATCAGAGAAGTAACGTTGGTCGACTTATTTCTGTAGTAGTGATCATGACCCTTTGACTACATAGACTGTTTCTGCTGCTCCCTGATACAAGATACCTGTTCAGAAAAAAACGCACAAGAAAACAGGACTCGTTTTAACAAGCTAGATAAAAGGTAATGCCCTAGCAGTGGCAAATAGCTTTGTTTAAATATTTGATTTGATTACATTAATGTTTAAGTTGAGATTTACAAGAAATATTTTATTGATAATGTGTAAAGGGAATACTGCTGGTATAAAAGCACCTTATTTGTTTAAAGTTTTTGCAAACCACATGTTATTACACTTTTGTAGCAGTACATTTAAATCAAAAGTGCGCAATACACTACTTTAGAATTCATTATTCAATTTTGCGCGTAACAATGCGATTAATCGCAAGAAGTCATGCGATTAATCGCGATTAAATTTTTTAATCGTTGCCCAGCACATATATATAGTAAAGAGTATTATATTTTTCATTCTTATTAATATTAGTTTTTTTGTCATATTTAATATTTGACATTTATATTTTATTTATTAATTATTACTATTTAAAAAATATTTCAAGGTAATTAATTTTTTACATTTATTATTATAGTATTTCTTTATTTATCGCATGTATTCTTATTACCATATTTGCACCTAGACATTTTTTGTTTGTTTGTTTTACATTTTCAACTAATCTTACAGCTGTAGGTCTTTACAATGGTCTGCAAAGACACTAAACTTATATTTTATGTGAGATCTTTATAACTAGATAGGCCTAGAAGAGAATATGATCAAATATATGAAATAAAGACTCTTCATTTCTGCCTCTTTCAGTGGATAACTTCTCGCAGAGAGAGATTGAAGAGTTTCTGAATGAAGCTGCTTGCATGAAGGATTTTCATCATCATAATGTCATCAGACTCTTGGGTGAGAAACATGCCTGGCACCTGCATTATTGAACACACTAGAAATACTCATTATAGAGTGGAAACATTCTGATATATCAATACGCAAAGTGTTTAAATCCATAATATGTTCGGGTCAATGATATCAAAGTCTTTATCTACTGCTATAATGTTAATTTGTTCACGTAGGTGTTTGTTTAGAAGTGGGCTCAGGACACTTTCCTAAACCAATGGTCGTGCTCCCCTTCATGAAGTACGGAGACTTGCATAGTTTCCTCCTGCGCTCACGTCTCGAGGAAGATCCTGTGGTAAGATGCCAAATAAGCAGCATTACTATTGGTCTACATGCATGAGCCAAACTGTGAAGTTATCATGGGTCTAACAGATGCTGTGTTGTGTTTCCAGTTTCTCCCTACGCAGATGCTCCTGAAGTTCATGATTGACATCGCTCTGGGAATGGAGTATCTCAGCAACAGAAACTTCCTACATCGGGACCTGGCCGCTCGCAACTGCATGTATGTGTCCTCAACTTATCGTCGCCTATTAACTGAAAGAAAGACAAAAACACAGTTTCCCCCCAAATAAAAATGAAGCAGCACAACTGTTTTTGAACATTGATCATAATCATAAATGTTTCTTGAGCATTTCATCATCATATTAGAATGATTTCTAAAGGATCATGTGACACTGATCATCATATTAGAATGATTTCTAAAGGATCATGTGACACTGATCATCATATTAGACTGATTTCTGAAGGATCATGTGACACTGAAGACTGTAATGATGCTGAAAATCACAGGAATAAATTACAGTTTACAATATATTCACATAGAAAACACTTATTTTAAATTGTAAAAATATTTCATAAATTACTGTTTTTACTGTATTTTTGATATGCCTTGGTGAGCAGAAGACCTCAAAAATCTGAATGTTAGTGTAATGCTAGGGATTTTATTACTGTTTATTTGAACTTTATAAGTCTCAATGTTTGTTTCAAGCAATTACCATTTTTTTTTTTTTTTCATCCAGGTTGCGAGATGACTTGAGCGTGTGTGTTGCTGATTTTGGCCTGTCAAAGAAAATCTACAGTGGTGACTATTACAGACAGGGCCGGATTGCCAAGATGCCTGTCAAATGGATCGCAGTGGAAAGCCTCGCTGACCGAGTCTTCACAGTGAAAAGTGATGTGGTAAGAACTGTCATTACAGCCTCTTCATAGCTCTGTTTTATTCAAATTCATGAGAGGATGAGTGATGTTTTTAGTCTCTACAGCTGCTCATAACTTTATAGTTCCTTTTATTTTACACAAACTACGTTTTTAAAAAAAAAAAGGCTTTAATAGAAGTCTCTTCTGCTCAGCAAGGCTGCATTTATTTGATCAAAAATACAGTAAAAATAGTCTGTGATATTATTACTATTTAAAGTAACAGTTTCTATAATATATTTTAATATATTATAAAAAGTAATTTATTCCTGTGATCAAAGTTGAATTTTCAGCATCATTACTCCAGTCTTCAGTGTCACATGATCCTTCAGAAATCACTCTGATATGATGATTTATTATCAATGTTGGAAACAGTTCATGCTGCTTCATATTTTTGTGGAAACGTGATACATTTTTTCAGCATTATTTGATGAATAGAAAGTTCAAAAGAACAGCATTTATTTGAAGTAGAAATCTTTTGTAACATTATAAATGTCATTTTTGATCAATTTACTGCCTCCTTGTTAAATAAAAGTATAAAAATCGTACTGACTTCAAACTTTTGAACTGTAGTGTGTGTGTTACTTTGGTACAGGAAACGGCTGTTCATACGACATATGACTTCTCATTGATAAGCTTTAGACCATAGTCAGGGTTTTTGAATGTTTGTTAATGTTTATTTTCCCTTAATGTCCTGTTTAGTGGGCATTTGGAGTGACCATGTGGGAAATAGCCACTCGAGGCATGACCCCATACCCTGGAGTACAAAACCATGAGATTTACGACTATCTCCTTGATGGAAACCGACTGAAACAACCCAACGACTGTCTTGATGAACTGTGAGTTTTAAAATCTCTGTGGATATCCTGCTTGTGGTCATAGCATGCCTACCTTTTTCCTGGACAAAACTTGTATCCAGTCCAAAACTATTAGTTAACATGAAATCCTAATTGACCACATTTACTTTTTTTAACATGCATTATTTACCGCACGTCATATTGTGCATAATTCGTCAGTATATTATTCTAAAAGATGATAAAACGTTGTGTTTTATCAAAATATAAAACTTTATGCACCAGAAACAACTTTGCTTATATCTTATGCATTTTCCTTCTCGGGTTAATTGATCTGTTAATTGACCTACCTTTCATGTAGTGTGTAATAGAGCTGCTTGTGAATGTAAAAGGTCTGTAAGGTTTTAAAGATCAAAGTGCAGGATAAATGGAGTTATTGTCTCCCAAAAGAAAGAAGCGATTCTAAACTGCCTGAAATGAGTCGCCAGTAATTGACCCTTCGCTAAGCCACGCCCGAAAACCGCCACTGGCCAATCGTGTCTTAGCAACCGTAACTAGGCGCGGGAGGTCTGGCAAGCTTTCGAGCGAGGGAAACATGCCGAAGCGTTGTGCGTATGGATTGTGGAAATCTGATACCCGGTATCCTAAAAGTTTGGACGGGGGAGTGGAATTTTTTTCCTTCCCGAAAATCTAAAAGCCGAGGGGAGAAATGCTTTAGCTTCAATTTTTATGAAATTATTCTCTAATCGGTTGCATATTATGTCGTGGATATATCCCTGGAATGCATACTGCAGTCCCTTTTGTCTTGCTCTCTCAGATATTTCACATGTTCGCCAAAAATGACTAATTATCTCATTGGGAATGTCTGACACCGGTCCATACACACTGTAATAGACGTGCCAGGCACGAAAGCTTGACAGGCGTAGCAACAGTAACTAGGGAGGGTGGGGCTTAGCGTATGGTCAATTGTAATCTTACTTCTTGCTAAAACCTATGTAGGTTTGTAACAAATTTCCATAATGCCAGCCTGTGGTCTTCATTGGCTGCCCACGAACGACGTCTACTTCGCCCCGCCCTCAAACACTGTAGTTGTAGCTGAGACTGGAAGAGTTTAGTTTGTGTTGTTCATGTCGAGAAGATGCTTTTTTCTGCGCTGCGAAAGCAAATCCACTTTGCATGAACTTCCAAAGGATGAGGATTCGTGCTTTAAAAAAAAAACACTGTTGTTACTCTTCGTATCACTGTGTATAAAGTCCTGAGGAAGAGCTGAAATTCAGATATGGTAATACGTAGGCGTTTCGTTTCCGAACACGCGTTGTAAGCGGCCGACCAATCACAACAGACTGGGCCGTCTGACCAATCAGAGCAGAGGAAGCTCTCAGAAAGGAGGGGTTTGAAGAGACCGAATCCTTTATAGAACAGTTTCAGACACTGTGAGAAAAGAGTTAATGCTGCAATGTATTTTACTTGTAAAATAAATATTTTTTTGACATTGCATGCATGTAAACCTATTGTAGGAGACTCAAAACCAAAATTAGGAACCTTTAAAGCAACACTAAGTAAGATTCTTTACCTTAAAATAATGTTTCCAAAATCGTTTCATTGGTTCATTAAGTCGTAACAGGGTGAAAGGCACTTCTGGACTTCTGGATATCAGCTATAACCACGCTATGTAAGATTGCCAGATCGGGTCGCGTTACTGTAGTTCTAATGAGACAAAAGAAAACTACAAATTTGACTTGCTTTACATCAAGCGTTACAATAGTCATTATTTTGTTTTTCTTCGTTTCTGATGTCGCAATACATCATACTTTCATGAAATCATACAACATACTCTACCTTGTCTGTGGCCATTGTTGATTCCAAAGCCGGTGCCGGATAAACAACGAGCGTGTGTGCGACAGTAGGATGCGCTAGGATAAATTATTTACGACAGCGTTAATGGACAATTCCACTTCCAACCTGTAGGGCGACCGCAAAGGAAAAGTTACTTGGTGTTGCTTTAAAATCACATAATTGAGCAAATACTGGAAAACAAGACAAAACTGCTGATTAACTGATGTGATGATTTTTTTAATTTTATTTTTTTAAGTAAATCTGATTTGACTATCATAACATGTCTTGTGTGGTGTTTCAGGTATGATATCATGTTCAGCTGCTGGAGCGCTGATCCGGTGGACCGACCCGACTTCACACAGGTTAGGAAGAGACTGGAGAATCTGGCAGGGAAACTCCCCGCCGTGTCCAACCGGAGGGACATCATCTACATCAACACCAGCTTCCCCGAGGAGGACGACGATGTACCCGGCGTGGCGGCGGAAGGGCCTGTGATGACCTCCTCACCGTCCTGCAGTCGCCAAACCACAGCAGACGTGCACGAGAGCACAGACGCAGAGGACGACCGTTACGTGGTTGTCATCAAATCCTCCGGGGAACACGCGGCGAGAACTGCTGTTGATACGCCACTACTGAATCACAGAATCTTGGAACAGGACAGCGATGAAACGGTCAGGGACGAGACGGGGGCGCAGAAAACATCGAGTGACACGACACGTTTGCTCTGATGGAGAGTTGCATGATGGGAATTTGAAATGCATCCGAAAATTGACTTTTTTTTGTGGTGTCCAACTAAAGTGTGTAATTTCGGTGTCACTAGCGCCAACACACTGAATAAATAATGACTTTATTCCGATTTTTTGAACACTTGTGGTCAAACAAACTGCCAAATGAACTTGTGATGGGCTTGATGGGATGCTCAAAAATACAGATCAATGTTTTGAAAGCACCATAGAGACGCTGTTACACTTTACAGAGGAATCATGAATGCTTTAAATATAGTCTGTATATTAAGCTGAGTTACAAGGAAATGTTTTGACATCAAAAAGTTGCATCACTGCAAAGTATGCAATAAATTGGTATTTTCTGTTTACAAGCCATCTCTAAAACACATCTATGATTTATATAAGATTATTAGAAATGCGCTGACTTGTCTGACTTGTTAAATAGAGGAAAGTCTAAAGGAACATCATGATGGCATTCATTACTACACTGCCTTTCAAATAATAGGGGTCAGTATGATTTTTTTCTTCTTTTTTAAAAAGAAATTAGTACTTTTATTCAGCAAGGACACATTAAATTGATTAAAGCTGACAGGAAAGACATTTATAATGTTATAAAAGATTTCTATTTCAAATAAATGAGCTTACTATTCTTGAAAGAATTAGCTGTTTTTAACATTGAAAATATTTAGAAATGTTTCTTAAACTGTATCAGCAATGATTTCTGAAGGATCATGTGACACTGTGATCAGCCTTTAAAGTGTAATATTTCACAATATTTCAGTGTTTTTGATCAAATAAGTGCAGCCTTGATGAGTATAAGAGACTTTTTTTCTTACCGACCCAAGACATTTGAACAGTAGTGTACAGTATGTCAGTATATTGCAACCAATTTCCAATTGCATCTCTTGCAAAATAACAAATTGAGCGCAGTGTGAAGAAAGCCTTGTGCAGGTTTGACCTCAGTCTTTCACAGTTCACAGAAACACGACAGACCCTAAACGCACCTGGTTGAACTTGTCAGAAAGCTTTACCATGGTGATGTCTTTGCCTTAATGCATGTTAACGCACAGACCGCAAAACTGTGATGCTACAAATGTTATGAAACAAGTCTTGTATTTTTCAGAGGAGACTGTTTCCTTTTGTAATGTAATTGTCTTCGAAAGTGTTATAAAATTAAGCTACATTGTGATTTTAAGCTTTTTCTAAACTTTGTTTTTGCATAGAATCTGATTTGTATATTAGAAATGCATTTTTGTAAATATAAAGGACATGCTCTTTTTCTGTATATAGTGTTTTTTACATTTTAAAGCTGCGGTCCGTAACTTTTTTGGGTTAAAAATTATCCAAAATAAATTTGAGCAAATGCATAACCAGCCAGTGTTCAAAACTCTCTGCTTGCCGTAGCTCGATTCAAAGCGGTAAGCTTGTAATAATGTTTTTAATTCCAGTGGTACTGGTGGATTTCCGCGGGAGATTTGAGCATGTCTTTGCGTCATTACGTCACATCTGCACACACACATCTGTACACACACACACATCTGTACACATAAAGAAGAGTCTCGGCTAGTAGGCTATGAGTGTGAGGATGCTGGAGGTGGAGATTTATAGCCTTTTCTCACAGCACTTGATATAATTAAACTTATTAATTTGGTGGCGGATCCAGAAAGGTTCAAACGACAATCACCAGTGACAACTAGAGACTCACCCGCTGTAAAATGCAGAAGACTTCAGACTTCGGAGTGGCTACAGAAAAAAAGAGACTGCAACCGGCCCATGCGAAAACAAGGATAATATCGGAAGGGCATTACATGTAGTCACGCAATGCTGATGTTTTTAACATGACCAGTTTGAGAACAAAGTATAATTTGCACCTTTTGACGTGATATGATAAGCAATCGTTAATCAGCGCGATTTACTGCAATGCTTTTTTTTCCTTAGTTGGTCAGAACAAAAGTGGATGTTACTTTCCGGTGAAAATTATTATGTTGGTCATACTTCCAAAACGTATAATCTGTGATTGTGAATGCCAGTATCCACACCGGCGGCGACTGACAGCCGCATGTTCTCCTCAAAATATTGTGTTCATCCGCGCTGTGCCGTGCCGAGGCACAACCCACGTAAAGTTGATAATTCCGCGAATGACTGCAATTGCAGGTTTCGAACAGAGATGGCGACAAAGAGGAAAAATTACGGACTGCAGCTTTAAGTTAGAAGTTAAACTGACATGAAGAAAATCTATGGGAGAAATGTTCAAATGTTGTCTTAAGTAATTTGTATTACTGTACCTTTTGATTGAGGTACAATAGCAATATCTATAATATTAATTTGAGATTGATATAAAAGTGCAATTTATTACTGCCATTATGAACAATATCTTATTAAATAGTTCTAACAAAATGACATTTGCTTTTAGGTGCTGTGTAATTGTTTTTGTCCATGTTTTTACTTTAATTCTCTGGTGTTGTTCGGTCATTTTTGCCGGAAAAAAAAATAAAAAAATTTGTTGTTGAATTTTTTACTTTACCGGAATGGTACGAAACTTGGTAAAGGTTTTGGCACTTGCAGTGTGAACAGACACACAAAAAGAATCATAGACATGATTTAAAAAGGTTAAATGGTCCTGAAAAAAATAGTCACACTTGTGTTGTTAACAGTCAAAAATGAGCGCATTGGAAATAATTGGTAGACGAATTTCGTCTAGTGGAAGCGTTTGGTACTGCTGCCAAACAAAATCTTACTGAAAACTCATTTTTTAAGATATCAACCTCAAATTTGGAACACAACCTGTTTAGATTTATAGCTTTGATTTTCTCACATTATTAAAGTAAAACATGTTTTGGAAAATATTTATTTCATATTAAAATGGAAAATTGTATTTTTTGAGCATTTTTCATAACAATAAATGTAAAGTTTTATAACTGTTTTACAAGTTAACTTTTTTTAACTTTTTTCACTACATAATTTGCCAAGTGTCATCTTTATTTCAAACCAAGTGTTCGATATTTATGACTGTTTAAGTTGGACATTTTATTTTCAGGTCCATGCTCAAAAAGAGAATAAATGGATGGATTACTGCATAAATATAATTTAGTGCCATAAAAATACAAAATATTAAATAAAAAACATTATTGAACTAGAATATAGTCCAATCATTTCATTGAAATAAAAATAAATTCTGTCATTTTTGACAACAGTACCTGAGGGTTTTGATATATATATATTTACCATTAATATGAGAAGCTGTACTCATAAACGTTCCCTTTTGATTTTAAGTGTGAATTTCACTTAAAATCTGATGTTTACTGAGTTCATCAATCAGTACGTAAGTATCACAACATTTCAGTTCTACTATAAATACCATGGTTAACCTATATAGTAAAACCATGTTTAATTTAGTTTTTAAAAAAATAGTTTTTCATAGTTTTTTTTTTTTTTTTTTTAGTTTTAGTTTTTCATCTTTGTAAGGGTTATATTATTAATGTGTTAAAAATAATTATTTAATAAGTGTAGGCGAACATGAAAAAATCAGATCACAAAATTGTAATTTCAGGCGTGTCAATAAAAGTGTGTCATTTTGTTGTTGTTATCGCTTAATTTCAAAAGGTTAATGAGAAGATTAATTTTGTCCAAAGGATATTGTGTTTTATGAGATCGAAAGGCATGACATGTCGTGTCACGCGCACGCATAGGTGTGTGTGCGCGTGTGTGCGCGCGTGCGTGCGTGTCCGCCAGTGCGAGGGTCACGAGGTCACGAGCGAGCGTCTCTGGTCAGTAAACATGGCCGTCCGAAGTTGTCGGTGGATATGGGACAGCAGCCGTTTGCTCTGTTTTATCCCATTTCTATTCATCATTTCATCATTAAATGGAGTTAACGCCGCTCCAGAGATGGGAATGTGGACTATTACAGTGCTTAATGTGAGAGTGGATGATATTTATGATTATAAATGGATGACAATGAGCGAAGAAGCCAAATGCTAACAGCTAGTATATACCAGGGCATCTTTATTTCATAGATTACGCAGAGTTTTTTTTACGTTACTGTTAGTAAGACAACCCCTAGAATTTAGAATAAAACGTTATGAGACGGCTGTCGGAGTCATTCAGATGATGAAATACTGCTAAATTGTTGAAGTATAACGCTGCTGTGTTTACATGGGGGAATCAGTGATAGTAGCTCAGTGATTTATAATACAGCTCTCCAAAACATAATATTGTGTCTTTTTTTTAACTAATTTAACTGGCATGAAGGGCTGCGGTAATGAACCCCATGTGAGAGATGATATTGAATAATGCTGTCATGATCAGATGGTTGTAATTTGTTAGTTCTGGGTCATGTAGCAGGCTGATGTGCCATAAATAGCATTTACAATTTAAGTTACCCAGTTTAATCATTATACACGCAGGACACAATGCAAAGAACCAAGGTGTTGATTGGAAAAAAAAGAACATTTGTCACTATTTGCTGTATCTGATAGCAATAAATGGAGCCTTTTCTTGCAAACTGAGGATTTTACTTTATTACTTTTGACTGTGACGCTGTCACCTTTGATTGTCCATATGATCTGTGTTACAAGTTTGTGACAAGGTCTTATCAAATATTTAAAGAGCTGTCTAATTTTTCCACTGAGGTTTCCAGTGGCTGCCATTGTAAGACAATGCCATATCGAAGCAGTTTAAGCTACCAGCTAGCTCTTTCTCTGAAAGAAACTGTAGAAAGATTTTGCACATTGTATGTTTTCTGTATATGTACTGTCTCAATATTCTCTTTTCTAGACATCAAGACCTTTATTGTTAAGAAAATCCATGTATAAGGGCACTGACATTGAACTAAAAGGTATCTGTTTTTTTATTTGTGTATTTTGCATAGATCAAAGATGAAGCTGAATAAAAACATTTATTTATTATGATTGTTATTAACTGGATAGTATTAGTGACGTACGCCCGGTCTTTATTTTCCTTGCAGTGACATCATTTGGTTGCCCAGACGAAGTGACGTTCAACATTCAGTGGTTTTTGAAGCATTACCCATGTCACAATGAGTACAACAATATTGAAGTGAGTGGCACCTGTAATATGCTTCTGAAATCCAGCTGTGTGTGATGCTCTTTCTTTGTTGAACTTTTGTTTGTTTGCTCGCTTAGGAAATGTATGAAAAGACGCCACTGAGTCGAGGCCGGAGTATGGACCCGAACCCTCTCGGACCCGGAGAGTATATTCAGCACAAATACAGGGCATTTTCCTGCCGCAGTGACATGCACATCTTCCCTATGTTCAATGTACGTTTGCAACACTTGATCTCATTTTTAATCAGCTTGACTTATTTAGTCACATTTTTTATTGTGAGTCAATAAGTGTTGGTCCAGGTCAGTGTTGTTTAAGTATTATTTAGTTTATACTATTTAGAAAAATCTTATTTTTCTTTTTATATTTTCAGTTTTCATTTTAGTTTAACTTTTAGTAATTATGTAGTGTTTTTTATCACTTTTATTTATTATTTTAAGTATTTCTATTTAGCTTTCATTCATTTTTATTGTAACGCTTTACAATAAGTTTTCATTTGTTAACTTCATTAGTTAATGACACTAGTTAACGTACTAACAATGAACAATACTTCTACAGCATTTATTAATCTTAATGTTAATTTCAACATTTACTAATACATTTTTAAGATCATCAGGTAATACACTGTGAACTAACATGAACATTTTTATTATCTAATGTTATTAACTGTTACCATTTTTATTTCAGGTTTAGTAATTTTAGTACTTCACCTTAAATGGATATTATTTGAGTTAGTTGAAGGAAGGAAATATTTCTCATTTTGTGTTTTTGTTTGTGTTTTTACGTTTTTTATCTAATTTTTATGTTTATTTTATATTTATTTCCATTAACAAAATCAAAAATACTGGTCTGAGACACATTTTACTATCCGAAAAAACACATTTATTTAGCATTTTATACACACACACACACACACACACACACACAACATTACAATGTGAAAGAAGTATCATTCTCACATTCTCTGTGTGACACAATGATATGTCTTTAAACATTAAAATCAGCATAATTTAAAGGCAGTTCAACAAATACTAGCGTGATGATGTATACTTACAAAAATAGCTCACAATAATGTCAAATGAGTGTCTTGTTTACAACCTCTTTCAACGTCCTGACAATCAGCTGATGTTAATCTTTATTTCATAATTGAATGTTTGGAGATTAATTGTTACTTGCTTTTTTTAATGTTGTCTATTCCATATTTCTCTACAGAAATCAAAAGCAGAACCGAAAACACTGAAAACAGTTGCAGCGGATGGCGAGTTCCAGGTAGGTGCCGTTAACTTTTGACCTGCTTCAAAAGCCTGATTGTTCTCCAAATATCTAAGAGAAACATATATATATATATATTTTTAACATTAGGAAGGCAGTTTCACAAGTTCTCCTGTTGCCGAGGCCGAAGCAAAGGTGAGACATTCTGGGACATAATATATGGAGTATTTGCCAATTTGCCTGCAGTAAAAGATTGAGAGAGTAAAAGATTTGTTATGTAATGGCACATCATTTCTTTGTTGGAAGGAAAATGTGATTGCTACGACCTGGAGGGATGGGCCCTTCCTGCTGGTGGTGTCAATCAATCCAAACAAACAAGATGTCAACTGGAATTTAACTTGTAGGCATAATTACCTTATCTGATCTTGTCATAGATGCATGAATATTTAGCTGCTTAATAAGGTGTTTCTGTGCAGTTATGTCATCTTTTTGCATTGCATCTTATCTAAATTGTGCGTTTCAGTCAGTGTTATGATGAAGGGAACCCACGGCTTTCTCTCTGTCACTGAATGGCCTCTCATGATCGTAAGTAGTTGCACATCGGTTTTGTGTCATTTGTTTATTGGTGCAATATGATCTGTGTTATAATAACATATATATATAATATGCATTATTATAATTAAATATACACTAGTTCAAAAGTTTGGGGTCGGTGAGATTTTTTAAATATTTTTGAAAGAAGTCTCTTATGCTCACCAAGGCTGCATTTATTTAATAAAAATATGAATGCCTTCATTCAATATTAATTTCTTTAAAAAAAAATCTTGCAAAATATTTTGAACAGTAATGTAATTTTTATTATCAAAAGCCATAATTAAAACCCTAGAAAGCCCTATTAAGTTTATCCTGCCATATTTGTGCTGTGAACATGAGTGAAAGCTTAAATCCTGTGTCTGGTTGAGGAGAGATATGCTTTTACTTTTCTAAGTGGACGGTTTTAATCTGGTGAATGCTAAAATCTTAATCGTAAAAAAAATCGTAGGTTACGTTTACATGACAACAATGTACTAAAGACAGAAAAGTTTGACAATGTTGTCAAAACGATTCCTGTGAAAACGACTAAAAACACTGTATTCTGCCAGGCCAGTAGTTGGCCATGTCATTTTGCGAAGAAACACTACGGGCCTATTGATTGAACATGTGATACGCATGCAAATGACATAATTTCTTTGTAATTTACAAGGAGACGATGACGGTATTGTTTTAAAAACTTGCACTTTAAAACCTTTTTTCCAAAGTTTGCTTTTTCAGGTACCATTACTGTCCCATTACATTACTGTTGTAATGTAAATGAACAGCCAAAAGACAAAAAGTTTTCTGGTTTTGGTTGAAACGGTGTTGTACAAACGGAATAACACATTTTCTGTCTCTTTTCTTCAGTTCTACATGGTGATGTGTATGGTGTACATTTTGTACGCTCTGCTCTGGTTCGTCTGGTCGTCCTGCTACTGGAAAGACCTGCTGAGGATCCAGTTCTGGATTGCAGGAGTCATATTTTTGGGGATGATAGAGAAGGCCGTCTTCTGTGCTGAATATCAGAACACTAACAACGTGGGATCTGCATGTTAGTCAGAATACACTCTAACACACTTTCTTTCTCAATTTCATAACTTCTCTTACCATGGCCAAACAAATGTGGACACTTAAGTCACACGTAAAACTGTCTGAGCAACTGTTGCGTGAGATAAAATGGTGTCATGTAGGATATTTCTCATTTTTATTAGATGTACGCTACCATGCAAAGGTTTGGGGTCGGTAAAATTTCTTAATGTTGTTTAAAAAAGTCTCTTTTGCTCATAAAGTCGATTTATTTGAGCAAAAACAGTAAAACAACAATAATATTGTGAAATATTATTACAATTTAAAATAACTGTTTTATATTGTAATACATATTAAAATGTAATTTATTCCTGTGATCAAAGCTGAATTTTCTGTATCATTACTCCTCCAGTCTTCAGTGTCACGTGATCATTCAGAAATCATCCTAATGATTTTCTGCTCAAGAAACATTTATTATTATTATCAGTGTTGAAAACAGTTGGGCTGCTTCAGATTTTTGTAGAAACCATGATATTCTTTGATGAATAGAAATTTCAAAAGAACAGCATTAATTTAAAGTAGAAATATTTTGTAGCATACTAGCATTATAAATGTCTTTACTGTCACTTTTGAACAATTGAATGCATCCATGCTGAATAAAAGTATTAATTATTTTTTTTTTTTTTTTTTACTATTTGACCCCAAAATGTTTGAACAGCAGTGTATAGTGTCCTTTTGTCTTAATTTTCAACACTAGAAGAATTGTTTTATCAAGTAAAATTGAACAAACCTTTTTGTAAAATGTTTGATTTGAAAGTGTCCTTGTGCCATCTTTCTTTAAAATGAATGACACTTGGATCGATATTTTTTTTACTAAAAAACAAACTTCAAATAGACCTATAGGATAATTCTATGTTTAATAGTTGACTCTCTTTATAGTTAATAGTTTGTCTTCTCTCCAGCTCAGGGTCTTCTGATCTTTGCCGAGCTCGTCTCCGCTCTGAAGAGGACTCTGGCCCGTTTGCTCGTCATCATCGTCAGTCTTGGGTACGGCATTGTCAAGTGAGTGATGAAAGCATTGATTTGCAGGTTTCAGGATGATTATATAGAGCGTGAGATGATGATGTTTTTGTGTCCTCAGACCACGTTTAGGCACCGTCATGCACAGAGTGGTGGGTCTGGGTGTGCTTTACTTCTCATGTGCTGCAATTGAGGGCGTTCTGAGGATCACTGGGGTAAAGATGACATCCTGGAGCATTTCAAACCATTCACACTTCCCCATTTTTTCTTATGCAACTGCATAATTTAAACTGCCAATTTTCTTCTAATAAATGTCAATGAGACGTCATTAGGGCTTGTGAATAATGAATGTGATTGGTGTATGTTGATCTTTAAGGGTCGAAATAATGGACCAGCCCTCATCACTTATGTTATACTAGCTATGTTTGATTCTTCGGCCATCTGGTTCATATCCTTCCGATGGGCTTATCAAACCTGTTAGATTATCAGGCTATCAGTTTACAATGAGGTGTCATTAGGTCTCTACATTAAATGCATTTATTAATCTTAGTTGATGTCAAATTTAACATTTACAACATTAAAAGTTGTATTTGTTAACATTAGTTAATGCACCGTGAAAAAAAAAAATCTAACTAACATTAACAAAGATGAATAAATGCTTTAAAGATGTTTTGCTCATTGTTACTCATTTTAGCCAATGCATTAACTAATGTTAACAAATGAGATCTTATTGTAGTGTCACCAATAACATAACCGTGTTTAAAATGACTTATTCTGTCATTGCATATTTCTTGCATATGTAGTTGAGAAGGGTTTTACAAGATGTATGTTCATTGGAGAAGAACTGGTTCCTACTGTTTGCTATGCCTTATTTTCCCGCCCCTGTGCATCTCTCTCTCTCAGGCTAAAGACTCTGACCTGGCCCTGCTAGCCAACATTCCCCTGGCTCTGCTTGACTCCTCTCTGTGTTGGTGGATATCCTTCTAGGGAGCCGTGTTTGTGTCTTTGTCCCTGCACAATGTGTCTATTGGGCTGTAGCGGCCATATTTATTCCTGCATGATGTCGTATACCTTTCTTGCTAAGCACAATGCTTAAAATGTCCTTGTCCTTCACTGTGTAAATCAATACGACATGTTTACTGTAAAGATCCACATAATGCAAGCTGGTGTATTTTAGCACTACACTACAGTTCAAAAGTTTGGGGTCAGTTAGATTTAAAAAAAAAAAAGAAATTAATACTTTTATTCAGCAAGGAAATTTCAAAAAGCATCACAACTGTTTTCAACATTGATAATAATAAGAAATGCATTTTATTAATACATTTTATTATATATTCAAATAGAAAACTTTCTTTCAAGTTCTTTTAGAGACTTCTTTCAAAAGGGTTAAAAAATCTTACTGATGATGACTGACCCCAAACATTTGAATGGTAGTGTATCTTGATCTTGAATAGTCAACTCAACCTGATTGCACACCAAAACATAGTATTTTATTATTATTAAATATATTATAAATATGCATATTATAAAAAACAAATCCAATATAACACTTGTGTAGCTAGAAGTGCTTACATTCATATATGTGCATGGTTATACTTTTGAAACAGTGTGATAGTTACATATTTCCAACATTATTCTATTCTAGTGTGTTATTATTTTTCCCCCCTCTGTGATAATTGACGGCATGCCACACGTTATGCACAAAAATGAGGTCAATAACAACCCAGAATATTCCTAGTCAATATTTCCTTGATTATATCTCACATATTTGTCAGTCTGGCACAAACCATTAAGACTCTAAAGCTCAGGAGAAACCCAGTGAAGTTGTCTTTGTACAGACACTTCACCAACACGCTCATCTTTGCTGTTCTCGGTGAGTATAAGGCATGAACTGAATAGAGTTAAAAGATGAAAGGCAGTCAAAGTTGATTTATATGTGTCGTGTTTCAGCCTCCATCATTTTCATGGTTTGGACAACAAAGAAGTTCCGGTTATCCGACTGCCAGGCGGTGAGTACCTGAACTCTCTGAGGTTACAGCTCTTCTCAGATTGGAGCAGATCCAGAACACCTGAAACTGGTTGTTGTGTGTTTATGAGCAGGACTGGATGGAGCTGTGGGTGGACGATGCTTTCTGGAGGTTCCTCTTCTCCATCATTCTGCTGGTCATCATGTTTCTGTGGAGGCCGTCTGCCAACAACCAAAGGCAAGCGTACTGAACATATCTTTATGGTCCAAAATCCTGTCTTTCTTCTAAAGCAGCATCCATGTGCTGTGTGTGTAGGTATGCGTTCACGCCGCTCATTGATGACTCGGATGATGAGGAGATTGAAGAGTTCCTGGTGTCTGCAAATATTGGTCAGTAACACTTTTTTTTGTCATTATGTCTTGAAGTATTCACTGTATATTATTGCACTGTGTGGAAATGGTGTTAAATGAAAATTGTGGGTTAATTAATATGCATTCTTTCATCTTCAGCTGATGGAATAAAGTTGAGAGCAGCGAAGACAGAAACCAATGGAACAGTGAAGCCTGCAGCTGCTAATCCGGTCAGTGTAACTCTACCATATAGTAATACAACTTTTTAAAACGTAAAAAAAAAATGTAAGCAATCTTTTATTCAGCAAGAGTGCATTTAATTGATCAAAAGTGACAGTAAAGACATTTATAATGTTACAAAAGATTGTTTATTTATTTATTTAAATGCTGTTCTTTTGAACTTTCTGAAAAAATGTATCATGGTTTTCCGTAAAAATATGAAGCAGCACAACTGTTTTCAACATTGATAATAATAATAAGAAATCTTTCTGGTGCTGAAAATACATTTTTTAACAGTCACTTGTTGCCAGCTACTGGTGTAATAATGCAATTGATACAATCTTTATTTCAGGCGTCAAGCTACTTTCAAAAGGTGATTTGCTCTACTTTGACCACTTCCGTAGACATCAGTGTTTACATCCGAGTTATACATTTTTATCCCAGTACTTCTGTGATAATATGAATTATTTGTAAGACTGTTTGTGAAGTTGTTTTATACCTATACATGACAACTGCTCTCTCTGGGTTAGTGTCGGTGTGAATGCAGATTTGAATGTTCAGTTGTGATCGTACTTGTCAAAGGTTTAATAGACACAGCTAAATCGTCATATAAGAATAAGATCACATGTGTGTTTGAATCAAGATTGTGATCTTTAAACAATTAATCGTGCAGCTCATATATATATATATATCCTGTCCATAATAAAAATATAATAAATATCAATAAATGTAATAATTATTCATGCAACAACAAGAAATATTTGATCGTTGCAGGATGAAGACTTGAAGTGGGTGGAGGACAATATTCCTACCTCTCTTTCTGATGTGTAGGTCATTTTACACACATACATACTTACATACAGCCTCTACTCTCTACAAGACAAAACTTCCCATGCCAATTTCTAATTATTCATGTTTCTTATTCTCAGAGCTCTTCCTGTTCTTCTCGACTCAGATGAGGTATGTATACTCATTTCATTTCTACCGTAGCTTTGCTTTGCTTTATCTTTTAGTTTTTTTCTTACTGTTTTGTTTTCTGCTGGTGAAATTGGATACGTAGGGTAGACAAAATAATGAGTCATCACATGATGCCATTTTTTAATTATTACGTTGCATTATTGTATGCATTATGGTACAGAACAGCAGTGTATTAATGTTGGAAATTAAATAAAAATAAAAAGCTGACAAAAATTGGATTGTAAATTGAAAAGAAATGTCAGATGTGTGCATTAGACATAGCAGCATGCATTGTTTATGTATTTCTGTCACATTTACATATATAATTTGATTAATTAATACATGATTTTCAACAGGAGATCATGACCACCAAGTATGAGATGTCTAAAATGGAGTGAGGATGCGAAAGCAAAGCTCCAGAGATCAACCAAACCGCTGTTCCTATCACTGGCATCTGACCCTCACCAGAGAGCCACAGACTCTTCCTCTGGTCCGTTTGGTTGGTGGATTTTGGGAACATTGAAAGAATCGTGCTGAAGAGGTGGACGCATTCTAGATGATCTAGACGCCGTACTACCTGAACTTTATGTGAGGTGATACCTCTTTTTTTCCTGAACTGTTCAAACGTCCAGAAGACTTTAAAGTCAACATTGATCTGTATAAAGTGACGACGGTCTATGTTTCTAAACTTTCGTGATGACATACCTGTCAAAATTATGAGCAACTGATCATATGCAGAGATAATGTATTATTTAAATGGGTTTGTTTTGTGTGAGTGTCATTTGATATTGAAAAACATTGATAAGGAACCTCAAGTTGACCAAAGCGTCGTCTTCATTTCTTTGGCTGTTTATAAAGTGTTATTTCAAACATTTTGTCTATAATTTCAGCACATGATGTGAATAGTAGAATGTCTGTCGGTGTGTCGAATTTGTATTTGTGCAGGGAGTAATTTAAATACGCAGAATGATTCTTAATTTTTCATAAATATTCTGAATAATTGTATGAAGTTGTTTTTTGTTTTGCACAGAGCCCAGCTCAACAATCGAAATTGTTATTATTTATTTGGCCTCATATTTGTTCCGTGAAAGTTCTGAAAGAAAATTTAGTAGTGCATACGACTTGTGCAAGTCTTCTGAAATCGTATGATAGCTTTGTGTGAGGAACAGAGCTAAATTTAAGCAATTATTGGCCAAAAACCTTCGTCTTTGCAGCATTCTCTTACACCATGCAATCTAAAAACTTTTGTGAATGAGATTTAAGAGCAGTGAATAACTTATATTTTGGTCTGTTCCTCACAAAACTATTGAGTTGGAATATAGCGCATGAGATGCCTTTTTTGAGCTTGAACTTTGGTTGTAGGCAACGAAGTAGCATAAAGGCTCGCAGCTTTTGCATTTCATGGAAGAAATCTAGTTATATGGGTTTGAAACAACATTTCAACAAAGTCATTTTTTGGTGAAATATTCCTTTACATGTTTGTTTTTCTTTTTGAGGAAAAGCGTATGACTCTTGGATCTGTGTGTAGATGCATACTGAAGCCTTAACACACTTCTGTTCTTGAGTTTTGTTCTGCAGTAGCACAGTAAAATCGGCCCTGGTCTCGGTTGGACATTCTGTGACATGTCCGCTTAACAGAACGATGTGTGCTTTACCTTGCAGGATGACTGTTAAACTTCCGAAAGATGTCTATTTATTTCCTTTATGTGTCCACATGTGAAATAACTTATGAATTGTGTATATTTCAAGCGCACTTTAAGTTATTGTGGTTTCTTTTGGTCATGGGATGCGGTGATGTGCTCAATTTATCTGTATGATGCTGACCTTGTCCTTCATGTGTTACTGTTTTGTTTGCTTCATAAAAACGCTTTACTTTACAGTGTTTTTCATTGCCTTTTCTGTTTGCTAACAATCAGGTAGTCTCCTCGAATGTGAGCTCACATGATTATTCAAAGAGCAAAGCACACTTGGTGTCCCATAAAGCTCAGGTCCAGTCTGTTTTATGTCTACACATTAATGTTTATCCAACTTTCATTCACGTTAAACAATGTAGGTTGCAATAAAGACTCTTTATTAGTCAAATCGTGAGTTCGGAGGCGTCGAGTTGTTATGGGTTTTATTATCATGTTGTTTAATAGGGTTCACAGTGTCCTGAAGGTGAGAACAAATCTGATAATATGATTGACCATGACATTGTCATTTCATTTAGTCTATGAAAGATAAGCTTGTAAATGAAGGTCGTTCTTTTAGATTAGTAAATACTTTACCAAGTATTACTAATATTTCTCTGAGAAGAGTTTCGTGAATGAACACATTCATCACCATGACTCTCCACTACACCGAGTGTTTTTGTTTGTTTGTTTGTTTGTTTACTAATTAAACGCTCTCTAGACTGAGATTTTCGTTCCTCGTCAACCAGTCAGGTTAGACGCCATTTTGAATTTACCGCGTATAAAAAGGCTGTGAGGGACAGACTTACCATCATTGTTTTGTCTCAAGATGCACACCAGTAAAAGATAAATTCTACGGCAGGTTTATAAAAGCTACTTTATCTAAGCCCTTAGCCCTGTCTGTGAAACTAGGCCTTTAAATTTTATATTTATTATTTTCATCTATTTTCAGTGAAGCCACAAGGGGGCATCCGATCCCTAACCAAATATAAGTACCAGGTAAGTACAGCACTTCTTCATATACTTGATCAAAACAATGGATGTAATACTGTTAATTTCTG
The DNA here is from genome assembly GCF_029890125.1 of Rhinichthys klamathensis goyatoka. NCBI lineage: Eukaryota > Metazoa > Chordata > Actinopteri > Cypriniformes > Leuciscidae > Rhinichthys > Rhinichthys klamathensis. The sequence continues at coordinate 2,216,748 of NW_026606615.1, forward strand.
TATGATTTATAAATGTTCTATGTATCTACTTAACCTCATAATTTATAATTTGAGGAATCTAAAGCAATTTGCCCGTAAAAGTGTTTTTAAATAGAATTGTCTTTTCATTTTAATCCATTCGCTTATCTCAAATAAGATTCTGTTAATTCAGCATCATATTTTGTGGTTGTTGTTGTTGATAAAATGAAGGGGAAAGTGTACATAGCTTTTTCTCCTCTCAAAACAAGCACAAGTCCGTAAGTGTCTTTCAGCTAATCCGTGAACTTTGAGTCTTAAACCAAGGAACATGACAAACAAAAACACAACTGTACCATGACCAGAACTAAACACAGGCAAGATAACAATCTACTTTTCCAATGGCAAACACATGTGGTTTTACTGATGCATGACATTTTCCTCCTATTGTTTTTCCTCTTATTTTATATCCCAGTCCAAAATAATGACTAATTTACAAAAACACACCTGCACAACTCAATCTCTCAAACACTTTAACACCAGGTGTTTACTGCATACTATTGCTGAATTACATTTAAGTGAGTCCTCACACAAAGCTACTGTATCGTATGGATTGAAAAGATTGTTTTATGAGAACGTAAATGCTTTTTTCTCTATATGCTTTCAGTGAATGGAAAAGAGCAGCGTGAACATTCCTGAAAACCATCTGTTTTCCACAGAAGGAAGACAGAAATTCAGGTTTTGGAACGACATGAGGGTGAGTAAATGATTCCTTTCGTTTAAATGTTTGCTTATCTCTTCTTCCCTCAAATTGTCCATGTTTATTTCTTGTAGTGAAAGTTAAATGATGACTTTGGGCCTTAAGTTTTCTCTGGCAAATCATACTGTACTTAAAACCTTTAGAAAGCTTCAGAGTGGCCCGTTGGGGATGTTTCACAATAATTATGCAGAGATTTTACGGTTGAAGTGCATTGTCATTTAAAACGGGACCCGGCCGTCCTGAACATGTGCTTCTGGAAGCTTGTGGTTCTTTTGATCATCTTATTGCAAGTTAAAGCACAGAGAGAGGGAGAGGGAGAGGGAGAAGGGGGTGGGCAACCACATGTGGTCAACATTACTTTCCTTTTCTCTTTCTAGCAAACACGTAATTGAAAAACACATTGAGGAATAGGCTACTCTTTAATTTCCTGATTGTTATTGTCCCCGGCATTCCTCTAATTTGTAAGGTTATGCTACTCGTCACGTGAAGGAGCTTCATATTTGATTCTGGAGAGATTCCAAAGATTTTCAATGCTCATTTAGCTAAACCAAAATATGAGATTGAGAATAGAAAGAACAGCATTAAAAGAACAACATTTATTTGAAATAGAAAACTTTTCTAACATTATAAATATCTTTACTGTCATTTTTGATCAATTTAATGCATGCTTCCTGAACAAAAGGATTAATTTCTTTTTTTAAAACTTACTGACCCCAAATTAATCGATTGTTAATTTGCTGTGGAGGATCAAAGAAACCAGAGAAAGACATCAAAACTCTGACTTTAATTAAGAAACGTTCAACACGTGTGTGCAAGACAGAGAAATAAAACACAATAATGTGTGAAATAGCCATTGATTTCAATATTAGATACCAATCCTGATATACACTAGCATGAGCAGCAGACATGAAGAGCAATATATCATACTCAAATGCATACTTTTGAGTAATCAGACTTTGTTGATCTTATTATAAAACACCCAACAAACATAATGGAACAATAATTAAAAACAGGCCATTTCTCATGTACTGTAGGCAGATGCTAAGAAGTGCTGTTGTTCATATCAGTCTGTCGAAACCTCACTGACCGACAGCAGCGCATATTTACAAGCTGAAGTTAACTTTACTGAAGCTGAAGAAGGTAATAAAAACAAGGAATGACTCGCAGCTCTGTTCAACAGGTTTAGCTCATTTTGTGTCTTTAGACTTTCATTCTCTAGCACTGGTCACATGGTCTTTTCCTCACTGAATGATCTAACCAATCATAAAGCTCTCCTTGTTGTTAATTCCCAGGAATTGCACCTTTCCCCCCACTTTTTTCTCTTTCTTCAACATGTGCATAATACACTTTCCTGTACTATTTTTCCACTTGCATTAACCTTTATTGCTTAAACCCTGCATGTTTTATGTTTGACCATTACTGTAGTTCTTGAATGAGATGTACAATTGTGTCGTTTTTGTGACGTAAGCAACACCAAACGTTAGGTTAAATATCTTAAATGGTAAAACAAAAGTCTTAATTATCATTTAAGAGGTCTTCAATTTGAGGATGGAAAAACAGGAATCGTGATATGACCTAATGTGATTATTAATCTTTAAAATTACATGATAAAGCGCTTTAATTACAGTAAGTAAAAAATAATCTGAGATGCATGTTTTATTTTGTGATTGCATAGGACATACAGCATTCATTTTATTTGTGCAGGTCTTAAATTTGATTTTAAAAACGAATAAATGTAAGTATTTTAACAGAGAAAATAATTACACGCTTCACCTTTAACCGCAAATGTACCAGCAGGATAAAGCAAAAGCATTTTTCTTTACTTATTACCTTAAAATATTAATTTGACTTCCATTTGAGCATGACTTTCCACTGTACTTCCCATATTTTCATTTTTGCACCGTCCCAACGTCAAAATCCGAGCCGCCTCTGAGAACAACTCTATCATTCAGCTTTAGCAATAAGGAAAACATTCTTTCCTCTTGGAGTCTAAACATCAACTCTAGATTTGGACAGCAAGCCGCCTCTCTTCAGAACTCGTAGGGTGAGATCAGGAGGTGGACCCGTGCCAGATGTTTGGCTTGGAAGGTGCGCTCGGCGTACTCGGACATCTCCACCTCCACGCTGAGCTCCTGTGGGCCTGGCATGGGCCGGACGAGGATCAGCTCTCCGGTCTGACGGTCCGAGCGCTGCATCACGAAGGTGTTCCTGGAGTCTCCTCCTCCTGCGATGCCGAAGCGGAGGCTGTCGGGGCCGGGCCGACCCGGAGCCGTCGCGGTGGCCATGCGGAACAGGGTGGCTGGGGTGCGCAGGTTGGACGGCAGGGACAGGTAGTGGTGAGAAATGGTCTTGGCGGCGAATGGACAGGACCGGCTCTCCATGGGACAGGGGTTTCTTTCACACTGGCTGTGGTGGAGGACAGAACATCAACGTTACCTCATTAACTGTGTTTGAAATACCGCACATCTGTTCCAAAATCCTAGTTTAGTAAGTGCACACGTACACAGTCCCAAGAACTTTACTAGCAATCCCATTTCCACCACATGAGAAAAAAAATCATGCCATAAAATGTTGACATATTGGGCCCTATTTTAACGATCTGAAACGCAAGTATCAAGCGCGAAGCGCAAGTAACTTTGTGGGCGGGTCTTGGGCGCTGTTGCTATTTTACCGGCGGGATAAATGACTCTTGCGCCCGACGCAAGTTTAAAAGGGGTTGGTCTGAAATAGCTTCATTATTCATAGGTGTGGTTTGGGCGTAACGGGAAATTAACCAATCAGAGTGTCATCCAACATACCCTTTAAGAGCAGGTGCGCATGTTGCATGGCGGATTGCTATTATAACGGCGGATTTACCAGGCGCGCGCCAGGAGCGGTTCACAGCCGAGGAGAAGTGACGTTCTTGTATTTTTGTATCTCATAATTGTAACTTTTTCTCATAATTATGACTTATAGTGAACATTTCAACTTTTTAATCTCATAATTCTAATTTACCAAAACATTTTTTTTTTATTATGTGGCAAAAAAAAAAAAAAAAAAAAAAAATTGCTTTCAGATGATGTAGTCAATAAAAGTATCTACCAGCAGGGACGAACTGGACCATGCTAACCAACTCTTTTTGCACTACATCTTAACATTGACTATGCCAGTTATGATTGTAAATATTTCTGGTGCTGTTACTGAGAATATAGCATGTGTGCCTAAAACTTCAAGGTTTAGTGACTCACAGATCACAGCCTCACATTTAGCAGGACACAAAGGGCCCATTCACATCTTAAAAACACCTTACATAATAAAACAAGCATAAAAGTGTCAAACAAGAAAAAGAAATGATTGTAACCCACTTAAATTACACCGCAAGCAAGTGGCAAGTGATTTAGAGGAGGCATGAGTGGCCCCCAGTGCTGTGAGGGACTCCAGGAGACACGTGTGTGTGTGTGTGTGTTTGATATGCAAACACAAGCTCAACAACATGCATTACTCTGTCATTTTCTCCCGTTTTCTAGTCGAAATCGTCACATGCTATTCTGTGAGAAAAAATAAAAAATAATTCTATGGTTATTTACTCACCCTCGTGTCATTCTGAACCCGTATGGTGGTAAAACTAAAAGTTTTTAAATCACATAGATATTTTGTATAAAACAACAGTTCATAGTCATTACAGGCAGGTTTGATGTCATACATTTCGGCTGGTTCCTCACACAAAGTTTTCGTATGACTTCAGACTTAGCCCCTGGTTCACTATGAACTGTAACAGTATATATATATATACATACACACACACACACTCATCGGCCACTTTATTAGGTACACCTGCTCGTTAACACAAATATCTAATCAAATAACGATCTAATCTAATCATTACCTAGTGGATCAAAGTGTACGTTTTTGAAAATGATACCGTTATCATCTCCATGCAAACAACAAAAACTTAACTTGACACAGTTTGTGAAAACGGTGACATCATGCTCATGCGTATCACGTGTTCAGTCCACAGGCACATAGTGTTTCTTTTACAAAGTGACATCTGGCATATATTTAAATGGACACCTGCCATGGTGTTTCTTATTCGTCATCTCTGATTTAGATCTGTGTCTATGAGTGTCCTAAGCCGATGCACCGTACCGTTTATTTACTCATCTTAAAGAAGTCACCGCTCGGCTCGCCAACGGTATAATCTGGTGTGTAAAGCAGGTTCTCCTTCAGAAATGCTGCAAAGTAGGCAGTGGACAGTCCGGCAGCTCACTGAGCTTTAGTGTGTGTGTGTGCTCACTCACAACGGTGACGTCTTGACGTAGCTGACGTTGCCGTGCGAGCGCGGACACTCGGGGTTCACACACTGGAAACCTCCTCCGGTGTTGATACAGGTGGTGCCACGGCTGCAGTTGTGCTGTTGGGTAAGACATTCATCCACATCTGGAGCGCCGGAGGGAGAGGAGACATCAGAGGAATAATACAGTGAAAGAGAAGAATAATAGAGGGAAATAGTGAGTTGGATACATGCGGGACTGCTTGTTTTGACTGTAAATTTGATTTGCGTACAGGTCTGTGATCGTAGACGTGTTCCTGGCTGGATTTCTGAGTGAGATCATCTTTGAAACACCATCACCTGTGTTAAAATACTAAAGCTACAACCCATTTGACATACAAGATCCTTTCAATTACTTGTGTAATATCTCAAGTCTATGTATACTTACTATATAATTATATTATCATTTTTCTATATATCTCATATTTAAATGTTCTGCATCATTGTACAGTACATTGTACATAGCAAGGATGAATTAAATTGATAAAAAGTGACAGTAAAGACATTTATAATGTTACATAAGATTTCTATTTCAAATAAATGCTGTTCCTTTGAATTTTCTATTTGTATATAACAATACCAATAATACAAGAACAAGAAGACACCATCATTTATAAAACATAAATTTACACAACATAAAATCCAAAATATTGCTAGTTGATTAGTGAGGTCAACTACTTTATTTGTAGATATTTTTTAACAGTGATGCTACAACTGAGATGTATTTATTTTATTTTTATTTATTTATTTTCTCCCCGACACTGAGCGTCACTGACAACCAGGGCTTGACATTACCTTTTTTACTCACTAGTGGTTTTCCAAAGTTACACGCCACTCAGCATTTTCACTGGCCACAATTTTGGCATCGATACCATGGGGAAAAACTGCCATATAGATATTTTTAATATGATCTCATAATTTAGCAGCAGGTTTATTAGGCTGCTGTCACTTTAAGACCAGACGCACTGATCCATTATTCTGTTACACGTGTTTTATTTCTCAACTGTTTTTGTTCACTTAAAACATTTAACTGATTGTGTTTACATGAATACTCACCTTTTTATATTATTTTGTGTGTATTTTACTGTTTAAGCGCAATAAGCAGCAAAAAAGACTCAATTTAGTACTGAGAGGCGGCTTTATGTGCACACACATTGTGTGTGAGCACAAAATCTATGGGAATTAGTAAAATTATGCGCAATCTCACGCCGAAATTCAAGCCCTGTAACACCAACAATATTCATCCGGAGCACATTAAACGAGTGAGTGAGGAGAGTTGGGTTTGTGTGTAACTCGCTGTCGGACAGAGATTCATGAGAGAGAGAGAAAGCGCTAACCTGACTCCGCCAGATGGATTTGCTCCGCATATCCATCTGGAAACCTTCCGTTGAAGTAGTTTTGGTAAGGGGCGAAAATACTGGTTAGCTGATTGGCCTATGTTGGTGATAGACGGGCCAAATCAACCAATCAGATCAACGAAGCATATGACGTACTAACAGAGCGTATCTTTTCCTCTGAGAAAAGCCTCCAGAGCAGTGTTTTGCTCTTCTTTTTAAGTGAAGAAATACTCTGTAATTCCGATAAAACTTGCTCAATAGCCACGCTGATGCTAGTTTCATCCGCTGAAGCCGACATGTTCTTTAGACTGAACTGACGCGCTTCTCGTTGCGTCACACCTCAACCCGCCTCAAAGCCAACGCTGATTGGACGTTCGTTTGGTGAACTGCTCCCAAATTTTCTTTAACGGAAAGTATCCAGACTGATCTGCGAGTGAAACCTTGAAAGCTCGCGAGATCAGGATGGTCTCACGAGGCTAAGAAAGCGCAGTATCGTGTATCTATTCTGCGGAAAATGAGTATTGGAAGCGTTTCAGATTTGAGTATCGATATGTATTGAAAAAAATTATATTTTTGACAACACTACATAGCACCTACTTTATTATTTCAGAAGCCTTTTTAAAAGAATACATTTGAAAAAATTTATATATATATATATTATATATAAAATTCAACCTGCCAAAGTGTCTAGTAGGAGTGACTGCGTTACACGCCACTGCTGAAATACACACGCATTAGGCGGATGTTAATGTCAAGCCTATGGAGCTAGAATTGTGTCTTTATTACATGCGAGAAAATAAATGATCTGAGAGAAAAAAGAATATTTGAGAGAAAAAGTTTTCATACCAATAGCAAAAAATAATAATATTTGAGACTAAATTTGAATTTTTTTTAATTATTTCTGAGAAAAAAAATCTCTCTCAAAATACTTTGAAAAAAAAATCTCAAATATATATTTTTTGCTATCAGTGTGAAAACAATTGATATAAGACTATTTTAAACAAAACTAGGTGGGACACTTTCAAACGGTATATCAATCACTGTCTAACGTTAGCTAGCTATAGGGTTGCCACCTTCCATGCATACTAACGTTAGTTGAAAGTTGTACACGAGGTTGTATATGACGAACAAGCAGTTACTCTTCAGGTGCTTTGAGGCTAGCAAGTGCAAAGGTAGAAACTAGCTCACTACTCACTAAATAAGGAGTGAAACTATCTAAATCAAAAGATCATTTATTTTCTCGCATGTAATAAAGACACAATTCTAGCTCCATACAAGCCCTGCTGACAACACAGACCCAAGAGCTGAAATCGTTTGCAGGATTGATTCATATCAAACACCAGCCAGAAGAACTCCCTCACCTTTGCTCTCCAAACGTTCCTCCAACTCACCAGCCAAAAACTGAGTGAAACGATTTCCCTCCACATCCGCACTATTTGTCTTCATCTACCAGCTTTATTTACCCCTGGAGGTCTTTGTAAGGTGTCCAAATGACTTCTACAGAGTATGTCCTGCCGGTTGCATTTTCAGATTCAGATTCAAACAATTAAGAATAGAGGGTCTTTCAGCAAAGAACTCATTCAGGTTTGGAACGACATGTGGATGAGTAAATAACGTCAGTGTTTATTTTTAGTTGAACTTTTTCCAATGGCTGTAAAACACTTCTAATCTGAAGCGTTGTTTGTAAGTGTATGTTTCTCACTCACCCTCACAGCTTCTTCCATCAGCGAGCAGCTTGTATCCGGTGGGACAGGAACAGTGGTACGATCCCGGGACGTTTACACAGGCATGGCCACACAGAGGCCCTCCACGGTCAGCCTTATACACCTCACATTCATTCACATCTGGACACATGCACACATAATAACTCAACATATGATTAAATGACAGGAGAGAGTGACAGAAAGGAAACGAGACAAAAAATACATAAAATGCCTTATGGAAAATGTGCTTTTCACTACTTCCAGGATTGCAGAAAAATATGTTTATATTGAACATTGATGCAAATATTGAGGGAAAATAAATCATAAAAGCGTTTGGTTTAATAATAATATAAATGTATGAGGTGGCGAGGGGGCCTTTTGCCCCGCAGTACTGATACAATTACAGTTAGCTAAAGTAATAACATCTAAGTTGATACTTGTTCAAAACAATAACTTCAGCAAAGTTTGTACTATTTTCTGTTTATTTTGATAATTTGTTTTTGTTCAATAAATATACTGTATATTTTAAAAATACTGAAAAAGTATTCTGAAAGCTATAATAATATTGGCATAATAATGTAATTTGGATTTACAGTTACCATGTGATAAAATAAACTATTATATGATACGATTAGAGTTTTTTCAAATTGCTTACACACTAAAAGTGGAACTTGAGGCTCACTCAGTGAAAACATTCACTCATCTACCGAATCTTCAGACCTAGTCTGCAAAACTGCAAGCACATTATACGCTTTACACTCAGTTTGAAATTGAAAAACAAACTTTTTGCAAACCTCTAAACACAGTTCTCTACATGCCACACTCATTTACTGATGGCCTACACCCAATGGCATGTGTGAAAACACTTATTGATCATAAATCATAAATTGATCACAAAGAAATCAAAACTCAGTTTTGAGAAAGAAAGAAATTATTTTTACCCCCATGAATTTATGTTTGCACATACATGTGTGACAAACTCCTGTAGACTCCACTGAACAAGCAAAAGACACAAGAGAGTAGTGTTTTACATTTTTCACATTTGTGTGTAGTTTGGTGTGTATGTGGCTAATCATTTGATGTTTGTGTGTAGAGTTACTATGCAAAAAACACCATTTTTGGAAGAGTTAAAATAGTTTGGATTGATGTGTTTGCTTTTGCTAGAGATGTCTGATGTTTTGCATGTTGTGTGCGTGTTTTGTGGTTTCGTGTGTAGAGTTTCAAGAAATTGAGCCATAGTTTCAGAAATTGTAAGCAATTTGAAAAAAACTGTAATATTATATTTGTTAAATATGCTAGTTTCATTAAATGTGGTAATTATCTATAAGGTGGACACCAAAATTAATAAATTATATGACCATCTGAATCAGCCCAATATTTCAGCCCAATATCAGCAGGGACACTTTTACCACAAATACTTTTACATTTTCTTCAGTTATTGAAAAACTGTTGATTTAATTACCTTAAACAAAACTGAAAATCGTTAACACGACCTTTTCTAAAAATATATTCAGTTATTTTAGCGATTATCGTTTGCTACATAAATCTATAACACTGTAAAAAAAAAAAGAAAAACATTAAATATTTGATAAAATTAGCACAGAATCAACTTGGACTTGGAATTGCTGTCCACGATTTCCATGTGCATCCTGAAACGTGGATATTCAGAAAAGTGCGATGAGTTTTGTGCCGTCTGGTGGATTATAGGAGAACAAAACCAAATATTAAAAAAAGATAATAATTAATTAAATCATAAAATTTTTAAATAAAAAAGAAACACTTAGTAAATGTAGTATTTGTATTATTGTATTATCATTAATATTAAGTGTAGTATTACACTTAGTATTTGTTTGCCTGCATGTCATGTGACCATTCATTGACATTAGAGAACTGTGAATGTGTTGAAATATTAACTTGAAATCTCAGGGTGATAATATTCAAATAATATAAATAATATGTGGTCAAAGGGGTTCAGCTGACAAAAAAGTTTGGGAATCCCTGACTTCTGACATTTTAAAGTGTCATCTTATAATTATTATTAATAATACATTCAGCATATTTTGCAGAGATTGTATCATGTTACAGTAAAGTTTACTGCTTTAATGCATGCCGAGGTCCCTCATTTGTAAGTTCCTTTGGATAAAAGCATCTGCCAAATGATTAAATGTAATGTAAATCCTTGTATATGGTTGTTTGAAGCTATGAATGCTGGAGCTACCCTGACAGATGCTGTTGTCGGAGGTGCCGCTCATGTGGAAGCCAGCGTCACAGCTGCAGTGTTGAGCTCGGTCCACTCTCGCACAGCGAGGCTTGCGGCTGAAGGCCGGGTCGTTCATAACACTCCACTCCGGAGGGGCTGAGAGAGAGAGAGAGAGGGGGAGAGAGAGAGAGAGGGAGATGTAAAGAGAGAGAGAGAGAGAGAGCAGGAAATGGAAAAGAAGAGGTTTAACCTCCCACAAACACTCAGACCCGCATATACAGCAATGAAGACAAACATTCACATGCATGCTTTCATTTATGGACCGGATCACAGGTTAAAGGTGAAGTGTGTAATTTCTCCTACACTAGCAGGCACATTTGGAATTGCAAAAGTATTTTTTACATTATCTGAAATTTTTTTTTTTTTTGCAAAAGTCACCACCTAGTGGGCACTGTTGGGGTAACACATTACAAGTAACGTGCATTATGTAATCAGATTACTTTTTTTGATGTAACGAGTAAAGTAGTGCATTACTTTATGAATGTACACATTAATATTTGAGTTTTTTTTTTATAAATTCAATTTAATGAATTAGCTTAAACATTTTTTTAAACTACTAAATTAAAATTCTCTTCTCCATCCGTGCACGGTAACAGATAAAAAGTAACAGAACACATTAGTTTTGACTTCAATAATAAGAGTTGTACGTAGGTAATATGACCTGTAATGTTAAGAGCACTTGTGTATGACATACATCGCTCTAGGGGTCAAGAAATATTCTAAGTCTTATAATATTCTAGTGCTCTTCTATATTCTAATTCTTGTTGTTAGCATGTTTCTAACATGAATTAGCATGTGTCCTCTATAAGCCGCATGATTTGACACCTAATGAAGGTGTGTGTTACATAGGCTATGTTTTTGAATGCATTAATCACTTGCAAAAGCTCAGCGCGAGCCTCAGCCATTGGCACATGTAGAAGAGATTAGAGAAACACAGACCTGTCTGCGTCTGGTATTGACATTGACTCCCACTCCAGTTGTGTGGACAGGTGCACTTGTACTGGTTCAGAGCCTCCGCACAGGTGCCACCGTTCTGACACGGGTTACTGGCACACACACTCACATCTGTGTGAAAGACAACAGCCTTATGCTGAGAGGACTGACAGTAAAGGTCACAATTAACATGTCTCATGCAAATCAAGTCAAGTCATATTGCCTTTATTTTTATAGCATACAATAGAAATTGTTTTTAAAGCCGATTCACAGTAATAAACAGGAGAGTAACAGAATTAATAATGCAAACTGAAAAAAAGTCACTCCTTGTGGTCAAAAATAACCGCATTGGAAATGAATGGGAGACGAAGTGATCTAGTGGAAGCGTTCGGTACTGCGGCCAAACAACATCTGACTGAAAGCTCAGTTTTTGAGATATCAACCTCAAATTTGGAACACAACTTGTCTAGATTTATGGCTTTGATTTTTTTTTTGCAGTTTTAAAGTAAAATGTGTTTTTGAAAATAGATATTTCATATAAAAATTAAAAATAGTATTTTTGTGCATTTTTCATAACAATAAACGTATTTTTTTAAAAACTTTTTTAAGTTCACTTTTTAAAACTTTTTTCACTTCAGCAATAATCTGCAAAGTTTGATCTCTTTTCAAAGACTTAGGCCAAGTGATATCTTTGAAAAGAGATGAAACTTAAGTCTGTGCTCTAAAGCATTCAAGATTTACCACAGTTTAAGTTGGAAATGTGATTTTCAGATCTATGCTCAAAAAGTGATTCAATGGAGTATTAAAACAGCGTAAATATAATTTAGAACCATAAATCCCATGAATACAAAATATTAAATAAAAAACATTATCAAACTTAAATATAGTACATTCATTTCATTGAAAAACAAAAAAACAAATAGACACACAGTACCTGAGGGTTAAATTAAAAATATATTACCGTAATGAATCTGGACCTGTTTTCTTTTTGCCAATTTTTTTATTATTCGTAATAATTCTTTCTATAGTATTTTTTTATGAAATAGAAAATAAATATGGAGTAGTAAAAAATATAATACAATGGGTTTTTTTAGACCAACTTAAATCAGTGATTTAATTCAACATAAATTAAAGGCAGTACAATAATACGGAAGCGTATTGCATTCACTTGAAGAAAAAAATCTACTCTGTTTTTCTGAATTAATGAGTTAATTATCTCAGAATTACGAGATAATTTTTCATGGAAAAATTTTTTTGCTCTGTTTTTCTGAATTAACGAGTTAATTATCTCAGAATTACAAGATCATTTTTCATGGAATTTTTTTTGAATTAATGGATTGATTATCACAAAAACTTTTTTTCCATGAAAAATTATCTCGTAATTCTGAGATAATTAATTCAGAAAAACAGAGTAGATTTTTTTCTTCAAGTGAATGCAATACGCTTCCGTACCAATAATGATTACCATGACATACATACAATTTAAATAATATTTTAGATATTGTTTAAAGTACTGAGAATGGGTAAATATGCTCTCATGAAAATAATATCACAATGCAAAAAAGTTTCGTTTGATTTTAGGGTAAATTATATCCCAAAAATGAGATTAATCCTGAATGGTCGTGTTTTGTAAAGCCACTAAATCTGGAATACCGTCTTTTATCATGGATTTGCACTCCTAATTAAGGCAGAATGAAAGAAATACTTGAAATATCCCAGATTCTTATCTCCTTGTCTATACAGAGCTGAGGATTATGTGTCCATGGAAAACACCTGAATTGTTGAAGGAATTAAACGAGCCCACATTCTTCCCTATTTCCTGTACAGAATGGCACAGTAAAATGAAACCGATCTCCTGGAATGTTAACAACGGAGGAGAGTTGAGTCCGGTGTTTCTCAACCCTGTCCTGGAGGACCCGGCCCCAACACTGCACATCTTGAAAGTCTCCTCTTTCTGACACCCATTTCAGGTCCTGGAGTTTCTTCTAATGAGCTGATGAGTTGAATCAGGAGTGTTTGATTAGGGAGACAAAGAAAATGTGCAGTGTTGGGGAGCAGGGTTGAGAAACACTGATCTAACCTGTGGTTCTCTCACATGCCCGCCGTCACATTCACAGTGTTGGGTTTGCGTCCCTAATCGTTAACGTTTGAGAGGTCGGTTAGGTTTACAACAGCTTCTGTGCCACACAACAGCAGCTGCGGGCTGCAAACTTCATGTGCTCTCGATGGGGATTTACTGCCGATGCTGTAAATATCATTGATGGGCAGTGAGAGCATGCTTGTACACAAGCGTTAACACATGTTCCTCACAGATGAGGAGATAGAGCTCTGTTAGCTTGCTACACATGTTAGGGCAGAGATCCCTGAAGAGCGGATGAAATGATCCTTGAAACCACTTTCTTTTGACTTGATTTGTGGTTATTTCTATAATAAAAGAGTGTAACTGCTGTGGTCTAGTATCTGGTTTAGATGATTCCAAAAATATGCCAAAGGACATGTTTGCATCATTGTGCAATAGTCAAAAACAACATATAAAAAGAAAAGCTCTGTAATCAATGTTTTAAAGCAGCACTAGGTTACTTTTCTTTTTTTTTTTTTTTTTCTTTTTTTTTTTATTATTATTGCAAATTAACAAAGGAGTAATACATACAAGGTAGTGAGACACATATACAATACATAAGAGAGAAAAAGCACAAAAAACAAAACAAAAACAACGAAATACAAAACAGCCCAGTACAGTCATCGATAAAGTGGTGTATGTAGGGACATGAGATCCTTTCTGTGATGCAAGTATGGATAGGGACAGTCCGGTAGTATCAGTACAGTTTTAGTGAAGTATTAATTATCCCAACAATCACAACAACAACAGCAATATATTAATATTAGTGGTGATAGTATCAATGATAATATTTATAATGATAATTCATGACAATAATAGGAGCATTAGCTCTAGAAATCTATAATAATAGTAACAATAGTACTAATAACAATACATTTAGGTCAGTCAAAAAAATGTCACCGTACCTGCTCTAAACTCTAGGTCAGGGGGCTGATCCACAGCTGCCAGTGAGCACAACCAACAGACATCCCCACCCCCCTACCCACACAAACACCGACACCTCTCCTCTATTCAATAATCCGATTCCCCCTCACCGCCGCCAGCGACACCCAACCCCCGTAGTTATGTTTTAAGGCTCCATTGAGGTCTTCTCTAAAAAGGGCGCAAAGGTTACTCTAGGTTACTTTTCAACCTTCATAATATATTTCCAAGTCTCTTGTGAAGGTACATCGACTTACAATAGGTTGAATGACACGTCTGCCATAGCCTGACGGGGTCTGTAGCGTTTTTAATCGTACTTTTAAACTTCGGGTTTCGGGTAGTAACCGGCGAACAAAGAGAACTTCAAAATTCGACTGCTTTACGGCATATACGTCACTTCCACCACCACCGCCACTTCCTTAAAATCGGACGTGCGAGCCAACTGTTATAGTCATGGCCGAAGCAGCACAGAAAAACAAGAAAGCAAAGGTTTTATCGGAGCAAAGCAAAAAGAGAAAAAGAGAAAGTGATCGCGTTAAAGGCAGAACGAGGATCAACATTGGGCCAGCATTTTCTCGCTGGCGTGAGCTGAAGGAGGAGGAGGGGTGCCCGACCGATGCGGACTTGGCAAAAAAATCAAATCAAATGAAAGCCTGTGTCTAAACGGCGTGCACAAGTTTGGTAGGCGCTACATTCTTGCAAGTAAATATATAAGATGTACAAAATCATATTTTAGGATACCTAACATGTCTGTGATATTTGTTTATTTGTCTTGCCTCAAGCTATAATGCAAATCGATTTGTAAAATTTGCAGATTCATTTATGGTAGCTTGATATTATAATATTGACGATATATGGTTATTATAACCACTCAAACATTGCATTGAAGTATCATATAGATCCAGTAAAACGGTAACCAATAGACTAGGCTACTATAATGACGCTGGCTTGTAAACGTGATCATCGCGATCATTTGTCGTTAGAAAAAAAATAAAACCCATGAAATTATATATGACATGCTGAAATATATGCCACTGTACCTGGGATGAAGACATTTCACACGCGACGCAAGCAGAACACCTGCATGTGACCTCCTCCTACAGTGTTCAGGGCTATCATGGTTGTCAACAATTGCACGTGCATGTAGGATGACAGAGTTTACGACAGTAGTAGAGGTCTAGAGGACAATACTGTTTCCCAACTGTAGGGGGACCCCACCCCGAGAGCAAAAGTTCCCTGGTGTTACTTTAAATGCTCAATTACAGATCAATGCATTATGATGATGAAGGTTTCGGGTTTGATACAAGAGTTTGTGGCGTGATTTCTTTTCTTACAGTGGAAATAAACACAGACTTGCACCATAAAAGCAGATATGTGAAGTAGTGTTATTTTAGTAGTATTTATACACTATTATAATATTTTAAATTCATTTTGTTACAAATTATAGCTTTAATCTATTTTTATTTAAGTTTTAATAATTTTAGGACTTCAACTTTAACTGTTCCAAGGCAACATTTCTAAGTTTTTCATCTAATATTTATATTTTATTTTGGCTTTATTTTAATTAACAAAAAATATTTTTAATAGTTTAATAAATAACACTAATGTGAAGCAATATAATTCCCATATATATATATATATATATATATGAATAGTTCAGATGCAAAAGCCTCTAAATGCCATCTGAAATTTTCTTCTAAAATGATCAT
Source organism: Rhinichthys klamathensis goyatoka (assembly GCF_029890125.1). Classification (NCBI taxonomy): domain Eukaryota; kingdom Metazoa; phylum Chordata; class Actinopteri; order Cypriniformes; family Leuciscidae; genus Rhinichthys; species Rhinichthys klamathensis. The sequence goes on from NW_026606615.1 coordinate 2,232,754, forward strand.
TTTTATCAAGCTCGTATATTTAAATTCAGTAATTTCACTTAAATGACAATAAATGGGTATTTGTTCTTGCCATTTAAGTGAAATTATTTAACTTAAATATACGAGCTTGATAAAAATGATCATTTTAGAAGAAAATTTCAGATGGCATTTAGAGGCTTTTGCATCTGAACTCTTCATATATATATATATATATATATATATATATTTCACAGTAGAGTAATGAAAATGAGGGTGTTTTGCTGAATTGTTATGAAAATAATGTCACAATGTAAAGTTTACATTTTTGAAATGTAATTATTGTTTAAATTGATAAAAATGGAGCTTATTTTAGGAGCATTAAGATGTTTTGTTAACAATAACACTAATGTGAAGAATGCATTTTTGTTAAAGCCAACATTATTCCCATATATATATATCCCTTTTTTAATACGGTTAAGATGTTTTGCTTTGTAACACTTTTTCATGAAAATTAAACACAAATTCTCATTACCATCGGGACACTTTCCTTTTGTGTTTGTGTGTTTGTCATTTTTTATTATTTTTCTATGTAAAAAAGTCTTTATTTAGTGTCCTTAAGAGTGGGTTTAGCGGCTCAAACATGAGGGACGACTCGAAATGATTTTCTGTGGTAATCTCAACATTATGCCAAAAAAATGCTTTCGATACGAGTTTAACTTGTATTGCAGCAGAGAAATATTTCTACTGGGTAAAAAATAAATAAATACAGTTGTCCAGTTAAAGAAATGTCCAGTTAGACATCAGACACAAGGACATTTAAGTAAAAAAGAAGTGAATGAGAAAAAGGAGGTTTGAAAATCTAAAGTTTTGACTCTCCGGCCAAAGGAATTTTTCTTCGACAACAGTGCTCACGATCCCTCTCCTGTCTATTTTCTTTCCCAGGAGGCTTAAGTATGAGAATTTGCAGATGTAAAAGGTTCACTTCATTCCCCGAACTATTTCAAAACTCCTTATGAACATATTTATGTTTTTTCATCCACTCTGAGAGGTGCTTTCGGAAGCAAAACTCTCAAAATAGACTCACTTACTCCCACCTGCAGAAATATAGACATTACAGTGTCTGTGCTGGCTTTCAAACCCAAACTCTCTCCTCAAACACACACCCCTTTCAAACACACTGCGGCACGCACGCCCCGTCCCACTGTACCACGAGGAATGTCCCGAATGCTGCCAGCAGCGATATTAAAGGAAGTCATCAATAGCATGCTTAGCATAGTTGCGTGCTATCGGAGCATGGGCCGCTTAATGAGATGTGTGCATGAGCTTAACCTCTGCCCACTGAGACCATACACACTAAACACACAGAATACCAGTCTGAATCATATTAACATTTTCTCATTTTAGAGAAGTGGAAGTATGGGAATGATTTAGTGAGTGAGCAAAACATGAAAACTCTTATTCTATATTCTTATGCTTCTATGTTTAGATTGCAGTTCTGCTCATGAGGTGCATCCTGGGATGTGTGTAAACACTATTGAAGGAGGAACATGTGTGATCTTTATGCTATCCTGTTTCCACTTCAGAGTCAAAAATCAAACAGGTGAGATAAAGGAAAAATATGAGATATGCAACAATAAGAAACATAGTTGCAACTGTAAGAAATAATCATGTAACTTTTATTTACAGTATTTGTTTTAATTTCATTTCATTTTATACTTAACTTTTACTTAACTTAAACTTGTTTTATTTCAATGAAACATTTCTAATTTCCAAACTTTTCAAGAGCATGTTTAATAGTTGTAGTTAACAACACAAATTTGAATAATCAATATACAGTATATATTCAATATTCAGAGTACAATAATGAGAATGAGGTGATATGCTTCATTGTTATAAAAATAATATCATAAAGAAGTTTAAAATTGTTTAATTTATTAAATTGTTTAATATTCTTTATGATAATTAAATTCTTATTAGGCATTTGGACCTTTAAATTTTGTGTATGTGAAAACTTTTTTTTTATTTAGAGTATTTATTTTTACTTTATTTAAAGCTGCAGTCCGTAGTTTTTCCTCTTTGTCGCCATCTCTGTTCGAAATCTGCATATTCGCGGAATTATCAACGTTACGTGGGTTGTGCCTCGGCACGGCACAGCGCGGATGAACACAATGTTTTGAGGAGAGTGTGCGGCTGTCAGTCACCGCCGGTGCGGATACTGGCATTCACAATCACAGATTATACTTTTAATTGGAAGTATGACCAACATAAGGATTTTCACCGGAAAATGTCATCTGAACAAAAAAAGTATTGGAGTAAATCGTGCTGATTAATGATCGCTTATCATATCCCGTCAAACCGTGCAAATTATACTTTGTTCTCAAACTGGTCATGTTAACAACATCAGCAGTGTTTCCGACTACATTCATTCTGTCATACGGGCCACCACACCTAAAATCATCCCGCCACGGCTGCAGCTTCTCGGTCCGATATTGTATGTGTTATTGTTAAGCCCCACTAAAGGCATACAAAACATTGCAAAGCACCATAAAGTTTTCGCACTATATTCCAAGACTTCTAAAGTCATTCAATAGCATAATGTGAGGTAAAAATGTGTCATGATTCTGCCTTAGTATCCTTGATTTTCCTAGTCTTGAGGCAGGATCATGACAGAATCATGTTTTGTGTACAAGCGCATGGCCAATTGTTTGGCCATGTGCTTGTGTTGTCTCGTTACGTTACCCCGCCCCCTTGTTATCCTCCTCTCGTCATTATTGTCTAGTCAGTTTCACCTGTCCTTGTCATTAGTGTTCCCTTTATAATCCCCTTGTGTATGCTGTCCTGTGTCGGTACATTGTTTGATGTTGAGACATACTTTGTGTGTGTTCAGACCGTGAGTTACTTGTTGGAAGTCTTGTTAAGAGAAGTGTTTGTTCCTGTCTTAGTTGTTTGTTATTGTCAGAGTTTTAGTCTATCCTGTCTTGTTTTGCCCCATCGTGGGTTTTGTTTTCTGTTTTGTCTTTAATAAACCCCTTGTTTAAGTTATCTGTTGTCTGCTATTGGATTCATCTGCTATCCACATAACAAAAATGTATATTTAAGTCGTTAAGTTAAAGTTAATGGAAACTCATCTCTCCTCAGTCATTCTCCATTCAGCATTCAAACAGCACGTCACGTTCGGTTACGACAGTAACACGACGACACTCTCTTCAAGATCAATGTTCACATTATTATTCTTTATTTGTAGATAAAGGTCTATAGTTTGCATAAAATTACTTTATCTTGCTGGAGTTTATAGCGCTTTCTAAATCATATTCCTTTCTCCCGGGTGTCTGTTACTACAGCACTAGAGTAGAGAGCGCTGTGAATTGTTCTTCATGCGCACTGTAAGTTTACTGAAATTTTAAACTGTTGCATAGATATAATACATTAAGCATAGATAGATATAATCTCTTCGCTTTGTGCTTTGAACTTTTCAATGCGAAGCGCTGCACGCTGTGACTTCGCGTTGCTTCAAGTGGATAACTCTGCGCATGGGATGCGCATAATCGCTCTGCCGCTCTTATTGGCGCCTTTCATGTTATAATGCTTAGGGGAGGTTTAAACACCTGGGATAAGGGGGCGTGGCCAATGGGAATATCACTCATGAGCCACGCCCCCTCCCCCTGGCGAAATGGACCTGCCACCACGGCTGGAAAAAATCCTAGAGGAAACACTGCATCAGCATTGCGTGACTACATGTAATGCCCTTCAGATATTATCCTTGTTTTCGCATGGGCCGGTTGCAGTCTCTTCTTCTGTAGTCACTCCGAAGTCTTCTGCATTTTACAGCGGGTGAGTCTCTAGTTGTCACTGGTGATTGTCGTTTGAACCTTTCTGGATCCGCCATCAAATTAATAAGTTTAATTATATCAAGTGCTGTGAGAAAAGGCTATAAATCTCCACCTCCAGCATCCTCACACTCATAGCCTACTAGCCGAGACTCTTCTTTATGTGTACAGATGTGTGTGTGTGTACAGATGTGTGTGTGCAGATGTGTGTGTGCAGATGTGTGTGTACAGATGTGTGTGTGACGTAATGACGCAAAGACATGCTTGAATCTCCCGCAGAAATCCACCAGTACCACTGGAATTAAAAACATTATTACAAGCTTACCGCTTTGAATCGAGCTACGGCAAGCAGAGAGTTCTGAACACTGGCTGGTTATGTATTTGCTCAAAAATGTATTGTGGATAATTTTTAACCCAAAAAAGTTACGGACTGCAGCTTTAAGTTTTTTTTACTTTCAGGTGGAAATGGGTTCCCATACCACCTCCTGCATTCATTAAAAATGTTATTAAAATAATTAAATTGTCTCACAAAAAGTTTATAAGAAATATGTAGAGACAAATTATGTTGGTAACACTTTACAATAAGCTCCCATTAATGTTAGTTAATGCATTCACTAATTTATTCACACACAGTATTTATTCATCTTTGTTAACGTTGTTTAATACAAAAACAACTGTTTCATTCACGTTAACTAATGTAGATAACTTTATTGTGAAGTGTTACTATAATGTTTGTATACAAAATTAAGTTCAAGCTGAATCCTTTAGACCAAACTGTCACGGTTCTGTTAGTTTGTTTTTTCAGTCACGTTCTCCTTTGTCTTAGTTTCCCGCCAATCATTAGTTTCTATGGACACGGATTAATTGTCACAGCTTCTGATCATTTAGTTAATTATCTGTCTATTTAAGTTCCTCTGTTTGTATCCCTCATTGTCTGGGATTGTTTATGCGTAGCACACTGTTTCATGCTGTTTTCCTGTGTTGAATAAATCTAGCTGTTATTGGGAAAGACTTATTCTGCCTTCTTCGACCAGGGATTGTTACACAAATGTTTTTTAAGATTACGGGAAACACAAGTTCAGTAAAGTGTGTCCAGACTTTTGTGTGGTTGTTTATTTGCAGCTGAAACTTGACCTATGAATCTGGCTCTTTTTACAGTAGCCCTGCCAGCTGAGTTAAAGCCGAAGCATGAAGGCGTTGAGACGCACCATGGGCAGGAATGCAAGTACAGGTGTTTTTCTGCGTTTCGGGACACTTAATGCTTCTTTAACGAGCGCTTCATTCAGTGCAGCTCAGGGGCGAAGAATGCCTCTCTGTCTTCACACACTCCTTATCTCGGTGCCTGTGTGTGTAGTGTTCGCTTTAGCTGTGGTGTTCACAGTCAGTTTCTTTCACAAGCACAGGTATTCAGGCACTATCTCAGTAGTGTCACTCTCAACGGGATTTCAGATTACCCAGCTCACAATATAATGTGTGTCTTAGTCCAGGAATTCTGCTCAATAACACAGATATAGTTACATAGCAGAGAATGTGTGAGGTATGTGTGATGATGATGCGTGCTGCTTTATCTGATTTTTGAGTTTCTAATCTACTTTAAAACATAGACTAATCATTTAAACATTTTTTGTTGCAGGGGTCTTCAACCTTTTTCAGGTCAATGTCTCTGGGTAGTTTAATATGACTAAAATAGATTAATATTTTATATATTACCATATAAAATTCGTATACGTAATTTTTTATCTTTATATATATAGTGTGTAACGGTACACAGAAGTCACGGTTCAGTACATACCTTAGTTTTGGGTCACGGTTTGAGATCGGTACATTTACATGCCTGATTGCTTAAAGTAAAAAAAATTAGGAATTGTTGATTTGTTACCCTATTGATAGATTGACCTCCTCTAAACATTTCTGATTAGATAAAAAGCACAGGACAGTCTGTATTGAGCTGAAACAGTCCAGTAGATGTTCACTTGTGTTGAGGGTCCAGGATTAACAGTGTTATTATGTTTTTGACGCACCTTTACAGACGACACCGGCTCCGCTCCAGGTACCGTTCTCCTGGCACACGCGTGTCCCCGGTCCCATCAAGCGATAACCCTGAGAACACGTGAAATGAACCTCATGACCCACCAGGTGCTTCGAGCCCAGCTTTCTGCCGTGGGCCGGAGCCACCAGAGCTGGGCATGAGAACTGGGCTAGAGATGAAAAGACAGGAGAAAGAGACATAAAGAGAGGAGGAATGTCAGAGTAGAGAAGGGTTACACGAGGGACGGAAGTCACGCATGCTGAAATGTTGAGATATTTTGCCTGAAGGCAGGCACATCTTACTGAATGTGGGAACCGTCATGGGAAAAGATTCATGGGAAATGCCTCATTTCATACAGACAGCTTACGAATACGTGAACAATACCACATGGGCCATGCAGAAAAACAAGAGCTGGTGCTTGTCTGTTGTTTAAGCCTTCTGGAAGTGAACATGAAATCAAAGTTGACTTAAAAAAGTCGGCCTTTATTGTGAACAATTCATGCACAAAAAAAGAACAAGAGTTTGCTTTTGTACATCAAAATGATATATTTTGCTTCTGAACTTGCAACTTTAAATCATCAAAGCCAATGATAATTAACTAATAGTAAACTAATATTATATCAATGAAACTAAAATAACACTGATCTCAAACCTGCTCTACAATATATTTAATTTAATACTTTGTTTCATTCCAAAATATGCCACAACATGGAAATAAAATATATTGTTGGTTTTAAACTTTTAAAAAATCCACGTTAATACCATTGTGCATTTTCTGTAAATTCAGTAACTCGTGTAATATGTGAGACGAAACAACTAAAGCATGTTGGATTATTATTAAAAAAAAATTAAATGTTGAATAAATACAGGACACTGGGATATAAAAAAAAAATTCCAAGCAACAGTAAGCTTGTTTTTAAAAGGGATTGTTTTTTAAGAAGTCTGAAAAATGCACAATCCTGTCACATCAGCGCATAAATGTAAAAGATGATCAGTAGTTTGTCACAGAATCTACATCATTCTGTCCTGTCAAGCACCGGCTGCTACAAACGCCAAAGTAATTCTTGATCATGCCTGTCGCCAACCCCGGTTCATGAAATGTGCATCAGCGTCAGCCAAATGACACAGTCTCACATCCGACCCATTCACATTATCCGTAGAGTAATCCAGACCTGAAGAACCAGCCAGACCACTCATTTGAAGGAAGGAAGTCATTTCATGCTTATAAAATACTCATAGATTTCGAGAGATCTTGGATTGGTTGGAATTCTGCGGCCTTTCAACTCGTTTATTAGGATTAATAAATCCTCTTTGCCAGAATTACTGTCCAAAAACAAATTTTTTTATTGACTGGATACTTTTATCGCCAACTAACACACGCTCTTTCGTTCAAAACACACATTTGCATGGGGAAATGTTTGACTAAAGACCCTTCTGTGTAACTCATTCATTTTCCTGATTAGAAGAACTGGTTTAAACACGAGGATTTAGCCAGAAAACATATTTAAAGGGTTAGTTGACCCAAAAAGGAAAGTTCTGTCATTAATTACTCGCCCTCGTGTCGTTCCAAACCCGTAACACTTTCATTAATCTTAGGAACACAAAAGAAGATGTTTTTGATGAAATCTGAGAGATTTCTATCTCTCCATTGAAAGCTACGCAACTACCACTTTGACGCATCAAAAAGTTCATGAAGAGATCATAAAACGAATCCATAAAGAATTTAGCCGTTTAGTCCAAATTTTCTGAAGGGACACGATCGCTTCATATGATGAACAGATTTAAATTAGGCTTTAATTCACATTAAACAGAAGCTCAACCGAACCTGCTTGACGCGTGAGAACGTTGTATTTTTTATTTATTTTTTAGTTTTAGTTTTAGTTGTAAAACAGTAACAACACTGGGCTCAAATCCTGAAGCAGCCTGCAGGTTTACATCTTTCATACACAACTTTGATGTATGTTTTACGGTGCCCTCAAGTCGAGGACTATGACCAGCAACTCCAGATGCCTAAATGACATCATACACACACACACACACACACACATACACACACCTGCTCCTCGTGGAATCAGAATATATAGGGTTCAACAGGGCTATTTTAAGACAAAGGTCTTGTTAATGATTTTCAGTTTTGTTCAAGGTAATTAAAGCAAGTTTTAAATAATTTTTGAACAAAAATGAATTCTTTTATTTATCAAAATAAACCGAAAATAGTACAAACTTTGCTAAAGTGATTGTTTTGAACAAGTATGAACTTAGAGTATTTGTATCAATACTCTGTTCCTTTTGCCCCAGGCTGGTTTTACCCAGCGTGTCTATGGGGAAAAGACCTCATACGATTTTTTAAACAAACTACATTAATGATTTATTTTCATACAAAACCTATTGCTCCATCAGTGTTCAATAAAAGCATATTTTTTCTGTGATCATATATGGGAGAAGTGAAAAGCACTTTTTTCTTAAGGTGTGCCTTTAAGCCCCTTTGTACCCTACATGTAAAAAGAATTATTCCACAGAGATGATGAGATATGTGGATATGCCATGTGTTTACTTACATGAGGACTGGTCTGCTTGTGGGAACTTGGACACTGAGTTTTGAAGGTTGGTGAGCTTGGATTTCATAATCCGAAGCCCTTCGGTGAATCGGATCTCCTGTCCTTTAAGAAACTTCTCCATTTGACGCAGGATGCCCATCACTCGGTGCTTATCCATGCAACCCTGAGGCACAAAAGTGCACGAGTTAAGAAACCATCCGAGCACCTGGTTACAATTTGATGGCAAGCAGTTATCCCGAAATTACAGAACACAAGCTCATATGGAGGAGATATTGGACATCTAAAACGATCGCAAGGAACATTCCCACTAAACGTTAGCTTTGTATGGAAATGAAAAATGGCACACATGAATTATCAAGGCCAGATGTTGTGGGTGATGTCATGGGGACTCCTGTGGGGCATGACATGAAAGCTCAGGCCAGTGTTCAGCAGCTCATCGGTGTGCCACCAACACACAACCAAGTCCCCTTAGAAACACAAATATTACTCCAGCAACGATTTATCGAAGCGATGTTGTCCCAGATGCATTTAGACCGTGTGTTCGGTCAGTGGGCAACCTCTAAGGTCCTCTCCAGGAACCACATGTAAGCGTCTAATACTCTCTTTTTCTCTTCAGCGGCTTGATGGCAGTTGTACAAAAAGCTGTTAGGCAGATGTCTCTGCGACCTCTGTCCAAAAGGCTGGTCTCCTGACTGTTATTCATGGCAGTTAAATACAGACTCGTTAGAGGAGAGAGGAAATGTATTGGCTTTAAATTTCACTAAGCATTTGCCATGGTAAACAAAGACCGTGCTAATCTGGATCAAACACAAAAATGCATCTGACATATTTAATGATACAACTTTGTCTCCTGTACTGGTGGTTTCAAAAACTTTTTTGGGCACACTTAAAATGTCTGAATGTCATTGCACTAGATTATTTTGCTATATTGTTTGTTATATTTTTATATTAAATTATGTGAACTACACCTGTGGTTCACTTGAGAAGATAGACTTCATAGATCCACTAAAAATAAAATTTCAAGAGACATTGAGCAAAAAATGATAAAGGAAAGTAAAGGTACTGTTGCAGAATTCGAGCACTGATGATAGCCTACTTAATATTTTGTTTTTATTTTTAAGTGTGATTTAAGTGACCAAATGTAAATTAACATTGTTATTTTTGATCACTAAAATAGCATGCAATGTGCATTCAGATAAATGTAGGGGTGAATTCAGGTTGAATGGGACACTTTTTACCAGGACCCCATACATAAAGTAGCCTACTGTATATGCCTTGTCAAATGTTTTTAATTGAGATTGCTTTCATTACCAACATTTTTGCTACATTATATTAGGCTATATTCATAAAGAATATTAATTAATTGTGTAATAGAAATATGAATCTAAATATTAATTTAATATACGAGTATACTTACTTGCGTTGCATCATTACAGTTGCACAGCGATAAGACGTTTAGCAGGAGAAAAACTGTGTATGATAAATTCATCCTCCTGTATCCGAGTCTATGTAAAACCGCAGAATTGTCTTCTTGTGTCGGTTGTTTTTAATCCTCAAGTGTCTTTACGGTTCAAAACTGTGCAGTCTCAGTCTGATAGTCATTGAAACAAGCCTGAGAGGAAATGTTTGATAAACGGTTGCAGAAGTTAGTAAAGATGCTCCTGTTCTCCTCATGAAGACTCCACTGAGCGCCTGAGGAGTCGTGGTGTCTGATTCGCGATTTGTTCTTTTGGATCGATTCTTTTAAATGATTCGTTTGAACCGATGCGCTAAACGTGGATTCCACTGTGAGCGCAGGATTCATCCATGCATCAAAATGTCACTATGTTAACTATAACAGTAATACTGTGCAGATACAGACATAAAACATATGTATCTGATGCCATTTGTCTCTTAAATCTTCTACATTTTTAAAGGTAGAGAAGTTGAATTTATTGAAAGACATGTCAGATTTTTGGGGTTTTGCTGCCACCGGATGTTCAGAGTGGGTCTTGCACAGCAAATAGAGATTTTTATTTTTTATTTTTTATAATGACCAAAGGACACTAATACATGCAAACACTGATTTACAGAATAAAGATTCAAATTAAACATGAAATAGGCCTAAAAATAATTTAAAGATCCTTGAATAGATTACCTAAATCAATGAGTTCTACCGAGCTCATCTACTGTAATAAGATTAACATACAGTTTTTCAAAAACATCATTGTAATTGAGAAGGCCTTGTTCTTCTTAAAATCAGGACAGATGTCATGATGCCCAACAGGGTCCCGAGAGGTAGTGAACAAGCCCAGTAGAGATGTGATGTGTGTGCAGCTGAAAACTCAGGCCCTTGAGGAAAGAGAAGAAGGTGTGTATTACTGAAGGCAATGTATTACTTTTTTTAATGCAATTTGTATTTCACCACATGTGAATGAACTCACTCCACGCTTTCATTGTGGGTTCAGTCATACTACTGTGTCTCACTTCACATGCGTACTCGTCTCCAGTCCGCGGGGTGATAGTCATGTACTTGTACACTCTGAAGGTCCAGTCTTTGCCATACATTAAGTCAGAGGTCTCTACCTTCACAATTGACTTATGGCCATTTTGAAAAAAGTTTATTTCAATGTCACCAGGGTAAAACCCCGTGGCATAGCAGTAAAGGACATTTGTTTTTCCTTCTTCTTCAGGAAACTCAGTATACACATTGACTGAAGGGCGTACTGTGGACAAACAACATAGTGACAGAGATGAACTCGTATTGCAAAACAGAAGCAAATTATTAAGTGGTGATCATTAAATTTACCCAAAAGTGGCTTTGATGAGTTTGTTTCCTCTTTGAGTTTTTCCAGGTATTCAGCTTGTCGATAGAATCCCTTTGTCACTTCGCCAAGGCAAAAAATGCTGTCCCGCTTCTCTAAAACAGAAAATCCGGCGCTGGCACTGGGACGCAGGGCAAACGTTTTATTTTCTTGGTCAAAGTATGCAAATACGCTGTCATTCACCAAAACAACAACTGCCTGATCCATGGACCCGTTTCCCATCATGCGAGTGTAGGCCAGGACATTTACTGTATGGTAGTCTTAAAAAAAAGAGAGGAATGATATGGAATTGGTCCGTGCTTTTTTTTTTTTTTATAAATATGCATTTCTGTTAGGACCACTATCGTCAAAGATGATTGACAAGTTGCATACAGTTTGGATTGGCGGTATGGTTCTGTTCTGGGCAAGAAGAGCAGGGAGCGCAGCAATATAGGTTAAACAAACAAAACAAGCCTAAATGTATTGCAGATATCATTCATGTTCTTAATGACAATAATTTAATGTAGCAACATCATAAATCAAGATAAAAGACAGTCTGATTCGAAGAGGAAGGCCAAGTCCTGACTGGACGAGAGAGAGGAGGAGCTGGGGATGGAGGAGGGTAAATATTCTTCCGTCACATGCCATCGGAAATTTCCTACATCCCACTTCTGAAGTCGTGATTACGAGTTCATCGCATTCAAGTGTCTGAAAGAACAGGACACCACTGACACCATGCCTATTATTGGGAAAATCGTATTAAAGCCAAAATGATATTTAGCATTACATTCATTGACAACCATATCCATACATTCACTGTCACCACGCGAATGAGAAGGTGACGTCACGCGTATCATTCTGCGTTGCATTGTGGGAAGGATTCGCCATCTTGGTAGGATGCGCTATCCGTTGTCATGGTTACTTCGACCGTGAGACCGAGAGAAATAGAGACTAAATAACAACACCAAGCAGCGTTATTTAGAGAAACTACTTGACATCAACATGGACCCTGTACGACCTGCTACAGAATGGACGAAAGACCTAAAGCACTACCACCTTTCACATACGCGGACATAGTTAATTACCTGGTTTGTTTATGGTATCAGTGACTTTACTACGAGAGTGTAACGTACTACGAGAGTACTACGTTACTGCCTACACAATGCAAGAGTTCAGAAGCTTTAAGTCATTAGAAGCTGAACAAGTCTGTTGCGGCTGGGTGCGAGACTTAGAAACCCCCAAACCTGTAACGTTAAACTGCGAGAGTTCAATCACACTTGATGTTTCAGGCCTCATTCATATGTGGAAATAAATCTGATATGAATCAGATACGTGCATTTGCACCTGCCGTGCAACGTTAAGCGAACAGATCGGACATTACCCTGTCAATGCGAATCGTACGTCATTTAAAAAAGTGTCTTTTTAAAACATTTCGCGGTACAGATATATCTACAGGTAGACGGTGGGCCGAGGCCCCGTATCTGCTTTACTTTTCGAAATGAATGATCCCCATGGAGGGAGAACCTGAATTTGTAAAGTTGGGACGGTTGTTTTATCCTCAACGATATGAAAAGTGTTGCCACTCCCATTTGTTGCACATTTTCCCCCGAAATCATAATGCACGACCGTAAATATGCAGGCAAACGCGGTTGCCTACTATATCAGTCGAGCCAATAGCGTGGCAAGATACTGACATAGGATTATTATTAACCAATCAGATGTAGCTTATTTAGAACAGTTGTTACGCGGATGATTCAGCTGTCAGACACGAACAGCATCTGCGGCGGCAGCACAGTGACAATCGCCAAGGACATTGTTTTTGTGATTGTAAGTATTCATTTAATTAGAATATGATATCTATGACAAATGTTTGTTTTGTACACTGTGTTGTTCAAACGTATGTAAGCGTCTCGTTAGTGTCGTTTTAAGTAGGGTAGTTTCAGCTGGCTAACTGACATAGTAGCTAGCATGTCTAACGTTAGGTCACAGCTCTGAACCAAAACTACAACATTACTAGTAGATTAATGCATCCTTCATTTTAATTCCAAAATCTAAACCAAGCTAATCTCCTGCATACGATCTCTTGCGATCGTATGCATGAGATTAGCTTGGTTTAGATTTTGGAATTAAAATGGATGTAAGCGTCTCGTTAGTGTCTTTTTAAGTAGGGTAGTTTCAGCTGGCTAACTAGCAGTAGCTAGCATCATGCGATTACATATTTGATTTGGTGTAAAGTTTTAAGTACTTAATTCTAACGGTAACACTTCGTCCAACTCACATAGGCTACAGCTCCACTGTATGTCCCCGGATAATTACCTCAGACTGTTTTGCAAACGTTCGCCAAAAACTCAAGGTAAACATGAACCTCTTGATATATAAAACATATTTAATTATCAGTTATATCTGACATAACATTAAAGGGTCAGCAAGCAGCCAATATTATAACCAGAGAGCTAAGAGCTCAAGAAGAACGGCATGTAATAGAAATAAGATTAGACTATCAAAGAACATATGCTATCAAACAGAGCAGAGTTATAATGTACATAAACATCGTACAGATTTACTTCTGCTGGAGTAGCCAACACACACACACACACCCCTCCCCACATGTGCATTTACATAACCACATGTGCCCTAGTCATCTTCAAGTGACTTATTGTCACAGTTTACACACTGACAGAGGTTTGTACATGGCAGCTCATGCAGTTTACATGTGCATCTACCCTTAACACAATTTGTTTTTTTACATGAGCAGTGCACAAGTTCCAGAATGGCCTCTGGAGCTGGCGGAAGTGTCATCCAGTCCACTCCGTAGAAATCCCCTACCACCCTTCCCCACATCACTGAATTAAGAAATGGTTTGAAACTTTAGGCAGGGGAAAACTCATCCTTCATATATTGGTTTCACCTGTTCCCTTAACATGGTTAATAAACCAGTTTCACAGCGTTCAGGTGTCTGGCCTTGTTGATGTTAATAATGCCATAATTGGAAGGGTACATTTTTGCAGGATGTTTTTATTATATACAGTGTATTAACAGTAATATATTTATATTATTTGTACTATTATACTGTTACTGCTATTACACTGCACATAACTGTATGTGTTTGATCGTACTGGAAATCCATATCTATTACACTCTTATAAGGCTACTGCTAATACATTGCACATTTATATTTAATTAATATTACTGTAAAACATACTACTTTCTTAAATGTATACTACTGTACCGAATGTCTTATACTGCGCCACCTATCTATACAATATAATACTGCACTGTAATATACTGCGCCACCTGTCTATACAATATAATACTGCACTGTATGTCTTTTACTGCACCTCCTGTCTGTACAATATAATACCAACCTTCATTTGCAGTTTCTTCAACTAATACTGCCTTCTCTCTTCTCCTTTGTGCTCGTTCTATCTTCGTGATATTTGTGAAATGGCTGTAGCACTCCCTGTGGTAGCCAATGTTAGCTGGTTTGACTAACTGGTTTGTAGGTTCCTGGCTTTGTAATTTGTATGCCTGTACTGCCTCTTCTGCTATAATACTTTCTCTGCATTCAAGGTCTTTCCACAGAAACACAGATTTAATAAATTTCTCCCAACTTATGTCTGTGAAGGGAATGGTGGGTCTATTTCCCTCACATATATGCATGCAGCACTTCATGTTTTTGCGATTTCATCCATAGTAAAAATGTGCGGGAAAAAGAGAAATGTGCGTTTTTATCATAGACATAATCAATACATAGACGCCCAATTGCCCGCTGGAGCGTACGTCAACGGTGCGGCCATATTGCGGAGGGCAACTTTCCCATAGATTTCATACCGGGAATTGAGAAAAATGTGTTTCGTGTGCTGCTTGGGGCTGTACAAATCGCCACACAATTGAAAACAGGTCTCGAGCAATTACTTTTCACAAGCAAGACTGAAAATTTGTTTCTGGTTGTATTTGGCCATTATATAATTAGAAATTTCAAAATACTACTGTTATTGTGTCACGAAATGTAGTTTTAATAGTTTTTCAGTCGACAATGTAGTTGTCTAAAGCTCAAATCTATGGTTTATTCGTAAAGATAGAGCCTATTTAAAAATTTTATCTGACGTTTTTGGAGTGAGAGATCCGGGCGCTCATGTACCCCACCTGGAACAGCCTTACCTCGGCTATAGTGCTTCTGACGTTTGCCGCTGGCTCTGATGTCTAGTGGTTAAACATGATATATAATTCGACTTGTGTATATCTAACAGGTAATCTTTGGTCTCATTAATCTATAATTTGTTCCTTGGCAAATCGTTTTGGCTGAGGGCAAAGTAAAGTTTCATAACTTTATATTTAGGCTATTTTAACGTTGTATCCTGCTGTAGATGTCTATGGTTTTCATGATGTTGTGTTTCCAAGCAATACCATGGATTAAATGTGTGAAATCAGAACGGTATATTTATTAAAGATTACAACGAAATGACAGGACATCGTATGACAAAAGATGGTTACATAAAATAAAAACAGTGACAATGCATAACGTTACCTCTACATTCACATTTTGTGTCAAACTGAATACGTAGCATAAGTGGGCAAAATTAGTTAACAAGTTCAATCTTTCCTGGGCTAAAATCACTTCTCGAAAAGATGTGCACAGAGCATAGACTGTAGGTCAGACAGCAACTTCATATCAGCGCGCCCGTGTGTTGACAAACGCGTCACCAACACCGACACTTTCCCACGCACGCTATTGGATGAAGGCAACAAATACGTCACGCATGTCGGACCCAACACGTAGCCGCCTGCTCTATTCGCCGGGAAAATAACCTGGACAAAGTTACCGATATTATAGTAATGTGCAAAGTATGTGAGTGGCAACAATTTTTATTTGCTTTGTTGAAAAGTGTAGTGGTTATATATAAAAAACTGGGTTATCCATCCCCAGAGATCGTCTGAAAACACGAAATCCCCCCTCGGCCCACCGTCTAAGGGTTCTCAAGTTTTATCAAAAGCTTGGAGTGAGATCACATGCGGTTAGGGGAGGGGCCTAAATGGAGCCCCGCCCCCAATTTTACCCATTGTTCATAATTAACCAGCAAAAATTGAAATTATAACAATTGGTAAATCTGATAAATGACAGAGCAATTCATCACATCAAATATAGGCCTACTCTTTAATGTTATATTTCAAAATTAGGCTACAAATATATAACAAATTGCTCCAAAATGTTTGGAAAAACAAATATTTTTGCATTTTTCCCTGACATCTTTGAAAAATACAAATGCAATGGCAATGATTAGGCTAATGTATGTTTTGACAGGATATACAATATTACCAAAAGCACTCTGCTTTAGCCTTAATGTAACTAGAAATACTATTAATACAGTATAATATAGAATTTAAAATAAACTGAAGAAATACATCTTCATTCCTTCCCATACCCAATAACATTTCCTTAGCCAAACTGAGCCAAAGCTTTTGGCCTGGTTGCAAAGCAGTTGTAGAGTTTTTGACTGCATCAATAATGTATACGATGGGCTATATATTAAACGTTCTAGTCTAAAAATGTTAGGCGAGCTTTCTTCCAACTTACTTTCTCCAAAGTTGGTTCGCGGACTTCGCGCGTCTATAAGTTGCCTAGTAACGAACGCAATCTGGCCGAGATGCGGACGCGCTGGCGGCAGGAAACTTATCTTTGTGTGCATGCGCCTCGTATACAACGTTATAAAGCTTGCAGGACAACTTGGTTGGCATTGCCTTTTCAGCGTGAGATATACACGGTGTGGCGTGTGAGCGTGTGAACTGGTTGAATTGCGTGTGTCTCACGGCCAATGCGTGAGACTTGAGAACCCTGTATATCTATAACAAATGAAACAACTCTAGTTGAATAACAGAGTATTCATTTCGTTCGTTTGTGTTAAATAAAAGGCGAACTGTGCTGAAATGTGTTGCTTTTGAAAGCAGGCTTTGCTCGCTGTTGCAGTTTCTCTAAGCTGGCTAGCATTGTTATTTAGTCTCTCCCGATAAAACCCCTTTCATTTCTCTTCCTTCTCCATATCTTCCAAAGAAACTGCGGCGTATCGGTAAAATGTAAACAAATACTAAGCTGCGCTGTCTCTCTTTCGCTATTTCTGGAATGTTTAGTCGCGCCTCTGTGAAGTTCTGAAGGCGTTGCCCCTAGCAACCGATAGCGTCTCCTACCATCATGGCCGACCGGCTCAGACATAGACATAATAAATATTTATTATGTCTATGGGCTCAGACCCCGCCCAAATCGGCACGTGACTCCTCACTCTCAAATAGTCATAACGCCGGACGTAGTAAACCCTATTTTTTACAGTCTATGAGTAAACCTCTCTCCCCTGGGCTCAAGAGGCATGTTAGGAGCTGTGGCAGGGGCGTAGCAGCCATTATAAAAGTGGGGGGGACGTGTCCCCCCCGTCCCCCCCGGTTGCTACGCCCCTGAGCTGTGGGCTTTAGCACTCTTTTTAGTGCGCCCACCTGAGACCATGGTTAGAATCCCGTTCAGGGGTGCGTTTCCTAAAGCCAACTATGGTCGCAAGTTCCGTCGTTACTAATAGAGTTCAATGGAAATTGCGATCATAGTTGGCCAACGATGCTTTTGGGAAACGCACCCCAGGCCGGTTACATTTTGTATCGTGTGTCTGCGGTCTTTAGAGCCTTGTTAACTCGCCCGCCTCCAGTGCTGGAGACTCCGGTTCGAATCCCTCTCAGAGCGGGTCGAGAAGGACTGCCTTGTTACAGTCAGCTTTCTGACAATTGTGGAATTTCGGTCAAATACAGGCTATTTTCGCTGAGTATAATATAGGCTACACAATACGCTTCAAATGATTATTCACATATAAATGCACTACTGTTACGTCAAGGAGTGTGACTGGAGTTTGTATCTCTCTCTCTCTCTCTCTCTCTCTCTCTCTCTCTCTCTCTCTCTCTCAGAACAAGAAAGACAAGGCGTTGTAGCGGTTCTGAAAAAAAACAAAACAATAAAGAATAGCAGTCACAGCAACTATCGTTGTGTGTAAAGTTTGTGTCCCTCCCATCTCAGGAACCCGCGGGTATCAAAATGATCCCTGTAGTTCCCAGTGATGCGACTTGAGAGGGTGTTCATGTCCAGTTTATAACTAAGAACTCGTATTTACGATAATTCCGATGAAGGAAGAATTCACTTCTGAGCAACTGTAACCGGACCTACACAAATATCTTTTTTAAACGTATTAAACTAATATGAATACAAAGATCGCATAGTCTGAGTGTAAAAAGTAATATAAACTGTTTTGAATCATTTAACGTTACCTGTCCACATTGTGATGATCTGTGGATACAGCAGAAGAGTTAACACAGATGCTCGGACAGTTAATATTTCCATGTCTGATTTAAAGACTCGTCTTTAAAGATCTAAACATCAAGAATTCGTTGCTGTTGTTCTGTTTTCAAGGTGACTTTCACTTTTGTAGGCTACTCCCTGTAGGCTATAATATCATTTTACAGAATTTGGTGTTTCGCTTTCACATTGTACATGTAGACGTGGACTGTGTCAGAGCAAAATGCTGGCTTTTCTCCTCATTGTGGCTTTTCATGAAATCATCCTTGGTGCAGGTAGGACTTTCCTTAGAGTTATAGCTATATCCTTTGCCAATATATTTTTGATGTGTATGTAAATAAAGCACAATTTACTTGCTCTTGTAGCATCTGTCAATGGGTCGTTTGCACTGTGGGAAAATAAAATACTGGAGGAAACTTTATTTGGATGTTGAATTTGGATTCATGTGCAATGCATTAAACAAGACTAAATACACGTATGTCAATCTGACGATGCTTATATCTGCCAGTAGGTTTTAGCAGCATAATCTTGGTCCAAAAATGTAATTCCTCCAAATATGATGTCAGAAAGATTAAACCCTTATATTAGAACCATTATACCGCTTCCTGAGAATGAACAGTATCAATGTTCTGTGTATATTTTCATTTGAAATAATTGACAATAAAAAAAGAGTTTGATGTTATTGTTTTCCTTTAGAAGAACATGCATACCAGCAGTTCATTGAGTGTGCATTCGACAGTCAAGGACAAGTAGACCATACATGGAGCTATGGGTATGATGGTAAAGACATCATGCATGTGGATTTTGTGAAGAAAGCTGTGGTTGCTACCAGTGAACCTGGTAAAATGTTAGAAGAAGAGAGAAAACATATGGAATACATTAAGAAGAAAGAAGAAAGACTAAAGATGGTGTGCTCTGCTGTGAAAACTGTCTTCTTAAAGTCCAACAATTCTCTATCCAGGGCAGGTAAATTTAAACAAAGCAACCCTCATTGCCAGATTTCTAATAAAGTTATTTTAAAGTTATTTGTTTAACAACACAGTGCTATAGTGTTTTTTAAGGTTTTTCACAGGCATCTGATGAGACTATACATATATATATATCTTGACAATTTAATAATTTTGTGTAAAGTGTTACTTGTTTTTTTTCCCCCCTACAATGTAGCAAAACCAGCAGTGCTTTTATCTGCTGGAGGAGAACAGGATCAGAAATATCTTAAATGTGTTGTGCGTGGCTTCTATCCGAATGTCATCCGAGTGCGTTGGACCCAAAAAGGAAGGCCGGTCTATTTTGGTGTATCAAGTACTGGAATACTCCCGCACAGAGATGGCACATTTCAGATGACCTCCTATCTTAGCCTTATTAAAATGAGTGCTCACGGTGTTACCTGTGAGACTGAACACTTCAGCCTGGATGGGATATTGAGAAAAACCTATGGTAAGTGATTCAGAAGGGCATAAATAATTCATATGAGCATTGTGATAAATTATGTGAAAACTCAAATGACTTGCTCTGTCTCTTTGTTTCAGAGGAGAAATCACAAATCACAGAACATGTACTTTGGGCAATGGCTGCTTTTTTTCTCGGATTTTCATTGCCGGTGTTCCCAACTTTACTGATATGGAAAAGGCGACACACGACAAATCCACCTGAGGACACAAGTGACAGATCAGAAGCATCTTTATCTTTGAATTTAATGAATATGTCTCAGGAAACATAAAATATATAAAGCGAGTGTGACTCCAAACCAAATAGACCTATTTATTATTATTTTGGCGACAGAAGAGATGCCTTATTTTCATACATGCATAATAATTCTATACAATTGAATCACAAGCATAGTATACGCATAATTTCTGTATCTATAGGCAATAAAAGTTTATGCAAGAGATTTGCTACTAAGTTGTGATGCTTGAGATTTTTGATCCCTTTTTTAAAATGTTTATAAATGTTGTGGAACTTTATTGTTGCTATAACTAGTTTATTTTGCATCGTCTAACATGCTACTTCACAATATTGGAATTAGCCTCATTTGCAGTCATTCATTTGCACACAACAGACAGGTTATGGCAAATGCTGCATATAGTACTTTGGTATTGCTATAGGAATGCGAGTTATTCCTTAAATCTTTTTAGCCTTTGTCATGTTTTTGCTAAGCCTTTTTAACTCAGATCTTATGATTTGCACCTCATACAGTCGCAGTCGTATTAAATAGTCTTTAAATGTAGGCTATGTATGTGTGTATTTATTTGTTTTCTTGTTTATTAAATTCCAAAACATGTACAGGGGCTAAGTATATTGAAATGCTTTAGAAAATTAATTGTTAATTAAATAAAATGATAAAAACAGAACCGTTAACAAAGTCATAAACATCAGAATATAAATAGTGCGTCATACTAACTTGTGAGCAAAATGATTGGCATCTCCCACAACCAATAGATCAACAGAAAATTGCTCTCGCACTTAGGCGCCAGTGCTCCAACCAATAGTAGAGCCAGACAATGCAGATTCTCAACGGCGGAAAGGCCAGTGATTGGCTCCGAACACAAACTGGGCGGGACCACCAGCTGCTGCAAGATCCTTGCAGCCATTTTCACGAAAGTGTTGCGGCCGCCATGACTGTGGAAGATCCCGAAAAAACCTTCGATTATAAACACTATATTCTGCGTCTGCAGTCTCGCACCAGGTCATCTGTGAAACCGCCGGGGACATAAACAAAGCTGAGGGTATCAAAGCTGTGTTGAGACAGCGTTAAACATGAGACCGGATATAATGTCTGTTAAGCGTCTCATGTGTTGTTGAGACGTGTAAACCGTGAGTTTTTCTCCAGACTGTCAGTATATCAAAACCTTCAGCCAACGAGTGACTGATGCTCCTAACTCTGGTTGCGGAGAAGGGCCAGTTGCGTTTCCAACCATCATGGCTTTTGTGAGCCTCTTCTCCAGTCCCCCAAGCCCCGTACTTGACAAAAACATGACAGACTGTGAGCTGACAGGGGAAGAAAGGTCGAGTAAACATGTTCTTATCTGCAAATGCTTCACTGTGCAGGTTCATGTGTGTGAATGTGAATCTTTTGGCACCTATCTTGTTTTTTTTTCAACGTCAAGTCTTCGTTTTCGTTTTTGGACAGGCCTTTCCCCCAGTTCACTTAGTGGTCATATTTTCCTGCATGCACTTTCATTTTAATTTCTGTTACAGAGGAAAGCAAGTGACACTTCTCATCTTTGTCATTTTTCATTGTTTTCCCCCACTTGGTTTGCGCTCTTATCTAGCTGATTTTGAAGGACATTTGGGGTTTTGTAGAAGGCTGTAGCTGGTTATTATTACAGTAATGTTAATAAGTCGTTTCAAAGCTGTTGAATATGTAAATGGCTATTGTGCCCCGCCCACTCACGTACCATCGCCCCGCCCACCTGGGAAAGGAAAACATGTCTGGTAGGGATTCGTGGCAGGACTGTTGTGGCTGTGTAAGCCATGCGTTGAGCTGTTGTAATTGTCAACCAGGTCAGGTTGACAGAGTCTGACATAAGTTTATCTGCCCATTGTTAACTTGACATGAAAACTGGCCCAATTTATTTTCTTTAATGCATTCATGGTTTTATTGAGCACCATTCATCATCACACTGTTTATAACATCACACTGCGTGTTGTCCATATTTGTCAAATGTCATTGTTAGAAATTGTTGAATCAGTTCATTGAAACAAACATTCACATCCCTATTGGTTTTAATACAACAAGAGTTTGCTTCTCCATTAATGTTGCAATGAGCATTTAAGAGGATAGTTTATGCAACTCTGGAATTATCCAAAGTTTATTTTCTTTCATGCATTCCTGGAGTTATTGTGCATGATTCATCACAATTTTTATAACACTGTGTTGCCCATTTTTGTCAAATTTCATTGCCATAATTGATGTTAATCAATTTATTGAAATGGTCATGTTTTTGAACTCATACCTAGATGGGCCTAGAATAAAATAAATATTAAGTCATGTAACAGAACATTCCCCCCCCTCCCTACTTATCTACGGCATTTTGGAAGCTTTTTTGTCCTGATTCCTGAATAATTTCTGACACTGATTCAGATGCATTTATATCCCATTAATATAATTGCACTTCAGTTGCAAATATGGCCAACCCAACAGTGATATAGCATGCATTATTGAATAAAGAGATTGCCGGCTTGGCCTTGACAGAATCCACACGCAAAAACATTTCAATTCCAAAACCATGCCAGCTGTTTTTCAGATAGCTTTTTACAGCAGTGTAGCACCTCTGCGTGTGCATTACATGCATCTAAATTTAGCCATTTAGGTCATATGTTTAATATTGAAGAAGTGTAATGTGTTTTAAATATTGTAATCATTGAGTTTTGCTTCCATTTCCCCTTGTTTTTGCCCTCCAAGTTCAGCACAGAAGACACCCAAGTTTTTCATCAAACCACTAATCTCACGTACATAGTGACCACATCCTCCTGTTTGCAAACGTGTAGAAACATTTTCTCGTTGGGTTTTTAAACACACTAAGGGCCATTTTTTGCATGTTCAATGCTAAGTCACTGTATGTAAAGGCCATTTATTTAGCTGTAATACCCAGACGTGTAAAAATCCAATAGATCTTGGTTTCTTTCGACAGTGTCATGGCCTACTTTGTCTAAAACTGAGAGACCTTCAGAGCCTCAGTGTTATCGTGTCCTTGTTCTCGCTCCAGACTTTAACTCTGAGAAACTGTTGGGAATTTGACAACTGGCTAAACAAACATTCACTCATTTTGGTTTTAATCCAAAAAGAGTTTTCCATTGATGTTGCATTGCCCATTTAAGTAGAAAATGTATGTCCCAGGATTATGTGACTCTGGAATTACACAAAAGATTTATTTAATCTTAAACATATCCAAAAAAAAGACAACTTTATAAAAAATACAATTATAATGAAAACCAAAGGAAACTGTATTGTTCGTATCCAGCCTATGATCTTTAGAATAGAAGCTTATTTTGTGTGTTATATTCTTTTAAATTATTTTTACTTTTAGATTTACAAGAATTTTATATGTACTGAAGAAAACGAGTGTTGTTTGCCCAAGCAAAACTGAACGACACTATACTTGTGGGTGTTTGCCAGTGCATTGCTATGCAGTTTCTAGGATGTTCTTGAGGTTGCTAGAGCATTGTGGGTGGATAGTTTTTGGCATTATTCTTTAATACTTTATAACAAACTCCTAACTGAGTATGCACATTAATAGTTGTGTTTTTATGGAAACAATGGATTCTACTCACTGTTTTGCCTAGAATATGTATTTATTTAACTGATTTTATAGTCTTTTCCTGGCTTGATCGTTTTTGTTAATGAAATGCTTAAACATTTTCTTACAGGGAGGATGGTGAATTGGAGGATGGAGAAATAGATGATGAAGGCATAAGCATAGAAGAAGTAAAGGAAACTAAGGAAGAGTCTGAAGGGGCCGAGAAAGACAAAGAGAAGGTAAAAGACGAGAAGTCACACCGGCATTCACGAAAGCGACACAGGAAAATTAAAGAAAAGCGACGGTCGAAGAGGAGGAGACGAGACCGACAAAAGGTAATCTATCATTGCTTTTTTTTTTTTTTTTTGTGTAACTCGTTTGTTTTTACGCTTTTTTCCCCAATGTTTTCCAATTTCAGCATCACTCTCCATCCAGTGGCTCCAGCTCGGACAGCTATGACTCTGAGCATGAGCGTCAAGAAAGACCTAAGAGCAAGAAGAGCAAAGGGACATATCGTGACCATGACTGCGAGTTGGCTCAGGTGAGTTCAGATTTTTCGGTACTGAATTTCAAATTTCATTATCATCCCGCTCAATTAATTTCTCTTTCTACCTATGATGCTAGCGGGAAAATGAACCTGTAAAACCACCGAGATCAATGCAGCACAAGAACAGCGATCTGGACAAATACAGTGACTACAGTGAAGAAAAGTATGACTATGATGACGAGGATGATTTCTCTGAGGAGTTGTCTAAATACAAACATGCTAAGGAGTCATCTGGTCGTGGCAGAGGAGGGCCACCTAGGGACCAGGCCAAGAGACCAATTATGAAGGGACAACAACAGCAGTGTATGTTTGTTTACTTCAAAGTATTATAGAGGTCTGCATGGAAATTCATTTGAAGACCCACAATCTTCTGTCTGGTTATCTCTTGTCTTTTTCTTTTACTTGTTATATAGTTGGTGGGCAACGTGGTAGAGGTCGTGGTGCCCTTGGCAGGGGGCGAGGAATGCCCAACAAAAATAAGAAACAAAAGGGCAAGAACTGGGGCCGAGGCCGTGGTCGAGGAGGAGAGCAGGGTGGAGGAGACATGGTGAGAATTTCTCTTTTTTGATCGGATCGTCACCATTAGGATCTCAGAGCACTCTTTTTATATGTTGTCATGTATCTTGTAGCAGGAATCTAAAGGTCCGCCCAGTTTCCAGAAGAAGCGTCCAATCATGAGCCAGGAATTCATTAATCAACATACGGTTGAACACAATGGGAGGCACATTTGTAAATATTTTCTTGAGGGTCGATGCATCAAAGTAAGCTATTACAAAACTATAATACAAATACATCACATGGATAAACATTTCGTTTAATTCATATTTGTTAAAAATTTGTACATGCTTTAAGATCCTTTATTCATATTGCTTACAGGGGGACCAGTGCAAGTTTGAACATGATAATGTTGTTCCAGAGAAGAAAAAGGAACTGTGCAAATTTTATGTCCAGGGATACTGTACCAAAGGAGATATCTGTATATACATGCACAATATCCTTTCAAAACATTTATTGGATGAGTTTTTTTTACAGATTAACTGTAAAAGAGATAATCTTCAGATGACTGTTTTCTCGTGTTATTTTAATCGTTAGTGTTCTTCTTTTTCTTCTGCTGCTTCTTCTTTCACGCCCATAGACCCGCTTGTGGGAAAGTTATGAAATTTGGCACACAGATAGAGGACAGTCTGAACATTAACCACAACAATTTTGTAGTTTCTTAACTCAATCCCTTTAGCGCCACTAACTGTCCAAAGTTTCACTTACGTTTATACTAATAACTTTTGAACCGTGAGGGCTAGAAACAAAATTACACCAGATCATCTTCAGACCATGGTGACAAAAAGTTATGGAATTTAAGTTGGGAAGTTCGTACGTACGAGGTGGGAAGTCGTGTTTACGACAGCAGGCACGCGCGTTCAAGTCACTTTTGTCGGAGTAAGATGGTGGAGTACTTTCTCTTAATTAATTACACAAAAATACAGTAAGGTTCTTAAACTCTTGTTCTAGAAAATGAAGAACAAATACATTGGCATCAGATGTACTCTGTTTTTTAATGTTTTTAATTAATTTATGAAGACACTGCCAACTTTATCGTTACATGTTGCATTGTTATATTATAATGCCATCATATTCTGTGCAAGCAATTAGCTTAACTGCGCTGTAAATAGAAAACCTTGACAATATCACTGCCTAATATTTAAGTATTGTGGTATTCCGCCATGTTTCTCAGTGACACGCCCACAACTCGGAAAGATCGGGGCTTAGAGAAAATCCCGAGCTCCCCACTGGTATTTACGACATTGTGGTGGCGTTCAAGTGCGTTCAACTCGTAAATACGATCTATACGAGATGACTTGAACGCATCATATATCTCCGCAACGCTTTAGCGTATTCTGACCAAACTTGGTGTGTGTAATGACAACCATGACCTAAATGTACCTGCACAGTTTCGACACAGAGCCACCTAGTGGTCGGGAGATATGAAAAATTTCCATTTTTGCTTATAACTTATGAACGGTTTGGCCAAATATTACATTTAGGGTGTCGGCCATTTTTTATTTTGTTGTGAAATGCTATATTTTACGTACACATTGCTGTATCGTTGCGAAACTCGGTAAGTGTCATCGGCACCATGCCCTGAAGGTACTCAAAAAGTTTCGATGAAAAATTATAATGAAATTTCCAAAAATGTTAATAGTTTTCGATTAAATTAGCCCTATTGTGATGAAATTTCTTGGGTCATGCTGAGAACAAAGATACAAATGTTGCCATAGTCGGATGAACTTCCTGTCCGGCATTTTGATTTTCTTTAAAAACCTACTTTTTCGAACTCCTCCTAGACCATCTGTCCGATTTTCACAAAATTCGACTCAAATCATCTTCAGACCCTGTTGGCAAAAAAAATATGGATTTCGTGTCGATAGACGAAAACATTTTTGTATACCGCAGAGACAAATTTGATGGCATGATGCCAAAACGACTCTGAGTCTGTGTCTCTGCAATGCTTTGGCATATTGACACCAAACTTTGCATGTGTCATTATGACCTTACTCTGACCACACCACATCAATTTGGTCAAAGTCCCACCTTTACATCATATACTAGTGACTTTTTTTTTCAGCCATTTTGCCTAAAATCATCTTAATATGTCTTAATCATTGTTACAGTTGCTCTGATGCTGGCATGACTTATCGTGACTTCTTTGTGCTTGGCCCTTTAATTTATGCTTGCAGCTTTATTTTTTCCTTGTTTTGGACCTTGACCCTAAAGTGTATGTGAGTATCCTTGCAAGTTCTTTCACACCGGAGCAAAGTGTTATCAAGGAGATAACTGCAAGTTTTCCCATGAGCCTTTAACCGATGTTACCAAGGAACTTTTGGACAAGGTATGGGCTAACTTGTCACTTAACATTCAGTTTCCCTACAAATACATGCACTTTATGCATATTTAAAATGCACTGATTCCTGATCATTTTAAGTAACCTGGGATAATGTGCCTTGCTCAGCTATTCAATGGTGTTCTCAGCAACTGTCCAGTTCCAGACTCAAAATTATGTTTTTTTAGCACTTTATATGCAGTCCAGTGGACCACTTTATAAACAGCCAATATGTTAACACTGTGTCTTAGGAACTAGTCTGACCAACAAGGGGGTAATAAGTCTTACTTTTCAGATTCAAATTAGACCAATTTACTTTTTTATGTAACTAACAGAGAACAATTAGATGACTTACTTGTAAGAGTAGTCCAAGCAATTTATGCCACCAGCCACAGGTATGGAAATATCAATCTCATTTCTAGCTAATTTTAAGTTTTAAATATTTGCAACTCTTAGAAATATTTAGTCAAATTCAACAAATAAAGCATGCAATGGAAACCTGATTGATGTTGCATATTTTAGATCCTAAATACAGATGAGGAAACTGTCAATGAAGATGAGATGGAGTTAGCAGATCTGAGAAAACAAGGAATTGCCCCACTGCCTAAACCCCCTCCCGGAGTGGGATTGTTACCCACCCCTGGGCCTGGAAGTCCCCCGGATGGAGGAAAGAAGATCCCCTCTCTGTTTGAGATCAAAGTTCAGCCTACTGTGGACTTGGCACAGAAGATTGCTCTAAGGTACTATTAGCATTTATTGACTGAATCCCCTTTTAACTGTGTTTACATCCAGAATATTTGGTCAAGATTGGTCTGTTTACATCTGATATAACCAGCTTTAGCATCGCCATTTATCCTTTTTCATACTCCTATTCTTGTTTCATAAAGTCATAATGAATAGTGGATTCCCATCTACGTTTTGCAAGTCAAACTACTTTAAAATTGAGAACCGTTGTTGGCATGGATGAATTACTTATTCAAAATTGTAGAAAAGTAAAGTTCACAAACGTTTTCCTCCCAATAGTCCAAATGAGCGTCACTGAAATACGGTCATCACTCTAGTTATGATTTTATATCTTGCTATTTTTTTTGTTGTGTTTTTTATTGCAGGCCTAATTTCTACAACAGTGCATCTCCCCCTGCTGGACAGTTTCAAGGTGGTCCACAGTTTGGAAGTAGCCCTGAGGATATGCAGGCTGGGAATATGATGTCTTCTCCACCCAATCCTTCCCATCCCCCTCCTCCGGGCTCCATAAGGAGCCCTCCCCTACCATTCACAGGTCCAGGAATGCCCCAAAGTCCTCCAGGCCAACCTCCACCCCAAGGCTTTGGTCAGTGCTCTCCAATGCCACCTCCAGGCCCGCCTCCTCCTTTCCACGTCAACATGCAGCACATGAACCATCCTCCATTGAATCACCAGGGGGCTCCATTTCAACCTGTGCCTGACATGCAAATGAAAATGCCTTTCCCAAACATGGGCCAGATGCCCTCCGAGTTCTTCAAGAATTTGTTTAGCAGTCAGTCTCTGGCCCAAGGGGGTAGGTCTTCATTAAGCTTTAAAAAGTTTGTTTCCATTAATAGATGCTTCTAAAGCTTGATATTTATGAAATACCCTATTTCTGTTGTACCTACAGATGAGGGACCCATCCAGGACTCCCAGCCACATGGGAACACTAATTCCAGTGGGATGCAGGACTTCCTGCCAGCTGTACAGAAGGTTTTGCTTTTACATCTAAACCAGAACAAGCAAGACTCTGACTCTCATAGGGACGAGGGATGTGGACAAGGGTCTGCACCTCCCAACAGAGAGAAAGGTTAGAGAGGGATGTTGAAAAATAAACATCGTGAAACAATATTGCTTTAACTTTGAACAATGGCGTGCTGCAGGAATGAGTTCGGAAAATGGGAAAAAAGTTTTTTTACTTCTGGTTCCATCGTCCTAAAGTCAATGCGTTTTTGGTTAAATGTTTGAAATAAGGTCTGTGGTTAACACAAGCTCAAGATATTTTATTATATGTCAAAATGCATCAGTAATACACCACCTGTGATTTTTAAAAAAGTTTTTACATGTCTTGAAAAAGGCAGTTGCTAATAAGTGGCTAAATGGGACTACAGAGGTTGCCGGGGACATTTAACATCATCATGATGAACAGGAAAACTCATTTACTCAATATCTACTTTTACAGCCTAGTTGTCTTTATATTCACATTCTTACAAACTATTCTATATGTGCACCAATAATGCAATCTTTTCCAATAATCAGAGTAAAACCTGAGTAATGACACGAGCAAACCTCTGCAGTCCTATTTACATGCAATTTTCGTTATTCTGATTATTCGCTCAGAAGTGTGGTTATTTCTACCGCCATTATTTGCATACCCCACAGTAGGGCTGCTCGATTATGGAGGAAATCATAATCACGATTATTTTGGTCAGTATTGAAATCATGATTATGTAACACGATTATTTCACATGACTTTGGGAACGTGTTGCATTTATTAAAAAGACACCTTTCAACAATTCTTAAAAAATCGAAATTTGAACATTTATTGTACTTTTTGAACTATTAAAATAAATAACATAACAGATATTCAAATCAAAGTATAAAAGTATTCAAGTAAAAATTATAACCACAAATAAATCTTCCACAATCTCTTGAAAACAAGTTTCTTTATTAGATTGTTATTAATTTTTCAAGTGGTTAAACGAATTTGCAGTGTTCCCTTGCGTTGCAGCCACTACAATGTAGCATATCTTGCACGTAGCGTGTTTCTGCTCGTCATCGGAGTCCTCGAAGCCAAACTGTTCCCAGACAACGGAGTTGGTTTTGCCTTTTTTGCTCACCCAACACTGCTGTGGCTCCCCTCCTTCTGCCAACTTGACTCGCGCTGAGTTTTTAAATTCCAGCGGATTATATGCACACGACTCGCCTCCCTGACTGTATAGGCTGAGGGAGTTTATGGCTTCGGGTGGGGGGGATGTGCGCCTGTCATTCAGAACACAAGACAAAATAAGAGTGTTCTTGCAAAACAGAACATGGCAAAATAATCGTTTTTACTCGATTGTATTATTTTGGTGATCGTTGGGAGCAGAAATCGAAATTTAATTAATTGCACAGCCCTACCGCACAGCCCTACCCCACAGCACAAATTATGAACTCACATACTCGCATGTTAGTGGCCACTGTTTTAAACTACTTGCATCAAATGCAAAACACATTTCAACGGACATATTGGATATTATTCGGTGCCGTGATGAACATAGCAATGGCGCAATTAAGATTTTAATTGCATTAGTTGGATCAAACTATTGTTTACTTGATGAGGTAAAGTTTAAAGGATTAGTTCACTTTTAAAAAAACTTTTGCTGATAATTTACTCACCCCCATGTCATCCAAAATGCCCATGTCTTTCTTTCTTCAGTCGAAAAGAAATTAAGGTTTTTGATGAAAACATTCCAGGATTTTTCTCCATATAATGCACTTTGCTGGGCAGCAAACGGTTCAAGGTCCAAAAGACAGTTTCAGTGCATTTCGTTCATTTTGATGAACGAGTTCGAACAGGAGAGTCACACAGAACAGAGCAAAGCGAGCATTTGAGCTTATAAAACTTAAACTTTGTTATTTCTTTTTTAAATGAGCGATCGTTTCGCTTGATAAGACCATTATTCATCGTCTGGTGTCGTTTAAAGCCCTTTGAACAGTTTGCAGTTTGCACTGAAACTGTCTTTTGGACCTTGAACCGTTTGCTGCCCAGCAAAGTGCATTATATGGAGAAAAATCCTGGAATGTTTTCATCAAAAACTTTAATTTCTTTTCGACTGAAGAAATAAAGACATGGACATCTTGGATGACATGGGGGTGAGTAAATTATCAGCACAAGTTTTTTTAAAAGTGAACTACTCCTTTAATGGAAATATGGCCAAAATCGCATTATAATTGCATTACGAGTGTGCATGTAAACATACTCATTGAAAAAGTTGTTGCAAACTTGCTGACAAAGGTTTATACCCTAACTTTAACTTTCTAATTCTGGCAATTGTATTTAGACTTTGAAATTCATTAAAACTGGGTTAATTTGTGAAGATTATTTTCAAGACAAAACTTGTAATAATCAAGCGTTGGCCTACAAAATTACATAATTCCTGCAGCACTCTAGTAGAACTGAACTGAACTGATTTTTATATTGTCAAACCACCAGTGTTATTATTGGATAGTCATAAACTAGCAAAGATGGATACTTATTGGTTCTGGTTTGAAAGTTCATATTCTAATATCATTTCTGTTTATTAGATGAAACCCCTAATTGGTACTCCAGTGACGAGGAAGAGGGCAGTAGCGTAACAGCCATCCTTAATTCTCTAAAGAAGCAGAATGATATGCTGAAAAACCAGCCAAGCATCCCACCAGCCGACCCGAGACTCCAAAAGGAGCGATCATTGCCCAGCGATCCTCGAATAAAAACTGACCCACGTCAGCGACCTCCAGACCCCAGGAAAGACGCTGGAGATGGTGTCGGGGATCCCAGGCTTGCCAGAGACCCACGCAAGATGAAACCTATGGATGCCTCCAAACCTGATGCTCATCGCCACCCAAACCCCTCCAGGTCCCACAAACCGCCCACTGGAGAGGATGATGAGGAGTTTGAAAGAGAGCTAAGGGAAAGAGCAGCCTTGATCCCATTGGATCCCAGTCCTGGAGCCACGCTGCGAGACCCGCGCTGTCAGATTAAGCCGTTTAGTCACATCCGGGTGGATATTCTCCTCCAGCGTCCGGCCTTTGCTCAAACCGTGGTTTGGGCTCCAGAAGACCTCATTCCTTTGTTGATTCCCAAACAGGAGCACTCCATAAACCTGCCGCTCCCACCTTTAATAGCAGATGCTCAACTTAACCGCACCCTTTCCTCCCCTCCGGATCACCCTCCATCAGCGACTCCGTCTCCTCCTGATCAACGTCTC
This sequence comes from Rhinichthys klamathensis goyatoka, assembly GCF_029890125.1. Lineage (NCBI taxonomy): Eukaryota > Metazoa > Chordata > Actinopteri > Cypriniformes > Leuciscidae > Rhinichthys > Rhinichthys klamathensis. The sequence goes on from NW_026606615.1 coordinate 2,264,850, forward strand.
GCAGCCGCCCGCTTTAAGGAGGGTGTTAGTCGACTCGGGAGCCCTCCCGGTAGAACGGTAGATTCTCGCCACCATCATCCGGATAAGCCCTTGGACCCACGTACTCACAAGACTCTTGATCCCAGAATCAGCCGATCTGGCAGCCTGGACTCCAAGCCTCCAGGTGTGAGAGAGAGTCCATCAGGAGGAGGAGATCCACGGCTACAGCGTGGATCCTCAAACCAACCTGTCGCCGCTTCTGTTAAGTCCGATTCAGAGAAGTTGCCTCCATATGCTCCCCGTCTGGCATCTTCCATCGGTGCAGGTCTTGATAGTCCAACCACGCTCTTAGGTGGGATCAGTTTATACGATCCGCGCAATCACAGCTTACTCTCGCCGAAACGTGAAAGCGAGGAGCACCCTAAAAAGCCGAGTATCCTGAAGCCTTCTGCGAAGCTCCAAAGCTCTCCACCACATGCCTCGCCGTCACAGGGAACAGGGATGGAAAAGGATGAGAAAAGTCCAGTTGATGACTCTGAGAGCAACACAAGTGGCTGTACGTCAAATCCTCCTCCTCCTCCTCCTGTGGCTACAGTAATGCCAGCGTCTCCGTGTTCCCCAGTTCGAGCACCAGCTCCCGCTGTGCACAACTTGCCCATCCAGGCACTAGCAGGACTGATACGGCCTGCTTACACGGACCCACGCCAGAACAAACCTGTGGGATCTGCCGGTGGGACTCCGCAAGAGGATGAGGACGACAAAGACAGTAAGAAGAAAGACAGGCCCCTGAGGGATGTCTTTAAAACCTTTGACCCGACAGCCTCACCATTCTGTCAGTAAACACACTTATACTGAATATAGCTCATGCATTTACTGTATTCTGTTCTTTGTATTCACCCTGCATGTATATGAAGCTTTTCTATTTATTTATATTTGTTTGTACACATATTCTCCACTGCTGCATCGTTGTCTAAGCAGAGATATTTTTCTTTTGGCTCTTGTGTGTTTATAGATTCTCATTAGATAGTCAATTGTGTCACAGCAAAGGACTTTATTTGCTCAAGAAGCATTTTAAGTACATTTGTATCTGGTAAATGGACACTTTGGAAAGCAGAGTCTGCTGATCAGGTGCGTATTTGTGATATCAGTGACACATTGTTGCTTTAGAAGGTTAAAAGGGATGTGTGGCTTCTAGTATTCATATTTGTAGTAATGTGTAATACATAAATCTATTAAAAATATACATTTTTGCTAAATTCCCACAGTATTTATCACATAACTACATACAAAGCATATATAAACACTGTAATATAGCAGAACTTCTATGTCTCGTTTATCTAAAACGTGCATTTTCATCAAAGGTACAGTTGTGATTTTGGTGAGGAAAAAGATTAACATATGAGATTCCTTTCAGAGTCTCTGTTGTAAATGGTTTTCTTTTTAACACGAGGCATTTTTCATCTTTTTTATTGTCATTGTTTTTTTGTGTAGATATTTTTATTGTATTTGTTTGTATATTTTTCCACAGAAAATGCTGAATTACTTTTGTGTTCTTTTACCATTGACTGCAATGCTAGTAAGGGAATTTAAATACAGCAGTCACTTTCTTCCTTTTTTAAATTCATTGTCTAAAATAAATTAAATGAATTATGTGATTCTGATGTTGACTTCAGTCATTGTTGTAGCCTTCTGCCTAATGCATTTTATACGTTCTACAGTAAATGTTTATTCAGAGGCCATAAAGTGCTCTGTGCAAAAAAAAAATAGTTTCAATGTCACATCATCATTTGTTTCTAAGTACAAATTGTACATCTGATCTTATATCTGAAATGTATGTATGCTGAAATCTATCGTCAAAAATGTTTGTAATTTAAACATATATTATAAAACAATTAGACTGTGTTAAAAAAGAACATTCCTAATGTAAGATTACATTCTTCGCAATTATTGAATGCGTAAATATGTATACCTCTTCAACATATTTTTCTTCCTTTAGATTTCAGGAATATAAGTTAATATTTTTTGTATTTATGTTTTTTTTTCTACACATTAATTTTATGATATATAAATGTCTGAACATATAAGTTGTTTTTTTATAAGTATTGTGGTAAATGATTTATAAATGTGATCAGGCATGCAATTTCTATTTAGACTTTGCATTATGCACATTTTGTTATGTTATTTTTATGGCCTCTGAATACATTTCTTTTTGAAAATCACACAGCAGATTGTGTGCAGGCTCTTTTATGGTTTCTCACTATACAGTAACAACAGAATAAAACCAAAAGTTACAGGCAAAAATAAAAAAACAGTTTATTTCATGTTTACTCGTTTGTAATTCTCTAACACATTGATGGGTGGAGCGAGGCTGGGAGCCGCTGAATGCTGGGAGGTCCTACGTAGCCCCAAATCATCGGTTTCAGGGTTGAGCTGTTCTTGAGCTCGATGGATAAGGAGACTCTTTTTCCACTGGAAACAGAAAGCTGCTGCTTTTGCTGCTTCAGAGTTTGGCTCAGGTTGTTTCAAACCCTGTAAAAGCAGATAGAGCCATTTAAAATTGAAAACATCAAAGTTGATCATGCCAGATGACATACAAGAGAAGATAGACACCACTACTTTTGACTCATTCCCTGGTGTTATGGACCAGACTTTGGTTTCCTTTTTGCCTTGTATGTTCACCACAGTGAACCGTTTGCTCCCTAAATCTTATTTTGGAGTAAAGCTTTTTCAACTTCTCTTACCCTGATGCAAGCAGTTTCTGCAGCTCGTACTCCTTGGATAACTGTCTGGAGTAGATTCTGTGCGTTCTTCACCAGGATCTCATCTGATGATTTGCACCCAGGAGTAACTGCATTAACACTGGAGAGACACCATGCACCCCTTGGGTCACATGAGATTTTTGCACGTTTAATTTATTGGTAATATTGTCGTTTAAACAAGATTGAATTTGTCAGTGATGTAGAGAAGAAAGACCTTCAACCAGATTTGTTGGGATTCAGGGAGATTAATATGCTATTGATTATCTCTCACCTAGATATGATGGTAAGTTGGTTGGAAATGGTAAGAATCTGCTCTGCAATGACACAGAGCTCATCTGTGCAATGCTTGTCCAAACAGTGGTCCGCTATGACACGCACAAACTGGGTGATCGACTGGCCACTTGAGACGAGATCTTTAGCAGATGTTACAAAAGCATCTTTAGTCTACAGGTGAAACAAACTTTTGTCAATATGGGAACATAACCTTTGTTCAAAACAAAACTTTAAAAGTTTCTGACCTGGATTGGCCCTTTCTTCTTTAGGTACTGGGCCATGTGATAGAGTTTATCTGCCATTTCTTTTGTCACCTTGACAATCTGGTTACCCTTGTCGTCCCACTTCTCAGTCTCCCATTTCAGAAAGAGAGACGTGTAAGAGAGAGTTGTACCCACTAAGGTGAACACAGGACCTCTTGGGCTCCTCTGGGATGTCTCTTCCTAGGGTAGATAAATTATATTTTACATGGCTTAGTCTAAATTCTTGTACAATAACATGATTCATAAACAATTGTGTTACCTTCTTTGGTTCCTGATTGGACACATCTGGGACACTGGTACTTGGTTTGCTTTTAATAGGAACTTGAGTATTTGTGGAAATAGGATGTAGTGTTGCCTTTTGTGTCTGGGACATGACAAATCCACTAGACTCTTTGCCCTGCAAGCCACACTTGATCTGTTCCTTTGTGACCACAAGAATTCCATCTACTTTACTGAGTTCTTCAACAAGGTAATGTGCCTTTGCTGACCAGCACTGTGACTGAACATCAAGAGTGAGTGTGTCTCCAAGAGTTTGCGACTCTGCTATTAATCTGGCTCTACTCACAATGTCTGACATCTGAAATGTCAAGTGGTCATTAATGAATCTCAGATTGGACCTTTCCTTTGGGTCTCTAATGAAGTTGAAACAGTCCTGGATGGACTCTACGGCGCTTTCAACATTCTGCAAAAGCAATTCTGCAGCACTTTCAAATTGTGCAAGTTTATCTTCAGTTTCCATGTTACTGTCTTTTGTTTGGACCGACCATGCCAAAGCAATAGTATTTTGAATCGCCATCACATAATCTTGGTTAACTTTGCTCAAAAGACAAGACAGTGCTTTCATTTTAATCTGAAGCTGTCTCTGAAGCAACTCTGACTTTGCCAGCATCAGGACACTTGAGAGGGACACCGTACTAACCCCTTCCGCAGCCTGTAGGTAGGAGTCCATCAGCGTCTTCACGTCTTCTTGTAGCTCTCCTAGCAGCTTTACTTTATAGGTGTCTCGACAGTTCAGAGAAGACAATCTTGCGGCTTCTTGTATACGAAGTGAGTTCTCGGACAAAACTGCCAACCATTTCTTGGGTGTCATTTGATGTGTAATTAGGTGCCCCTTACCATCAGTAGTAGTAGTTCCCAACATCTTATCCAATGAGTTCAACAGTACTTGGACAGACAAGGCCCAAAGCATGCAGTGACCATCAAGCTCATCAGTTCGAGTTGGTCTTGAACCCACTATGTCTGTGAGATTCTTGGTGTTGGTTTGAGCTTTTTGGAGCTTGCTCTGCAAAGACCCTATACTCTCATGACACCCACCACCTATCAACTTTATATCTGCTGATGTCACAAGTTGCACAGCATCTGCACATAAACACATGACCTCAGTGAGTTCCTGCGTGATGGACTCCAACATATTTGGTACATAGTTTTGGAACATGGAGGATACAGCATGGTACCACATCCCAGCCACTGGCAGCAATATCTTCCGCACATTTTTTATGAGGTCAGAGAATTGCGTACTGTGCTTATAAATGCTATCTGTACCCATGGCTGAGCTCATGGCTGTTTCCTGCGCTGTCTGAACTAGCAAGGGTGTCAATGACACGAGTTTGGACCGCAGACTTTCCACCTCATCATTATCAGCTGCGTCTATGACACTGATGGCTTCTCTTGTAGCTTGGGCATAGCTATTTGAGAGTCCTAGAACTCCAGTGCAAGCCATGTTGAGAGCCTCTACATCTTTACCTTTGGTCATGCAGACAACTTCACACAAAAGAGGCAACATCTCAATATTATGGAGCTGTACAACAGCTTTAGATTCCACGACAGGTGCAATCGATGCTTCTTCTGCGATTGACACAACATGGTCTATTATTTGAACAGCCTGATTCTCCAAACCAACTTCAAGCTGACATGGAATTTCTTCACTAGTGGAACTTTGCACTAAAGATTCAGTTTTATCAGAGTCTGCAGTTAAGCTTTCGTGTTCTGAAACGGGCGTAGTACATGGTACAGCCCCAGCAGACTGGCGGGCCCCCTCCCGAAGTGGGCTGAGAAGATGTGGATGCTGCAAACCATCAAGTCCTTCACGTAGAATGTCAAAGTGTTTTAAAGCTGTTGAGACACTAGTAGAAAGCAATGAGAAAGCCTCGTTGCTAAGACTGGTTTGAGAATATATATCAGTGACACAGCTTGCAACTTCAGCTGCAGATCCTTCTGCTTGCTTTATCAGAACCAGGAGTCCATTACGGTAGATTGGATTGTCACTCCTACTGACATGTCTTCTCACGAGCTGGATAACCAAGCTCATATGGCCAATGAGCATGCTTGCCTGTTTTGTGAGAAACTGTGCATCCTCATCTTTATGTGCCTCAATGCACCCCTTGAAGTTGCTCTCCATCTCCTGCAAAGCAACACAGACAAAGTCCTTCACGTTTATAATGCTACTACAAGCATGCAAGAGCTGCTCCATCTCCTCTGACCATCTCTGATGCATCTCTTTTAGTTTTTCCAGAGCTTCACCTGAACGCACCTTGTCCTCCTCAAAATTTTGCACAAGTGCTGCAATTGCATGTTTCAGTCTCATAATGCATCCCCTTGAGTTCTCTACACCCTCAAGACTCTTTTCATCACACGCTAAAGCTGAGATGAAGCCAGCCACCTCTGATATTTTGTCAGCATGAGCCGTGAAGGATTCCAATTGCACACAAAGTGTTTCCACATCCAACCCATCATCATCATCTTGCTCATCCTGGAAAGTATAGCCTACGGTGTGCACCAACTGTTCCAAGGGAGTTGAACTTGTGACAAATATGTTCATTACTTGCAACTGGGTGGCTTTTACCACAGCATCTTCAAGTTTGTGGATTTGCTGCAATAGGGAAGCACATGATTTTGCAAGCTGTTGATCATCACAGCATTTCATGTGTTGTGACATCTCTGACCAGAGCTGAAGGACTTGCTTGGAGTGTGCAGCAACCTCAAACTGAATATCCCTCCGAGACGTGTTTGCTACCGCCATGCTGTGAAACACTAGGTCATGAAGCATAACATCAAACCCACCATCTTTAACAGAAGCAGGGTCAGACAGCAGTCTTAGTATCTTGTTCTGTACTCCAGTGTAGTATCCACATGAACCCGTCAAAGCTGGTTCACAGTTGCTCTTGAGTGTGGTTATGATGTGAGTTACAGTTGAATCCACCTGGTTTAAGATGTACTGCTTTGCACCCTGAGCCTCTTCGCTGTTTGGATGTTTGATGGTCGTGTACATGGCAGTGTGCAGCATGGAAACACATTTTTTCAGGGTTTCCAGAGAAGCCCTCAAATACTCTTGCTGTTTGCCGTCACGCAGTTCCTGAATTCTTTCCACCACTAATTTGTGAAGAAACAGCATTGCCTTCGAGTATACTTGAAATGCTTTTAATAAGGACGAGATGTTCGCCGCAGCTCCAACTTGAGAAAGACACAGCAGAAGCCAGTCAGCAGCTGCTGTGATCTTCCTTATAGTTGCATCATCTTCAACTAGGAGGATCTATAAGTCAAAAACAATTGAAATAGGGGGCATTTCAATCATGTAAAAGCCGATTGTGTTTAGATGGTAAACCTTTTTCTGCAAAACTCGAAAGATTTTGATTGAAAGTTCATGTTTAAGGGTTAGGGATAGATTTACGGCTAGGGTTGCAGCACAACTCTAAATAAACTATGAATTCCCCATGTGAATTTTGCAGGTCGTTTCACAGAATAAGAATTACTGTCTGGACCCAAACATGTAGGCTAGGGCTCCTAACTCTGGCCCTCAAGGTTCACTTTCCTTCCTCCAACCCTAATCAAACACACATGAATAAGCTAAACAATGGCTGTGTGCAAAATCGCCCCCTATTCCCTCATTTACTATTCCCTACATTACTTCACTAATATAGTTGACTTGAGGGAGTGAATGAAAACGAGTGAGTAAATTCGGACACTGAGTTCCACTTTTGCATAGATTCTGCTTGCTGTTTAATAATCACTTGAAACAACAAACTGGCAGCTCCAGTAGTAAGATGGAAAGATTTATCTTGAACTCTGTCATGGAAACTATGAATAAACCTTAATTTAACAATAAAATAATCAGTTAAAAAGGACTTTATACCTGTATGATATTACACTGTAGCCACATTGGACCAGCGGTTTGGAAAATGGATGGATGATTCAACTGCGGTGCCATCTTCTGGTCAGACGTGGTAATTAATTTAGCACACGACTCTCACGGTGCATTATGGGTATTCTCTAGTTGTTGAGCGTACTTCAGTTGAACACTCGTTATTGCGGTGCATTGTGGGATTAAATGAGTGCACTCGATAATGGCCCTGTCCCAAATGGCACACCTCATATGCACTTTCGGTCTTGTGGACTTACAACGGCTGCCGAGTGCGCGTATCCGTTAAGTCCATGAGACCGTCCCATTTAGTCATTTTAGGTCTCATTTGTGACAGGGCCATCTTCCACTATGGTCACCACTACAAAGGTTTGTCCCTATTTAAGGGTATAGGGGGCGATTTCAGGCACAGCAAAAGTCTTCAGGATTAATAGAAAGTTACAGGCAGGCAGTGTTGGGTGTAACTAATTACTAAGTAATTAATTACTGTAATTGAATAAATTTCCCTCGCAAAAAGTAAAGTAAGGGATTACTCTTAATTTTTCTGTAATTTAATTACAGTTACTTCTGATGTAATTGAGCTAAATACTGTGTATAGACCAATCCGATCTCACAGCAATTCGTATGCATTTTATGAGGTGGGTAAATCGTACGACCTCACTCGTACAAATTCGTACGAATTAGCCACCTTGTAAAATAAGTATGAAATGTCATGAGATCAGACTGGTATTAACTAGAACAATTCTATATAAAACAATAGTGGGTTTAAACATCAAAATGTATTGTCTGATGTTAAAAAGTATGTTTATTATGTAACCTTCTCCTTTAAAATTGCATGAATTATCCTTAAACTGACCAAACAATTTAATAGTATTTATTTGAAAGAATTAAAACAGTTTCATGTCTATTCTTGTATTATTCAGCTGGTTAAGGTTGATATGGGATTTAGAAAGTAATTTGTAATTAAAAGTAATTCAATACTTTTTCGAAAGAATAATTAGTACAGTAATCTAATTACACTGTTGAAGAGGTAATTAGTAACTAGTAATTAATTACTTTTTTAGAGTAACTTACCCAACACTGCAGACAGGTGAGTTTGATCAAGGACTAAAGAAAGTAAACACTGAGGTCTAGAGCCTACAGCACAGTACACGACCCATAACTCAGTTATGAAAATCAGTTATTTTTCTTTACAGCACAAAAGATGTTACCTTGACCACACCTAACAGCACGTTTTGAGTGGCTTCGATGAGTTCTTCTCTGTGCTCCATGACCTCTGGTTGTATGCTGAGCTTTTGGGTGGCCAGGAGCACATGTTGACCTGAAACAGTCAGGGATTCCACAAGTGGATCCATCTCCATCTTCAGGATCTCGTCTTCAGTGTCTGCCACTAGCCTGAATGCAAGGATATGAGGTAATAACGTGAATATCAATCCTCTGTGGTCCCGGTATACCATAGAACAAAAAAGTAGCATGGTATTTTCTTGTTTTTTCCCCACACATGGTACCAAGCTAATGTTTTTTTTTTGTATATATATATAGTGATTTTTTTTTTTTTTTTTTTCATGTACCATAGTAATTACCCCACTTTTGTTTTCATAAGGCAACATTTCAGAATCAGAAAATGAATGCCATGTATGTCCACACACACACACACACACACACACACACACACACACACACACACACACACACACACACACACACACACACACACACACACACACACACACACACACACACACACAAGGAAAACACACACTGTGACGAGCTTTCAGGGCAGAAAAAAAGAAATATAATATTATAATAAAAAAAGCAGTACATTTAAACTAAATTAAATGTAATTTAGATTACATTTAAATACAATTCATACAATAATAAAAAAATATTGATATATATATATAGATAGAATAACATATAGATGTATGTGCAAAATGGAAGTGTAGAATGTGCAAATGAAAAATGGAATGAATGTGCAGAAGAAACAGATTAAGTTTTTTTTTTATAGATTTAAATTATATTATCACATTATATGGAACATTCAGGTAGAAGATTGCCTGAGGGAAATTTGATAATGTAAATATTTATATGCTTCAACATCTACCCCGTTAGAAAAAAAAAATGCATGCAACTGACCTCGTTGCTACAGCTGCCATGTTTTTGGACGCTTTGGCCACGGCTTTAGCGGCAGCTTCCAGTGGGACGAACTCGAGGAGTTCAGTCTCGCTCCCGCACAGCAGGATGAGGTGACACAGGTGAGAGGACAGAGGAGCCGCAACCCGCTCTATTGAGCTCGTTTTTATCAAGCCATCCTCCAGTACAGATGTCATTCCTCTAGCACAAGAAATAAGCACTTTATCACACTTGTCTATATAAATGCATTACTTGAGGAGGAACAAAACATTACATGTGCTACTCTGAGACTGGGATATCAGGTCAAACAATTTCAGATACTGACATTGTCTCTTCTATGCTTATGGATATATTAAAATAAGCATACCTGGTGGTGTAGTAGCTCCATGCAAGTGCTCTGCCTGTCACACAATGAACGAGCTAATGAATAATGCAGTGTTGCAGCACTGTGTGTTTGGCTCTCGGATGTCCCATGGTAACAGTCATTTATCCCAAAAGTGAGATAAAGAGCTAGTGTAATTATATAACAACAAGTACAACTAAAACAATCAATACTTTAATTTCTGTGCAGTTGCATTTGTTTAAATGTCTAAACAGATGCCGAGAACAATTTGAGTACTTGATGCAAACTTGTAATTCCATCCATCACTCTATATAGCAATCCTTCGAATACAAAATATATAATAAAAACAAACTGTGATACTGTATTCCAGTATGAATTAACCATTCTATATAAACTGTGATTTTCAACATCCCGACTCATCATTTGATTGCATTGCTAAAACTAAGTCATTTAAAACAAAATTCGCCTAAAATTCAAAAGAGACGTTTTTAAACATTTGTAAGATGATAACCAGACGCCATTTGCTAAATTCCTACTACTCAAGCATATTACTTTTATTTTTTATAAAGCATATCATTGTATAATGAATTTGTTCATAAGTTAGTCAAATATAGCAGACATTGAACACTGCAGTGAAGTGTAAACAGTACGCTAGTTTTACACTAGAGGGCCTCAGCGCTACAAGCTACACCAAATATTTTGGGTGGCACCGAAACAAAACAGAGACGAAACATCTGTTTGTGATTTTTAATTTTAAAATGGCAGTTTCAGTAGATAAATATACAGCTTGAGCTTGTACAACAAACATATTTCTCAATACATCTATAAAACTGAAATTCAGTGACAGTAGTTTATTCTAAAATGCTCAAAATAGGTGATAATGGCAACAACACTCACAGTTATGTTACACACTTACAATGTCAAGTATGTGTCTCTCTGAAACACACCGATGCAAGAAGCTGGTGTTGGGCCGGACATGAAATGCAGACGTGTTTGTGCCATGCCATGGTGATATATATATATTTGAAAATTTTCCAGAGATCATTTGACATCCAATTGCAAAGCTATTGATCATTTGGTAAACATTTACTTTCAAAGTAACCCTCTGAAATGAAAGGGTAATGGAAAATGTGACTAAACAAGCAATCAAATTCAATGAACGTCTAAAAACAACATCAGCTCCATTTTTGTCTTTCAGATGAGATATTTTAAAATCTCTATATTAAAAAGCTATCAAACTTATTTGGGCTCCGTGCCGTTTCTGCATTGGTAACAAGCTTTGTTTGAGCGGTTAAAGGCAGAATGGATGTGAAGTCTGACAGCGAACAGCTCATGTAAAGTGAAGTCCAAACAAGCTGTTCTCATAAGCTCCAAAGTACGAGTTTGTGCCCAGTGATGAAGTACTGCACATTCCCACCTATTTTTAGGCCATTACACACTGCAGGTCCTACATGGTTAAAACACGTGTAGTCTGAACGTCAAAAAACTTGTCGTGGGATTTGTTAAAAAGCAGGAGACACATACTCTATGGTGTTAGATTGACTGTAGAAGAACAACACAGAACATGCTGCAAGTCCAAAAAGAATATTTTTATACTTGCAGTAGAATTGTAATTCATGACTTGTTTTTATCTTGAGATCTTAAATCAAAGAATTGCGACATTGTGAGTGAAAAAGGATTCAATGAGGAGAATTTGTAGGGCGGGATTTGATTCATTGCACCCATTAAGAATTGATTAGATAATGAAAAGTTTTTATGTTGGAAAATAAGACAATATATTTTGGTGAAAGATTATGAAGACTTCTCCTTTGGAATATCATGCATCTTTCAGTGGGGTCAATATCCAGTGCAGAACAAGCAATGCTCTAAGCTGTGAATTTCACATATCATGAACAAAACGTGTTTGAGCTGAGAACATAGATGCTTTTCTCTGTCAGTTTTTTAGCACAGCTGGACTGAAATGAACAACTCGAGCAGTTGCAATGCAGTTTGTTTGATAAATGTTTGGGATAACGGTTCATTCTCGTTTGTTCATGACATTTAGTAGCTCGAGAGTTGTCCGAATGAAGGACACAAACGTTTGCTATGTATTCTCTGTAAATGAAAACTTGAGGGGATAAAGAGATACAATCCATCTTCAAGGTCTCCCCAAACACTGTGTAGGAATAACATCATCTCTTTGGCATGTGTCAGTCATCAGTGCTTTAAAAACAACTCTTGAAGATCTCTTCTATATAGTATGGAATACATTTTATAAAAAATAGATTTTCTGCTTTTCAACAGCGCCCTGAGGGTTGTAATTGTCTGCTAGTATTGACACAATATCCACATTCCTTTTCAGGAAGTCTCTCTTTCCGTCTCTTCAAGAGGCCTGTCCCATTGGGATCAATGGTATTCCACTGCGAGTGTTTTCTGGCAGGCCACACGGTCACCTTAAACGTCAGCTAGATCACCATCACCAATGAAAAAAAGTGTCAAACCTCCGAAAAATCTGGAGAATACTCTTTTCTTCCACATATGGAAGGCTGGAGGGTTTAAGGAGAGAGCCGTGATGAAGGTAGCAGCTTATTGGATTTTCTGAACCCAATCCAAGCTCTCATTGGCTCTTCTGGACCCAATCCCAGCTTTCATCGCTGTCCTTCCTGTTCTTTTCCGCCTCTATGATTTCTCTGTAATGCCTCCTGAAGAATCCCATCTGCAAAACAAAAATAATGGTGTCAGCAAGATTCAGGGAGTGACAGTGGACAGATGTACAGACAACATTACACCCCGTTTCCCAAGAAAAATCATGCTAATACACTACCTTTCAATAGTGTAAAAACATTCATACTTTTATTCAGCAAGGATGCATTAAACGAATCAGTAAAAACATTTATAATGTTACAGAAGATTTCTATTTTAATTAAATGCTGTTCTATTCATTAAAGAATTCTGAAAAATGTCAGTTTCCATAAAAATATGAAGCAGCACAACAGTTTTCAACATTGATAATAATCAGAAATGTTTCACGAGCATCAAATCATCATATTAGAGTGATTTCTGAAGGATCATGTGACTCTGAAGACTGGAGTAATGATGCTGAAAATACAGCTTTGATCACAGGAATAAATTACACTTTAACATATTTAAATAGAAAGCACAATTTTAAATTGTAATAATATTTCACAATTTTACTGTGTATTTGTTCAAATAAACGCAGCCTTGGCGAGCAGAAGAGACTTCTTACAAAAACATTACAAATATTACCGACCCCAAACTTTTGATCGATAGTAGAAAAAGTAAGGATAACTACTTATTTTAACTGGCAGGTCAGATACACTCAACCTAATGCAATCCTGCTGTCAGAGGAAAGGGGATGGAAATATGTATTTAATCAAATTAAATATAGTCTATGAAAATACCACACATTTTGAAGGCCTTGATCTAACATAAGGTTTCATTATGAAATCCCTAATGACTGATGATATTCAAACTGTAAGAGGAATGCTTTATCATATAGGTATCCAAAAATATTTATACATCCTATAAATGTATATTAGTAATGGTATTAGGTGTCATCAATGCCTGGATTGAATGTGTACACATGAATATTTTGAATTGCTAATGAAATTTGAGCAACAGCAGAGGGGAAGTTTTTAAATGGATATGTATATATATACAGTTGCAATTGAAATTATTCAACCCCCATTGCAAATCAGGTTTTTTGGCAAGATTTACAGACTTTCAGCTGCTTGCAGTGAACAAATCAAACAAAAGTAATTTAAATATCTCAACACAACAAATGTGGTTCCCCCAAATTCAACTGAAAATGCAACTTTTAATGACTTCTCCAGTTTCAAAAAATTTCAACCCCTTCATGGCAAGCCTCTTCAGTACTTAGTAGAACACCTTTAGGCTGTTATGACCTGCTGCAAACAAGATGTTTAACCAGACACCAGCTTCTGGCAGCGTTTCTGGGGAATCTTAGCCCATTCCTCATGAGCAATGGCCTCCAGTTCAGTCATATTCTTGGGGTTGTGTGCTGCAACACCCGCCTTAAACCCCATAGAAAGTCTCTGGTGGGATTTGAAGTCAGGTGACTGTGATGGCCATGGCCACTATAATCTTCCAGGACTTCTTCTGAAACCAAGCCTTGGTGGAATTTGAGTTATGCTTGGGATCAGTGTCCTGTTGGAAGCTCCAATGACGCTCAAGCTTCAGCTTCCTCACTGACGGCATGAAGTTTTCTTCTAGGATTTCCTGATACTTCAATAAATCCATCTTGCCTTCCACAAGCTGCAGGTTTCCAGTGCCAGAGGATGTAAATCAGCCGCAGAGCATCACTGAGTCCCACCATGCTTAACTGTAGACAGTGTCCATTTCAAAATATGCGTCATTCTTCTTCCTCCAGACATACCGCTGATCCATAGGGACGAAAAGTTCCAGTTTTGTTTCATCTCTCCACAGAACAGAATCGCAAAACTTCTGTGGCTTATTAATATGATTTTGAGCAAATTGGAGCCGACGTTTTATGTGCTTTTGGGTCAGTAGTGGTGTACGTCTTGGAGTTCTGACATGCGTTTACTACACGCCTTACTGTGCAGCTGAAACCTCAGTGAGTGTGGCCACCAAGTCTTGCCGTTGATGGCTGCCCTTTTCTACCCCGTCCAGGTAGTGTAACCACTGTTCCCTTAACTTAGAACTTGCAAACTATGCTTCCAACGGTGTCTCTAGGAACATTTAGTGCCTTCGCTATCTTATCCTGTTCCTTGTTTGTGAAGAGCGATGAAATCTTCTCTTAAAGTTTTGGACCATTCTTTTGACTTCCATTTAGTGTGTTCTAGCTCAAGCACACCTGGTACAACTAATGAAGCCCTTCATTAGTTGCATCAGGTGTGCTTGAGACAACACCTTTTTTGCAGATTTGTGCTGTTGTGAAGGATTTTATTCAGGGGGTTGAATAATTTTGAAACAGCAGAAGTCATTAAAAGTTGAATTTTCAGTTAAATTTGGGGAAACCACTTGAAACATTTAGCTATTTCAATTTACTTTTGTTTGATTTGTTCATTGTAAACAGCTGAAAGTCTGTTATTTTTGCCAATAAACCTGATTTAAAAAATAATTTCGATTGTAACTGTGTGTGTATATATATACACAGAGGAATATGGTGCAATTTATTGTATGGCAAACTCCTTTGGGTTTCTCAGAAGAAAGAAAAAAAATCACAGATTCTGAGCAACAAGAGAGTAAATGATGTCATTTTGAGTGAACTATCTCTTTGCGTAGTTCGAGCCAACGAAGCGGCTGGGAGTCAGATAAATAGTGGGATGGGCGACACAGATAGCGCTACTGTTAAGGAAATGTGCTGTTCCTCTTCCTGTGACTCAACAGGTTTGTCTTTGTTTGAATGCGGTTTATTGATTCAGACCTCGGCTCTCTCCAGGCATTTCCTGAAGCTGGAGTAGCTGGACATGTGCAGCTCATGTTGAGGAGGTTTACTCTGGCAGTTTTGGGATTTGGGGGGGAAAGTATCCCTACACCAACATTCCAGGATTTGCTTTAGTATTCCCGCTGGAAAGTAATGGAGTGGAAAAGAAAAGAAGGTCTTGTTCGAGATGCCTTGAAATCCGTTCGATTCACTTTTATGTGTACGTGTAAATTATTGTCAGCGCTGTGTTTTGTTCACTTTACGGTCGGTCTAAAGCTCTCTATTGACCCCTCGGGCCAAGAAAAACAACAGTAGTGTGTGAATGAGGGTTTAAGGGACATGTGACCCTCTACATGACTCCCGCAAAGTCTAGCTGAGGGAAGTATATTTCCAAACTAAAGTGGCTCTGTACTTTTACTTTGTACAATGGCAATATAGTTGAAACTGAAACTGAATCTAAAGTACCAAGACCATCAATGCACTAATTATAATCCAAGTCGTCATGCATGCACTGCATCATTTCACTGAGGTTTCATTATCTAAGATTTGTTACTGTACTTCAAACAAAAAACAGATCATCCACATCCGTTTTACTGTGCCTTTTTTTGTCAGAGGATATTAAAAGCAACCCAGAGCTAATTTAACTGTAATGGGACGCTGCACATGAGCAGGTGGTTGTACTCTTTCAACACACCGTGACCTGTTGGGTCACATTCTCTGCTGACATTTACTTTGCAAGAACCGAACTGCTGTCTAATAGCAACCATTTCAGGCTTTTGATTTGTACTGGGTCTCATGTGAAAAGACAAAGTGAACATGACAAGCAAACAAGCTCACTTGGACTGGACGTCTCTGTGTGTTGGACCAATGAGGGAAGAAACCTAGTATGAGCATGTGTATGGTTCACAATCTTCTGGAATAATGTTTATATCACAAACCACTCTTAAATCCCAGCATAACCCTAAAATCAAGAGAAATGACAGGTTGATAATGTTGTTCAAGCTGTTGAACTCAATCCTCAAGGCCTTGGGAACGATCTGAAAAGTGTGGTGTACATGAATCATAAAGCTTTTCAGAGTGGCTCATGAATATTAATGATTTGGCGTATAGCAGATAAGTGTGCAGTAACAGTAGTCGATTACTGTTCACCTGATTCAGTTCTGTGTCGACTGTAAATATAACTTGTTTGTTTACAAGTAAACTCCTCTGTGTAAGCTACCTTTTAATTTAGGGCCCAATGAAATGAGTTTAATCCCCCCCCACCAATTCTGCATATTTTGTTTTATTTTTTCTGGATTCTGTGTTTTATGATTTAATACAAATTCATAAAACTTACATTACCTGTCAAAAATTAGTTTTTTTTAATGTTTCAATATTTTTGAAAGAAGTCTCTTCTGCCTACCAATTCTGCATTTATTTAATCAAAAATACAGTAAATATTATTACAAATGAAAAGAAAAATAGTGATATGGATTCATTGCCCAGTTCTAGTGGTTGCTACAGTAGATGCTTCTGCTTGGTCTTACAGTCGCTGTTTTACAGTATGTGGACGGCTCCTATTTCTTCCTTTGCACAGTGACCGGAACTCATAAAATATGATTATTTCCCAAAAAGAGTGGGTGGTGAAATATCTTAACATGTTAAAAGTTTGGTGCACTCCTGCCAAACCTAAATCTAATCCTAACCTACTCCTAAAATCAGAGAGAAATGCTAGGCTGATAAGAATGTTATTCAAGCCCCTATATCCAACAGCAACCTCGAATATTTTCTCCAGAACCAACACGGATGTTGATCCAGGAACATGTGTTGTGTAAAGCGGTACCTTCCAGAGCAGCACAGCGAGAAGCAGAAAGATGAGGATCCCAACCAGCAGACTGATGGCAATGATCCATCCCACCACGTAACCCCTGGGCTCCTGACTGTGAAGAGCCTCAAACACCAGCTGCAAGAGAGTGAACACACACACAAGATTCAGCAGAGCCCGTCATAACCTCAGAGTTAAATAAACATATTAGAGAACGTCATTCTCAGTGGGACCAAAGATCTGATTTTATAGACTGTATGAATCAGTGTGTCATTTCCTGAATGTTATAATGTCTGTGAGTCTACAGTATATTAGGCATCGACTCAATCAAAGGGAAATGAGATTTCAAGTCAACAAATCAATCAAACACACATCCGTGAAGGTTTTCATTTCATCCAGATCATTGTAGAATGTCAGTAAGAGATCATTTATTTACAACTGGGGCCGGTTTCACAAAGATAGACTTTGACTACGGCTTAGATATAGTAGATAGTCAGACTTCAGATAGACATCTAAATCAGACCGTTGCACAAAGCACTTAAGACTCTGACTATCTTAAGTAGGACTACACTGCAATGCATTCTGGGTAAAATAAGACACTTTTCAAAACAAAAAACATGGCGGATTCGAGTAAGCGCATTCAACCAGTTTACCCCAGCGGAAAATATGTGTTTGTTGGAGGAGTATAACAGTTACAAGGACATTTTACTTGGGAAATTTAGCAGAGAATGTAGTAACAAGAAGTAATGTTTAATTTGGAAAAAGATTGCTACGACAGTTAACAGCGTTAATGCGACCGTTGAGCGGAGCGTTAAAGACGTACAGAAAAGATACAAAAACATAGTACAAGATGCCAAGAAATAAATATTTAAGAGGAAATATCCAAAAACGGGAGGAGGACCCCAAGAGAAACAAAGACATCACTGAAATGGTGATGAATATATATGGTAAGGGCCATTTTCCCTTTTCTTTTGGCTGTTTGTAATGTAACTGATTGTTACTGCTGGTTGCCAAGATAACAGTCTTAGACCTAAGGGTTAGCCTGGGGGTAAGGTAAGGTGTCTAATTTTTTTGGTCTAAATTAAGTGAGTCTTTATTTTTGTGAAACAGTCTAACTTGCATTAGACTAGTCTATGAGCAAATTTTAGACTTGTCTAACACTATAGACCGGTCTAAAATAGCTTTGTGAAACCGGCCCCTGGACTTCATTTATCATTATCTAAGGATGAGCTATCCTTCTAAATAACACTCGAAATGCATACATACACAGTTTTATGCACAATATGTGTTATATGGCATACGTGCTTGCTGACCGTAAAATGTGGAAGAATTTCACCTCTGAACACCATAACGTACTTCCACAAAAACACACAGCGAGAGCAACAGTTCCCTCAATGGATCTGGATGTAAATGTTGCATGAAAAGCAAGCAGAAAATCCCAGTCTGGAGAGAGATGCCAGCCCAGATAAATCTCGCTTCACCTTCTGGCCACAATTTTACTCCTTGAATATGAGGGCCGAAATAAAAGACCACAGTTCACGGCCTGCAGTCATGTAAAATCACAAATGACATCTCTTTAATATCTTCTAAGCAGTAATGAGATACAAATGAAGACCTTTGAAGAAGTCTCCTGCTTCTCTGATGTTTCTCCTGAGACCCCAGTATCTCACATGTAAATCCTCGCCTCGTTATGAGTTAGTTGTTATGATCTCTTCTGAAACTATAAACTCAGCTCAGATTTGCCAATTTTTTTCCCCCCAGCATTATTTACTTACTTTTAGGAGCTTCTGAGGTGAAGTCGATCCTGAGCTATGAAAGAGCAATAATATCTTCCACTGTGCGCTGTCTATGAGATAAACAGTACTATATCACTTCTATTCTTGACAAACAATGGAAACTAAAAGGTATCGCACTAAATATATCTACAGCATTTGTTGAGTTCAGCTGACTCAGTCGAACACTAAAGTAAAGATATAGTAGCATTTAAAGGTTTAGCGATCACAATCGGTCTGTCATTTCCAATTTGTCTAGGTGGCTGTGAACATGATGGAAATGATACATTTGAAGCACGCTAGAACACTGTGTGGTATTAATGCAATTTCTAAATGACAGTTGTATGTCCACCATTTGCCCGAGGGACTGTCTTGTGCAACTTAATAAAAGATTGCTCTGGGACTGATGCATTTCCTAAGTGCCGAGGGCAGAAGGGGCACAGGCCCATTAAACATCCCTATTAGGAATTGGCCACTACACTGGTTGAAACCGGGTCAGAAACCCAATCAGCTGAATGCAGGCCTGAGTGAGATGCCATGGCACCAGACACCATCAGCTCCACTGAAACACGTCCCATATTCCTCCAATCAATCGGCACGCCGAGGTCTGCAGTATTAGAGGCGACTGTTCCCGAGCACAGCTGTAGAGTAAAAAAAGCCTCCTACTCCCATATGAACAGCAAACTCGACCCACATCTACTACGAGTTGATGAGCTCCGAGTCATGCAAACGGACAATTTAATTCTCTTGCGTGCATTAGGGGTCCTGATCAGTTTCAAAGACAATAATCATACCGGTTTCAATCGCACAATGAAAACCACTAGCATTTCGGCTTGAGTCTTGAGTGTAGTTTACAGTAATGGTACAAATATGCTTGGCAAGAAATGTCTGACTGTTAGATTGGATAATTCATCCATTTGATCACTTACAGAAATCTCCTCTGGAAGTCCGGTGGAGACCTCCACGGCCCTGTTGTCCAGCTGGACGTGACCTCGTGTCACAAACTGGATCACAGAGGAGCTGTCCTGCAAACCACACATAAAGATAAACATTTACAGACAGACACATTGCAATCAGCCTAATTTATAAATGTTAAGGCACTGCTCAATTGTTCCAGTTACCATGTCTTTTGTGTAGCAAAATATTGTGTTAAAACTGTTGTTTAGCACTGTTTTTGATTACGGTTTCTGCTATATTATATATATATATATATACACTCACCTAATGGATTATTAGGAACACCATACTAATACTGTGTTTGACCCCCTTTCGCCTTCAGAACTGCCTTAATTCTACATGGCATTGATTCAACAAGGTGCTGAAAGCATTCTTTAGAAATGTTGGCCCATATTGATAGGATAGCATCTTGCAGTTGATGGAGATTTGTGGGATGCACATCCAGGGCACGAAGCTCCCGTTCCACCACATCCCAAAGATGCTCTATTGGGTTGAGATCTGGTGACTGTGGGGGCCATTTTAGTACAGTGAACTCATTGTCATGTTCAAGAAACCAATTTGAAATGATTCGAGCTTTGTGACATGGTGGAAGTAGCCATCAGAGGATGGGCACATGGTGGCCATAAAGGGATGGACATGGTCAGAAACAATGCTCAGGTAGGCCGTGGCATTTAAACGATGCCCAATTGGCACTAAGGGGCCTAAAGTGTGCCAGGAAAACATCCCCCACACCATTACACCACCACCACCAGCCTGCACAGTGGTAACAAGGCATGATGGATCCATGTTCTCAATCTGTTTACGCCAAATTCTGACTCTACCATCTAAATGTCTCAACAGAAATCGAGACTCATCAGACCAGGCAACATTTTTCCAGTCTTCAACTGTCCAATTTTGTTGAGCTCTTGGAAATTCTAGCCTCTTTTTCCTATTTGTAGTGGAGATGAGTAGTACCCGGTGGGGTCTTCTGCTGTTGTAGCCCATCCGCCTCAAGGTTGTGTGTGTTCTGGCTTCACAAATGCTTTGCTGCATACCTCGGTTGTAACGAGTGGTTATTTCAGTCAAAGTTGCTCTTCTATCAGCTTGAATCAGTCGGCCCATTCTCCTCTGACCTCTAGCATCAACAAGGCATTTTCGCCCACAGGACTGCCGCATACTGGATGTTCTTCCCTTTTCACACCATTCTTTCTAAACCCTAGAAATGGTTGTGCGTGAAAATCCCAGTAACTGAGCAGATTGTGAAATACTCAGACCAGCCCGTCTGGCACCAACAACCATCCCACGCTCAAAATTGCTTAAATCACCTTTCTTTCCCATTCTGACATTCAGTTTGGAGTTCAGGAGATTGTCTTGACCAGGACCACACCCCTAAATGCATTGAAGCAACTGCCATGTGATTGGTTGATTAGATAATTGCATTAATGAGAAATTGAACAGGTGTTCCTAATAATCCTTTAGGTGAGTGTATATATATATATTAATATACGCAAAACTGAATTTTCAGCATCATTAATCCAGTCTTCAGTGTCACATGATCATTAAGAAATCTTTCAAAAATGCTGATTTGCTTTAAAAAAAACATTTCTTATGGTAGCCTGACTGTAGTTTAACTACTTTAAATGATGATTAATTTAGTGTTAAATTCTGCAACATTTAAAATTTTAATCAGATCAGTAAATTAAAATCACAGATTCTCCTTAACCACACTCTCATGACTTGCATTGACATTACAATAACGTTTTTTACATTATTAGGGCATTATTAGGCCAGTTACTCACCCTCTGTAGTATTTCAGTGTTCAGTAGTATTTGCACATCTATACTTGTGGCCTCTTCTTTAGCCTGAGAGCCCAGACTGCAGGAAATAGTTAGACACGCTCTGCCAGGCCGGTCGCAGTCCTGTTGACACAGTATACCATCAAAGATTCACCCGTTCAGCACAAAAACTGATGTGAAATGAGGAGAGTGTTTTTGGGGGGCATTAAATGCTGTGATCCACTGCACTAATTCAAATGCGTCGACAAAAAATGCTGTCAAACAACATTAAATATGCAAATATGGCTTATTTCCAAACGCTAAATGCATTTGGATGCCATTTTCACACAGTGAGGTTTTTCTTTTAAAACTATTCCCAATAAGTCCTTTGTCGTACCAGAACTTTTCTTCCGGATTTGGTGAAGAAGGCAAAAATGGTGTGGAAGATGCTCTCCTTGTCCTGTGGGATTGTGCAGGGTTTGGGGTTCTTGTGCCACGTGCAGTTCCCTCGACCTTCTGATACCTGCAGACAAACACAAAACAAGATCAAATTCATTGTGGGAGAATCTCACACTCAGTGTTACTTTAGCATCATTCATATAATACTTAGTTAACTATAATAAACCTGCTTACAGTTCCGTTAGAGGCTTAAACACACTTGTTTACTCTACCGTACTTGTTAACTGTTGAATTACTGCTGCCATCATCAATAGAATATGTCCATTTATATATTAAATCAAATTCTTTTCATTTGCAAACTGCCTATGGTTGGGTCGGATTATTGAAAGGTGATGTGCTGATATTGTAATTCATTCAGTGAGCTTAGACCTGCTAAGTAATTCAGATAACGAAAGGAAGTTCTTTCCCAGTGGGAGTTCAGAAGCCTTTCTCTGACAGCGCGTCCCATCTGGAGTGATTTAATGTCCCGCTGCCCCTTCCACCCCTCTGGCCCCGGGGAACACTTCACCTCTTTCTTTAATTCGCATCTTTTCCAGTCTGACCTCCATAGAGTAAAGCATCTAAAGACCTCACATTGTCTTCTCTCAAGTCAAAGGACAGGAATCGGATCTCAGGCTGTTTCATGTATGACTTAACGAGGCTACTTTACAGTGTGTCATTTACTCTCCCGGGCTGATTTTCACTACAGTATTGTTTCAAAACCTAGTGACTTTCCTCCCTTGACAGTGCTTTAAGAAATATACAACCCAAGCTTATTGGAAATTGGCGACTTTACTGCAAAATATTGCTTCTTGCACGTTTGAATTGTGAAATGTCCAGTGAGTGCCGCTAAATGTGCATTTAGTTTTTATCCGAACCAGATGAACATGAATCTGGCAACATTTTATTATGTTATTATGCATCGAGACAGTTCGGAAATGAAATGGTAAAAGATTAATGCTCTATCGCGTTTGAAAATAATGTACCACCTACAATAAACCCAACACGACAGTGTTGACAAAAGCAAACGTGAGATAAAAATGCATTTGCTGAAGGAACCATGTCATTTTAGCTTGCTTCTACAAATCTTTGAGCTCTTTTTTTGTGATTAGTGTTTCACAGGACTGCGTATTGCAAGTGCAATGCTGTACCAAGTGAGCTATCAAACAATGACTTCATAAGAAAAGTCATACATATGGAGCCGATTATGTGATGCAAACTTTAAAATGTATTAGTTTACAAATCATGTACTATGGTAAAAGAGTTGTGAGGTCATAACAGTATTATGCAAGAACCTGTGCGGAAATAATCCTTTATTAATAGACATTCTGCCATTTTAATCATAATTTGTGTGAAAAGGATTGAAAATTGTTGGTGTTTTACTGCAGTCAATTGTGTGTATACAATTTGCAAAAATGTAGGTAGAGGCACATTTTTCCAATGAGCCTATATACTGTATGTGCGCTCTCAACACGAATGTCATTCCAAATAATAGGCAGTAAAATCAGGCCAAAAATATACACTATACAATTATGTGAATGCAAACATTTCTAGCTACACAAGATAAACTGTGTACTTGCCAATAATCCACTTTTGCATTCAAGTACTTGCTTGTGTTAATAAAATAGGTCCTCTGTTGATGTTAGAGGTCACATTAAACCCAAATTATATAATATATCTTTCATATTTTTAGTCTAAGCTATAATAAAGCTTTTCTTTTTCTTTTCTTACACTTAGCTGTTTTTCAAAGTGTTGATTTCTGGTGAATTGCATGTAAACCAGTGGGGGTCAATTTGACCCCTAACACCACCGCAGGCACAAACTGTATGCATTTTGTGCATACTACACTACACAAAACTACACTGTATCTATCTACACTGATTTTTTTTTTTTTTTTACAAAGAAATGGCAAGTAACAAATTAGATTAAACATTACATTTTGAAGTAGAATGACTGAAATGTTTTCTTATAAAACAAACTCCAACAATCTGTTTTATTTATAACTTTCAAAAATATTTTTTACAGTCTGTGTGTCGCAACTTGCACATTCATGACCCTGAATATGAAAAAGTCATCAATAAATAATGACCCAGTGTTTGAAGCAGTTTAAATGCGGGTTAAATTGACCCGAACACAAAAGCAGGGTTGAAGTATGTTTGTGGCTTTGGAAGGTAGAAGACGACTATCAGCTCTAGGTTTTGGAAAAAAGCAATGTCACGTAACCCTCACTAATTTAAAACATCTCCTCAGCATCGAGGGACCAGCCCAAAATGTTTATGTAAAAACGCCCCATATGTTTCCAGCCATGTGAGCAGTGGAATTCCTCCACGTGTGCATTTTTAATTAGGCCGAGTGTTTGTGCGGTCCATGTGGGCGCCTGGGAACATCCACTCCTCTGTGAGTCGGGTTACCCGGCTTTGCCACTGTGCTACAGGTTAGTCAGGGTGAACAGAAGCTTTTCCCCAAGTGTCCCATTCCACCCTTTCGTGCAAGCCGTCTAATCCCTCGTAAGTGATTCCATATGGGGCGTACAGGGTGGGATACAAACCTCCCCTGTCCTCCCATTCACAGTCAACAGGTTGATCCCCTGCCTGATCTAGTAATATGGCCGCTGTAAGGGTTAAATCAACATTTGAATGTGGTGCTGGTCTTGAATTTCTACCCTCGATATGAAGCTTGTTGTGAGTCTAACTTAGGCACTATCCATGGCAGCTCAGTAAACCTTGTCTATCACCTCTGAATTAACTATAAGCCTGAGTATGTTGACCTCTCTAAACTCCGCGCTGTATGCGAAAAGAACATAATCAACACGCCGCCCTAATTTCTAAAGATACAATATAGAAAAAGCCTAGCTCTGTATATTTAGCTGAAAAATCTAAACATGCAACAATTGTGGCATTTATGAAGTACTTTATAAGGTAAATAAAGTACATGTAATCTCATACTTAACCTTATGTAGAAACAATGTTTTACACGTAATATAAGTAAGGCAAAATTGACAATGGACTGTTGTATTATTGAAAATGTAATGCATGTAATATAGGCATAATGCAACAATCCAGGATGAGTTGTACCATGATTGCCACGTACGTTTATATCAAGACATTTTTGTTTTGTCCCTTAAACGCTATCTAAAAGTCCGTTCTTACGCTGCCAATTAACCCTCATCAAGACTGCGAAATCATTTCAAAAGTGTCTGTAACCGATTCAGAAATAACGTGGCAAATTTATTATGTAAGGAATAATTGATGATGGGGTCATGAAATTATTGTAAATCAAAGGTGGCAATGCAGATATGATGCAATTTGCGTTAATTTTTGTTTGAAATAAAAGCTGCTCCACATGAAAGAAATAAAGAAATAATGAATGAATGAGTGAAGCGACATAGAAATTATTCAAACCCTATGAGACTTTGTCAGCCAATCAAAAATCAACAATGCCGTGGTGTGACACAAAATACCTAGGAACAGCTTACAGCACTAACAAATGACATTTAGATGAGAAGGTACTGAGAATGAAGTCTGGCTAAATAAACAACAGCATCAGTGGCAGGAACTCACTTGTGTGTCAATGATATGGAACATATCTGGTCCGTTCCCAGCCAGGCGGTTGGGTATCCTGATGTCCATCGTGGAGCCTGGAAGTCTGCTGGGCCCATTGTTTATCACCTACACAAACAGCACATGGGAAACAGATTTAAACTGGGATCTATGCTTAGCACAACAACTAACTGCCAATTAATCACAGCAAACAGTAAACTTCATATTCATTTAAAGCACATTATAATGCAGCTTGGTTCTGGACATTTTTAAAGTCACATTATTTTGAATATACTAATTGGACCCTTTTCACATTTCCAGGGTTTTCAGAAGCGGAAGTTGTTATAGTTGGGTAAACTTGAACAGAAGCTACATTTGACCCAATGGCAAAAGAAAAAAATCATGATAGCGCTGCTATGACTTTCCAAAAGAGGAAAACATATTGAGAGATTGATTATGTTGGTCAGAAGAGAGAAAGACGTCAAAATTGCCATCACTCTCTCAGCAGCTGTATTAGAAACACTCATTTAGCACCGAAAAAGACCAAAGAAATTTGTTTTGTTGTGCTTTTTTCTGCTTTTCATTTGAGTTTTAATTGATGTTTACTGGACAGGTAAGTTTTGCCACAAAACTCAGTATCATGTATGTTTAATGTTACCCTCAATATAACTATAAAACTGAATCACATTGAAGTAAATTAAGCTGAATAATGACACTATTGACTTCTATAGAGCTGCTGCACAGCTGAAAATGAAATTGTTTTTTAATAAATGAAAATATAAAAATCTTTTCTAGATTTGCAATGTTAAAAACTGTGGAAAAGCATCATCACAATCCGTGAAAGGGTTTTTTATTGTCTTTAGGATATAACAATATAACATCCATTCAAACAAACAAACAAACAAACAGGGAAGGGGAGCAACAGATATTATCAATAACTAAACAGACTGAGATTAAAAAAAGGGAAAAAAGGGGAGGAGAGGGGGTATAATTAACCATTTTATAAGGCAATCGATCCCCTGATAACTCTAGTGCTTTGATTTAAACACAAAACAATATTTCATATCTTTATTTATTTGGGAAGTAATCATCTAAGTGTGATAGCATACAGTTAACCAGTCATTATCATAAAATAAACCCCTTCAGAGTACACGACAGCCTGCTGGTTCAGGGTCCTGATCAGGGTTTACTGTTCATTAAAGTCAGAGTCTACAATTAAATGTACAGAAAAACTTCACATCTGAACAGCTTATGAACACATGGGATACCTGAAAGGTGAAGTTGAGAGGCTGAAAGCTGCACTCCATGTCTTCCAGCCGAAGGAAGCGTGATCGGTCGACTGAGTTTCCATACACAAAAGACGTAGGGTTGACCACACTGCAGAAACAGACACAAAAGTTATATGGCAAAACTTCATTGTGCTATAATATTATGCACAAAGTCTTGATTTTGTTTTTGGGCTCTACTAGAATAGGTTTTCATGCATGAATGTTCAAAACACATTATTTTTCACATATTGTACATTGTTGCGGCTCCTCTCTTCCCAGTCTGTCAGTAACGCTCTGTTTAATTCCTGTCTCTATGAAGCTCCTCCTTCTGAAAAGCACACTGTGCTCTGATTGGTTAGCTGGAGCAGTGTGTTGTGATTGGTCAAGCACTTGTTGAGCATGTTTGGGAAATGTCCCGACCCTTACCATAACCGCCAGTTTCAACACACTACTAACTAACTCAACCAGGCCCCGCCCCTTTATTCGGCGTATTAATTATTTAAATGAGGAATTCGTTCCCGGAAGAAACTCAAGACTACAATGGAGGCGTTTCAGGGAGTTCAGAAACACTGACACTGATATAGAGAAGAACTCCCGTTGGAGGAAACCTTTTTCATGCTCAAACAGCAACATTACACACTAAAGAAAGATGAACATGCAAAAAAGCATAATAGGAGCCCTTTAATGTGATTCATTGGATTGTAGCTTTGATCTATAATATAATGTAAGTGTGCTGCTGTCACAATGACTTCATTTTAGTAAAACATTGCAGCTTTTATAGTTCAAACACCTGGAAAATACTCCATGCCAAAAGAGTATTGCATAGGTTTGTCTATATGTACTAAATACAATCTTTATATTCATAAACTGATTACAGAAACCTTCTAATACATATGAAGTTAACCTGCTAAATGACATAAAACAGACTTTGATCTGGCTTTACGTCGAACTTCTGGAGTTCGTGTTTATATATTAAAGTGTAGTCTCTGGCGCGCTCATCTAAAACATTACAGGGAGGACGTTCACATTATCAGGCTGTACATCTTGCCGAGGAACATGTTGTGTATTTAAGCATCATTCATCTCTGTGAAACAAGTGTCTGTGAGCCTTTAACTTTGAAATACTCCAGCAGTGCAAAGAAACAGGAGCCAAAAAAGAAATGTGCACATAAGAACTAAACACTGAGCGGACCACATATGTCTCTGGTGTTCTCAGATGTCTGGCAGTGTGATGGACTACAAAGCTGTTACAAGAATAGACTACCAAAAACAATGAAAAGAAAACTCTTATATCATGTACTTACTCTCAAATTAAAAGCCTGTATGAATTGATTTTTTCCCCACAAAACACCAAAGGGGATGTTGTGAAGAAATCTCAATCTGGTCTTATGCATTCAATGAAAGTGCGTATATTTTGGGCAGTTCTTCAGAGTTATCATTTAGCTTCAGAATATGGTGTACAATATTTAGTCTTATAGACTAAATTTGAGGTATTTTAGGTTTTGTTTGACAATCCACAGAGGAAAGAGAGTCATACAGGTTTTGAACAACACAAGGGTGAATAAATAAGCAAGTTAACTTTTCCTTTAAGCTCTTGAAGTGTAAATCTTACCCAGTGATTGCTGTGTCCACCTCATGTACCAGCGGTATGGACAACTCCAGTGTGTTATCATGAAGTGTGCTATTATGTTCTGGATTGGCACTAAGAAAGAAAGAACAATAATATTGAACAAAGACCGTTACATTTGAATTATTAAAATACACAGATTAAAAGCCCAAGCCTCTGTTACTAATACAAATGTGTCACTTTAGAACGAGAAATGAAGGAATGCTGAATTACTTCATTGAACGAATCACAGCCGTGCTGATATATATAGTGTGATATTGCTCATATATACAGTAATTTAGTTTGGGGTAAGATGTTTTTCTTTTATTCAACAAGGATGCATTAAATTGATCACAAGTGACAGTAAAGACATTTATAATGTTACAAAAGGTTTATTTTTCAAATAAATGCTGTTCTTTTCAACTTTCTATTCATCTACGAATCCTGGAAAAATGTTTCCAAAAGAAAATATGACGCAACACAACTATTTTCAATATTGATCATAATAAGAAATGTTTCTTGAGGATCATATTAGAGTGATTTCTGAAGAATCATGTGACAATGAAGACTGGAGTAATGATGCTGAAAATTCAGCTTTGATCACAGGAATAAAATAGATTTGAACATATATTCAAAAATACTTTTAAAATATTAAGAAATTTATTATTTTACTGTATTTTGCTTCTGTCAAAAACATAAAAAAATCTTACAGATTCCAAACGTTAAACTGTAGTATTGGTACTGACATGCTGTAAGTTTTCAGCATGGTTATATATACAGTGTAATTGATCGTTTCCACTGTGAGATCGCAAAATATGCATTATGAGAGTTTTATTTGCCTCACAGAGTGCTAGTCTTTTCCACTTAGGGCCCTATTTTAATGATCTGAAACGCAAGTATCAAGCACGAAGCGCAAGTAACTTTGTGGGCGGGTCTTGGGCGCTGTTGCTATTTTACCGGCGGGATAAATGACTCTTGCGCCCGACGCAAGTTTAAAAGGGGTTGGGCTGAAACAGCTTCATTATTCATAGGTGTGGTTTGGGCGTAATGGGAAATAAACCAATCAGAGCGTCATCCAACATACCCTTTAAGAGCAGGTGCGCATGTTGCATGGCGGATTGCTATAATAACGGCAGATTTACCAGGCGCGCGCCAGGAGCGGTTCACAGCCGAGGAGAAGTGACGTTGTATGGGGATGGGAGATTTTTTTTTTCCTGGTTCTTGACGGACAAACTAATTTGTCAGATGTCCTCATACATATGTGTCTTTCCACTATTGGGCAAACAGGTCTACAATTAGCCTGAAAAATTTGGGTAAATGTGTAAGCTAGATTTAGGCCTTCATTTTTTCCATCTTCATGGACACCACAATGATTTCCCTCATGTGTTAATATTTTTCCTTGTTATAATGTATGATTTGCAAAAATAAAAACTGCTGCATCTGTGTTGATGAGAGAATCAAAGTGTATGCGCGTTGTGCACCCGCTACAATATGGCCAAGCATGCGCGCTTAAAATAGCATTATGAACAACGCGCCACTGACTTTAGACTAGGTTTTTTCTGGTCAGTGGCGGAATTGTTTTCTGGAACTGCAAAATAGCACTAGGGAATGTTTGCGCCGAAACACGCCTCCTTTTTGCGCCGACCCGCCCAGGGAGCGCAAGTTCATTTCCTAGTTTACTGACGTGCGTCTGTGGAGGGAAAAGCCCGCTTTGCGCGGGTGCAAAATAGGAATGATACATGCGTCAGTGTACAAAGTCATTTGTGCCGGGTGCAAGATAGAGCCCCTGGTGTGTAATGCACATCTCTGAGCAAAGAAAACACATCTGGCCAGCATTAGATTCATATCACACGACTTCAATATCAAGCAAAACCACTTAATTTCTCACAAATGAGCCAAATAGTGAAAAGTCCAAATGTCTAATGTCTATCTAGTTGCATCATGACATTTACTAATGTGGACTGATGATGTGAACCATGTGTATTTTAATCATAGAAATAAAGCATACAGATTTAAAGAGGGGAAGTTCATTAAATCTGTTCAAAGCTCACCTTCTAGTGTGTACTAAAAACAGCAGCGTCTCATTTTCACCAGATAGATGACTCGTGTCAAAAAGCACAGATAGATGGTACTGGAAAAAAAAAAGTTTAAAACTAAAAGGTTAAATGGAATTGCACTATAATTAACAAGATCACTAAGTAAACCATTAAGCTGTTAAGCTGACGCTCCTGTCATACTACCTTGGTTTGTGCCCTCATGAAAGGAAATCCAACGCTGCACTTGAGGAAGTCCAGCTCTACCAGCATACAGGAAATGCCCTTCTCTTCCTGGAGCCGAAACAGACAGAGAAAACAGCAAACGACAGTGAGAATAACCAGTCAAACTCTTCAAAAGCTGTACTAATTGGTACGGACCCCAGCAGAAGGTTTCAGCAACCGCAGTGCCTTCCTACAAAGCATGCCTTAAAAAACATAAAAAAAACCCCAAGAAATCACTGATTCCCAGGCAAACGTTCAGAAGGCATACAAATGGTTTACCATTGATCAAAATAAACTCTTGCAAGCTGGATTCAATATGCATTACAATTATGTTTAGATCTAGAATTTAGTTCTGCACAAAGACAGTTGGAGGAAAATTTTTGGTAACACTTTATTTTACAGTGTCCTTGTTACATATGTTACATGTACTTACCATAGTAATAACAGTAAACTATGCATAATTACATGCAACTAACCCTCAACCAAACCTAATCCTACCCTAACCCTATAAGTACATGTTGTTAATTATTATTACTCAGTACTTAAATGTATAATTACATTGTAACAATGACACCTTAAAATAAAGTGTAACCAAATTTTTTATTTTTTATGTTTAGCTCTTGCAATTTCGAGCATGCACACTAGGGCTGACTTCTAATAGTCGAGGATTCGACGATTCGATTCGGAGAGGTCTGATTTTTTTTTGTTAAGGATTCATTTAATGGAAAGCACATTCACTTCTAGTTGTCTTGCTTTTCATTTTAAATAAACGTAGAGCGAGTTGTCCTATAACAAACGAACAGTTATTCAACCGAACATCTAGCTGCTAAAAAAAAAAAAAAAAAAAAAAAAAAGGTTCGACTATCAGTCGACTACGGCAAAATCTAACGAATCAGATTCGACTATGAAAATCCTTAGTCGAAAACAGCCCTAATGCACACACATCTCGACTGGTCGGCTAGATTTAACAAGTTTAACATTTGTTGCAGGATCTACAACCAGTCGAAATGTGTCTTGCAAATGTGAACACTGGAAGAGTGTTGTGAAAGGAACATTTTACAACAACACAAGGATATTCAATAATATTCAATAGAATGAAAATTAATTAAATAGGCTTGCTTCTGGTGTGGACAATGGTCCACTAATGTGTTAATGTTAATTTTATGAAACAGATGATGTCATTAATGAGTTGCATTTATGATTCTAAAGTTAAGGGCAGGCACAATAAGCTTTAGCTTCTGCCTGCACCTGGTCATCTATAGTGTTTATGTTTCGAATGATTTGATTGATTGAATGATCTGTAAATGACCAAACCGAATAAATGAAATGAAATGAAAATGAAAATATTGTGCACAAGGCATTCGGCAAAAGTTTGAAGTCAGTCTTGGTATAACATATACATGGTTAACTTAAGATACAAAAAAGAGAATATAAAACACTAGGAAAAAATGTTATGCACTAACTTTTTGGGGTTTAAAAGAATTATTCTTCAGTAATATCAGTGATTTAACTGCAGTGACTATCGGAAGAGAACAAAATGTGAACTGAACTGAGCTCAATAATAATACTAACTTTGCAACATCGACTTATTGAACTGAAATGAATTGACACTGAACTGACTTGAGCTGAATAATGACACTATTGTGTTCTGCAGAGCTGGTCCACAGATAAAAAATGTGTTCATTTCATAACTGATGAACTTTGCAACATTAACACTGTGGTTGAACTGAATTAAATCATCACTGAATTGAACTTAATAATAATGACAGTTGTCTTCTGTGGAGCTGCTTTATGGCTGAATTTGATTTGGTTTCACGACTGATGAATTTTTCATTTAATACTGTCGTTTTCCTGATTACTAACGTGAAGATTTACAATCTGTATTGTTTAAAGGCAGGGCTATATAAAACATTTTTTTAACTTGACTTGACTAACCCATAAATAACTGTACTCTCATGCGTTGTACACTAGGAGAACAGTAACAGGGACAATCGCCAGTGAGAGTTGAGAGCTTCTTCTAAACACAGCAGAGCAGCGCCGGCTGGTTTGTGTAAACAGCTGAGATTGGACTCTGTGAGGGGTGAGCGTTCCCACAGCGAGAGTTCACAAAGCTGTCATTTCACAGAGATGAGAAGGTAAAACACAGGAATCCATCAGGGCCACTGATCAACCAGACGGCCTCACGCTGCAGAGGACGAGCGCTTAACTCGGGGATCTTCAGTTCCACGCGAGGTCTTGCACGTGTTCCCCATTCTTGAGTTTATACTGGAGCTATTCTTAGCGAGGTTGCAGCAATAACAAGAACTGCTGCCGGAGAAAATACATCAATAAATAGTCAAAAGTAGATGAGGGGGGTGCAGGAGAGCCTAGGACTGTTTGCAAAACTCATTTTTTATGCACTTGGCAGCTCTCTGGGGAAGAGCTTGAGGCTTTGGCCTCACGTTTTGCACTGGTTTGGAGCGTTTACACGAACACCCAGGTTTCCACATGCAGATTTGAGTATTGCTAATGTACAGCAGGGCACCTCAACTGGCGGCCTGCGGACTAAATGTGGCCTGTTAATCATTTCTGAGTTCAAGAGCATTCAGTTGTGCTCAATTTGCGGTCTGTGGTCCATATCCGCACCAGATTTTTACATTTTTTGCCTGTAGTTCGGCTACTCTAGTTTCCAAAAATATTATTAGGCACAGATATTCAAATGTGTCTGATGCATTCTGATGTACAGTACCGTTCAAAATTTGGGAATCATACAATAAAAAAATGAAAAAAATAAATTAATACTTTTATTCAGCAAGAATGCATTAAATTGATCAAAAATGACAGAAAAGACATTTATAATGTACAAAATATTTATATTTCAAATAAATTTTTATTCTTTTGAACTTTCATTTAATTAAAGAATCTTGAAAAAAGTGAATAACAGATTCCACAAAAATATTAAGCGGCACAACTGTTTTCAACATTGATAATAATGAGAAATGTTTCTTGAATGATTTCTGAAGGATCTTGTGACACTGAAGACTGGAGTAATGAAGCTGAAAATTCAGCTTTGATCACCGGAATAAATTACACTTTCAAATATATTCAAATAAAAAAAAGCTTTTTTAAATTGCAATAATATTTCACAATATTACTGTTTTTACAGTATTTTTGATTGAATAAATGCAGCCTTGGTGAGCAGAAGAGACTTCTTTCAAAAATATTACTAAGTTTTACGGACCCCAACATTTTGAACGGTAGATTTGAAGAAAACAACTGAATTTTCCATATTTCCATACAAATATTATGTACACAGTCTCCATTTGTGCCCCAAAATGATCATGTTTACAGTTTATCAAAACCTATTGGAATTGTTAGACATCTAAGCCAGATTTAAAGGTGACCTTAACAAACACCTGATTACATTAAAGGGATAGTTCACCCCAAAATGAAAACTCTGTCAGTAATTACTCTCCCTCATGTTGTTCCAACCCCGTAAGACTTTCGTTCATCTTCAGAACACAAATTAAGATTTTTTTGATTAAATCTGAGAGCTGGATCACTCTCTCATTTCCTTCTCTGTTGGCCTCGAGATTTCACGTAGTGTAACAGCGTAGCGCTTCTGGTTGTACGTCACACGCATCACACACATGACCAGCGTTGGCCACAGAAGCGCTGCGCTGTTACACTACGTGAAATCTCGAGGCCCACAGAGAAGGAAATGAATAATTGAATAAAGTCGTTATTTTTGTTTGTTTTTTGCGCACAAAAAGTATTCTCGTCTCTTGATAAACTTAAGGTTGAGCCACTGTAGTCACTCGGACTATTTTAACGATGTCTTTCATAACTTTTGGGCCGGCCAGTTTCGATCCCTTAAGAAGCCTATGGAGGAGTGATCCAGCTCTCAGATTTAATCAAAAATATCTTAATTTGTGTTCCGAAGATGAACGAAAGTCTTACGGGGTTGGAACAACATGAGGGAGAGTAATTACTGACAAAGTTTTCATTTTGGGGTGAACTAACCCTTTAATATATCAGACTCAAAATGCTACAATGTTATATATAGATGGATAATGTTATGTCCCCGTTTTTATTTACATAATATGTCCCTTGAACATAAGTGGTATAAGATCCCTCACGTACGATATGTGGCAAGAATAGTTCAACATTATTTATACAGTCGTCTACCTCTTGCTCAGCACTTTTTCGGCAGTCTGGTCAATGAGGAGACGTACCCTTTGTCTTCATCAAGTGGACTTAAATAAGCAACTCTCTGACACAACGTCCTCTAAAGCACTAACAGGAAAACCCCAGGACAACTCGAGTTCAAAAAGAACCTCTATTTCCTAAACTGTGAAGCGTCGCCAAACAAACAGTTAGTTCTCCAACGGAGAAGAGCGGGCAGCAGATAAGTGCACATGTTTACCCATCAGCCATCTGTGAGTAGGAGTGAGCAGGGCCCTGCGGATCATGTGACAGAAAATGTTTGTCGTTTTATCCTATTACTTTATTTTGCAAGTTTATCTCTGGCTTTATTTCAGTAGATTCTCATGCAGTGATTGTCGAGGTCTGTAAGATTTATGCTCACTGATATTTATTTGATCAAAAATACAGCAAAAACAGAAATATAATGTAAAAATAACAGTTCTGTCAGGACCACTATCGTCAAATACGATTGACAATTAGCATACAGTTTGGATTGGCGGTATGTTTCCGTTCTGGGCGAGAACTCCCTGTGCATCCAGTCAGCCTAGCATGGATAAGAGCAGGAGAGCAGCAATAACCCGCCTTAGGGTAAACACAACAGAACCAACATGAATGTATTGCAGATATCATTAAAGGTGCAGTGTGTATTTTTTAGCGACATCTAGCGGTTCGGTTGCGAGTTGCACTAATGGCTCCGCCCACTGCTCACCCCTCCCTTTCGAAGAAGCTACGGTGGCTCAAACGGGACAAACATATCGTCGTCTGGAGACAGCAGAGAATAGCCAGAGTAAGCCAAGAGTGTGTAATATTGTCACTGTTTCTGTATCACAGTCCATTATAAACCACATCATGGATAAAGTTTACAAAGCCATAGTCAAGTGAGGATCAAGGGTCTTAACATATAATATAATAATAGTAATCAGCTGATTGTCTCACAAACGTAACCAGCACATTTCTCCCCACATAGCAAACCCATAATACAGCGAGGGAGAAGAACCACATGAAACTATGCAACTATATATTTTTTCTAACAGGGTAGTAAAAGTTTAGCTGGCTAATATGAGCTGTTACTGTGGCTGAGCTGGTTAAAGCGTAAAGCCTTTTTCAAACTCGACGCGTCCGCATGAGCCCAAAGGTGCGAGCGGCAGAAATGACATGATTGTAATGCGCACGCGCCTCCGCATCCCCTAGACACCATTTACTACACACAATAGGCTTTTTTTCTCTGATTTTGAAAACTCTTCGCGATCGACTTCAAATGCTTCCAAGATCGACTTGTCGACCGCGATCGACGGGTTGGTGATTCCTGTAACATACTGTTTTACGGTCAAGAGTACTAATCAGCTGTCTCACGAACGTAACCAGCACATTTATCCCCACATAGCAAAGCCATAACACAGCGAGGGAGAAGAACTAAGTTACATGAAACAATCCAACTACATATTTTACACCACTGACAAGGGGAAAGTTACTACTCACGGTGTTTATGGCTAGCTTCTAGCTTTCTGCGGATTCTCTTTCAAAGTAGTGAGGAAACGCGTCACTGTGTGTTCGCTGTCGGCAACGGTAGAAACATGACGTCACAATATGTCGACCTTCATAGAAGGGGTTGCCCGCGGTTATGTAGATATAAATGTCTCATTCTAAGGTAATAAAAACATTACGGTTTATTAAGTAAGTTCTTTATACACCACTGAAAACATAGTTATGGATGTCAAATCCTGACTGGAGAAGAGGAGGAGCTGGGGATGGAGGAGGGTAATGAGCTCCTGAGAAACCCGAGAGCTGCTGATAATACTGAAGGAGCATATACAGTATATGTACAGTAGGGGTGGAACGGTACATGTATTCGTATTGAACCGAAACGGTACGGGTGTCACGGTTCGGTGCACGAATTTACACGGAGAATACACGGTATACAAATAAATAAAACTCGCGTGCAAATTAATTAATGTAATGCGGAACTACCGTTAGATTACGCGGGTTCTTTAGGGACACATAATCTGTACCATCGGCTTAGCTCTGAACGCGCGTTCACTTCAAACGTTGGCTTTATACGCGCGTCATATTCGCTTTGGACTAGCGTCGAACTAGACGCGAATTTGACGCTTTATTCGCGTTTGGTGTGATCGCATAATGAAGGCTGCGATGTCAAGATTGCAATGCTGGACTGTGTCTGTGTGTGTGTGTGTGTGTGTGTGTGTGTGTGTGTGTGCGCGCGCGAGAGAGAGAGGCGAGATCGAACTGTGTGTGTGTGTGTGTGTGAGACAGAGAGAGAGAGAGAGAGAGAGAGAGAGAGAGAGAGAGAGAGAGAGAGAGAGAGAGAGGCGCGCGACCGAACAGTGGAAACATAAAAAACATACTCCGTAATTTTGTTCATACAGATCATTAAACCTGCAAAGTGTTTACTTATATTTGTGTACACTCGCAATAAAACACAACATTGTGCACACTGTAAACTCTTGTCAAACTGTAACCTACAACTGTCACTCAACCAAAATCACTCTCACACACACACACACACACACACACACACACACACACACACACACACTGTTTTAAAAGAAAAACATATTTATCCGACTCCATTTCAAAACAGTCTGTGGGTCCCATCTTTTGGACATTCGTCATATTGCATTGGTTTTCATTTCTTGTCCTCGGAGCACTAATCTTACACATTCTACATTGATGAAAAAAGAAAATCGAATGTGTTTTTAATGGTAGTATTATTTTAACAGAAATCAATTATTTAAAATTCAGATGAGAATAATGTTACATTGTTAATTAATAATGTTAATTAAAATTAAGGAAAACAAATATATTGATCTGAAATATAGCAAATTAATTTTAAATTAATTCAGGTACAATTACCAAACATATCGCAAGGTCTTTTTGTCTTTTCATTAATTTAATTTAATAAACTAATTATATAAAACTATTGTCAGTGCACTACAAATAAACTGGTTCTATGCCTTTATATAATAAAACTTATTTAAAAAATGCAATGCCTTCTGCATTTTTGTTTTGCTTTTCCCTCCATTGTACCGAAATCGTACCGAACCGTGATGTCTGAACCGAGGTATGAACCGTGTACCGTTCCACCCCTAATGTACAGTGATAGGCGTCGTATTCCTATAGGTAGACGTGGATCAGCTGAGGGTCACTGATACGAGCTTGACTAACGTGACCTTCCAGAACTGACGCTACGCTTCATTTTATATATATTAAAATGTATGCTAATATATTCCTGTGATCAAAGCTGAATTTTCAGCATCATTACTCCAGTCTTCAGTGTCACATGATCCTTCAGAAATCATTCTAATATGATGATTTGCTGCTCAAGAAATATTTATCATTAGTATCAATATTGAAAACATTTGTGCTGCTGCTTAATACTTTTATGGAAACCGTGATACTTTTTTTTCAGGATTCTTTGATGGATAGAAAGTTCAAAATAACAGCAATTATTTGAAATAGAAATCTCTGTAACATTATTAATGTCTTTACTCTCAATTTTGATTAATTGAATGTATCCTCGCTGAATAAAAGTATTCATTTCTTAATAAAATCTTACTAACCCCAACTTTTTAACAATAGTGTACATGAACATGCTCCACAAGTGTTTTACAAGCACAAAGTGGCACAGTCTCATTTTCAAAATTGTATCTATTGTTTTATCATTTTGATACATTTTTTGGATTGAAATTATATTTTATTTTTTTGTGTGCTTGTACTATATCCTTTTTTTTTTTCAAAGAAATGCCACTTTAATGCCACTTCTCTAAATCTGTCCAGTGTTTTGTCACTACTGTTTCAGTAATTGTATTCCACCAATGGCGTACAGGAAGGAAAGAGGTGTTTTTATTAAGTCACTACTCTCTGGTCTGTGTTATTAAACTGAAACATTAACAAATCTCAAATGATGTATGTATTGGCTGAGTCTCTCTAAAATAAACTTCATATCCAGCCAGACTGTTTCTCTATCTCTCGCTTCAGTAACTCTAAAATAAATCGTATTGTTTCCGAGACACCAATTTGAAGGTCTTCGCTTCACCTGCCTCAATCTAATAAAAGGACAATCCACGCTTTATCTAATTACAGTAAGTGTGTTTCTTCACAAGAGGGGCCCCGGGGCCACCTGAATGAGGCGATGGAGCTTCTGAAACCAATTCACTGCTGCAGATGGTTTAGGTTGCAAGACAAACACAGGGCCAACAGGACCTACTATAAAACAAGAGGCGAGCGCAAGTTCACACTCGGCATGATGGAAAGCTGAACTGGCCTGAGGGAGACGTTCTGGCCTGAACTCCACCGAGTGAAGACGGGTCACATCAACACAGACGACTACACGCGGCGTTGGTAATTAGACAGGTCCTGCTGAGCGTACAGTACTAGAACAGCAAGCAAAGTACAGCCACTGTCTTCTCACAAACACTTCCACCTCGACCCCTGCATGCATCCTATTCAACAGTCATGACCAATTACTCTCAGAAGAGGGAGGTAGCACCGCAAAAAATGATCAAAATGAAATTTAAGACTGTAAAACAATGTTAAGCCTAAGCGCTCCATCTGTGTCAAAACACGAGGATATATAGAGTGAAATCTGAGCACTTCAAAAACAAACAAATTAATTTAGAAGGATTTTGGAACGCAGAAGGAGAAGCAAACAAATGATGGTCAAATTACTAAATCCATTAAGTCTAGACCAAACATAAATTATTTGGAATTCTTCACCTGCAAATAAAAATGATGTCATAATTTATTCACCTTTCCAAACCAGTATGACTTTTTATCTTCTGTGGAACATAAAATTAGATGTTTTGTTCATGCTGCCCTTTTCCATGCATTGAAAGTGAAAGAAGACGGATAACATCAAACTTAAAAAATGGCAAATAAACAGGGAATATGTTATATGCTATTGTTTTTGGAAAAGAGCAGCATTATTTTTTATGTAGATTTATGGAAATTAATTTTAAGGTGATGTAGTTACACGTTACTACATGTACTTACTATAGTAATAACTGTAAATTATGCATAATTACAAGTAACTAATCCTAAACCAAACCCTATAGTAAGTACACTGCGTCACCTTAAAATATAGTGTAACTAAATTTATTTATTTACATTTTTATTTTTAAGAAAATCATACTGGTTTGGAACGAGTAAATAATGGCAAAAAATTATTTTGGGGTGAACTATCCTTTTAAGAAGTAGTATTTCTATCGCAGTTATTGATAGTCCATTCTTGCTGCATCTGCTTTTTTTTTCTAAAATCAGTAAAGTTGTTAAAAAAATCAGTAAATCTAGAAAAGGTCACAATTAGGAAACACATGTCCAAATATAGATATTATCAAAGTCCTTTTAGAAAATAAATAAATAGTCTCTGATATTATCCCTTAAAATTTGAGAACAACCATTAAAGTGCGCAATTCTGCTGCTTCGTTTCCCTCTTGAGAAGGTTGAGTTGATCACAGAGGTCCGTTTAGCAATCTTAAAGAGTTGCTCCATTATTGTCAAACTAAAGGAGGAAATGTTCTCGCTTATGCCACTGATAACCACAGAAAGCTTTTCAGCAGAGGAAACAGACCTTGAGGGAGCTGTAACAGGGATTTCAGTGTGAGACGTGTTCTAGAAGCCTGAGATAACGATACACTGACCAGCTGCAAGTGCTCTCATCAGTAACTGTGCACTTCCTCCTGTTTCCACAACTTCCTCTGCTGACTGAACGCATATCTCGACATAATCTACACTATTTTTTCCATTATGTCCCTTTAAATCATGGATATGATGACCACATTTCCTTATAAAGAAGATTCAAACTTGTCACATTTTCCATTGAACCTATTTGTCAGTATTTGGCACCTAGTTTATGGCACACCCATGAGCCGCCTGGTGCGTATTACAAACAAGAGTGGCAAGAGCTCTGCAAACTTCAAACTTCAGTCTAACTGGCTGGCTTTACACAATGTTCAGTAGGTTTTTATAACTCCACTGGGAAACAAATTGGTGTTTATCAGGCTGCTATAATGAACGCATCTGAAGGTACTGGTCCTGAAGAACTACTTACTGGATTTGCAAGTTTGCAAAGTTCTTAGCAATCAATCTTTGAAAAACATTGGGGAATTTAGTTTGAAGCAGGGCTTGACAGTAACTTTTTTGCTAACCAGCCACTCTGGCTAGTGGTTTTCCAAAGTTACTAGCCACTCAACTGCCATTTGATATTTTTAATATGATCTCATAATTTGGCAGCAGGTTTATTAGGCTGCTGTCACTTTAAGACCAGACGCACGGATCCATTATACTGTTACACATGTGTTTTCTTTCTCAACTGTTTATGTTCACTTAAGACATAACTGACTGTGTTTACATGAATACTCGCCAAGATCGGCATTTTGACATTAATATGTGTGTATTTGACTGTTTAAGCGCAATAAGCAGCGAAAAATAACTAAATTTAGTTCTGAGAGGCGGCTTTATGTGCTGCACTTTGGGTGTGAGTACAAAACTTGCTAATGAGTAAAATTATGCACAATCCCACAGCAAAATTCAAGCCCTGTAAAACCAACAATATTCATCCGGAGCAAAATCGAATGAGTGAGGAGAGGCGGGTTTGTGCCAATCACTGTCGGAGAAATGAGAGAGAGAGTAAGAGCTGCTGGTATCATGTATCTATTCTGTGGAAAATGACTATTGGAAGCTTTTCAGATATTTCAGTATCAAAAAATCTATATTTTTGACAACACTACACCGCACTTAGTTTATTATTTCAGATGCCTTTTTAAAAGACTACAATTGAAAAATGTATAGGCTATATTATGTATAAATTTAAACCTGCCGAAGTGACTAATAGGTGTGACTGCGTTACACTCCACTGCTGTTAATGCCAAGCCCTGCCTGTATGTCATGTTAACAATAGTGTGTCACTTCACATGTCAGTCAGTTCTTGGTAAGAATAAGCAGCAAACTGGACAAGACTGCAAGTCATCAGTCAAAAGTCTGGTTTAGAGAAACTAATTGTAATATATCAGACTTACTCGTTGTAAGAAGTTGATGTAGTGAACCTCTCTGGAGAAGTTCAAGTAGATGTTGGTGTCATAGGCGTCATCTCCAGCATTAGAGATGGTTAAATTTAATGACACATTTTTCACTCCACCGAGAGCCAGATGAGAACTGATGTAACGCCTGAGAAATGAGAGAAACAAAAGAGAAAACAAGTGGGACAAGGAAAATCTCAGGAAACCTGTTAAAATATTTCTGGGTCATATATATCACTGTATTTCTATATTTTGATGGTTTAAATAACAAAAAAATTTACTTAAAAACTTACTTTTTTAAAAGTTAAACCAACAAAATCTGTTTTTATAGTGCACAAACAATAAAAAATGTAAAATATTTGAAAGTCTTTGAATAATGAAAATATTGAAATGTAAAAAAAAAATTAAAATAGGTCCTAAAATAGACTTAATTTTCCTTATACAAATATATATCTGATACATAGAGCATAGAACATGAATGCCTGCTTTGTAGTCATTACAGTAAAATATGTTTTCAATTACTAGCTCTAGTATATACAGTAAGTAGTGAATCACCATCTGCTCTTTAAACAGTGAGGGTTCAGCGTTTAAGGAAACTACAGAGAAACCAGGTCCAGATCATTCAGAACCAGACTAGGACTTCCTTAAGACGGTCTAATGAATGACGCCATGGGCCGGGGAGAGCCAAGCGTGTGTCCACACCCACAGCGACTCAACCCTAATGACGTAAATAAACTGAAACGAGCCGCTGCGCAGAACCTGGAGAGGAGAAAACCAGGGGCTTTACCCAGAAAGCAGCAGTTTCCCATGAAGCCTCAGGTCAGCGGCACAGTCGTCTGACAGACAGTTCTTCTCAAACCACGTCTGTGAAGAGTCAAACAGAGCACAGGATGTTTACACAACTTAACTGTTA
Organism: Rhinichthys klamathensis goyatoka; assembly: GCF_029890125.1. Lineage (NCBI taxonomy): Eukaryota > Metazoa > Chordata > Actinopteri > Cypriniformes > Leuciscidae > Rhinichthys > Rhinichthys klamathensis. The sequence continues at coordinate 2,307,669 of NW_026606615.1, forward strand.
TTATAACCTGAGATGGGAAGCAAATACTAGAGGGTGCTGTTGTGCAAGACTTCACGATGGCCTGAAAAGCTTTAGCATGAGTAGCGGTTTCAAGCGTAATGAAGAAGAAAGTGCCGTGTGTTCGTGTTGGACAGATTTTGACATCAACACCTTTGCTTTAGCGCTACAGACAAACTGGTGGACACAGTTACTAATGGCCTCAGATTCCATCATAATGGATTCCTGCCGCGCTGAACGATGCCAGCGCCGTGTTTCCTCAAGCTCAGAGGGAAAAGCATGTCGACTAACAGGAGGGTTGGTTATGAAGTGGACTGTTGGCAAATAAATTCATCAATCTTCCACATTCCATTCACAAAGAGTCAACAGCCATTATTGAGGCCTAACTAAAACCACATTCATATACATTGTAATTTCTGGCATTCTGAGCTGCTGGGTGAAGCCAACGGCAAATGAGTACGAGATGAGGAACAGAGTCTCAGAGTAAATTAGAAAAATCTACTGTATAAAACCATTGTAAAGATGTTAAAATGTTAAAACGAGCAATATATAAGGTTTTATAAGTGTTCTAACCAGATGTGATATGTTTCCAGTATCAAGTAATTTATTTTGTATAAACATTCAGAATCACAGGAAATCAGAACATATTTGATTTGATGTGATATTTTACTTTCTTAACACACGTGTAGTCTTTTTGTGCGTGATTTATCAGTGCTTGTGGAAGATCATGTTCAAAAAAGCAACCAGAAATTGTCTTGGCTAATTAGGACAGAAAATCTGATTAAAATGGAAAATTAACATGCTTAAAGTTTCTTAGATTATTCATTTTCTTTACTTGTATTAAAAACTTTAGTAGTTTTTACTACTGTACTGTACTGCACTAAACTATTAATCTTTTTACCCACCAGCGTTTTTTTTAAAAGTTGCCAGCCACCGCCAGCATTTTTGATAATTTTCACAAAACTGACATGGCCCCCAGAATATTTTGTTGTTTGAATATCTGGACATGCAATATATAACAGTTTATTCTAGCTTGGTGTATTCTTTCTTTATCAACACTTGACTGTGCGTGAGTTTCATAAAAAAAGCAACATTTTGAGCAAAAAGCTGAGAAAAATGTGTTTTTGTCAAAGACCATGCATGCCCGGATCAGATTCAGAACGATGATCAAAACACAGATGGAGTAGATCGAGTCCATCAAATTCCCTAAAGCTTCACAGTCCTGTACCTCGTCCTGGGCCGACATTTCAATCAGTAACGTTAGGCAGTTTTGATTTATATTCTGTTTAAATGTTTGACGATTGAGTTATTTTACATGTGCGTAAGCAATGCTTCAATCGCATGTTTCTGCTTCTTCTTCGTCTGTGTTTTGATCAGGAGATCCAGTACTCTTTCAGAAGATGCATAATAGCATTAATGGCGGGGAAAGAGTTAAAATAATAATACTAAATTTAATTTTAAAAAAAGAATAATAATGCATTAAATATATATTTGTGCATTATGGTCTCATGATTCATTCCTAAAGTTTTTTCTTTTTTAGTTAGTTAGGTTAAGTTAGGCAAGTTATTTTTGGATTTTCATGCCTTTATTTAAAAAAAAAATGTAATTGAAATTTATTGGATAGGTACGGAAGCGTATTGCATTCACTTGAGGAAAAAAAATCTACTCTGTTTTTTCTGAATTAACGAGTTAATTATCTCAGAATTACGAGATAATTTTTTATGAAAAAAAGTTTTTGCTCTGTTTTTCTGAATTAATGACTTAATTATCTCAAAATTATGAGTAACTAATTAATTCATAAAAACAGAGTGAAAAAAATGTTTTTCAAGAAAAAATGATCTCATAATTCTGAGATAATTAACTCGTTAATTCAGAAAAACAGAGCAAAAACTTTTTTTTCATGAAAAATTATCTCGTAATTCTACACTTCCGTAGATAGGACATTACAGATCAGACTGGAAAGCATGAGGCGGAGAGAGGGAAAGAGGATCGGCAAAGGACCTTGAGCCGTATAATGGATCCGTGTGTCAAATCTTAAAGTGACAGCAGATCATAATAGACCAAATTATGAGATAATATAAAACATATCTATACGGCAGTTTTTCAATCAAACTCGGGTCGCCGAAGGTGCAGTTGGCTATCCGCGAGGCTATCCGCGCCGACATTAATTACTAAAGTTTATCTTCTTTTCCAATGCTATCCTGTTTAAAATTGTTTGAAAGCTGACGAATACAAACCTCGTTCTTAGCGGCGATCTTCTCTCCTTTTTTCCAGCGTAGAATAGGAGTCAGAGAGGGAAGGTCACGGTCCTGATATCCATCCACGACGTGCTTTCCTAAACTGTATGCTGCCTCAAACACGATGGCGGCGAACACATCCTTCACTTCTCTCTGTTGAAAAGCACAAAAATGGGAAAATATTACATATAAACAATAATAAGAAAAACTTTAAATCTTTAAAAGCTCAAATGTGAGCAAATAAATTCAGTTATTCATATTTCATTCTATTTCTTTTTTATTAGTTTTATTGCTTTTTAAAATGTCTATATATTTTTTATTTTTGTACTTAAAATAAAACCCTGTATCCTTGTTAAGTAGCTGAAGTAAAATAAGTTATCAAAATGATTTTATGGTTTTAGCTTTAGTTAACCCTGAAATGTGCCACAAACACTGTGAGTCTGTGCTGCTTTAAAAACACCTGTTTAAGAAAAAAGAAAAGAGTAATTTTTGCAATTCCTAAAACTGAAACAAAAATCACACTTTTCCTTTCCCGACAGTTTATCACATCCACTAATGTTTCAAAATAAAAGCACAGACTAATACAAGTTTAGATGAATGGCCCATATGACAAGTAGCTCACCCAATCGGTGGCCGTGTAACTGGCTTTGCATGGGCTAAAAACGTATTTGTGGTGAAAAGCTTTATAGCCGAAGCTCTTTGCAAAGCTCTTGTTGGCTCGATCAAGTGAACCGAGTGCCTTTAAAGAGCCACCAAAAGCTATCGGATGAACATTTGGAAAAAGCTGGCACTGCCCTGCCTCGACACACTTCATCTTCCCTTATTTTGGCAATATGAGCCGCAGGAGTGGGAGTGTTTCCTTTGGCACACGACTTGGAAACAGTCGAACGAAAGACTGAACAGGATCAAACCTCGACATCCCTGTTAGAGGACACTAAAGAGGGAGGGACATGGGAAAAGTAGACCTCTCCTGTGCCCTCTTCTCTCCCATCCCCTGACTATTAAACATCATTGGCACCGCATTGGCTTTCATCTGTACCAACACGATAGAAGAGCAAACTGTGCCTAGTGAGCACCCCTTCTCTTTCTTTCGTCCCGAGAGTTTTATCACATGCTTTCTGTTTGTCCACCCACCCATCCTCTTCCTCAGCGGCGCTGAATCAGGCCGATGTTTTAACACATCATGATAAAATAGATAATGCACATCCTGTCCTGGTGTCCAGCCGACCCGCACCTTCACATGCTGATAGAGTTACTGCAGGAAAGAGAGGAGTGTCGGCTGACCGGACAGGTTTTAGCCTCCACTAGACTTATTTACACCATCAAATGGGGCGTATGTGTTCATAATAGATGACAGAATTAAGACAATGTTTGAATTAAAGGAATAGTTCACACAAATATGAAACTCTGTGATCATTCACTCACCCATTTCAAGCCTGCATGACATTCTGTATGTTTGCCAAGCTTTCATTTCAATAACATTTAAGAATTTACCAATAAAACACACACCAAAAATGTGTCATATATTATTTTGTAGCTTAAAATTGGAAATAAATATATTAATGAATGAATGCAAGTCAAGTTTTTCAGGCTGTTCCATCCAAGAGAAAAAAGGAGATAAAAACAGTGACAGATAAAAAGTTTTTAAAAAAATCAAAAAACAAATACACTAAAACTAAAAAAATATTTGGTGTAGAAACCATTTTGACTCAGAAAAAACTAGTAAATTTCACAAATTAATTATCAAGAAATAGCAAGAAACATTTAATTAAACATGAACTTTTGAAGTAGAAAGACTGAAATAATATTTTCTTGAAAAATTTGTTTTATTTTAAACTTACAAAAATTAATATATTAGTTTTAATTTATTAATTCGTTCTTTTTTTTTACAGTGTTTCCATGTATAATATCTTCATTGGTTTTCCACAAAAGAAAAAAAAGTCATACAAGTTTGGAATGACATAAGGAGTAATTGATAACAGAAATATAATTTTTGGGTGAACTGGTCCTTTAAGAACATTTTGGCTTTTTTACCTTTCTTTGATATAAGCAATAATAATCATCATAAATCTCATGCTACGGACCTTACTAAAGGTGTTATTAAAATTAAAAATACAAAAATAAAAGCTAATAGAATAAGTATATATCAAAAACTAAAGTAAGAGATGCTGTTACTCACAAAAAAAAAAAAAAAAAAAAAAAAAAAAACCTGCTTTGTGCTTTAGGTGTATTAACCAAATTATCTGTAGAATCAAAGCTTGTGTGATAAACCCTAGATTAAGCATTAATCACCGCTCCTGGTGAAAGCCTCCGCACTCATCAGCCGAGGGCTTCTCATGTGCCCTTTGGCGTCCAGAGAGAGAGGGTTTTGTTACAGTAATACGCTCAAGTCGTAAAAGGGACAACATAAAGCTCAGTGTTGTGTACTCTCCTCAGGTCCCAGATGGGATTAAAGCAGTATGTCTCAAATGGTCCTTATGACCTGTCCGACCAATGACCCCCACTCAGGGGAGCAGTAAAGATCAGGCGTTCAGGCTTCAGGAACAGGCTATGTGCCGCTTTCATTGGGACACATGTGAATTGAGAGTATGAATGACCTCTTGTTCTCCAATACAAACGTGTGTACCAACTTAATTTACGACAATAAACATGCCAGAGTAAAATATAATCACCAGTCCAATAGCGATGTCTAGTGTAAGTGGAGTACTTTATTTTCAAACTGTCCAACTTATTTGGACTGATAACCTCACTTGGATTGATCCCTGATTTTAGTGATGCTTGTGGGCAATAGTTCAGCTCCCAGAAGCCCAGTCATCGGAGTATTCGTAGACTGTCTGCTTAATATCTGCTAACACTAACTATAAGCAACTACGTCAACTTATTCTACTAACCCTAACATAACAGTCTACTAACAGTTGACTACAGTCTACTAATACTCGAATGACTGCCATGTAGTTGCAAAGTTACTTATAGTTAGAAGAATGTCTAAAGTGGACCATTGAAATAGAGTGTAACAATAAATGAATAAATGGCTTGTTTCAGGTTGGTCCATTTGTCCAAGTAGACAAACATTTAGTTAATATATAACTATAATATTATATATTATCATTTGAGGCACTCTGTTCAGCTTTATTTCTCTGTCCCCCGAGCCAAGAAGACAGTTGGCAAAAGAGCTTTTATGTTTAAAGCCACTTTAGATTGGAATAACGTACCTTCCGATATTAGATCCATCACTTCATTTGGGATGTTTAAGTATACTTTGTCTTCTTACTTTGTGATTGACTGCTTTTGTAATATATGATGCTGACACAATGTGAATTTTTATTTTATTTATTTTTTCTTTCATATTTAAATTAATTGTGATCCAATTACCTATCCCTATATATACTATATACATTCAACTCTAAATGTATTTCTACCAAAAATTGATCTAGTGGTTGTAAAGTTCTGTATATTTCGGTTAATATTATTATTATTATTATTTTTTATTTTTTTATTTTTATTTGTGTGGATTTGTGTCTGTGGTTCTATATGTATTTGTTTGTCAAATATGTATAATTGTACTTTTGTTTATTGTATTATTGTTCTCTTGTGATGGCTGTGATGTATTTTAGGACCCCCTTGAAAACGAGATGATGCATCTCAAGGGGTTTATCCTAATAAATAAAATTTACATATATATGCAACGAATATATAATATATATTTGCATCTCTGTCGTTATTGCAATTCATGTGCATCTAACTCAAATGAAAATTTTCACACTTGTAGGCTGCTTAAGGGCTGTTTTGAAAAATGTTCCACACACAGGAGACACAACAGGAACAAGCACCTCCTGCACATTAGGAAGTATTAGAGGTCAAATCTGAACCTTGGCCTAGGCTTTTATCATCATTATTAATGTTCCCTTTTGCCTTCTGCTTCCTCCTTTCCCAGCCCCCCAAACTCCATCATAAACTGTATGTATTTATAGAGCAGAAGAAAGCAGGCCTCAGGACCGACCTCATGCTTTTAATTGGGTGGGTGGTATCTGAAGGAACCCAAACAACTGTTCCTTACATGCCGCTCACACACACTGACAGACTTGAGCCAAGCAGGTCAGTCAGTCGCCACAGGGCTTCATTGTACAAGACGAACGGCTGAAGTGTCATCTGTTTCCTTACATTGTTTCCATTTGGCACAGTAAAGGCTTTCACGGAAAGAGACGGCACTACAGAATGGCTTCCCACAGTCATAATAGCCTTTTTTAACGACAGTAATAAAACGAAACTTTCAGAAGCAATGGTCACATTTTAGGCTAAAGTGTTCATGTTACTGTGCATTTATATTAGTAATCATTCAACACAACTGAAAACTAGTATGAATGATGAATAATTGGCTGCTGCATCTGTACGTGCTGTCATCTTGCCAAACCAAGCACCAATGTAATAAACATCATGTGCATAATGGGTAATTATTTGGGGGAGCTGCTAGTAATTAGTGGTGTTGTGATATACATTGGTTATATTCAACCATTTGATACATACCATAGCACATAATGATCGTCATAACAGTGTCTAAAACATGGTAAAGTGCCAAGGTCTCACCAAACAAGCATGGTGGACTCGAAGAGACTGTGTTTGTAGGTTGTGTGTTATTGAACGTAATCTGACGCTGTCATTCAGCACCCTTGTAGGAAAGTATGATTAAAAACCTCTATAGTCGCGGGTGCAGGAAATACAGTGTCTAATTTACTGTATGCAGGGTTGGATGCCGTCCATTCCCAAACTCACCAGAGATATAATCTCTCATCTGAGGATCATTGAGTCTGACCTCACGCTTTTAAACATGGAGACAGTGGTGAAAAATAGAGCTGATTGAATGATCAGAGCTTGTGAAGAGCTTGTTTAGAGTTTCACACAGACATCTTGATGATCATCAGCAAAAAAGGGTTGAATGTCATTATAAGTGGTCAATCTTAGTCTTGTTCTAAATAAAATGCATACAAAATAAGATTATAAATGCCTTCACTTTCACTGTTGATTAAGCAGTTTTACTTCTAAAGTAAAGTTCTTGTTTTAAAGGGGTGGTTGATTATGATTTCACTTTTCTAACTTTAGTTAGTGTGTAATGTTGCTGTTTGGGCATAAACAACATCTGCAAAGTTACAACGCTCAAAGTTCAAAGCAAAGGAAGATATTTGCTTTTAAAGGAATCATTTTATAAACGGCTGGTAGGGACTACACGACATTCCTCCCAGGTTAGTGACATCACCAACCCTAAAATTTACATAAACCCCGCCCCCGGGAACACGCAGTCCATGTTGAGTTGTTGTAGAAGAGCACATTTGTGAGTCCAAGCTCAAGCTGTCGCATCCGTCTTTTCACATGCAATACAGTACGCAACACAAATGCAATATCATGCACTCGGTAGGCATCTTACAACAGCTCCCTCTGTGCCGGGAGCAGCAGCTCATTTGCATTTAAAGGGACACACACGAAACGACGCCTTTTTTCTGACCCCCAAAAAGGGACAACTTTAACATGCTGTAAAAAATGATCTGTGGGGTATTTTGAGCTAAAACGTCACACACACACTCTGGGGACAACAGAGACTTATTTTACATATTGTAAAAAGGGGCATTATACCACCCCTTTAAAGATTGTTTTCCATTTTTTCAGGTTTTCTGTAAAATCCTTTTTTTCCTGACAAGCTTTGACACACTTCAAATCTGTGGGCAGAAACCGGGAGGCTGATATCATGCAATGCTCTTAAGAATGAAATTTGTATTTAATGGCTTAAGTTCTTCAGTTATGTGCCAACATGAGAAGATTTGCAGAACCAGAGGCTTTGATACATAAAACTTGTCAGTTTATCTTCAAGATAAGCAGGGCGGCTGAACTCAACTTCTTTCTGTTCTTCAGGGAAGACAGAAGGGATGATGTCATCTGAGCAGCGGCGATCGTGATTGGCTGATGGGATCTGAGCTGCCCGCGCTCACGTGGCTTCCCCCAGATCGCTCCAAGAGTTATTAAATACATGCACACAGTGCACAAACCGGGGCTTTATCGAGATCAAGACCCTCGAAGCTAAACTCACAGTTCCTGCTATTAATTTACGCTCTGCTCTAGGATTCCCTTTTATGGCCAGATGCGTGCATGACATGTATGCTAAAAATATAAACTTCAGCAATACATGCACTTCAATTCTGAAGATGTATAAAAAAACATCACTATTTCTATTGCTCATATTTGAAAAACTATTAAACTTCAGCATGCAATCTATCCCACATTATTTGGTCAACAGACAAAGCAATCACACAATAATGCATTAAAAACCACTGAGAACATAGTAACTCTGTAACAACACCATAGTAACATGATAGTTTTGCGCATGCACACAACTAATATTAAAAAATAAAATAAAATTTGTGATCAATTATTTATTTATTTTCTTGCAATCATTATTTACACATTGGAGAGGAAACACCTACACAAGAGAAAAATAGACTGATTAGATCATCATTGAAAATATAACAGAGGCACAATAGAATGTAAACTAAAAAAAAGTTAGCATTATTTTTATTTACCAATTCTGCCATTTATGCTAAAACCCAAGGTCATCATGTAACCTAAATTTTCCACAGCCATTTTATTTCTTGCAAGTGATGAATGAGTGAAACCTGAGGTACTTCCTGTATAAAAGCCCTCATATAGTATTTCATTCATGCTCACAGGACCCATCTGAACATGATCCTCCCTTTGGATACTTCAACAAGGTGAGCTATAGTACAACAACGTCAAATCACATAGTAATAAAGTCCCTGACGGACATTGTTCAAGACAACAACATCCCATATGGAACCAATTAAAAACCAAGGCATCAAGGCATGAAAATGAATAACTGTGACGAAGTACACAACTGAAATAACCATGTTTATGTGCTGCATGTGTTAGCTAATGAGATTAACTTATTAGAGCGTCAGATCAAACAGATTTAGATGTTTACAACGCCAATTGTGTTCCACCTTCGGTTGCATAGTTCAGGATAGATCACTAAGTCTGTGGAAAACTACAAATTAACATGAAAGATTAATTAAATATCGCCAGAACAAGTTTTCTGGAGCTGAGCAGGTGAATCTGCATTTGATGAGACGGACATGAACCGAGCAAAGATATTTCTCAGATCTCTCTCCAAAGTCCACGAGCTCAACTAAGACTGATGATAAATCACAGACACTCATTCCTGAAGTGTTAGTCCATGTACAGAAATGCCTTATTTCATAAACAAATCAAACTAGCAGCTCTCCAACAGCTGCAAAATGAGCCAAAGAAAAGAAGGCCTTCTGATGTCAAACAGATCATAATTATACTGAGTGGGGAGAGACATGATGAGGTTCAGTTCACTGGTTCACAACTGGTGTGTCACAACAACCCATAAATGGGTCACAGGTCTGTTCTGATAGTGAGAACAATGCTTCTAGATATATAAATAAGCATAGATGGTCGCAGTGTTATTGATTAATATGGTTATTATCAAAATTTCACACCAGCAATGTAGCATCTCTTCTGAGCATTTATTAAGTTGCATCTAAAAATGACCTATATCTTCCACTTCAACCTTTACCCATAAACGACTCTTTATACCAAATGGTAGTGAACAAGAGTTTCCGGTCTCTTAAAAGAGAAAGGTCGCCCCGTTTCGCAATATGTGTCTGATTGCTGAAATTGTTTTGCTGTGTTCCAAACCTAGTGTAAGCAGCTTTTGCTAACTAGCATCCTAACTAAATATATAATAAGCATACACATAAAATGCATAACACAATTTTGGTTTGTTGTTGCAACGCATTCTGGGATTAGAAGTCTTAGGGCGTTTTCACACCTGAAAGTCCGCACCAAGGTCCGAACCAAAGTTCACGCTTTGATACATTTTATACTTTCAGAAAGTTTTGGTTTGGTTTCACACTGCAATTCTGCGAGCGCACTAAAGAACTTTACGTGACACACTTGCTTCCTGTCGTCATCATCTGTGTGGGCTGCATCTTGACATTGATTGGTTTGTAAATGTACGCGCGTCTGACGTCAGCGTGTTGTCAATTCGGCGGGTAACTTTGACAACATGAATGAACAGACGCATATCGTTGCAACTATATTGTTATTTTTATGGCATAATTACCTGCAGCACCAACTGTACACAAGGCTAGTTCAAATTCGCCAAATGAACGTCCTCGTCGTGCGAACATTTTATCGTCGCCGGCAGGAAAGGAGGAGAAGACTGCAAGTTGACTTCTTATTATGTCATCAGACCATACTTCAATTAAAAACCTCGTCTCCTCCTCTCCCCATGTGCCACGGCTCATTTTTCCTGCCACCTTCTGTTTTTTTCGGCTATGCGGGAACCACCAGAACTTACTGTAAAAGGTCTGAAAGTCTGAACCATACAGAAATGCTTTCACACTAGAAACTTTGTTCAGTTTGATCCGGACCGAGACTACCTCTTTTCGTCGGACCAAATTTCATCTGTTTGGTCCGGACCGTGGTGCGGGGGAGGTTTCACACCTGTAATTTTGATTCGGACCAAACTGAAAAATCCGAAAGTCCGGACCAAACAAGGTAGGGCCCTAAGAAAACACCATAATTACACTCCATACCTTTTGGAGCAAACTTGGAACAAAGTTGGGAGAGTGATGTTGATGCCTTCATGTGGTGTCTAGTTAGGCAGCTCACTAGGTTTCAAAACAAAGCTTTCCTCTTGAAATGTTGCGATGTCAAGGCAGATACAGATTCGGCTTGTTTGCCCAAACTGCAGGAGTTATCACAGGGACAAATAGTTTCCAAGCCTCCCTATTAACCCCCCTGAGAACTGCTGAAATTTTCCCATGAGAATGACGATGGTTAACACACACTGGAGTGAGAGCATATGGGACGCCCATCACTTCAGCTGGCTGGTAACTTATTCCATCTGTGGTTAGTATGCAGAACCCCTCCACACTAACTGCTTTCCCCTTACTGTATGCTATACAGCACACACAACACCCACTTCTAGATAATTGATAACACACTAGCTATGTAGTGGAATATACACTGTATAAACTGCACACTGTGCTACATATGCACCAATACATGCTTCAAAAAGTTGTATGCTACATAGTTGTCACATGACCTTGCATATTCCGTGCATACAAAAATTCTCAGTATATAAATACTGCAGAAAAATGAAGCAAATGTACAGTATGAAAGAAATTATATAATACTCAATGACACATAAGAGAATGAAATACTGGAACAATGTCCTTGTAAAAATCAATTACAGTGAACTTTTATGGGCTGGTGCAGGCCCGGATTGGCCATCTGGCAATTCTGGCACATGCCAGAAGGGCCGGTGTGATTTTCTATTGTTTTGGGCCGAGCTGACCACGTTGCTGCACCTTTATCGCAAAAAAGTTTTTACGCTCGTATGAGGTGGTTTTTCAGGCAATTCGAAAAAGGAATATTTCGCAAAACTGCAATGGAAACAGTTTTTGCGCATTTACAGTCACCTGAAGACGCGGTGTGTTTGGGGTCCGTGATATACGCAAATAATAGGCTAATAAATATCATCATTATTATAACAGTTATTAGGCTCCATATTTAGAAGACGCTTTTATCCAAAAAAAGGAACAAAGTCAAATGTCATTCATAATGGTTAGACAATAATAATACAGGGCTAAGATTATCACAAATAAACACAAGATTTTGACGCATATCCAAGTGTTTGCTGAGCGCGCATGGCACGGAGGCGCGGCCGCGAACACTTGCTTTTTCCTATCAACAGTAGAAACAACTTAAAATAGGCCTACTCTATAATTTCTGGTCATACAGAAAATAATAATACATTATTCGCCACTATGATTTTATTTGTGTAAACTCACAATAACAAGAAAACGTTGTGCTTTTGTAAAATAAAATAAAACAATCATGCGTGCTTTCATGATCTCCGTGAACTGGAGCGCGAGAACTGAAACAAAGTATAGCCTAGGCTAAAGCTTGAAGTGTCCACTTTAAAACGAACAAATTCGAATCGAAAGCTAATACATTCTGATGATGTAATCCTTATGAAAGGTGTATTTCTCTCTAAAGGTGCATTCGCGCGGCGCGCCTCAGCGGAGATGGAGATATGTTTTTAGCCGACACTGATTTAGAAAACAATAGTTTATTAATAAACAATTAAAATGCCTCGTTATTTTTCAGACAGATTTATTATCATTAGCCTATAACTCACCTAAATCACCTTGTGGTTCCAGAGACATAAATATGGCTCTTCTCATTCAGCACTGCGGGAAAAATATAATTTCCAGGTTCTAATTTGCCCTTAGAAAACCATTAAAATCTACATTTTTTTCGTATTAAGTTGTGAATATTTTAAATGTTTAATAAAGGGGCAAAAAGTCAAAGAAACATCTGAAATTTAGTCGATATATTATTATTTTTGCACAGCATTTGTGTACAGTTCAAATTTAAAAAAAAATTGCTGGTTAACTTTGCATTTTAAATAAAAAAAATCACCGTTCATTTTTCGTTTTGCAATACGGGTTTAAAAAGGAAAAACGAATGGACACAAATGTACACTGACCGTTTGGACAAAGTTCTTTATTAAATTCATAAAATAAACAATTATTAGGCTTCAGGAATACTGGATTCTAAACCTCAAAGAAATGCCACAATCAAGACCTCGGGGCAGAAATGAGAGAGAAACACCCAGAAACTCCTTAGCAGTATGCGTCTTTCCCTGCCATTAATGCTTGGATAACACACCACGTCTCATTCCATTAATAATAATAATAATGTCTAGTGTGGTGGTGGCTGATAGACCCGTTGCCATGATGTTTAAATGACTTATCGCGAGAGAAAAAAAAGGACGTTGTATCGCATAACATCAGTTAATGGAAACGCCGTCATTTCGCAATAGTTTTTTATCGACATTTAGAAAAAATCGCAAAAGTTTTGCGCAAATCTGTAATGGAAACGCGCCTAAATTGCTGCCTTGAATGGTGTGTCTCAGTGGGAAAAATGTTCAGATTCTGGGGACGTTTTTTAACGTCATCAATTAGTTGGGCCGGTGAAAACCACAAATGCCAGGGCCGAATTTTGGTCCCAGTCCGGCCCTGGGCTGGTGTACATAATGTTAAAGGTATTTAGCATGTGACCCTCAGTTGAAAACACAGCTGGGATTTATAAAGCTGGAATGGAGGTGCCATGCTCCCGTGGCGTAAATGGGCACATGGAAAACATTTTCTCTCTGAACAATGAAAAAAATCATTGTTCATCCAGCACTAAGGAACATCTACCAACAAATTAAGGGGTGAATCTCACGAAACCTGTCAGGAACATTTGACCTCAATTTAAAACGGGGGGACGGGACATTTTGCATATAACAGTTGCGCACAGCGCTAGCAACGTCAAGGTCATGGGGTCGATACCTAGAAAGAGCAAGGACTGATCAAATGTTTACCTTGAATGCAATGTAAGTCGCTTTGGATAAATCATCTGCCAAATGCATAAATAAAGCCTGTTTTTGGACCAGATTTTTATGGATGTCAACATGATTTAGCATGATTGGTCAGCTACTGACTTAATTATATAAAAAAACAAAAACAATTTAGTGACATCTAAAGACATGTTTGGTCTATTCAGTGTCTTCATCTACCACAATAAAAGTAATGTCTTTGAATTATCTTCTTTTGGGGGATTTTCTCAATACATATTAACATATGTGATTAAATGTCAATTGAATAAATAAATAAATAGAGTTGCACAGCCTATATTTCTACGGCAATTGAAATAAAATAGGAATTATAAAAGATTAAACTCAAAAAAACAATACTTTGAAAATTTGATGAGTAAAATTTCACAATATAAAAAAACACATCTGAAAAATATGCTTCATTTTCTTTTTGCAAAATATATTTCCATTTTTTATCTTGATTTTGTGTTGAAGTGACATACTCTTGACAGGTTTTGTGCAAAGAACAAAAAAAAAGACTTGTTATTAGAGTGAGAACAAAGCATTCATCAAATGCTTACGGAGACATCAGGCCAAGATACACACACTCTCTTAACACTTCACCAAAAATTAAACTGCCTGGAAATCTTTCCACTGTGCAAAAATACACTGGTATTTAGAAGGACATCCAGCAGTGTCTTTTCATTTGGAAGAGCAACAACTCAATCCCTTTGGCCTTGACATGTACAGTAATATTTCCATAGCTTTATACGTGCTCTCTGCTGTTATCCGTCAACATAAATGCCTGGAATAACTGATATGCCCTTAAGTTTAACTCACTTAGTGAGCAGGTGGGTCATGTCAAGGGTAAGTGTAGGGAGAGCCAACAAAATCCTTTACTCCTGATACTCATTCCCAGAATTCCAAGCCATTCCTCCTTCAATCATCCGGCCCGCTCTCTGCTCCGGCTCACAGTCCCCCTTATCTGGCTGAAAACTGAGCACTCCTGTGAAGGTCCCCCCAGCGCTATACGCACCCGGGAAGCACAAGTCATGAAGAGAGGATTGGGATTAGTTCCTTTTATGGAGTTGTAATGTGAGTTAGGGATGCTGGCTGGGAAATATGGCTTCCATCACAAAGTTATTCCCTAAATACCAGTTCAAGAACACAGATCTTGTACAAAATGAGACAAAGTATAAAAATCAAGTATTTTAAGAAGCTGCACTGCAAAAATTATTGTCTTACTCAGCATTTTGTCTTGTTTTCCAGGACAACTTCTTAAATCACTTAAATTACTCGAGAAGCAAAAAACTACTCTTGTTTACTGAAAGAATGATCAAAATAATGCTTAGTTTATGAGTTTATGCGTAAAAAAAGAAAGCATATCTGCAAGCGGGGTCAGAAAAATAAACTTAATTTAAAGCGAAAAGTTTATTTTTCTGACCCATTGTCAGATATTTTTTATTGTTTTAAGCGTAAAGTCTAGCCTGATGTCGTCATACTCAGACTCTAGTCAGCATGTGAGTCTGATGCGGCTCCATTGGGCTGTGATTATGGGCCGTGTTTCAACCGAACCAGGAAAAAAAATGCCTCTGCACTCAATTGGATCGACCGAATCCTGTAGGAAGGACGGCAGAAACATCTTTCCGATCGACAAATGCCTTGATCGCGGTTCTCTGTTCCTCTTTTAAAATGGATGCGCTGTCTACATCTTCTATAACTGACACGATGGATGGATATACACATCTAAATTCTCCAGCGCAGCATCTTTGTTGTAAACGAATTCAACCCAAGCGCTCTTTGGTGACGTGGATGATTACGTTACGGTTGATCATCTGTCCATCATCGTATAAAGCCCGCCCTGACAATTTGATTGGTCCGAACAGCTTTGGTTCGGGCATACTTGCTTCTCAACGGATCAAGTCCAGACCGAACTACCCATCCTCAAATGTTGTGGGCTGGGCTAAATTCGGCTGGAATCCAGGCTACGTAAAGTCACTAGCTTTGATAAATTTTTTAGAAGAAAAAAAACACTTGTTATCTTATGTCATTTTGCTTCTCTGGTAAGTGTATCTTGATTTAAGGAGGTTTAGATATTTGTACTGGAAAACAAGACAAAAATGCAACAACAAAAAATCTTTTTTTTGCGTTATGACCTCCTGTTTTTCTAGCATTCGGTCATTGAGAGGCATTAGATCATATCTATATGACTTAATGGCAGAAGTTATAAACAATGCATTTATCAAAACTGACAGGAGCCTAAAAATAATGTATGCTTCGTCTTTTGCCGGAGAATCGATGTTTGCTCTCTGTTTTATTAAGAAAATCACAGGAATAACTACAACAAAAAAGGTTACAGGACTTCCTTTTGGTGAGGGATGGACTTCCAGCTGTCATTTATATTCAATTTATAATTAAACCCTATATCCTATCTTTAAAAAATAACATGCAGAACTACACATTATGCAACTACAAAAATGAAAAAGCAAGTAGTGATCATCTAGGAAATTATTTTGCATTTCTATACAACATTGTGAGAAAAATGAACGGCTGACTCTCCTATTTGGCTGAAATATCAATGCATAATTTCAGATGTCCAGTGAATGTTCATGATTAAACTGCCTGTTTTCTGTTCAACACCAGAGATTGTATTAGTTTTATCTCTCTGTATGATCCTGCTGAAGCAACTCTGTGAACGTCAGTTCATCCTGAACGGTCAGAACGGCAGCGACAGATGCTTCCTCTGTCTGATGAGATCAGGGCTCATAAAACTGGTCCACTTTTACCGTGCAGTTATTCTGGGTCTATTGTTCTAATCGGTGCAGCCTGGATACAATCTTTAAATCTACTGCGCGTGGGCCGAGAGACGCTTCAGCCCTTGTAAAATAAACTGCTATACTTGATATGTTTGAGCCCCACACACCGAAGGAAGTCCACCACCGCGCTCCAATAGGAAAACAGATACGATTCCAACAACAACCAGGGTGTGGATGAGGTTGACCGAGTCACTAGTGTGGCTGTTGTTTAACATTCACTAGAGAGAAGTCAGGTGTTAAACACCACACATAACAGCATGTCATCAGACCATATAAATAAAACCCTCTAAAGTCCTGGTTTAGGGAACAGAAAAACAAATTTAACAGAACAATGTGTGGTTGACAAAATGCACATTTATACAAGCCAAATCTCACAATGGAAATGTTGCTTGAAACATGTTTTCTTGGTGCACATATACACTCAGCATATACACATATATACTCACCACTTACAGGTAAAACTGTTCAACTACTTGCTGTTAGGGCAAATATCTAATCAGCCAATCACATGGCAGCAACTCTAGACATGGTCAGAAACCCCTGATCTACTGGGATTTTTTACACACAACCATCTCTAGGGTTTACAGAGAATGGTCTGAAAAATAGAAATATCCAGTGAGTGAAAATGCCTTGTTGATGCCGGAGGTCAGAGGAGAATGACCAGACTGGTTCGGCTGATAGAAAGGCAACAGTAACTCAAATAAGCACTCGATACAACCGAGGTCTGCAGAAGAGCTTCTCTGAACACTCAACATGCCAAACATTGAAGCAGAAGATCTACAGCAGCAGAAGACACACACCGGTGTCACTCTGTCAGATAACAACAGCAAACTGAGGCTACAATTCACACGAACTCACCAAAGCTGGACAATAGAAGATTGGAGAAACGTTGCCGGGTTTGATGAGTCTCGATTTCTGCTGCAACATTCAGATGGTCGGGTCAGAATTTGGTGTAAAGAGTGAAAAGCATGGATCCATCCTGCCTTATATCAACAGTTCAGGCTGCTGGTGGTGTAATGGTGTGTTATATAGTTTCTTGGCACACTTTGGGGCTATTAGTACCAATTGAGCATTATTTAAATGCCACAGTATACATGAGTATTGTTGCTGACCATGTCCATCTCTTTATGACCACAGTGTATCATCTTCTGATGGATCCTTCCAGCAGGATAACATGCCGTCTCAAAGCTCAAATCATCTCAGACTGGTTTCTTGATCATGACAGTGAGTCACTAAACTCAAACGGCTCCACAGTCACCAGATCTCAGTCCAGTAGAGCAGATTTGGGATTCGGGAGATTCACATCATGGATGTGCAGTCGATGAATCTGCAGCAACTGTGTGATGCTTTCATGTCAATATAGACCAAAATCTCTGAGGATTGTTTCCAGCAACTTGTTGAATCTATGCTATGAAGAATTAAGGCATATATAGTTATTAGATCTAATTATGTCATATTATACAATATATATGATGATTGTCAGGGGACCTGATGTTGAATTTTACCAATGAAAATCACTTGTGAAATCTGAAATTCAAATTTCACATCAAAATGTGCAGTAGGTCCATAGAGTAAAGGAAGATCACTGGTGTTTAAACATTCATTCAGCTGCACAACACAACTCTCCAGCATCATGCTGTCTACTTTCCCTGAATTCAGCAAGCAACTAAATAGACGCTTACTTCATATGAAGTTTTCTCCCATTTCGACATGTTTCAGAGTTCTTTCCACTACATTTATTGTCGGTATTGTGGGTTTCTTGCATTTTAATATTTTTCCGTCACCATGTTTTATAAATAGATGCTGGAGTCGTGAGCGTGTTTATTGGGAGACAGCTGGATATGATTACCTTCCTGCCGTGTGGATTCATTGTATCAGCTTTCTTGGCTGGGCGTAAATGAAGCCCGTGGAATGGCATTGGAGGAATTGCAGCGTTATGCGGGACTGTTATATGTGGCAACACAAAGCCAGTAGTGTGGCAAACGGCCTAGTCCTCTCACTGGGTCAGTACTATGAATACCATCAAATCAGCACAGCAGGATCTGACACAGTATGAGAAATAGTATCAGTGTTGTGTGACACTTAGCTCTGTGCCAAAACCTAGTGAGCAGCCTATAGCTAGACAGCACTTTAGGGCATTTCAGACATGCTTTTGGACAGGGTTCGAAAACTGCTGCCTTCAAAGATAACTAATTTAGGCCCAATTTACTCAGCATTACTAGACAAATTAGATTAGGGGGAAAAAAACCCAAAATAACTGAAATAGTCTAGAGAAATGTTATAAATAAATAAAAGAACAAAAAGCATTCCAAAAAATTTTAATCAGCAAGCATGCAGTAAATTGATCAAAAGTGACGTTTAATGTTATAAAATATTTTCTTTTCAACTTTTAAAGAATCTTGATTTTTTTTAGAATGGTTTCCACAAAATTACACAGCACAACTGTTTTCATCATTGATATTAGAATGATTTCTGAAGGATCATGTGACACTGAAGACTGAAGAGTAATGATGCCGGAAATTCAGCTTTGGATCGCAGGAATAAATTACATATTAAAATATGTTTTTTTTTTAAATTGTAAATAATATTTTACAAGACTGCTGTTTTTACTGTATTTTTGATCTTAGCCTTGCTAAGATTAAGAGACTTCTTTTTCAAAAACATAAAAAAATCATAATGACCCCAAACATTTGAATGGTAGTGAATATTGCATTCGACACTGAAAGATAAAACAGATCATTTTAATTAAAACGTGTGAGTGTGTGCTGTTTATTTCACATATTTATCATAGCAACATGCTTATTAGACAGTAGACAGCTAGGTTTTTGAAAGGAGCTTATGCCACAACTTTACAAGCAGTACCTGTATATGTAACTTACTTTAAGTTGGATCACCATGCCAGTACAGTATAAACTGATGAGTGTTGTGAGCTTAACTGTGTCAGTTGTATATTGAGCATGAGAGTAACACTTTAAAATGAGCTGTCCTCACTTGCTCCTTCAGTGCGCTCCTTACATTGCCACAGAGGCCACATACATCAGTAAAGCCTGTGCAGGATTTGAGGCATTTATGTAAACATGGTAAAGAGAACTATGAGTGACATACAATACAACAACCAGACAGCTAAAGGAATCTGACAGCCTTTAGCTTCTCCATAGAGCGTGTGCTACAAATCCCAAGCCTATCTCATGTGGGACCTATCGCTGAACGAGTGATATCTATGATGGAATGTAAATGCATATGTGATAAATTATGGTAAGCTATTTATATAGATTTGCTGAGGAATAAACTGAATCAATATGAGGTACCCCTGACAATCATCTGACAATATATATTGAGTAATTCAGGCCTATTTATTTTAATGGGATCCAGGGTGAACCACATCTAGTCTAACAGTCCAGAAAATACTATTGTCATTTCCTTTCTACTAGAGAAAACAGTGTGTGTGGCTGCCATAATAACACAGGAAATAGGTTTGTCCCCCGCATCTGGTTCTGCTCATTTGAGTGTTGATTCCTCTAATGCCTCATCCTTCAGCATGGACATTTAAACCTGCCCTGATCCCTATATGCAATATGGAAAATCCACCCAAGCAGTTTTTCGACCCATTGTGCATGGAGTGCCAAGAAAAAAAACATTGGATTGTGAAAATGACATGAGATGATGAAGTGAACGGTAAGCATGAGGGTGGCAATGGTAAGACGAGCAACCAGCCGAATCTTCCACTCAACTCTAAAAGTTCATCCACCATGATCAAAAAACATAAAAAAAAAATGTTTGCTCGCTTGCTCTTAGGTGCTAGTGCACCACATATGCAGTTTATCTGGCTAAAAATAACCAAGCAAAGAACATCTGGCAGTCTGGTATGATATTCCATAAACTGTGCCAATAAAAACATGTTTAAAATGATCAACATGAATCCGTTACGTAATGCCTCCTATTATAGCGGAGGGAAATTATAACTAGACTATTTACTAGAATTTTGAGAAGCCCGTGTAGATGCTTGTTTCTTTTGGCTACATGCAGGGGTTTTACAAAGTTTGTCTAACCTCAGTGTGCACAGGAATGCTTGTGTCAAACCAACCACAGCAACCTTTGGAAAAGCACAATATGTTCAATTAAACGTACGTCCTGCAGGTCAAATTTCATCTAATTAAATCACAACTAATTCTGGATTGCACTGCGATGCACATTACTAAACAGGAAATGGTGTAGCCTGTTCCTGTTTGGGGAACTAATAGAATAAAGATAAACAAAATTATATTACTAGAGTTCAACATATGTATCTACTTGGCCACAATGAAGCTAGTCTTGAACATAATGTAAACATTATAATATATAATAAAATATATTAGGATAATTATTTATACCAGTTTTTATACTACTGCAAAACATATTCACAATATTCACAGTATATCAGTTATGCTAAAGATCATATATACTGTATATTAACATACATAAAGTATATGAATATGCATGCATGCAGTTACATCATGTGCATTTAAATGCTTTTAACAGACACTGTTCACTGGCAAACATTAATATTCATAGTTATGCTAAATTAAGAAAAGATTAAAATAATATTTAAAGAAAATATTCAAGTTTTTTAAATGAACACTCCTCTAAACAGCACATAAAAACAAAGCAGACTGTGATTGGACACTTTATATCTCTGTCAGAGGTATTCTCGCAACCGAATCCTAATGGCCCGGTCATGTGGCAACGAATAAGAATTCAATAAAGATTTAAAAGTCAATAAAACGCGAAATCCAATTTCAAGGTCGATTTCAAAAAACTTGCGAGAACAAAAAAGCAAAAAACAAAGTAAGATCAGCCAATGCAAATATCACATTCATTGGCCTCAACTAACCTAAATCAGCAGGTATTTACTTTGCTCAGAAACCAAGGTTAACAAAGAAAAACAATATGCAGATATCCCTTAAAATCAAGATGAAGGTTCGTCCAAATGTTCTCCTGCAATATATAGTGAGTCTGAATGCATTCACAGACTGAAACCAGCTCAATGTCACCGGGGGGGCAGAACAAGAGCTCCAGTTGACAAAACAACATCTCCCCGGACCGCTGTGACGTTACTCACAGTGCTTTCACCGTGTGAGAGTTAGTGAAGGTTCCCTCCAGAGATCCCGGCGGAGAGCCAGCTGGTTTCCATTAGCATACCTCAGCTAGAGAGTGGGGGTCCTGGCTTCTTGCGGGGAGACACTAACACCCGGATAAATGAGAGGAGAGCCGTGCAGACCTGGCCCTCGGGACAGCAGCCAAATCACGCTTGATGACGGGGGATTTGTGCTGCTTTAAACTCGCCGACTGAATAAACACACTCATGTTTTGGAACATATTTGAGTGTTGTTTGACAAACCGATACGAGGCTTATAATTGTGAGAATCCATTAGAGAGTGAATCAGTGCATTTTTATCTGCATCATGTTGGATTGACTATTTATAGTAAAGTAATATTTTAAAGAAATTAATATTTTTCACTATCCAGCCAGGATGCATTAAATTGATCAAGGGAAAAAAAGTGACAGTAAAGACATTTATAATGCTACAGGATTTCTATTTCAAATAAATGCTGTTCTTTTGAACTTTCTATTCATCAGAATCCTGAAAAAAATGCATCACAGTTTCCACAAAAATATGAAGCCGCACAAACTGTTTTTAACTTTGATAATAATACGAAATGTCTTGAGCAGCAAATCAGCATATTCAAATGATTTCTGAAGGATCACTGAAGACTGGAGTTATGACGCTGAAAATTCAGCTTTGATCACAGGAATAAATTACATTTTAAAATATATTCATGTAGAAAACAGTTATTTTAAATTGTAATAATATATATATTTAAAAAAATGACTGTATTTACATCTAACAAATTCTGCTCTGGTGAGTATAAACTCAAAACAATCTTACAGACCTCTAACTTTTGAACTGCGTAACTCCTTTGCTCTACTATACCACCCAGTGCACATAAAAACTGCCTGACATGATCCATAATACAACTCCGCTAAAGCCGTGCCTGGCATGACCAGTTTAAACAATCCTAAAACACGTCATAGGCACAGATACTTTTCTTACACAAACAGCTCTGCTAATGCAAACACTTCTCACAAATGCACAAAGAATACAGTGCAATAAAAGTATGTCTCACTTACATAAGGCTGACAGGTTAATTCAAAGCTGTGCTAACAAGGTCAATTTACTTCAGACCAAGTTGAAAGTGTTTGCTATGATTATACTCTTGATATGTATACTATGTACTTTGGAATATAATACAAATTCATACTGTAATTATAGAGAAAATTCTAAATTAGATTAGGTTTACACGTTCTGAAGAAAACGTGAGTGGTGTTTGCCCATGCAAAACTCGCCGTCATGATGTCAAAGTGCTGTGGGATGAGATACACACCAAAGTCTAACATGAGGAGAAGTAGTAAGGCCTTAGAAAGCACCAGCAAATACCAAAAGATAACGGAGGAGATAACAGTTTTCTCCACATGGAACGACTAAATATCATGTACATGGATGGAAACACCCGAAAAGCCTTCTTTGTTGGACATTCAGACTGTAAATTAAGTGAGATACAGAAGTTTCTCCACTGACAGACAGGATCCACGTCAAATCTACCGAGACAAGTGTGGCCTTCAAGACAAATGAGTCTCTTTACTGTAGATGAAGTGTGTTTAAGCTGCTTGATCCATTAAGGATCACCCAGTGAGATGGCATGATGATCTGCCCACCCAGAACACAAGGACAACTTTAGAAGGCATTACATTACAACTCTCACTCATTAACCAGCCGTTAAAACACATATTCCTCTATCTGTGTTTCCCTAGTCCAAAAGAGTTTCTCCAAAACATTTAAAACATAAAATAAACCACGCTGACTCATTAGAGCATCAGTGAAAAATGTGCAATATACAGCAGCTCTCTATGGTTGTTTTAGGCCTTGAGAAGAGATTGTACAATGTTTGATTGAAAGTACAAACACAATGACAGATGCAGCAACAAATCTGCAGTGTCTACAAACAAGATGAAATATTAAGATGCCTTACGTCTCCCCTTCGCTACAGTAAAGCTGTATTCATGTGTATTAGTTAGCAGACATTTAAGGGTCATTGTATAAAAAAGGAGCCATTCGATTTCAAAATTGTGATATGTAAAGCCTTTGCTCAAGGTATGATACTCCATGCTTCTTAGGGAATTTAATGCTGTATTTAATGCCATAAATACAGTTTCCAATACTCAATAGCTTGCTCTGCAAAATCATGGGAACAAGGTTCACAATTTAAAGAGTTAGTTTACCCAAAAATGTAAATTATCCCATGATTAACTCACCCGCCTCAAGCCAAGGTGTATATGACTTTCTTTTTTCAGCCAAACACAATCAGAGTTATATTACAAATATCCTGTCTATTCCAAGCTTTATATTGGGAGTGAATGGTACCTTGCTTTTACTTTTATGATGGATGGATGGAGGCGCTTTTTTGGGGGGCTTAAAAAAATTTACTATCCACTTCCACTATAAAGCTTGGGATAGCCAGGACATTTTTTTTATATAACTCTGATTATGTTCGGCTGAAAGAAGAAAGTCATTTACACCTAGGGTGGTTTGAGGGTGAGTAAATTATGGGATAATTTAAATTTTTGGGTGAACTATCCCTTTAAAATGGTCCCCTACTCACAAAACTAACTAAATATATTTAACTTTTTTAAAAATCTTTCTTCATACATACCACATTTGTTGAGTTAAGTTGTTAAAAGTCATTATGAAAGAACACAAAAGCCACATTTTGTAGAATGACCCTTACCAGTCTTACAGCTGCAAAAGGAAAACCATGTGTGAATGTGCTTAAGACTAGGTCAGCAAACTCTATTGTCACAGGCTTAATGTTGTTGGTTAAAGCATATTTGTATCATGCGCTGTTTCGTGTAAAGCAAAAACAGGAGCATGGTATGGGGCAAACCCTTCCTGTAAGAAGATCCCCTATGGAGAAGTGGCCTGCAGTGACTCATAAAGCAGAGCCAGTGAAGTTTACAGGCTCTGTGTGGGCCTTCTCGTCAGAGCCGGGACGCCCTGAGGATACTGACGCTGTGATAGCAGCCTGTTAGACAACAAGAGGCTAACTGTGTGCTCACAATGACCACTGTCTCTCGGCCGACTCACAAAACAAGGTCTCTCATTAAGTACGCTGCATTTCAAAGGTAGTTGTTTGTCACCTGATGGTGGGCATCTCATTTGATAGTGAGACTTTATTATAGGTCACTTAGTGAAATTCTACTTTGACTCAAACCACACAAGCTCCTACATGATTTAATCAGAGCTCGGCACCAAACACATGGATAGTCCTTTGAAGGCAAGATTGCAGTAAATGGCAACACAATTTGGTAATTTCCTCAGACAAATCTATCATATAGCTTCAGAATACAGCACACAAGTAATTTAGCTTGTGTGCACTTTTGAGTTTTTAACGAGCTTGACAGTCAAAATTGCCATACTAACTATTTATTTAATGTGCAGGTGTGAAATCACACCGTTTTCAAATTCATAGCTTGTTTTATTCGCCAACCAGCAACAAATAAAAACCAATAAAAGCTACTTTTTCAAAGCAGTTACAGAAAACTGCATTTGGACATATTTGGTGCATGTTGATAGAGTGAAATAAAGTTCAGCACAACATGGTTTGACCTCCAGCACAGGGCTGTTTACAGCACAGGTCATGGGAGAGAAAAGACACCGGGTCAGTCGAGGACAAGTGCAAACAACATCACATGGACCAGCATGAAATCTGCGGTAATGATACATCCGGACTACAAGTCACCTTTCTCTATAGTGCGCTTTTTACAATACAGATTGTATCAAAGCTTGTTTGTTTCTAGAAGAAAATTGCGTCATCGTCCACCTTAAGTAAGGCAGATTAATAATATAGTTAAATATAAAATGTCCCCAACTAAGCAAGCCAAAAGCCAAGGCAACAAGACACATGTAGTCAAAATGAGATGGCACTCACAACCCATTTTACTCTCGTAATGTCATGCATTTCCTGATGAAACGGCACATTTTATGAGAAAGAAAGTAGGCTGAGACTTCATGAGTGAGCGTTACATATCATAATTGATATTATTCAGTATTAGTTTTAGTAAGGTGGTATTTAAATGCTTTGACGAAAGATTACAATGACAAATTTTATTTGTTGGGATAACATGGATGAATGCACAATAAGACCAGGAATGTCCATTACGGAAGTAAAATGGGTAATTTTTGATTTCATATTGACAAATCCCTGGAGTGTGAACCTGTGGAACATGAGGTACGCTGGGATATCTTTGAGTAAACTCACCCTTACAAAGGACGTGTACTGATGGCACTGCTGTCGGTTGATTTCCAGGCTGAAACGCTGACTTACAGCACCGGTCTGCTCAACACCGTTTCCAAAATACACCCGGGCCGGCAGAGCTTTGTGTCTCTTATCTGCATCCGCTGTTAGATTGTACAGCAACTCTGAGGAGAAAAATAGACACCCATATTTCTGTAAGACAACAATGTGTAAACATCTCTCAAACATGCTCTGTGTCTAAACACTCACTATCAGAAGCATTCCAGGGCGATTCTAGATTTAAAAACAAAGTCAAGTAAGACGTCAAGTTCCCACTGTCAAAGTTGTGGAAATGAGAGAGAACAGTACAAGAACATTTCTTGGGCCACGTCCAAGAGTTAAATGTTTCATATGTGGAAGTCTGAGAAAACAGCAAGGACATGAAGAAAAAATATGGTTCAAACTGTACTGATGAATCAATCAAAAATTAAATTAAATACAAACTTAAATGAATGAATAAATAAATATTTAATGAAAAACAAGTACATTGCCCCCAAAACTTTCATCAATATAATGCAAATAAAATATCATTATCATTACTGTTATATTGTGATTTTTTAACACATTTAACAGATACATTATGATGTGTACTTAAAATTATACTATACAATTCAAACAATATAACAAAAATTCACATTACAATAATGAGATGTTTTCCATTAAAGAGGAAATGTCCAGAATTCTCATCAATACAACGTCAAAAAAATTAAGTTTGGGCTTGCTCTTAAAGTATGTTTCAGGTTCTTTATGAAAAATAATATTACATTTTTCTTTTTGTTTTCGGATGAAATATGATCCAGACATCTCTTGGTGAGATTCATCCATCTACACCTACAGGCTTTTCCAAAACCCAGAAATTGATCAAAAACACAGAACTATTGGACAGGACCCCAGAAATAGCTGCTTTCTTTTCCACTGCCATGAGTGTGACTGTAGGAACTTGATGAATATCTTGACAGTTTTTGTGATGAGGTCAAATGTTTAATTGCAGGACCCTTGTTCCAATCCTGACGGTGAGTAAGAGCTATTATTTCTCTGCTAGTCTCACAGGGTGTTACTCTAATGAACGTCTATGAGCAGGAAGGGGCTCCTGGACCAATGTAGGGGATTGTTCATTGAACACATCCAGCTGTGAGCGCACTATGAGCTCACTGACTCCGGCCTACAGAACCAGGGCGTTCCCCAGACACAAGGTGCACTTCCCAATGCGAGTGCCATGTGGAGCTAACACTAGTGCTCTGTACTGCCCTGAAATGTCCCATTATGTAACACTCCCTTTATATACTCCATCTCCCATTAGGCCACACCCACTCAGCAAGCAGTGGCCACACCCAGCGGTTTAGCAAGAGGTCATTCTCATGCAGTCAGGCTAATTGAGTCAAGTAACAAAAACTAAATATCAGAAACAAAACAACTAGTTTTAATGGGGGAAAAAAGCCTTTTTTCCTGAGCAATTTTAAAACTATATATAATATCGGTAACATTATGCGGGAGCCAAAAGTGATTCATAGTGAATTACTGTTTAACAAGAGTATGTAGTTATGGGTTTAGTGAGTAAAATAAAATAAAATAATAACAATAAAATAATAAAATAAATATAAAATAATAAAAAATGCAATGCAATGCAATAAATTAAAATGATCTAAAATGCATTGCAATGCAATAAAATGCAATGCAATAAAATAAAGTAAAAACCCCAAAACACTGAACCAAAAACCCTCCCAAAACCGAATCTATAGTGAGTCACCTATGTGGCCAGGTACATGTTTTCCTCGAAAGCTCATGCATATGGTGACATTGAAGCAGTTGAGATGCTGTGGGCCCTCGTGACACTGCGGTACTGTGATGTTTATTGAGACAGGCAAAAAGATGGAGACGTCCACAGAGATCACCGGCCTGGACCTGTCACATGCAACAGCAAAGAAAGGTCAAAGCTACACCAGAATGGATGGGATGATTATAAGAGAACACTAACTAGGAATTGATGTAATTAAGCTTTTCTTGGATCAGAAGTGCACAACTTACCTTAACAAAACCACACTGTCAGCCATGAACGCCCCTATCGTCACATCTGATATGGATGAAAACAAACAAACAAAAACGTTTATCTGGAAGGTCAGGAATGATAAGATGTTATCATAAGATAACATTCAGAGCTTAAAACTAATAATTAATTGACGTAATTGCTGAGATAAAATGAAATATAAATATTAGATGAAAAACTTAAAAATAGAAAAGTTGCAGTACTAATTGAAATACTAAAACAAAAAATATATAAAAAAAGAGGAGTAATATAGAAATAAAAAAACATAAAAACTAATAAAAATGACAAAAGCACATGAGAACATTCTTAAAACTTAAGCTAAGATAAAAAAAAAAATATATATATATATATATATATATATATAAAAAAAGCAAAATATGAATAAATACTATAAATATACAGTAATAAAATCATTTTTATTACGAGGTTATGATTGGTCACCACTAATTAGTAAACTCTAATGCAAAACAGCACAATTATTGTACATGCTAACTGCTATCCAGTATATACAATAAGTGATTTTTTAACACTTTTTTTTTTTTAATTGTTTAAATCACTTAGAAGATGAAGTCTTCTCTGTTGATATTCTCTTTCGTCTCTGTTTAATCAGTGTCCGCTGTGGAATGCTGTAAACAAAATGCTTGCTGGCCACAGCACTACGAGCTCGGCATGAGCAGACACAACGTGTCAAAAAGCGGCTGAGAAAATTAAGCAAACACCACTTAATCTACATTCCTCGGATTAGTCAAGCATGGAACATTCTCCATCATATAATTAATCCTGTCTTGGACCAGTTTCTTCTGTGGATGCAAAAAAAAAAAAAGATGAGTAGCATCTTTTGGCCATTTTTACAGCAGCTTTCACATCATAAGCCCAATCGCTTTGGACAAATCACATAATTTGACGAATCATCCATGTCATGAGTTACACAGTGAAGTTTAATACCTAGAGGTTTCCAGAATGGAATAAACGAACTGAAGGTCGTTAAAATTTTTACATGTTTCCCATCTTTACGCAGAGATCGCAAAAGGCCAATGTAAGTGGTCTGGCACCAGTCATGGTTTCTCACTGAATGCGGTTGGTTTTGATCTAGTTAATTCGGAACATTCTCAATGTTCATTCGAGCAGAACTATAGCCAAGTTTCTAAAGTAAAGCCAAACCTGGATATCCGTTTCCATCCATGTCCACATTGCCGGAAATTGACTGGCCGAACATTTGGAGGGTGGGGTTGATGCTTCGCCCAGACAATCTCTGCATACGATCAAGGTGAGAGAGAAAATCACATCAACCAATCAGAGACGTTTCATAACATCTGAATTAACACGAGCACACAGAAAAGAAAAAAAAACAGTAATAAAACATCTAGAGATTTCAAAATGCCACGCAGTTCTACACATTTCCTTTCCCTTGCGTGTTCATTTATTAAATATTTGAGCTAATTTGATTATTCTTTTAGCTACCAATATCCGTCTAGCACTCTCAGCTCCATTTAAGGCATTTTCCCACAAAATCAGCCGATAGATATAATCTGACCCTACTGCTTACCCATCAATCAAACTGTTAAACTGCATGAGCTATTAGGTTTCTCAATAAAACAAGTGACCCATTGCCAACTAAATCAATCCATCAAACTCATTTTAAAACAGTCACCAATCAAACTCAATAGCATCATAAATAAACAGAAAAAAACTAAACTAATGGTTGACTCTACCGTATACTGTTGAAAGCTGACAAAATAAATTTTTTAATAAAATACATATAAAGTAATATATTACAAAAAACAAATTTGATACTAATTTTCAATGAGTAATAAAAACAGTTGAGCAAATCACTTCAGCAAAATAATGGTTGATTACCATTGAGTACTTGTTAACTATTCCTGTGGCATCACCATGGTAGATGTAAACAGCTCCTCCGTAGTCATCCTCTTCAGGAGCTCCAATCGCAACATCTACAGCACAACAGACCAGCAAACAAGTCAAGGAGAAAGATGGAAACAAGGGAGAAACAGAGAGTAAAGCCGGACGCACACTGTATGATATTTACCACGATTATCATCTAAATTTTTAAAACATTTCTTTCGTCTCATTAATGGATGGAAGAACATGGCACATGATTTGATCGGCAAATCGTGACCAAAGTCTTAGCTGAGATAGACAGTCTGACTTAATATCTCGAGTCTGCCTTGGCTTTTACTCAAGATCTTCCTGGGGTCATTACGGACAGTCTGACGAGCAACAATCGTAAATGTTAGAAAAAACTGCATAGTTTGCAGCCGGCTTCAGGGAGACTGCCAGAGACCTACGACTGGAATAGAAACGCTAGAAGTGGATTTGTGTGTGTCGAGACCCCAATAAATGACTGTTTGCTTTAAGCTCATCTCTGATAGAAAGACGCTCTGCTAAGTCACTTAATGGACACTTACGTGTTTTTGAGAGCCTGTAAAGGTCTGTGAAACTTCAGGGGGGTTGAAACGGTGTCATAAAAAAGCCTTGTGCATGAACAGCAGCCGTACACATTTCACTAACACATATTCGAAATGTGCTGAGCTTTGAAAACTTTAACATTTATATAAGTGCTTTGCTTTAAGGTTGACAGTTTTCATGGCATCTGTTTGCATATAGTTCATCGGATTTGTGATTCCGGATCGGTTTCGTATATGACGAAATTCTGAAACAATAAAAAACATTTGTATAATGCAAATAATTATAGAAATTCCTGCAAACACTAAATATGAAGCACCAACCATTAATATCTATATTTATAGGGTGAGATATTTTTGCCACTTGAGACTGAGACAATTTACTGGCTTATTTACATTCAAAACCTTTAAATAATTAGCGTTCAGGGTTGGTAAGATTATTTAATGTTTCTCTTATATTCCCTAAGGCTGCATTTATTAGAACACAAAAATACAGTAAAATATTATTCAAATTTAAGTTTTCTATGCGAAAACTATATTTTAAAATGTAATGTATTCATGTGATGCAAAGCTGAATTTTCAGCATCATAACTCCAGTCTTCAGTGTCACATGATCCTTCAGAAATCAGTCTAATATGATGATTTGATGCTCAGGAAACATTCCTGTTTATTCTTATTAGTAGTTGTGATTCTTAATGTTTTTGTGGAAACCTTGAAGGATTTTTTCAGGATTCTTTGACGAATAAAAAAGTTCAAAAGAGCAGGATTTATTTGCAATAGAAATCTTTATTAGGGAACAGACCCCCCTGTTTTTCACATGCTGATGTAAATTTATACCCAATAAGAGGCAGGTCAAATAGAAACAGGTTAACCTCATGTAATCTCTTTATGGTTACAGCCTCCTAAAAGACAATTTACTACAACACTGACCCCTCAAAGAGTTAATCACAGATGCTTCTTGATACACACGTACATTTTTACTAAGATGCTTGATTGTTTAAATCAGATTCTTGTTTTAAAGTGCTGCCAACCCCCTCGCTGTCCCACAACGGAAAGATTCACTTCCTGTTTAATCTGACACATCTGTCTCCACTTCTCAGATATTCCTCAGGCCATTTGAATTAGCTTCATAGCTCTAATTTCTTACCACATGAATGGATTTGTGTTTGGTCTTTTATTATGTGATGGTCAGTCTCCCTAAACACTTTCAGTAACACTTATGAGGAAAGTCCATACTAAAACTACAAACTAAAAAGGCGACATGTAGAAAATAGAGCTACAATCAAACAATGCATCAGGTAAAGAGCGAAACCAGATGCCAAGAAAAGCCTCCGACTGGATTGTGGGGTGCCAGGAAAATCAAGAGTGAGAACACTAGTCACAGAGGAGATATCTGAGGTTTGAATCTGCTTCACATCAACATATCTTTTCCAGTTACTTGACAAACAATGTCTGTCTGTCTCCAATACAGTGGAAATATGAGTTTTGCTAAATTTGCTTATGTGATCATTTTGAATTTATACCAGGTTAAACATATGTGTACAGTAACACACTTACAATTCCTTGTGTGATAACTGCATATTTAAAACATAAACTACCGTTCACTACCATTTTATTTATGTTTTTAAAAGAAGTCTCATATGCTCACCAAGGCTGCATTTATTTGATCAAAAATACAGCAAAAACATTAATATTGTGAAATATTGTAAAATGTAATTTATTCCTGTGATCAAAGCTGAATTTTCAGCATCATTACTCCAGTCTTCAGTGTCACATGATCCTTCAGAAATCATTCAAATATGAGGATTTAGTGCTCAAGAAACATTTTTTTATTATCATCAATGTTAAAAAACTATGATACACTTTTTTTTAGGATTCTTTACATTTTAAAAGTTCAAATTAGCACTATTTATTTGAAATAGACATTTTTTTGTAACATTATAAATGTCTTTACTGTCAATTTTTTATCAATTTAATGCATCCTTGCTGAATAAAAGTATTCATTTATTTCAGAGAAATAATCTGAAAGACTCCAAACTTTCAGAATATTCCTTTATGTTGAAGGACTTCAGTATTAGTTGCTCATGCACTGCTCTGATGTGTGATCACTTTGAGCTCAAGCTGACTTTGGACACTGACCTTGGTAGCCATCGTCATCAATGTCCCCAAGAGACGTGATACACTCTCCAAAATGAGCGTTGTATGCATTGTCACCGTTCAATATCGCAACCTCCTCCATTACTCCCTGAACAAACAGGAACAAAAAATGTTGCTTATGTTCAAAACATTTGTAAAGTTGCATGAAGATATTTACCTTAAAATTAAAGCCTGGTCACAATTCAGCTTTAAGGCATTAGTTCACCAACTTTAAAGGCATTTAAGTGTAGTTTATGACAAATATTGCTATCATTAATAAGTAACACATACTGTGTGTAAGGCATGGTGAACTCACATTACCACTGCTGAGGTAAACAGAAACTTGTCCTTCATCCCGGATTGTGCTGTGCATGGGTGCTCCCACCAGCAAGTCCGACAGTCCGTCCGTGTTTAGGTCAACTGCACACAATGAGGAGCCAAAGTAAGAGCCCATCTGAAACCAAGCCGAGCCAAGAGCAAACGGGTCAGGTTACAACGCCATGCACAGGGCACATACACCTCCATAAGATGCATTACCTCATACTGTTCCCTTTTGGAAGAAAGTCAAGCTACGCTGACCTATATTTGAACATACTGTACATGAATACACATGAGATCTGAGAGCTGTTTTTCAACTAACAACTTATAATCTCTTACTCAAGGAGGAAAAAACAACTCAATTTCATTTACAGGCTGTGCATCAAAACTATGCAATTTGATGCAGTTGATAATATATATATATATATATATATATATATATATATATATACTGTATATATGGCCAACAACAATTTATTATGATAGCTTGTAAAGTAAATAAATGAGATCTTTATAACGGTATAGCAACTACTTACATAAATTGCATATAAATATCAGTGGCCACTCTATATCTCCCAATAATGTCTCAGTAAGATGATATTTAAATGCTTAGTTTTATGATCAAATCTCTGTAGTTTTTATTGTGGGGGGAAAAACATAATGAAATGCAATACAATGATGCATTATGTTTCATATAATATTCACATTTTAACAAGATTTTTCTAAAAAACAAATAATGTGAGGATAATTAAGTAAACCTAAGTTGCTTCGGTCCAATAAGTGTCCATCTTAAAATATTACAAACAATATAAAAGTTATGTTTACTTTATACAAATCAGTTAGATACTAAAAGGCCTTTTACTTGCTAAAAAGTATAAACTATCAATCAGAGGGCTGAAGGCATGTAGTAGATTTGATTTTAACCAAAACTTTGATCATATTGACAATTTAGAGGCATAAGAAATCTGCATATCAAATATGATACACTAGGCATTTAAAGGGTTAATTGGATTTTTATGACGCTTTTAATTATGCTTTTTGTCCTTTTAGGATCTCCACAGCCCCTGATCAACACGTACAAATTCTTCAAAACATGTATTTCTGTGTTGCACAGAAAAGAGAACTATTCCTTTAAATAGCTATGAGTGATTAAATAAACATCTTACATTTGGAATAAATTAGCAAACCTGAACATTATACCCACCATTTTCCCTGAAGCTTGAAAGATCTTCACAAGAGATGTTCCCTCAATTCTGAAGACGTAAACCTAAAATATGGATGACAATGTGGTTTTATAATGTCAAAGTTGGTGTAATGTAAACAGAACCTGGAAGCATTGATGCAATTTCTGAACACTGCAAGAAACTAAGTGAAAACCACCCACTTTTCCACCACCACTGTCTTGAGGTGCACCAGCTGCCACATCTATGGTATTTGGAGAGGAAAAGTGACCAGCAGTCACAGCATACCCTAAAAAACACAAATCTGTGAAGACTGACTACAGCATGCAATATTGAAGTAGTTATTAACATC
This sequence comes from Rhinichthys klamathensis goyatoka, assembly GCF_029890125.1. Classification (NCBI taxonomy): domain Eukaryota; kingdom Metazoa; phylum Chordata; class Actinopteri; order Cypriniformes; family Leuciscidae; genus Rhinichthys; species Rhinichthys klamathensis. The sequence goes on from NW_026606615.1 coordinate 2,342,021, forward strand.
CAAATAAGCAGGAATTACCAAGGTAGCTGTATCTATGAGGGTTCAGGTCGTCTTGATTAAGGTTGTAGTGAGTATTTGAGGTCATGTTAAACACTTTGACTGTTCCGGTCCAGTAGTAAGAACCAGGTGCACCCATGATAACCAGTTCCTAGAAAACAATATCAAAAGCAATGGAGATCCATTAAAAAAAACAGAACATTTTTAAGGCTTCAGCACATTTCCTTACAGCTGAAAAAAAGTTACATTTCAAATTATAGGAGAAAAACACAGAGCTGTTGGTGTGGCTTTGGTCAACCGAAAGCCACAAACCATGTTGTATTATCTGCTGGTAACCCAGCCGTGAGCTGAAATGGCAGCTGCTGTTCTTCGCTTTGATCACTCAATGGACTTTAAACTGGAGGAGAACTCAAGCCTCTGAACTGTTTTAATTGCTCCACATTGTCACACTCCAAATAAGACATTGCTTTATTTACTGTACATGACTGTAGGGTAAGAAGCAAACATCTCATTCGGTTTCTCCATAAATGTATTTTTTTGTGAAAGATCAATGTAAGGTTGTTAAGCAATGACATATACTAGGTAAAATTCCTGACATTAATAAAATACAGAAGTTTTTTTGTTTTTAATCTCAATATTTGTATTTATTTATTGCAATATATTAATATAATACAATATAGATTTATAGAATATTTAGATTTACACTGTTTAATTGGCAATGCTTAGAACCCTTGAAATAACTCTATGAAGAAAATGAAATGGAAAAATACTTGGAACGTGGAACCAAAGCCACTGAAAAGGTTGGTGGTACCGGTTGTGCTCTAATCGACATATACATTTCAAAAAACGCACAATTTAGCATTAATGTTTAGCTCTGAATCCTTTTTCCGACACCCATTATCTCTGAGGATACAAATATAAAAGCTTGGGCACATGGAATATGCTTCGAATGACAGAAGAATTAAGCTCTTTTACGCAGTTGTTTTGAGTTTCATCAAGCCACAAATGGATGCTCTCCACTGCTTTTTCCATTTCACAACGCATGACTGCTAAAAAACACACAAATGCTGTTTGACTGGGTCATTCCTGCCAAACATGTAAAAACACCACCTCCAGCTGAGCCGACAGCATTCAATCAAGGAGTTTTTAGACATCTGTTTTAGCCACTTAAGGTCTAGATGGTCACATTCTTCCAAATGATAAAGAGCCATTACCACCCAAACTACAAAGCAGCCGATGCAGATGCCATTCTCCTATTGGTCAAGCCTTTTGGATTCCTCTCTGTGAATGTCCAACACTGATCTGGTCAGCTTTTAAAGTATATAGTCAACAAGCTCTGTTCCAAAATCTACCATTTCTCAGCCATCTCTTAAAACACACAGTCTGATAAATGAATAACACCTCAGTAATCAGAACCACTAGGGAGTTTAGTTGAATCCAGTCATATTTCGTTCTCTTTTAAGAAAAACAAAGTGAAAAGGGTCAGAGAGTGAGTGATGATATTGATGAACCGTTGGGCATCACATCTGTCAGCCTGTGTTCTCGTATCTGATCCAAACATTGTTTCCATAGCCTGGACTGCACGTTAACAGGTTGGCTGCACTTCATACAAAACACTGAAACGGTCAATGTGCAAAAATGAAGAGCAAGTGGACAAACAACTCGCAGCCTTCATGCAAACGTGTGTATCGCACACAAAAAGTTTGAATTCTGTTCAGATGCTTGCAGGGATCTTCTCACTGCTCTTTCCCCCCATTCAATAAAAGCATATTGTGACTAGAAGCTCACAAGCTCCAAAAAGGACAAAATCGGACCATAACTGCAAAATAAAGTAGACTGTGCATATGACTTGTGCATTCAATTTTACGACTTCTGAAGTCATGTAATGGCTATAGTTAACCCTGATTCCCATCCTACAAGACTATCATTCACATATGCACATATTCAAATTAGTGCTGTCAAACGATTAAAATATTTAATCGCGATTAATCACATTAATGTCATAGTTAACTCGCGATTAATCGCACATTTTTATCTATTCTAAATGTCTCTTGATTTCTTTTTGTCCCATTATTTTTTCTCATTTTAATGCTCTTATCAACATGGGAAAGTGGATCGGCTTGCTTTGTGCAAATGTTTTTATATTGAAAACAACATTGGCATATACTGTGTTCGCATTTTTATTTCACACTAACATTCTCACTTGGAGCAAATAATCTCTCACACAATGTAACACTGTCCATCTATAAAAGGGTGAAAGAAATACTGACGAGGTCCTGATATTGACGAGGGGGCGGAGAATTCGCATCAGCTGTGTGTGTGTGTGTGTGTGCTTGGCCATCAAGTGGTATTTCAGACTGAACGTGCTGTGATGATGATAGCTCAGTTCACAACGACAAAACACAGATCAATTTGGTCTTGTCAATGGAACCATTTGGCAACTTTTTAAAAGTTATCTTTCCATTCAGAATCTTATTGGCATCCATTTCGGCGTCTCGCGCTCGTCATCCACTCAAAACGTAACGTTAACCAACTATTTGGCCGACTCGCAACAAGTGTGTGCGGCGTGCCTGTTGTTTTGTTTCCGGTCTAGCTAGATCCGCTTGCGCTTTGGTCGACGAGGCAACAAAACGTCCTCACGTGGCGCAAGCCATTGAAATAAATGGGTTTCATAGCGCAGCGCCGCACATGCCGCGTCCTGTTGCAAAAGCATGTGAAAAAACTACAAAGTGTGCTAGGCCAAAAAGACCGTTAATCGCGCGATAAAAAAAATTAACACCGTTAAAATGGGTTTGCGTTTACGCCGTTAATAACGCGTTTAACTGACAGCCCTAATTCAATTACAAATATTCAGATGCACATCAAAGTGTACAGACTACTTTTATTGGTCTTGATAGCCACATATGACAAAAACAGATTGGGGATTCTGCTTAACATCTTCATTTGTGTTCCAAGGAAGAAAAAAACATCACAGGTTTGGAACGACATGAAGGTGAGTAAATAATGAGACATCTTTGGGTGAACCATGGAGAATGAATATACCAATCACACTCTGTTATATGTCTGTGTTCATACATGTAATCATGTAATCTGAGCGCCACACACGTGAAAACACATAATAAGCTCGTACTTCTACTGACCTCAGTGAAAACGCCTGCGATCCCGGCTTGGCACGAGCCATGTTCTTCCCCATAGGTCTTCTTATGGTCTGTGAGAGTGAGTAGGGGGAGAGAGACAGAGGAAGAAAAAAAACATCAGACCACAAATGATTTCGCTGTAAGTCTGAGCCAGCATTTACTGGAGTTCTTCCGACATTCCATATGGAGTTAGTCAAAGTCCCAACTCCATCCAAGAGGAATCTGGGGGCCGAGAGACAGACTGAGAACGACCTAACAGCACCGCGTTCAACAACAGCTCACACTCTGGAGGGCTTCGAGAACGGGGGGGATTGCTGTGCTCTCCGGTTACAGAAAATATTGGGCTTGGATCTCCCCATAATGCACTGCACACACATAAAAGGCCCCCAATACTAACTCATTGGAGTCGGGATAAGATATGGAAGGAAATAAATAAGTCAGGAGCCGAACACGGAAACAAATTCAGATCAAGAATTCCTGCACCCTCCCTCGCTCTTTCCGCAGCAAATCAAAACATCTTGTAAAATACGATGAATCCTACTGGGATGATGAAATTCAATGCTGACGGGAGGCGCTGAATTTAATATACTACAATAACATCTGTCAAATGTATAATATGCGATGGGGCGAGTGATAAACAGTGAGTGCAAGTGGATTTTGATATTGACAGCTGTTGATTGGCACCCTTAAAGAAACGTTCTTGGTTTAATACAAGTGCATTTCTGTGCATCTGTGGCATGCTGCCGATTAACACAGAAAAAAATGTTGACTCGTTTCTCAGTATGTAGAAAGAAAGAAAATAAAAAAGACTAAACACTTTTGGGTGAAATGCAGAAGGAATACTGACATGAAGCAAAAGTGTTTTAATGAAAGTAACTTTGAATTTTGTTTTTGTTAAAAATATGTAAAAAGAAAAGTATTAAAATAAAAAAATAAAATGAGAAAGTTAAATCTATTTTTTGTAGTAGTTAATATAATGCCCCAAATTCAGGTAAATCTGATAAAGTGATGAAACCTAAACATTTCTTTAACAAGCACATATTGTGATCTCTCATGGGTACACATAAAAAAGTATCAAAAATAGTATCATGGTATTATATTTTTTGGATTTGGTAACATGGTGACATCATGGTTTTTTGTACATGCATCCTGGCCATAATGTTTGCTGAATAAAGTCTAAACCATAACTCAGCTTGATGTGTAGAAATTAGTGCTGACAAATCGATTAATCACATCTAACATAAAAGTTTTTGTTTTCATAATAAATGTGTGTGTATATATGTGTGTGTGTGTGTATACAGTATATGCACACACACACTCACACAGACATATATATAATATATATATGTAAACAAAAACTTTTGTTAGATGCGATTAATCGCGATGAATCAATTTGACAGCACTAGTAAAAAGTCAAATATTTAATCTGCATAACCCTGAATGTGTCCTCCAGATTCCCAGGTGCTGTGCTCTTCTGCTGCTTCTTTTTGATTCTGGATGTCTGATGCCATACAACATCACTCTGAGGTTTTGGAGGAAGTTCAGGGCGCCATAACTCATTGTGAAGCCCGTTGAGAACGTGTGCCACAATAAACAGTGTCATCTTTCCAACTTGTTCTGAGAGTTCAAGGCTCAGACTTGGCCATCATTGCTTTAGCCTGCTTTCAGTTTTGTGTTTGCTGGATTTGATGAAGAACTTCTCCTACAATAGGGCTGGTTAGCACCAACTACCTCACGATACAATATACATTGTCATACATATCCAAGATTCATACACATTGCAATGCATCACCATACCACAACTGAACAATTTCAGCTGATATGTATAAGCTAGATCAGTTTCTCTCGCGTGGTTCACTTCACTTTAGTCCGTTATGGCGCCTCTAGAAGCGGCTCTGACCACACTGAGAAACAGCGGTTTCAAAGTTCACGCTCATTCAGACGACCTGCTTCTACATTAATTGAACTGTGGTGCAATTATGGTAATACTTGGGGTTAGAGGTTGGCTTAAGTATTATTCGTAATAGCAACGTTTGCTTTAGCAATTACCACTAACACATACTCTCATTGCTGAATTACAGGACAATAACAATCAATGATCTCGTTACAACTGATACACTCAATTAAACTTTCAAATCGCTTGTACATTTTAAAGACCAGAGCTACTGTTAACTAAAACAAAAATAATTATTTTGGTTAAATAAAATAAAGCTAAATATAATAAATAAATTAAATTAAATATTAGATTTTAGACAAGTTTAAGTACTAAAATTACTAAAAATGAAATAAAGAAAAATATTATATAAAAAGTTAAATAGATACATTAAAAAATAAAACTGACAAAAGCACATAACAAAATTACTAAAACTAAATGCGAAATAAAAATAAATTAAGGCTAAATAGAAATATTAAAAACAACAACAACAACAACTAATAAAACTTAGCCTGGTTAAAACCAGACCATTCTCAGTTGTAACTGAGTTATGGTCTGGCAAAGCGTCATAGACAAATCATTTCCAGAGGGGCGTCACCAACGGACGTCGCGGATAGACCTAAACCCAATCAGAGCGATGAAGGAGATGACGTATGCAGAGCGGCGGAGAAACATCTCCGAGTGTTGTTCTTTGCTCGGTTTTTAACAAAAAGGAAATGTTCAAATGGCTTAAAACAGACGCGATAGCTGATTGGAACGAGTGATGTTCGACGGCGGCATCCATCTTTGTAATGTAGGCTACAAAATCTGCTTCAAAATCCCAGCGCTGTCGTCATCGTGTAAAGCCCGCCCCAACGTTTCTGATACCCCTTTTCCACCAAAAACGAACTGGTTCGGAACTGGTGCTGGTTCAAAGTTGGTTCGGAGTTGGTTCAACTTGCGAACCTTCTCAGAACCTGTTTGTTTTTCCACTGACTAGAGCGCCCAGCAAACGACGTCGTTACGTCACTGTGTACGTTGCCATACATCTTAGCTAGAAACGCTTGCAAGTACAACATTACTTTGGGATTATCTCTAACTCGTGAACCAAGAAGGCTTTAAAAACAATTGAAATATGTAAGTCTTTTAATCTTTTCCTTTGATATGTAATCTTTTCTGATTAGTTATGTACTCCTGTCTTGTGTATTTTTTTTTTCTTTCCATTTATTTGTTCTATATTGTGACTGTTTTCTCCTTTGTTTACATAACGTTTTCAATAAAAAAAATTGATAAAAAAAAACTAGAAACGCTTGCGCCAACTTCAAGCATAACAATTACAATGGCGGACTACATCGTGTTTCTGCAAATGTTTCTCCTGGCTTTGCGATCCTATATTATGTCAGAAAATATGTTATCTAAACCCGCCCCCAGCCCCCGACGTAAGCATGACGTGGTAAAAGAACGGTTCTAGTCCAGCAAAGAGTTGGTGCCGCTTTGGAACCAGTTTTCCTGGCCGAGAACCGGTTCTTTGGCTGTCGAAACACAAAGAACCGGTTCGCGCGCAGGCACCGGCTCCGAACCGGCTCTTAAAATGCGTTGGTGGAAAAGGGGTATGATTGGTGCCTCGATTTCGGCGGATTGGAAATGGACTTGAATGAGCTCTTTGCCAGACTAACTTTCAGTGCAAATCTAAATTTGCCGGAAGTTGTCTGGGTTTTCCCAGGCTAAATAAAACTAGCAAAAGCACATAAAATTACTTGAACTTTAAAACGAAAATTTAAATGAAAACTGAAAATATAAAAAAATCTAATTCAAAACATTAAATACTATAGTAGTATATACAAATATTAAAAATAACACATCAAGAATGACTATTGAGGGAGTTAAAGTAGAGCGAGTCGATACCTTCATAACACGGTATGAGAGGCTGTGATTTGCCCTGCAGAGTGGCTGGGATGATGGAGCAGTATCCGTGGGGAAGAATATACTCCGATTCATAGTATACATTCTTCCAGCGGTGAGCGCAGGCCTGCAGACAATAAAAGAAAAAGAAGGGGGAAGAGAGACAAGGAGTAGTTAGACAGTGTAGACAGCTTATTTAATTTGACATGAATCACAGGTACAAGTACAACCCATTGACCAGACTCTACATCCCTTACAGCCTCTTTTTCATTTGCATTTACTTAAATATGGTGTCTACCATGACTAAGGCGTGTATATGTCGCACACACATCAGGTCTAAATTTGCATCGTCATCATCATGGTAATTGCACCAAGAAACAAACAGGATACACAGACAAAGATTCTTCTCTTTATTCCAATGCCAAATTAACTTCTGAGACAAAACCAGCAGGCCACGGCTGTGGATCTAATATGTCCACCGGGGGTTGTTGGTTTTAGAAAGCTGAGCATCTTCATTCAAACATCTCTGATCTCTGGAACAACAGAAGTGCTCAAGGCTGTGAAGCCAGCCAGAGAGCAGAGAGACTCTGAGAGAGAGAGAGAGAGAGAGAGAGAGAGAGAGAGAGAGAGAGAGAGAGAGAGAGAGAGAGAGAGAGAGAGAGAGAGAGAGAGAGAGAGAGAGAGAGAGAGAGAGAGAGAGAGAACAGACAAAGAGAATGCCCGAAGGAAGTTCTTGCAAGGACGGATAGTGTTAAAGTTTTATGTAAGATTAGGATTGTTACAGAAACCCTAAGAGTCCATGCATTAATAATTTTCTTAATATTCTCCTGATTTTGGCTCAATTTTTCTCATGATCCTGACATAACTGATTTTTTTTTTACGGTGATCTTGACATCGCATTAAAGGGTTAGTTCACCCCATAATGAAAATGCTGTCAGTAATTACTCTCCCTCATGTTATTCAACCCCGTAAGACTTTCGTTCATCTTTGGAACACAAATGAAGATATTTTTGATTAAATCTGAGAGCTGGATCACTACTCCATAGGCTTCAAAGGGATCGAAACTGGCCGGCCCAGAAAAGTTATGAAAGACATCGTTAAAATAGTCCGAGTGACTACAGTGGCTCAACCTTAAGTTTATCAAGCGACGAGAATACTTTCTGTGCGAAAAAACACACAAAAAAAACGACTTTATTCAACTATTCATTTCACAAGCATCACACACATGACCAGCGTCGGCCAATAGTGAGCCTGCGTGTGACGTACAACACAGAAGCGCTGCGCTGTTACACTACGTGAAATCTCACGGCCCACAGAGAAGGAAATGAATAGTTGAATAAAGTCGTTATTTTTGTTTGTTGTTTTTCCACACAAAAAGTATTCTCGTCGCTTGATAAACTTAAAGGGCATATTGCAGGTTAGAGGACCCAACGAGTCAATGTATAGAAAAACAATGTAGTAATTAGATTTTCGTTAAAATATACTTATAAATACGTTACATTGGCTTCTGGAGTCATTTTTGTGAGAGAATTTTACTTCCGCATCTGAAAATGGGCGTGAGGGGCGTGACGTAACGGGCGGGAGAGCGGTCGATTCAAACCATTCAAACAACAGGAAAACAATGGATCGCAATGACATTTCGGACTTACTCGTATGACAGACCACGGACGACAGCCTTACAATTATGAGCCTGCTATGCTGCCGAGAGAGCAGGGACAGGCCAGGATTAATGTTAGACAGAACAACGGTCAGAGGAGACACACATTATTGCAAAAGTATATTATAAAAAAACTTGTGTGGAGTGAGTGTGCGCAGCCGCAGTTTATTGCATCACTTAATCGCGCGTATTTTTGATTAGCCTAGCTGTCAGATACTGAGTAAACGTTAAAAGAACAGGCCTATTCAATCTTCCCTGGATGTTTTTTTAACGAAGAAATTAAATAATAGCAATCAGGACAGGAGAATGGAAGCAGCAATAAAAAATGAGGACTGTAGTGCTGTTGGCAAAACATTATACCACTGCAATAAAAACTGCACTCCAACAAAAAGGTAAGGCATGTGTTTTTATATTATGCTGTTCACTGTGAGTTTTAATTAATAGTGTAATAGTTAATAGTGCATCGTTCATTCTGTTTGGTAAAATGTGAGGTGTATATCGATTATTACCATCGTATATCAGTTAATAGCAAAGCTATTATTGGTCATCTAGGAGTATTGGAATTTACCAATAACAGAATAAACCATATTGATCAGGCGCGTATGTCATGCTCATTAATATCCGTCCAGACTCACGTTACGTGATATAACTTAGCGGTTTCTCATCGAGAGACAGATAGATATTTTTATTCCTGATATACACGTTTTTGTTCCTCAGATCTGGTGTACGCTACACACGATTGCGTTTTTCGAAGCCGATGCGGAAGAGAAATCCTGTCTCTACAGCTGCACACACCGCACACAGGCACGATAGACAGCACCGTCCCTTTTCTTGTTAGGAAACCTGACTCGATGTCCTGACAGGCCGGAGTTTTTGCAACCTCCACAAACACAATAATTTACCATGATGACGATGATAAATTAAAGGTTCTCTAAGCGATCCTGGGTGACGTCACTTCTTGTTGACGTTCGAACTATTGTCAAACAAAACGGAGGCTAGCTAGACCCTCCCTCCTCCTCATCCGCACACTAACCCCCCAAACCACACCCCCAAACCCTTCTTGTCGGTCATTGGCTGGAACAGTTTGTTATGTTTTGGGGAGCGGGTCGCTGCAGTTTGTTTTTGGTGCTGTTTGTGAAGCATGGGCTGTCTACAGAGATCGCGTTTCTTTACAGTGTGTTCAGGGGACAGGCAGCCAGCGGATAGTGAGGAGATGTTTGCTGTATGTGACAAAAAATGTTTTGGCCTAAAAAACACATGACATCGCTTAGAGCACCTTTAAAATACAAAAACTACCGAAAACACTGATTCACGACCGCTCTTACTGACTTTTTTTTTAAATTCGATGCCACAAGAACATGTACATATTCACAATATCACATTAACATTAGCTGCCAGGAAATAAAAAATACAAAAAAAGTTTTGAAACCAAAAGATGTACATATAATGTGAAGTCATTTATAAAACGTGAAAAAAAGCCCAATTCTTTTTATGTATATGGTATTTTCCTAATAAAACAAATAACTGTATAATATGTTGTTCTTTACATTCCAAATTGTCATTCTGAGTATAAAAAAGCAAATTTACCCGCTTGTACTGAATACAAACCTATCTGGCTGCTGAGGCTCCCTCCCTCTGGTGACGTAAAATGACGCGATGCTGAAAAAAAACGTTTTTTACGAGCAGTCAAAGAAACGCTCACTTTATCTACTAAATTTGTGCCCTTATGTCGTTTTAAAACATTTTAAATCCTGCATTACCTTTTCATATGGTATTTTCATACAAGGTTATATATTAATTTAGATTTTTTTTTAACCTGCAATATGCTCTTTAAGGTTGAGCCACTGTAGTCACTCGGACTATTTTAACGATGTCTTTCATAACTTTTGGGCCGGCCAGTTTCGATCCCTTAGAAGCCTATGGAGGAGTGATCCAGCTCTCAGATTTAATCAAAAATATCTTAATTTGTGTCCCGAAGATGAACGAAAGTCTTACGGAGTTAAACAACATGAGGGAGAGTAATTACTGACAGCATTTTCATTTTGGGGTGAACTAACCCTTTAATGTTCATGTCTGTAGCACAAACTGTTCACACTTCAAAGTCTAATAATTGTGTTTGTATGAGAAATAGAAACAGTGATATTTGTCTTAGCAAACACCACTAACAACTTCAAGTAACAACCACTAACAACTTTTAACGAATCATTATAACAACAACAACATGGGAATGATCACGCAAACCCTGCCATCAACAATCTAAAACCTCTCTGTTTTGCTCATTAATACAGTCCTATAATCGTATGCCACAAACTTTCCTTTCCCCATTTTATCTAGAGTCAAATCCCTTGTCGAAAAGCTCAGGATTGTGGAGAAACCAAATTCCCTCCAAAACACAGTTCAGCTTCCTGTTTCTCCATGCTGGAAACAGCACAACAGCTCCTGCACAGTCCATTGAGATAAACAACCAAGTTAAAGATATTACAGCCACACGGATTCATAAAAAATGCTCACACATGATGTCAGATGACTATCTGGCAGTAGTTTGTTGTGTTGAGAAACACTGCTAGTCTGTTTGACTGTCAGAGCCTTATGCCTGCTACAGACTTTGTGATTTCGGCAATCCTATAAGATCATTACAAATCACACTGTACGACATGGATCGAATAAACTTGAGTACGACATGCATGCAGACTGTACAATGATGACACCTATTGAATCGTAGGCTACGACGAATGTAAAGTCATCAGCATGCGCTAGTGGCAAACAAATAGAGCAAGATGAATCGCATTTTGGCAATTGTGGTTTTACTGTGCGATAAAAAAAGAGGATGAAGAAAAAGAGGAGAATATGGATGCGGTCATGGCTAGGGAAAAGAGGCCAACTTGGCACGGCAATTTTGCAGATGGAGCTCGAGGTAATAGTTTTCAGTTTTAGCGCCATATCGTGTTGATCAATACGCATTTTTATTGGCTAGTCAGACGTAGGTTGTTGCAGCAAACACACTGTAAGATGATCATGCTAAATTTCTGACATTGTCATAAAATTATCAAAGGCTATCTTTGGTCGCAAGATCGTGACAATGGCCATCTTGGAACCTCTCTCACTGTACGATGTAGGACCACCGTTTAGGAGCCACGACCACAGAAATCCTCATTATTGGTCATCTTTCGTCTGGGACAGCCCAAAATAATACAATAAAGCAGTTCACTTTACTGTGTTGGCAGCTCTTTTACTTATCTAAACTCAAAACAATCCACATTTGATAACCTAAATGTCAATAAAACAGCCTCAGCCTGTCTAATGACAACCAAAGGAACAAACTCCAACTTATTCCCTGGCAGCCGGCATTGGGAAACACAGGACAGACGTAATGACATACGTAATGCTTAACTAAATCAGGAATGAGTCTGAGATTTGCTTTTCCCCTCAGAGGCTCTGAGTCACCGTGGATCACGGGCTAATCATGTTTCTGCTCATGCTGAGAGCTGATTGGCTGAGTGAAGGCCAACACATCTGCCCGACAGCTCTCTCACATGCCTTACATGTAAACGTGACTCCCTTCAAATGCAGCTATTTGTTGCGGTGGGACACACACTGTAAACGCATGTATATGCATCTATAAAGTTGTTATAAAATACATTTGCTATGCACACAGCTTTCATTGTAAAGCACATTTGATAATTCAAATGTTTGGGATTGGTAAGACTACATTAATTACAAATACAGTAAAAACAGCAATATTGTTAAATAATATTATAATTTAAAATAACTGTTCTGAATATATTTTAAAATGTAGTTTATTCCTTTAATGCAAATCATTACTCCAATCTTCAGTGTCACATGATCCTTCAGAAATCACTCAAATATGCTGATTTGAAGAAACATTTCTTCTTATTATCAATGTTGAAAACAGTTGTGCTGCTTAATCTTTTTTTCAGGATTATATGATGATTAGAAAGTTTAAAAGAACAGCATTAACATTATAAATGTCTTTACTGTCACTTTTGATCGTTTTAATGTGTCCAAGCTGAATAAAAGCATTATTTCTCTAAAAAAATGTTAACAAGATCCCAAACGGTAGCATGCATATCGAGTTTATGGTGCAAAAAACTCAATGTCACCCTGACTGCAATCTCACCTCTGTGGTAAAATACACTATATAAAACACAGTTTCAGCTCTAAAATCTTATTGCATGAGCTACGCCACGTCTCCGGTTGCTGTGCCACATCTCCTGCCAATTAAAAACATGCTTGTGTTGGTGTCTCTCTTGCACGTGGTTCTCCTGGGCATGAGCCTGAATGCCCATTTGTTTAATCCGGTCCTGAATTGTATATACTAATCAACCAACCAAATTACCATCATTACAGCTACCACTATAACATGCCATCTCTCCTTCAACCTCTTTGATTTGAACATATCAGTGCTGTAAGTGTCCTTGCCTCTGTCAGACCACCCTGATCCTGCCTTCCTGTACGACGCCCATCAAAACCCTGAGAACCCCACGACAGGGTTCTGCAGTTAAGACGTCACGAGGAGTCTGACCTCGAATCGGACCACCACGACACAATTCAAGCCTGAGGAAACCTGGAAACAGAGCAGATTGGTGCTGCTGACGTCTTGTTTGACTTGTTTGTCCATTTAGAGCATCTATTCTAGAGCTCCAGTTTGTCACCATGATAAAATGGCCCTCACTTCAAACACTCAGCTCCAGTCTTGCTTTCTCTTGATGTATGGAACAGCTGGAGTTTAACAATGCGGTCGTCGTGAAAGATATTTGTAACAATGATGGCTTTAGTTTCTGCCCATGTTTTACAAGTCGATGTGGTTTGTATTAAACAACTGCTGAGATGGTTGAAAAATAGGTTGTTAAGAAAAAAAAGTGGAACAACGAATAAAGTAAAGCATGATTGAGATTATTATTACAAAAAAAAAGTCTATGGTATTCAAACAAAACCCTTGTTGGCGAAAAGCATCAATTTCCTCTGATTCATGCACAACTTCAGTTACGTTAAATCTGGAACATTTTGACCATAATTACCTCATGTTTCATTAAACTTTGAACAGGTTACTATTCTGTAAAATATTAAGCCAATTGTGCTGCAAAAATGAGTCCTAAAACCCAGAAACTTGTTAATATTTTTGCACTTCTGGTTCATCCCTTTTCTTTTTTTCTTTTTTTTTGATAAATGCCTTAATGCGATTGTAATTAGGCTTCAAAGTTCATAAAAGTTGTGTTAATTTGTGAAGACTATCTCGTTGAACAAAATGAACTTTTTTTTGGTCACAGAGCTTATTTTCAGCAATAATCCAAAAGCCAATGGATAAATCCTATTGGCTTTTTGTTGAGGGAATCAGGGTGATGATAACTTCCGGGTTGGCCTACAAAAAGCGTCATCTCTGCATTGCTTCAAACACAACTCATCCAATCAGTATTTAGAGTCACAGTTGGAAAACAATGGTTGTTTTCTGTGTTTAAACGGAACATACCAGAATTTTGCCATTGGTTTTGTCCTGTCGAGCGAGACTGACCCCCATCCACTCGTTGTTCCTGTCGCCTTGACACGTCTTCCCGCAGGACTCCCTCTGCTTATTTCCTAGAGTAAAGAATGAGAACGTTACTGTAGCCAACAGAGAAACAAACATCTCTGTCTGCTAAGAGAAATGCAATAAAACCACGCTGAGACCAGACAGCCTGAAACAAATCTCAGAGTCAGACAGACAATTGTTTGAGACAGTTAAATATGCTTAAACACAGACAATGCTGCTACAGATGGAACAAAAGAGTTTATGTTAGTAAGATGAGTGCAACACAAAATATTTGAAATGTGAAATTTATCAAATATGAATATATAAAATGTATGAACTCATTCCAATGCTCACAATGCTGGTGTGCAACCGCTCTACTTGGGAATCATAAAGTCTAGACTAGGCCTGTTCCCTAATAGTCAACTAAACGTTAAAGGGATAGTTCACTTTGAAATTAATTTTTGGTATGTTTTAGCTTACCTCAAGGGCATCCAAGATGTAGGTGTCTTTGTTTTTCCGCAGTAGTTTCAATTTTGATATTTTTAGGTCAAACCGTTCTTGTCTGTCAGTCATATAATGCAGGTCTATGGTCACCACCTCAAAGAGCATGCACAGAGAAGTCCAGATTAAACATGATTTAATGACTCATAAATGTAAGTACACATTGATGGCCTAAGACACGAAACGAGCGGTTTGTGTGAGAAAACGAACAGTATTTATATCGTTTTTACCTCTTGTAAACACAGCCACGTCCAAGTGATCTGAGGGCGCGGGCGCTTCGGTCTGTGCGTTACAAGAGGTAAAAACGATATAAATACTGTTCGTTTTCTCACACAAACCGCTCGTTTCGTGTCTTAGGCCATCAATGTGTACTTACATTTATGAGTCATTAAATCATGTTTAATTTGGACTTCTCTGTGCATGCTCTTTGAGGTGGTGACCATAGACCTGCATTATATGACTGACAGACAAGAACGGTTTGACCTAAACATATCAAAATTGAAACTACTGCGGAAACAAAGACACCTACATCTTGGGTGCCCTTGAGGTAAGCTAAAACATACCAAAAATTATTTTCAAAGTGACCTATCCCTTTAAAGGTAAAACTTCTAGTCAACCACAATTGTATTAGTCAATTAGTCGCAAAAAAAAAAAGAGTCACACAGTCCATGAGGACGTTACCGGCGGGTCATTGTGTTAATCACGTGTCGGGCAGTAAATCCGAAGGTTCGCCTATCATCCATCGACTTCAAATATGGCTTATCATTTGAAACATGTAAGTAGTAGCAACTTTACCTGGCTGCTCACTCTATGTGCACTATTATTAGGCGCATATCCAAGTGTTTGTGCAGTGTGTGCAAGCTAAAGTATTAGCATGCTTACTGCATGACATGGAGGCGTCGGCGTGATCACTGGCATTTTTTCCTGATAACAGCGAAAACAACTTAATTTACTCAGTAATTTTTGGTCATGCAAAATTATGTATTAGATAAGAGTAATACATCATTCGATACTTTTATTTATAATGCTACAATACAGATTGTTTCAAAGCAGCTTCACAGTAATAAACAGGAAAACAACAGTGTTAATGTTATAAAATAATAATTTATGAAACAAATTCAATTTCAGCTATAAGCAGCTCTACAGAAGACAATACTTTCATTATTCAGCTTAATTCAGTTCAATGTCTATTCAATTCATTTCAATAACTATCAATGTTGCAAAGTTCATAAATTATGAAACAATTCATCTATAAAGCAGCTCTAAAAATTCAATAATGTCATTATTTAGTTCAATGTTGATTCAATTTCGTTTAATAACTGTCAAGCAAGACTAAGAAGAGACTATTTCTACTAACGGTTGCTTTTGGGAAACGCATCCCAGTCTGTTTACTAAAATGCAAGGCTTAAAAAAAAAACTAACGCATGATTTCGGTTCATTTACCTCAAAATGTTAGGATTAAAAATGACAAAACTAATGCTGGTGAGCTCGGGAAATATGAACCATGACATATCAGCTTCTTGAATCAGATATGTTCTATTTTTGAGGTTTTCTATTGTCTATTTGGGGTTTTTATTAGTGTAAAGAAATGGAGGATTTATGAACACAGGCGTGTTATTCCTGCAGGGAGTTTATCTAAGCATAAGGGTCGACTTTAATGTTTATCTATGAGCGTTGAGCTACAGTGGTCCTCTGAGGGGCAAACTGCGATTGTCCGCAGGAAAAGAGTGATGGCTCCCGGGACTGCGGCTGTTTTCTTTGGCTCTGGTTATTTTCTCTTCCTTCTCAGCAGACTGACAGCATCGGCTCAGAGACTTCCAGACTTAGGCTGCGAAATGCCCAATTGAACTCGGATATCTGTTCTACTCCCACCCAGTTTTGGTATGAATAAATGAAGCAATGCATTACCAAAAAAAAAAAAAAAAAAACTTTCACACCAGTCCAAAACCCAGTGAGTAGTTTTGCAGTCTACTACCAACACTTAAAAAAAAAAATCTGTGAAATTTATGGTAAAAATGCCATCTGCGGTTGCCAGAACTTTACTGTAAAAATACGGTAGCAACATTTTAGGTTTTAAAGATTGAACGTAAAAAACATATTTCATTAACTAGTATATAATATTTTAATATACCAACCTATTGAAGTAATAACTGTTTTGCATTTTTATAGTACACTGACTGACAACCACCAAAAACAGGTGGTGATGAGAAAGTCACATGAAGAATCAAATATCATTACAAGTACAAGCTGAAGTAAATACTAATATAAAGAAGGTGCACAGTCTCATTCACACAACACAACACAACACAATCATGGTAACACAAGACACTAAAATAATATTCAGAATAGAAAGTTAAAATGAACAGAATTCGTTTGAAATATATTTGTTTTGTAACATTATAAAAGTCTTTACTGTGACTTTTTTTTAATCAATTTAATGAATCCTTGCTGAGTAAAACTTATGAAATTTTGAATGGTAATGTACTGTATATATGGGACCATGGTCAACTAGGCAAGTTTTCGTCTCGGGTGGTTCATAAGCTAGTATTTTCAGCAGCTATTACACGAAATCTTGTCAGGAAACAACCTTTTACCTCATAAACAGCAGCCAGTTTGTCAAAGGTGTGACAAATGGTTCTAATCACATCTTGTTTGACTTGTTTGAAGTTAATGCTTTTGCCCCTAAAGCTGCGAAGCATCCAAAGCACACAAAGACGAGCGCCAGATCTCGAGTTAGGAGGAAAATACAAACTGTCAAAAACCAAGATGAAGTTTGCTTGGGATATGGACAAAACATTATTTTCAGCAATTAGCAGCGATGCACCATCCAAAAAACACTACTCATCGAACACAGATATGTTTCACGGGTTCAAGACTGCAGGAAAACCGCAAGAAGAATTCCCTTTTAAAAACCTTGGCCATTGCTTCAAATGAGAGGGCGCGAGGAATGTTCCTCAGACTATAAACATCTCATCACATCACCGACCCCGGTCCCCCCGGCTATCTCCGTAACAGACGTGTTTGTTTTCTCATCTGTGTGGGTCCTGAATGCCGTGTTCTTCTGGTTGTGAACCGCTCAGCGAGGGGATGGCCTTCTCTCTGAAGAGAAGTAATGAGATCTGGAAGTACGGAGTGACAGAGCGAGAGGCCGGAGTGTGCTGGTTGGTTAACTGATAACTGAAGGAAAACAAATGCGTATGCTATCTCTACTTTGATCGTCACGGTAAGCTTAAGCTAAGCTTGAGAGTTGGTCAACAGAGAATTAGGATCGTTTTAACACTGTGGAATCAAAACTACTGCCAATAATAGCTCAGTGCAACAGTTGGCATTAGCATGTTGCTTAGCTACTAATGCAATACTAAAACACAATAACTACATTACACTACATTAGACCTATTTTCTGTACAAATTGCACTATTGTATGAAATGTAAACAACCCAGGCTCAATGGAAAACTGTGCCTCTACCAACATTTTAGAAAACTTCAAAACCGTATTGGTATACCAATACGTATATGGTAACACTTTACTTAGAGCTTTTGTATCTAATGCATAAATACATAAAGCATAACGTATTTTCAATGCATTAATTATGCCTTCTAATGCATCTTGAATGGTTTCATGAATAATCGTAACCAGTTATAACACATTATAATACTTATCTAGAGACTGAACACACCTTTAGAAAGTGTACGTGACAAACAACCAATTTCCGACGTAATAAGGAATCTGCAAATATTATAAATAATGCATTTTATTTTGGTTACAATTATTTATGAAAAGATGTAATGCATTATAATGTACATTATGAACACCTTTATAATGCATTATATATAAAGGCTTTAAGTAATGTGTTTCAACAACAATTCACTGCAGTTTTCCGACTGAAATGAACAGTGGCAGTAAAACACCAACAACTTTTATTCCTTTTCACTCAAAGATTACCTGTTATTTTTAATAAAGACTTATTTTTGCACGGTTCCTTGCACAATACTATATCATGACCTCACATTACTGTGTGGAATGCATTACCAAGTAATTAAGTAATATTAGTGTAATTTAATTACTTTTCCCTTTTTACAGTTGCTTCTGATGTAATTGCATTAAATTCTGTATAGACTAATTCATTATAAAACAATGGATTTAACATCAAAATTGAATGTCTTCTCCCTTTAAATACTTGAAGAATGTAAGAAAAGGTCAGTTGAAGAATAATTTATGCAATTTTACATTATTTAGTTTAATGTCTTGTATTGTTCAACTGGTAGAGATTGATATGGGATTTAGAAAGTAATAAGTAATGCAAAACTTTTTAGAGAGAGTAATTAGTACAGTATTGAAGATGTAATTAGTAGCTAGTAATTAAGTTCATATGCCCAGCTTTTCGATGTAGTAAAAATTTGTAGAAGCAAGCTACTTCATCTCACTAGGAACTTAGTCAGAACTATTCTTATAGTACACAGTACACTATACAATACAATACCTCATTCAGTGCAAAAAACCCTCATCACACAGACAATTAACTGACTCTATTACTCTAAATAAAGACCGAAATTGCCTTTCCTGTATATGTCTTTGAATGTGCTTTGTGTTGCTTAAAAAGGGAAATGTCATAATTACTGTATTTGATGAAGCTAATGTCATTCTAGAAAGTGGAGAATTACCTCCCATAACGACTGAGGACAGTTGGAACGTATTCCACTTTACCAGTAATGAACGTCAATGAATGCTGTAAAAATAGGAGAAAAGATCTTCAGTACACGGCTAAAGAATTGCACTAAATATGCTTGCAATTATCAAGATCCAGGAACCAATAAATTGTTTTGTGTCTCCAAGTGGATGAGTAAATGTCTAGTCATGGCATTGTGTATATCGTCTCTGACCCCGTCCACAAGAGTCATAAAACATTCTTCATAAATTGACAACAGACATTCATAATAAGTTTTTAAAGAAATGGTTCACTAAAAGTAAAAAAGAAATCTGCCATAATTTCATTTCCTTCTTCTGTGGAACATAAACAATTATATTCTTATTCACCTTTTTATATAGTGCGTTACACAAAACTGATTGTTTCAAAGCAGCTTTGCAGTGATAAACAGGAAAAAAGCAATCAATGATGCGAACAGAATTAAATTCTCTCAAGTCTGCAAAGTTACACAAAATCCCTCCAGCGGGAGTTCTTCTCTATATCAGTGTCAGTGTTTCTGAACTCCTGAAACGCCTCCATTGTAGTCTCGAGTTTCTTCGGGGAACGAACACGTCACAATATTCCTCATTTAAATAATTCATACGCAGAATAAAGGGGCGGGGCCTGGTTGAGTTAGTTAGTAGTGTGTTGAAACTGCCGGTTATGGTAAGGGGCGGGACATTTCCCAAACACGCTCAACAAGTGCTTGACCAATCACAACACACTGCTCCAGCCGACCAATCAGAGCACAGTATGCTTTCAGAAGGAGGGGCTTCATAGAGACAGGAACTAAACAGAGCGTTACCAAGCGTGCCGCACAAGCCCTCAAAAGTGAAGCCAAAACGTCTCGATCGCCCCCCGGTGACCGGTCCTAGTATAGCTCATAAGCCCCGCCTCCCCATGTTATTCAACAGGACGTGAGACCAACAAAATAATTAAATTACACTTCACATATCTTATTTCTAAAGATAGTTTCTGTCATTTACTGTAGTTTATATCACAATGATGTAATTTCAAGTGTTTGTTTTTAAAATAAGTTAGTTTTTAGTTAGTTATTTGATGCTATAAAAACGGTGCTGTGACATCATGATTGACAGCTGTGATTGACAGGTTCTCTGTGCGAAGTAGTAACTGAAGCACCAACGGACTTTTTTTCATAATGTTGATTATGTGGTTAGTAGTTGTATTTACCTTATTTTAACGAGGTACTACAATCAGCAGACATCATTGGCGAGGAACGGAGCAGACAACGCCACTTAAGAAAAGTGCGGGGCGTGTGCTTACGATTGATTCAACGAGCGTGAGGGCGGGGCCTTGATTTCGCGGCTTTACTTCCTGCTCACGACTGCGCATGACTGGTCCCGAAAACGCTACTGCGCAGACTCAAGTTCCAATATGTCAGCGCTATATCGGGACTCTGGCGGCTTCAGTTCTCTCCAATGGAAAAGAGCGAAGGGGCGTCGTCCATCTTTTTTTACAGTCTATGAGCGTTACTGACAGACTGGGAAGAGAGGAGCCGCAACAATGTACAATATGTGAAAAATAATGTGTTTTGAACATTCATGCTTGAAAACCTATTCAAGTAGAGCCTAAAAACAAAATCAAGACTTTGCAACAAAGGCATAATAGGTCCAATTTATCTGACTCTAGTTTACCTCATATCAGTAGTAATATTTCTCGAGGGGGGCCTCTGAGGGGTCTTATCCCGTATGATTGATGTGAACTCAAAGCTGGGGCCCCAGGCCCGCTGACACGCCTCATGTGTGTTCCGTCAGTAAGACCCAGCGTAAGCAGAAGTGTGCGCATTAAAGCCACATAAACCACTCTCATCTCTCCACCACAAGAAAAGAACTCAGAGCTTCAAGAGATTTCTACACATAGGGTCCTTGGCACGGCCGATCGGAAAATATTAGCCAAACCATTCATCATTTCTATCAAAATACTGCAGGAGCCAGACAGAAAATGCTACAGACATTCACACTGATTTCACACAGTAATATTAATAATGTTCAAGAAGAAAAAGCTTTTAAGATACTGCTGTCTATCACATAAACAAGCTCATAGTATGATGCATGTTTACAAAAGGAAAAGTGTAAATCTACCGCTATCAGTGCTGAACATATCTGTTAGTATAGTGTGAAAACAACAGGATAAAACAGCCCTGTTTTTTATTATAACTGCGAAAAGTTATTAAAAGGGATGAAAACAAGGCTGCTAAAACATTCATCCAGGCAGGTTTTCAAATATTGACCGGTCCAAATTCCATGTTTAACTTCATGAGCCATTTCAGGGGTATAGTGGTTTGGGTTTAACTACCCACGTAAAACATAGAGATTTGACTGCACAGATGGCACACTTCTAACTGTTTTTTACTTTGGCTGGTGCTGTCAAACACAATCACACTTGACACACTCACACAGAAACACTGTTTCACTTCCCTTTTTACAAGTTCCAAAGCATATGGATCTCTTATACACGTTCTTCTAAACTATTCAACATTGACTTATACAAGTTTTTTGTATATACAATTTATATAGTGCTTTTTTAACGATACGCATCGTTTCAAAGCAGCTTTACAGAAAACCTTTGTTGTTAATGATCATAATATCTTCATGCCTTAGTCACATTTAGCATAAGAGCTGGGAGACAATATAGTTTACATTTTGTGACGACAAAAGCAAAGCAGTTGAGATATGTGCTACATAATGTATATCAGCCTATGTGGATGTACTGTACATATGCGGACATATTTATATATATACTTATGTACAACTTATATACATATACGTTGAACATACATATAGACCTTTATATGCAGGGGTTGACATTAACTTTTTTGCTCACCAGCCACTGTGGCTACTGGTTTTCCAAAGTTACTAGCCACTCAGCATTTTCACTGGCAACAATTTGGACACCGATACCATAGGAGAATAACTACCTTATAGATAATTTTAATATGATCTCATTATTTGGCAGCCGGTATATTAGGCTACTGTCACTTTAAGACCTGACGCACGAACCCATTATACTGTTTTACATAGCCAATACACTATGTGCACGCGCACTTTGGGTCATAGTTCCCAAGTCCGCTTATAATACGCGACTTTGGGCTTCTTTTTTTTTTAAGTCGCGTTAAAAAAGCACGGGTTGCGGGTTGCGTTTTTTTGGGCTTATTAAAAAAATATGGTTGCTTGTTAGGAAAATCTGACAAGCAACTTTGTTTTCTTTACATCTATGGTCACGGTTGCCGTTTTCTCAATCTCCAATACATTGATTGACACTGTCTGCTCACAGCCATAGCCAATCAGTGCAATTGTATAAGTGCTATTGCGTAATTCGTCAAAACATTCCGCCGAATCCGCCCCCTTATTGGAGAAAAATCCCGTTCAACGTGCAGGCAGCCGCGCGCGCGCGACGCTGTAATCCAATGATAGACGTTGGGGATATCATAGGGGAGATGATGGACAGTGCAGGGGAGAAGAGGGATGACCTTCTTTTGTAAGGTAAATTTGTAATTTTTACAATGTTTTTGTAATATATTAATTATCACAGGCTTTAAAAAAAAAAAAAAAAAAAAAAAAAAAAAATAGTCTATACTAACATAAGATACAAATGGGTCAAATTTATTTTATTAAGATAAATATATATATATATATATATATATATATATAATGTGTGTGTGTTACATATCCCCGTCTTTTCTTGATTGTCTTTTTGTCCTTTTCCATCTCTCCTTTTTTAAATCCCTTTTTCCTAATCCGTTTATCCTTTTCTAATAAAGGAGTGGTTTCAGTTTAATATGTTGCAGGCTCATTTATTGGTAATAAAAAAAATGATAATGCTGAAACTAAATAATCTAATAATATTGGGCTTGTTTTGGGCTTGTTTTTGAAGCTACAGTTGCTTATTTGTCTCGCGAGAGTTGGCAACTGTGCTTTGGGTGTGAGCACAAAATCTGCGTGAATGAGTAAAATTGTGCTCAAAACGCGCAATTTCTCGCCAGAATTCAAGCCCTATACCACCAACAATATTCATCCGGAGAAAATAAAACGAGTGAGTAAAGAATTGGTGTGTCGACTGCTGGTGGAGAGATTAGAGAGCGAGAACACGCAGCTGGTATCTTTGTGTCTATTCTGTGGAAGTTTCAGATATTTCAGTATAAATATTTATCGAAAAATCAATATTGCCAACTCTAGATTGCACTTAGTTTATTATTTCAGATGCCTTTTTAAAAGACTACAATTGAAAAATGTATATAAAAAAAATTCAACACGCCAAAGTGGCTAGTAGGAGTGACTGCGTTACACGTCAACGCTGGCTAGTGTTAATGTCAAGCCCTGTTTATATGAAGAGCCGAGTGATAATACGGTTAGATTTTGTGACTAAAAAAAAATCAGGCGGTTGAGATTTGCTATATAGTATCACTTTACGTGAATACTGTTTGTATGCAGAGAAAGCTGGATATAATATATATATCCAACTTTGGATGGATGGATGGATGGATGGATGGATTGATGGAGCTGTGCGATAATACAATGATGTAAACAATCACGCAGCCACGATTTGCTATAAAGATTAGCTATTACGTAAGTACAGTATACTGTGTGTATGCAGGTAAAGTAGGATGTACTATCAGTAATGCAGTTTAGATTTTTTCAAGCAGATGAGATTTGCTATATAGTATATACCACTTAATGTGATTGACTGTACTGTATGTATCCAGGTAAGGTTGGATAAACCTATAGTAGTTTTATCAAGTTATTAATTCGTTATGTGTGGTGGTGATATTAACTGCTTTTCCATTGTCGAGCCGAACGTGCACACATGTATACATATATATCATATACACACTCACACATATATTACACAAACTTTTATGTTAGATGTGATTAATCGCGATTAATCGATTTCACAGCACTATACTACCTGTATGTACTGTATATATATCGTTTTTTTCGTGACTGTATTCTGCTGTTCTTTGATATCAGTGTGAGTTTGGGATGTTTGTGAGACGATGCGAGATACACACCTCTGCCGAGGTCCATCTCAGTGCAGCGTTGCTCTGGGTTGTTGCGGATTCGGCACTTGTACACGGCTCCGGGTGACTGAACTGAACTACTGAAAGACGAGTTTGCTCTGGGAGCCCCAACCACAATCCTACAAACATCAGGAGGAGAAACACACTGTCATTGCACATCACAACACAGCTTCACACACAACCTCTGAGGATACAACAGTCAATTCATACAGTTTTTGGTCATTGTAAAAGGGGAAATAAAACTAATATTCTTTGTAGGTTTGTTTCTTTTATCTGAAAGTGTGACTAATAAGAGTGCCTAATGAGTGAATTAGGCCTGGAGGTGGTTTCGCCTTGTCACACTGTCATGGTTTGGCTCTTCAATTCAGTGATGTAAGCACTACATCATTATCTCCACTGAAGCAAAAGGCAATGATTTGGGTGCCGGCCAGAGTTTCCCTTTCAAATTTAGGACAGATTTTGGAAGAAAGGCTTAACATCTGTGCAGTCACAAGAGAATTTAAAAAAAAGTTGCATGTTTGAAATGTATTGGCAAAAGTCGGTTGTAAAAGTAAGGGCAAACATGCAAAGTGCTTTACAGTGCTCATGTTACTGTGTATTTACTATGGTACAAGCTGTTAATGCTAAAGAATGTAATGTGATTAAGTGTGACTATTTTGTGGTGCTGCTTGTGATCAGTAATATATTAGACAACAAAACATCAAACCAAGTGTAATTCTCCCTCAAATGCATCATCATTTTTGCTCAGTGACTTTAATCAACCCGGTTTGAAAGTCAATATTATTGATGAAATCGGTTTAAATCACCTAATGCCATTGACTTCCATAGTAGGAAAAAAAATACTACGGATGTCAATGGGGTCCATCAACTGTTTGGATACCGACATTCTTCAAAATATCTTCTTTTGTGTTCAGCAGAAGAGAGAAATTCATGCAGGTTTGGAACAACATAAGGGTGATAAATTATGACAGAATTGTCATTTTTGGATGAACTATCCCTTTAAGGGTCGACAAATTTTTTTTGGAGTCACCTTGACAATCCAAAACCAAGATAAAGCAAAATAAACAAGACCATTCATGCAGAAAATGTAAATTATTTGAGTTTCACTTTGGCGCTAAAACGACGTCACGTTAACGAATATTCGTATGTAACCACAGCAACGGAAGCTGAAAACTTTTATTAACTCTTATTAGAGATTTATTTAAAACAAAACTTTATTTAAAATGTCTTTAAGGTAACGTTAGTTTACATTTGACATACTGTGCTAGGGACGACAACGTAATGCTATTCATCGACTTTTAAAACAAACGGCTAGGAGTCTGTTAAAGTAGGCATACATAGTTTATTAATATAACATTAAGTGACCACTTCAGTGACCACAAAAGTTCACTTAAGAAGAAGTTAGCAGCCTAAAAAGTGCGGTTATTTTTACCTGGCGCAACTGATGAAGAAGTGACGTTTGCATGAGGAGGTATCCATGGCAACCGAAGGGCGCTCGTGCGCTTCCGTTAGGAAATAACGGGAAAACGTATGTGGTTGTTTATTATGGGCATACTTAATTATAGATTTATACATAACAAGTTTTAAATTTTTTTTTTTTTTATAACCTCTTTAAGACCGTTGATCTGGCTTTGGCTTACTATGCTATAAGTTGGGTTGCACGAGACAAACCTCAACATATATACTTTTTTTTTTTTTTTTAGTTAATTTGAAGACTTTGAACACCTTTAAAATCATTGTACAATTCGCATACTGCAAAACCAGACTCATAACCAACTATTTAAATCTGTATTGGATGAACTCACCAGCGTGTGTTGTCATGGACGTGCTCCAGGACTGAATATCCAAAAAACGTCGCATCTGGTCCCCGAAACACCAGGGGATGTTGCAAGTCAATGTTAAAGGAATAAGCCAACGAAACGAAACACAAATACACAAAAACATCCAAAGCACTTCTTTTCCGTGTAGAAAGTTCCGTCATTCTGTTTTGCATCCTCAGTGCTGAAGCCAATTTCATGAGAACTTTATAAAAGCAATTAAATCTGTATAAAAAGTCTGAAAATTAAAGGAAAAAAAACTACATTTAAACTACGTCCCTTTTCCTACTTTGGGAATTTAACGCATGTGAAGAGGATTTAAGAGTGTGAATCGGAGGTTGAGGTTAGAATAGCGGTCTCATTGCGTGGCTCTTCCCTTCTGCTGCTCAGTCTGTTGCGTGTCTAGAGTTTATCTTGGAGTTAAAGCGTGTTGCGCGCGAGCTGACGCACGAGCATCACATTTCACATACAGAAGCAGAGCGCGCGCCCCCTGCCGGCAGCTCTCAGTACTGAAGCACACTATACACATTTGCAATGCAGTTTTGCATCATGAAAAATATATATATATATGTTATATGGTGCTCTGAGCCTATGCAACATGTTGCATAGGCTCAGAGCACCATATAACATATTACATATATTTTTTAAAAAAAAAGCAAACTTGATCATTCTCAGGAACAAATCTGAATGCTGACTAAAAATGTTGGTAATTAAAAAAAATATATATCATGTTATATATTACCGGTCAAAAGTTTGGAAACATTACTATTTTTAATGCTTTTGAAAGAAGTCTCTTATGCACGTCAAGCCTGAAATTATTGATAAAAAAAAACAGTAATATTGTGAAACATTATTACAAATTAAAATAATGGTTTTCTATTGTAATATACTTTAAAATATAATATATTTCTGTCATCCGCCGCTACTCCCGTCTTCAGTGTCACATGATCCTTCAGAAATCATTCTAATATGCTGATTTATTATCAATGTTGGAAACAGTTGTGCTGCTTAATATTTTTTATAACCTGATACTTTTTTCAGGATTCTTTGATAAATAAAAAGTAAAAAAAAAGAACGGAATTTATTTAAAATAGTTTTTTTTTTGTGACGATATACACTACCGTTCGAAAGTTGGGGGTGAGTATTGTTTTTTTTTTAAAGAAATTAATACTTTTATTCAGCAAGGATGTGTTAAATTGATATAAAGTTATAGTAAAGATTTATATTGTTAAGTTAGCATCAATGCAATGATGCTGAAAATCCAGCTTTGCATCACAGAAATATATTATATATTAAAGTATATTAAAATAGAAAAGCATTATTTTAAATTATAATATTATTATATTATTTTTTTCCTGTATTTTTGATCAAATAAATGCAAAAGACTTCTTTCGAAAACATTAAAAATAGTAATGTTTCAAAACTTTTGACTGGTACTATATGAATATGGTAATCGTTCAGTGCAATGATATTCCGTGCACATCTGGGCAACAGTGATTGTAAATATTACAGTAAGAATAAAGATGATGGTTACCTGACAATTGTTCCAAGACCTTCTGTATGCAGAGTAAAGAGCATTTGAATGTAGTGTAAATAAAACTTTATTAGTTGTCTTAAAATGTATTAACCACCTCAAAGTGCCCTATGACAGAGATTTATAGCCTTTTTTCCATCAATGATTATTTACAATATGAAGCATGATTCTAATTAGTCAGTTTCCCCGAAAATACAGTATTAAGTTACAAAAACAAACAAACAAAAGAAAGCATAGTAAACAATCAGCATACTATGAGCCTGTGTCTTTATATCGTACATGTGCGGTGCAGACAGACGTTAAAGGGTCATTTCATCTCGCCTTAAAACAGAGAAAAGGAAGAGTACAAACATAACGATTCAGGAGAAATAGATCAACCAAACTGAAACTTACAATCAAACTTATTGCACAAGTCTTCAAATCATACAAACGCAGCATTATAAAAAGAACAGTCTACCCTTAAAATAAAGAGAAAGAGGAAGCAAGAAAAATCCACATAATAAATTATTTTCTGGCAAGCTACAAATTTAAGAATATTCTTAAAATGTTCTCTCAGTTTCTTCTAATCTAGTTCCCTTGTACCGGTAACCGTACACACACACACTGCTCTCTCTCTCTCTCTCTCACACACACACACACACACACACACACACACTGTGACACACACAGTGTGTCTCTTTCTGTCACACACACACTGCTCTCTCTCTTTCTGTCTCACCCACACACACACACTGCTCTCTCTCTCTCTCCACATGCACGCACACACACACACACACACACTGCTCTGTCTCTCTCTCTCACACACACACACACACTGCTCTCTCTCTCTCACACACACACACAGCTTTCTCTTGCTCTTGCTCTCTCTCTCACATACACACACACACACCGCTCTCTCTCTGTCTCACACACACTCACTGTTCTTTCTCTGTCTCACACACACACACACACACATCTCTCTCTCTCACACACACTGCTTTCTCTATCTCTCTCACACACACACACAAACTGCTCTCTGTCTATCTTTCTCTCTCCCTCTCACACTCAATGCTCTCTCTCTCTGCGTGCACGCACGCACACACACACACACACACAAACTGCTCTCTCTCTATCTTTCTTCCTCTCACACTCACTGCTCTCTCTCTGCGCGCGCGCACACACACACACACAAACTGCTCTCTCTCTATCTTTCTCTATCCCTCTCACACACACACACACACACACACACACACACACACACACACACACACACACACACACACACACACACAGATAAGCAGGCCGGGCTCGTTCACGTCAGTAGCATCCCTCAGCAGCAGCAAGAGGAGGAGGAGGAGGAGGAGGAGGAGGAGGAGGAGGAGGAGAGTCGGT
This sequence comes from Rhinichthys klamathensis goyatoka, assembly GCF_029890125.1. NCBI lineage: Eukaryota > Metazoa > Chordata > Actinopteri > Cypriniformes > Leuciscidae > Rhinichthys > Rhinichthys klamathensis. The sequence goes on from NW_026606615.1 coordinate 2,371,099, forward strand.
GGTTGTCAGGCCGGTTCAGCACAGTTCTGGTTCCACCTTACCGAAGCCAAGGCTGTAAAACACACAGATGGGGAACAGAAGCCCAGTTACTTCAACTTTATTTTTGTAACTATTTGCTGCAGGGAAATGCATTAAAATGAACAGCCAAATCACAGAAAGAGCACAGGGGAAAAAAGCTCCGGCGCTTCGGTGTTGTACAGCAGGTGGTTGCCAGGGTGTTGCTATGCTTCTATCGAACTTTCACTAGATACATATTTAAAATAAATAAATAATTTAAACAGCAAGTAGAAAATCCTGATTCAAGGCTGTGATCTGTGGAAGAAATTTAATATGTTCTATATGTTTCCATTTTCTAATATTCATAGAATCTTAGAAACATTATGGTAATTAGAACCGTTACTAAAACCTTATGAATGTATGTATGTGTATGACCTTGAATACGTGACTTGAAAAAAAGTAATGTGTGGCTGATGTGTATGACTGAGACAGAGGGCCTCCACTATAAGATAAGCAAATCTAATGAAGTGTTAGTTATGGCTAAGACATATCTTCATTTGGCCAAGAGCAATAACCTTGGGACGACTATAAAGAAGGAAGGATGCCCTCCTCTCGTTGTCACACTCTGTATGACTGTATAGCCCCTTTCACACAGCGCGTTGATCCCGGGAAATTGCCAGAACGCCTTCTGTGTGAACGCAAACACGACCCGGGATCGATGCCGGGTTGGGGACCGAGTAACATCGCCGTGTTCAGTCCCGGAACGCGCGCTGTGTGAACAAAAGCCGTAATCAATGGCGTGTCGTAACGATGACGCTGAAGCCGGGATCGTTCGCCAGCGCCAGGTATGTAATGCGCTAGTTTATGATCGAATCAGAGAAAAAATGCACAAGCGTGGTTTCCCGAGAGAGAAATCGCAGCTCATAAGCAAATTAAGACGCTCCTGAGACTTTACGTCACATCGATGTCACGTGTCTTTACGGGATTTTTACGGGTTGTGTGTGAACGCACTCTCTGATTCCGGAAAATCACTGGCAGTGTGAATGAACCCAAATCAAACGAACCCGGGTCAAATACCGGGTCACTTTATCCGTGTATTTTCCGGAATCTCTGTGTGAAAGGGGCTTATGACTGCTGACCTTTCCTTGCAAGGGAATAAATAATCTTTAAAGACAATTGGTACATGTTTGTCTCTTATTCAGTAATAGAAAGTTGTTTGCCACCACAGATGTACAATACCATTCAAAAGTTTGAGGTCAGTTATATTTTTTTGTTTTGAAAGAAATTAATACTTTTCGTCAGCAAGGATGCATTAAACTGATCAAAAGTGACAGTAAAGACATATATAATGTTACAAAAGATTTCAAATAAATGCTTTTTAACTTTCTATTCACTGGTTTCATGGTTTCCACACATTAAGTAGCACAACTGTTTTCAACATTAATACATTTCTTGAGCTGCAAATCATCATATTAGAATGATTTCTGAAGGATCATGTGACACTGAAGACTGGAGTAATGATGCTGAAAATTCATTTCATTTTACAATATATTCACACAGAAAACAGTTATTTTAAATTGTAATAATATTTCACAATATTACAGTTTTTACTGTGTTTTTGATGATAAATGCAGCCTTGGTGAGCAGAAGAGACTTCTTTCAAAAACTTTTGAGTGGCAGTGTAAACTAAAGGCTACTGGCTATTAAAAATCATTAACTAAAAGTTCCTGAGTGGGTGGGAAGTAGTAAAAAATAAAAAAATTGTATATGAATTGTATATAAATGTCATGAATTCAGTTTCCTGAAATAATGATGCTATATGAATTTAAGGGAACATTGGAAAGGAAACTGCAGAATATCAGGTTTCTGCAGTTTCCTTTCCAATGTTCCCTTAAATTCATATAGTATCATTATTACAAACAAACAAACCATAAAGTCTTCGATAAGAAACACATATGTGCGGCTCCCTTTCTGCACATGAAGCAACCGTGAGGATCTGCACATACACACAGAGCATCAGGGCACACATCTGGGACACCCGTTTCAGTCCGACTGTTAACATATGGAGGGTTTCGGAGAGTCTTTGAAGGTTACGTTTAAACCCACAGCTGCTTCGCCATACTAAACACACAGCTCACCATCACACGAGAATCCTCACGCTCCAGAACCTTCTGCGCCTGGTCCGGAGGAAACTTCAGCATGGATGTTATAACTTTGGCCATCGTCTAAAGAAAAAAATGTGATCTCATATCAAATCAGCATCTATTACACTCTGTTATTTAAGAGCAAGAAATTACTTAATGATTACATTTGTTCATAAGTGATGTTACCCATTCATTCTTATCTTGGCTTTATAAACAATAGTAAAAACATGTGAAGGAGTGAAGCATACATGCAAGTATGATTTTTTTATTATTGTTTATTAATTATTTGAATTAAATTTATATGTTATGTTTTAGTAATTTTGTTGTGATTTTCTCATTGTTATCAGTTTTTGTTTTTTAATATTTAATATGTATATATATATATATATATATATATATATATATATATACATACATACACACACATATACTGTATATACACACATACATAATAGGATATATATATATAAAAATACACACACATATACACTACCGTTCAAAAGTTTGGGGTCAGTGAGAATTTTATTTGTATTTTTTGGAGGAAAGAAATCAATACTTTTATTTATCAAGGAATAATTAATTTGATCGAAAGTGACAGTAAAGACATTTATAATGTTACAAAAGTCTTTTGAACTTCCTATTCATCAAAGAATCCAAAAAAAAAAAAAAAAAAACTGTACAACTGACAGACCAACAACTGTTTCAACATTGATAATAATAATAAATGTTTCTTGAGCATCAGATCCTCATATTATACTGATTTGTGAAGGATCATTTGACACTGAAGACACTGACACTGGTGATGCTGAAAATTCAGCTTTGATCACAGGAATAAATGACACTTTACTATATATTCACACAGAAAACAGCTGATTTACACTGGAATAATATTTAATACTATAACTGATTTTTGTTGTATTTTTAATCAAATAAGCGCAGCCATGGTTAGCAGAAGAGAATTCTTTTAAAAGTATTTAAAATCGTACCGACCCCAAACTTTTGAACGGTAGTGTACATATATATATATATATATACATATAATAGGAATTATTAAATTATGAATTCCTTTCTTCTGCTGAACACAAGATATTTTGAAAAATGTCGGACCCATTGACTTTCATAGAATTTTTTTCCATACTATGGAAGTCAATGGGTCCATTAACTGTTTGGTTACCCATATTTTTCAAACTTTTGAGAAACTCATACAAGTTTGGAGCAACTTGAGGTTGAGTACATTTCTGGGTGAACTCCCTTTAAGTCAGCTTTATTTCAGTTAGCGAAAACGGTTTTTATAATTTCAGTTTTAGTTAACAATAACAACACTGCCGCCCATCTTTAGCGGAGCTGCTGCTCCCACTCTTCTGTGAGCAATTACATCTCGCAAAGACAAAAAGCTCATTATCTGCAGAGCCTGCTGGGTAATCAGCCCTAGATAGATCAGCGCTAATCAGAACCAGCACAGCCGTTTACCCCGAGCAACTCTCTTAAAATGGCAGGCGTTACTGGGTCATGTGACGAGAACGAGCCACATCCTCTCTGACAGGGAGGCCTGTTGTGATGTCATAAGGACCCGACTGTTTATTAGCAACGAGGGGGAATCCCGCTGGCTTTAGGGCGGCATCAACGGCCTGTTAATTAGTCCTGGTTAAACGGACAAGATTGGCTCGTTAGGGTCCTGCTGAATGGACATGGAATTATGCTGTTGGGAGTTTCATTTTATAGGCTTCCATCCGGACTCCCCGTCACACTTATTTACTGCATCCTTCCTCTAACAAATGGCATTATTATGTTGTGGAAAACTTTGTGCATTGTGGGAAAGAACAATATGATAAAATGTAAGTTGTACAACATGGAAGAATATAATCAGAAAATGAGTCGTACATATGTAGTCCCCATTAAATTTTGGATTGATATTACGAAAAGTTCAAAAGATGGTTAAAAAAATATTACAATCATGGATTCTGGAATTTGACATCCTCAAATCAGTGTCTAATAGTACTTATATACTATTATAGTAATTATTAATATTTCTTAGGTTTTTCAAATTATTTTTAGTTTTAGTAATGTGTTTTTTCCTCCTTTTCTAATATTTATATTTAGCATTATTTTATTTCTATTTTTGTTTTAGTAATTTAAGTTCAACTTAAACTTATTTCAGTTAGTTGCCAAGGCAGCATTTTTAATTTTCATTTAAGTTTTTCATTTAATATTTATATTTGTTTCAGCTTTATTTCAATGAACAAAAACGATTTGAATAGTTTTAATTAACAATAACAACACTGATCCTCATGTAAGCAAACTCGGTCCCTAACTTTAGCTCTTATGTCGTGTTAAAGTTAATACAAAGTTAATATTTTAAAAAAAATATGACATCATCGCTAACCCTGAAAATGTACCTTTGTCTCTCTTCCCATCATGTACTCAAACATGACCTTCTTGAGGTACTCGTATTCGGTGGGCTCGGAGAAGGGGTCCGTGCTGTTGTGTGACATATCTGTAAAGACAAACAAACAGCAGATTCATCATAATCATCATCCATGAGTACTAGAGACTTTAAGCTCAGTGTTAGATGAAACAGTCACTGTTTATAAAGTACAAAACCCCTTTTCAGTCAAGATCTGCTGAACACTGCTCCGTCAGGCCCGTAATTAAAACCAGAACAGCCGGATGACGAACTTATAAACCCTCCAAACACTCCACACCAACCATCCTCTTATAATAGTTGAACCAACAGAGTCAGAGAGGAAAGAGAATGTCAATAATGGGGTAACGTTCAGATAAAAACTAAAAAATGTGTGCGTCGCAACTTGCAAATGTAACTAGACTTTTACTAGGATGTTTAATTGTTTCAAATCTGAAAAATAAGCATTAATAAGAGTTAATCTTTCAGAACCAGCACTGGTAATGGAGGACAATTTTCCTCAGCTTTGACATCAATAAGATAAGCATGCAATCATACACTCAATACATTCATTAAACACACAGCGTGACAATAATCAGCCCGTAAATCAGAGCGCTAGACGCGCCTCACTTCCAGGCACAGTAGTTAAGGGTGCCAACACTGGAAACACTATAATGACAGCATTGTGGGTAAATACAAGGAGCTTTGGCTCAATCTAGGTGGGGGCTTTTCCGTTTTCCACCCTACTTTTAATGGATGAAGAAGTGAGAGCAGAAACGTAACAGGAGACGGTAAGACCATGAATGAACAAAAACAAACTTTTGAGATATTTTTAAAAAGGCATGTAATAAAGCTGGGAATGGGTGGGTAGGTTCCTGCGCTGTTGATACCATGGAAAACATGACGTAAAATACCTACGAGAACACCACAACTTTAGAAGCACATGCCAGTACTTAATACATGATTAATTAAATGTATCTTTTCTATGTACATTTCTGAAATGCACTTTCTTTACAGCTGCTTTGAAACAATATGTATTGTGAAAAGCGCTATAGAAATAAATTTGAATTAAATTGAACAACCTCCACACCTAACTTTTTTTTTTTTTTTTTTTTACAAATCTTCCCGACCCCAAACTTTTGAACAGTAGTGTACGTTTTTGCTAAATTGAACGTGCACATGTGCTAAACAACATAAGCATTCAGTAATGTCTCACCGCAGTGATGTAAGGATTAAGCAATTAACCATTTTTGAGTGAAACGGCTATTTTGAAATATGCATTACAATATCTAGCATGCAGAAACAGCACAGAAGGCACAGCGATCTGTTTGCGTTACGACAGCCTCATTAAACCTGTGAATGACTGACAATTAGCAGAAGGAGCCGTGTGTGTCTCTGGAAAGTCCATTTAAGCCGTGCTGAAGACGCTCGGGCGGCTGAACGGCCAGGGACAGACAGCTTGATAGAGAGAGCTGGAACTCGAGGTGCCGCTGAAGCTCAAACAGGCCTTTGATCAGGAAGCATGGAGAAATGAGCGGCGAATAAATAACCCGACCTGTCTGACTGACCTCAGGACAGCCCAGCTGGGCCAACAGGGACGAAACACGAGCCACATCAGTCTCATCCCCAAAACAACACATCCATACAGAGGGCTTGCTTTACGACAACCGTTAGCACATTGACTGCACAATGAACAAAAAACATAAATAATATAGAAAACAATGAATAGTGACCATAAATCACTTCAATACTCTATCAAAGAATTATACACAAAACAGGTCGTTTCTGAGGGAGAGTGTGTGTCATGTGAACGAGCGTTTATTGGAGGGTGAGGCAGTCAGAAGGTCAAACAGACTTTATAAACTACTGTCCCTTTAATGTGGAGGCCACACAGATAAGCTGACGGATAAATGGACGAGATTTGTTTGTGTATAAAGTCTGAGTGAGCGGATAACAGGCGGTTTGTTTAGTTGCATGTCAAAGATGTCTTCAAAGGAAAACCTCGGACATTTAGGACATTTAATGTGGTTTATGAGGAGAGATGATGACTAGAGCTCTGTTTCAAGACCTAAGACAGCTTTCTAAAGGCTTCATCGACACTCCCAAAATGAAGACTGCTTTAAGACGTCTTCTTTGGGACAAATTCAGCATTTCATGTTTATTTTGCGGATAAAGTAACTGAAGAAAGCATTACAAAAAGCATCCAGGAAGTTTGATTCATTCATGAGGATGCGGAGAGAAAAAGTTGATTGAGGACAGTGTCTTTTTTCATTGTTTTTTGAAAGAATACTCTTTTGCTCACCAAGGCTGGATTAATTTGATTAAAAAATACAGTAAAAACAGTACTACTGTGAAATTGTATTGTTATTTATTATTAATGCAATTTATTCCTGTGATCAACGCTGGATTTTCAGCATCATTGCTCCAGTTTTCAGTGTCACATGATCCTTCAGAAATCATTCTAATATGATGATTTTTCAATGTTGATAACAGTTGCGCTGCTTAATACTCAAGAAGATGCTCAAGAAACATTTATGATTATTATCAGTGCTGGAAACAGTCGTGCTGCTTCATTTTCTTGTGGAAACCAAGGTACTAAAAAAAAACAGCATTTATCTTAAATTGAAATCTTTTGTAACATTATAAATGTCACTTTTGATCGATTTAATGCATCCTTGCTGAATAAAAGTATTCGTTTCTTAAAAAAAATAATTTTGACCCCAAACTTTTGAACAGTGGTGTATATTTAAAGACATCGTGAATCAGTGTTCACAATGCATTGAAAGGAAATGTGAATTGCTCCAACTCATTGTTTACAATTTAATTTTTGCCTTTAAATGAAAATTCTGTCTACATTTCCTCATTTTTGTATCCATAACCCATATGACGTTCTTTCTCCATGTAACACAAAAGATGTTATTTTGGTGCTGATAATGACGCTGCTCTTGCCCAAGCAATGCAAGTACAAAAGACGCTGCAGATCTCTGAGACGACTGTGGCTCATTTGTGGGAACTGGGGAGAAACACGGTCTGTGAAACCCATTAGATTCAGAGATGAGCTCTTTATTACACCAGCAGGGAAGGGCTGTGGAGGGGCAGATCTCTCTAAAACACCGGCCTCTGGCTGCCCATATGTTTAAGGTCTGCATATGTGCATGATTGATAGCAGGGTGTTAAAGCACGGCTCTCCTGTGGAGACTGATGGCTCTGAGCTAGTGAAGATGAAGCTGAGGTTTGTTTGCCAAGGGTCAGTGTTCCACATCATTCATTAACCTCCGGGAACTACAGGAGATACTTGACAAGCATTTTACAGTCACTAGGTGGCTAAAACCCCCAAATTCATATTACAAACAGATAAATAAGACCGTAAATGACATCTGGATAACAGCTGGCTTTAGAACCATTGCAGATGACATAGCATTTAAAAGCCATCTTTATAGAAAATGATTAGGATTATTTACCTCGATATGTGCTTCCCAGGTGAGTCACCACTGTGTTTTTATGGGAGCGTCTTATTTTGTCTTCCAGAGCATGAATCTAAAAATAAATTGAGAATAAAGACAATTATTGAAAATAAATAAATACAGTGTAAAAGGGATCTTTAAAGTGAACTTAAGCTGGTGTCTATAGTTGTATATAGGTTTTAGGAATTAAAAAAATAGGAAACGAGAAATTCAATCAGGCATAATAACTAGTCATGAAATCCCACTGCAATCTTTGTCTACATCTACAATAATCCAGATACATTTGAAATGTGTCCGTGTGGACTGTGAAAACAGAGATATTCGAAAACAATGATGCATGTTTAGTCATGTGACGCATATTGTACCCAGTTTTATACCGGTGTGTCCCAGCTGTGTGCTATTCACTTTCACAGTGTTGATAAAGATAAATGTTACTTTGTACAACCTTCATATTACATTCCTGCAAATATCATTAATTTGCAATAGCTGTCCTGTGTCAAAACATGAGGGCAATTGATCTTTAACTGACTAACTAACTATCTATATATCAATAAGTGGTGAGATATTTTGCTAATAAAATGATAATGCCAGAAGAACAGCATGAGAAGAACTTTATTATGTTTGGTCTCTCTGTATCTCAGCAAGTTTTTATTACGTTGTGTGCATGCGCAGTTAGGTGATTTAAGGACTTTTGGGGGGGAAAATGCTTGAAATGCTAATGTGGACAGAGCGCTTTGAAATAAAAATGCCGTTTTTAAATGTGTCGAGATTAATGTAGACATAGCCTTAAAATTAGTAATAACCTCCCCTACACCAGTCCTCAAATTAACAACATGTATGGCCCAGGGTGAAGCCGGGTTATAAAAATAAAGGCAGGTTCAGTGTGTTCATCTCCTCGTGTGAGTTTGCAGTCGTGTGGGGTGAGAGAAACAGCATGAGCGCTGCTGTGACTGTTTGTAAAGTTGAAATAAGAGTAAACAGATGTGCGGTGCAATGAATCTAATCTCGTTTCGGTTTTACACAGCTAAAGGGGTGCAGGAGCTCTGGGAATGTGACGGGTTGCTAAACGCTCCTCTCTTTCTTTCTCTTTGCCTTCTACATTGTCTTTGTGTGCTAAACACTTCTTAGGCCTAAAACATACTCTGTGCAAGCATGCAAACACAAGCTGGAGATTGTCAGGGCAGTCTTCATCTACGGCCAGTTCTCTCATTCAGGTCAACTACTGACATGGCAAAGCAAGAGATCCTGCTGAACAAGCTAGTTAAAGTTAGTTAAACTGTCAACAGGGTTTATTGCTAGCTACATGAAAAATAACATCCGGTTTAACGGTACAGACACCCACCCTGCTAAACTCTCTGTCTTTCTGTTAGTGTCCCTCTTCACTTACCCTGTCATGGTATTCCTGCTCTTTTAGCCTGGCTTCGCTCAACATGGTTGTCTTTTCTGCAAGCTGAACCTGATTGGACAGAGAAAAAGACTAGATGTGTTTTTTGGGGGGGGAAAAAGAGTCTCTTATGTTCACAGAGGGTTATCAAAAATATAAGTTAAAATAAATACAAGATTGTGTAATATTTTTACAATCAAAAGCTGAATTTTCAGTATAATTATTCCATTACTTTCAGGATTCTTTGATAAATAGAAAGTTCAAAAGAACAGCATTTTGATCAAGTCAATGCATCCTTGCTGAATAACTTAATTTCTTTGGGAAAAAAAAACATTTTTAAATGCTAGAGTACACAGTGTCTTGGTTTTAAAGTCCCCCTGATTAAAATCCAGCTTTTAATTTTGTTTAAATGTGTGTTTTTTAATATGCTTTAAGACAAACCATGTGTAAAATTCATAAGTCGACAGCATTGCTGAGTATTTTCTCTTTAAAACTGCAGTGAACCAAAGACAGTCTCAAAAAACACGGTTTGTAATCGCTGGTGTTTCAACCAGTTAGACTTTCCAAAAACTTGCGTTAATCAGACAAATAGATGAAAATAAAACCTACCTGTAACTCATCAAGACCCTGAAACACAAAACAGAATCAGCAGGTCACATGACTGCATAATTCAAACATAAATATTAAAGGGTTAGTTCACCCAAAAATGAAAATGATGTCATTAATGACTCTCCCTCATGTCTTCAGAACACAGTTTAAGATATTTTAGATTTAGTCCGAGAGCTTTCTGTCCCTCCATTGAAAATGTGTGTACGGTATACTGTCCTTGTCCAGAAAGGAAATAAAGACATCATCAAAGTAGTCCATGTGACATCAGTGGGTTAGTTAGAATGTGTTGAAGCATCGAAAATACATTTTGGTCCAAAAATAACAAAAACTAGGACTTTCTTCAGCATTGTATTGTCTTCCGGTTCTGTTGTGGATCCGCGTTCAGTGCCGCTGCTGACGTAAGACGCTGCTGACGTGTGTCTGGTGTGTGTGTGTGTGTGTATTCCGGTTCTGTTGTGGATCCGCGTTCAGTGACGCTGCTGACGTGTGTATGCGGACTCGTGAACGCGGATCCACAACAGAACCGGAACACAATACAATGCTGAATAAAGTCCTAGTTTTTGTTATTTTTGGACCAAAATGTATTTTCGATGCTTCAAAACATTCTAACTAACCCACTGATGTCACATGGACTACTTTGATGATGTCTTTATTTCCTTTCTGGACAAGGACAGTATAACGTACATACGTTTACAATGGAGGGACAGAAAGCTCTCGGACTAAATCTTAAATATCTTAAACTGTGTTCTGAAGATGAACGGAGGTCTTACGGGCTTGAGACGACATGAGGGAGAGTCATTAATGACATCATTTTCATTTTTGGGTGAACTAACCCTTTAACAATCAATTATAACTAGATGTTGTAGTGTTTGCCCACAGAAAACCTGTGACATCAGACTGCAAATATGCAGCATGGGCTCCAGAGGTGTTTCACGTCTCTGAGAGCAAGCGCTTTGTAACGGCACCGAACACACAAGGACCACTTTATCCTGAACAAGGCTCAACTTTTTGCCTCTCTCCAAGCATGCACCGAGAGCACTGTGGCATAAATCTAACAGCTCAGGATGCTCTCTGAGGGGTTCATTGAGAACAGAGACTGTTTAAGGCCTCTTTCTCAGGGATACATTCCAAACCTTTTCAGGAAATTCATTCCTATGGCCTATTCATTTATGTCCACATTTAAATTCGTATTTACGATAATTCCGATAGAGTGTGAAGGCAGCATTCATTTATTTACAAATCAAAATCCATATGGAAATTTAAGCAGTCATTTGAAGTCAATTTGTATGTCGGAATTATTGTCAAAGCTCAATAAATATAAAACATTACATGAGCAAACACTGATTCTTCAGGTTAATGGCAAAGATTTTTTCTATTTTATTCAGTTTGAACTCTTTCCCGGCCAACGTTTAAAAAAAAAAAAGGGTCCAGTCACCGCAAGCATTTTTTAATCACAAAAGTTTCATGGCCTCCATTATATTTTGTTGTATGAATATCTGAACATACAATATATCAAAAGAAAGAATAGAGCCTCTGCTTATAAACAAACAAACAAAAAAATATATTTTTGCATCATGCATTCTTTTTTTATCAACACTTGAATGTGAGGGAGTAGATCAAGTCCATCAACATCCCTAAAGCTTCACAGTCCTGTCTCTCGTCCTGGGTCGACATTTCATTCAGTAACGTTAGGCAGTTTTGATTTATATTCTGTTTAATGATCGCGTTATTTTACATGTGCGTAAGCAATGCTTCTATCGCTTGTTTCTGCTTCTTCTTCTCCTGTGTTTTGATCAGGAGATCCAGTACTCTTTCAGTAGATGTATAATAGCGCCCCCTACTGTATAACAGTGATAACATGGGTCGCCGGAAAATCCGTCAATGGCAGGGAAAGAGTTAATCAATTTAATTAATTAAATATAAATTTATTAATTCAGCGGTGTAGGTCTAATTGGATTATTTTTAAATAATGAATTTAAATAAAATTCACATTGAATTAACATTTAATTAAAAACAACAACTCATGGTGTGTAAACTGAGGGTCTGTACCTGTGGGCCGCTGAGACTCCTCTGTTGAAGATCCTCTAACTCCTTCTGGACCTCCCAAACACGGTCGCCCATCTCCACCTCACGACTCTGAGCAAAGGTGAATCTCTGAATCATTTTACAATGCTGTCATATTATATTCATTTTCAGGTAATAAACGTGGGTCTTAAAATGCATGGGTAAACAATTAGATCTATAAGATGTGGAAATAATCCTATTACAAATAGTTAGCATTCTTCTCTGCCAGGATGGATGTAAGCAGCATAAGGTCTTCATCATTCACTTCAGCTCTAGGAGGAGTTTGAGGTGCTAGTTGACTGAGGTAAGTGTTTCCTGATGATATACAAACTATTAGCTGAAACCTGAACTTACTGACTTTATGTGGTGGAATTAGCAAAAGCTATAAACTCCTCACAAAATTATTCCTGTGCCAATGTCCTTCTATACTGAAGCATCTGCTGGCCATTTATGAATAACTCGCAATTAAATACAAAAGCTACAATTTCGCTTTATTTTGCAGTACCTGAAGGACCTGCTCGTAACGCTGTACCGTTTTGTTTAGGTCTTCTTCCTTCTGAGCGATCATTTTCTGAAGTTGACTGACTTCATCTCGATGGCTATTTATAAGCTCAGATTCAACATCTTGAGCTTTCTCTGTGTGGAAATAATAAACAGGAAAGTACAGTAAGAATACATAGGAATGTTACCATCACTAAATGTAAAACACTAATTTTCAGATTGGATGGATCAAATGACAGGATTGAAAACACATGGTAAATCAATTTTGATTTTCATAACTGGCTTACTTATCCAAGTTACTGTGCGTGACTATTTTTGTCATTTTCTTAAATGATGGCTGATATGCGATATGAAACCAAAATGTGTGTGAGAAGGCAGAATCGCGACACACCCCTTCCAACTCCCAGAGTTATCCTTCCCGTCCAGATCCAATGCTACCACATCTTTAAATTACTATTAGTATTATTTTAAGTTAACATTATAAAATACGTAGACCTACACCACAAAACTAGTTAAGAATAAATTATTTAAAATTGGGCAATTCCAGCGTTATGGCCTTGACATTGGCCGTAAATTCTCCGAAAATGCATTTAATACCAATATATTGAAATGTCTGTTTATCCATACTCCCTTAATAAAGGAGTCCAGACATTAGAAAAATATCAGTATACACATGCGTTTTATATTTAATATGATGGAAATACACATCTGTAACGGACGTGACACAAAAAAACTTTAACTTTTAGGTGGCAAAAGTACAAAAAGTAATAATACCCACCGGATGAAGAAGGGTTGGCTCTCCACAGAACATAAAATATTAATTTTGTCTTATCTTTCGTGTACGCATTTATGAGGGAAAAACAATGTGACAGATCCCTGTTAAGAACGTGAGCGCTCTGAAAGCGGCACTGAAAGACTGCTTTAAAACTTTCACAGAGACATCAAATGAAAGCACAAAGCCTTTCATTAAGGTGAATTGTATCATTGTATCTTCATTTTAATCAATGTTTCATCAACCAATTGCCTGGATTTAATAAATAAGTAAATATAGCAGAAAATAAATAATCACGACACGGAGGCGCCGGGCTTATAATGTCTTATAATGTCAGGAGATGACGTTACTGTTAAAAAGGGGTGTTTTCGGCAGCTGCTGAATGTAACTAATAAAGTAACTTGTAATCTAACTTAGTTACTTTAAAGATTACTTGATTTTAAAAGTAACTAAGTTACTTTTTCAAAGTAACTGTGGCAACACTGTTCAAGACATACTTGTTTTTTTACCCCCAGTATATTTAAAGTCCCACTCCGATCATATTTTGAGCTATTTTTAAACATTCCCAGTGGTCTTTAAATTATGATTATGCCATTTTTAGCCCAAATCACAAAACCTGTGCCGTTTTCTGGGACTTCGCTTCAGCAGAGCGGCAGTAGCTCATTAGCAATTCGCCTCTGCGTTGTGGGCGGAGCCGTTGGCAGAGAGACGACCCTCCCCCTGCCCGTTGCTGAGAGCTCTGTCTCTACCGCTAGCTTACACCCCCAATACCGGTGGGGCAACAGTCTTATATACACGTTAATTATTATTATCCGAAGTTAATCAAAGTTATCACCAATCACCGATCATTATTTCACTCCAAGACGTCGTGTGTGGAGACGCCCAGTGGAGTTACTACTTCACAACTCCAGTCTATTTTAGCCGGCATTTTAGCGTCTGCTACTGATTCACAGCCATTTGAATGTAGAAATACTCAGAAATACAACTTAGAGCTTATTTTTCTCAAGATATGTCCTCTAACATCAGAAAAATGCCACAAGAACATGTTAACACCTAGAAAAACATTATTTTCATCGGAGTGGGTCTTTAACAAATATTTTTGTTTTACTTAAAGGAATACTCATTTACATCATCATTTACTTCCTCACATCATTTAAAAAAACATGTAAAATTTCTTTGTCCATCAAACAGAAAAGATGTCATGCAGAATGTTCACAATGCAACGTTTAATATAAAGAAATTAAATTTGAACCAATGCTAACAAAGTTTCACTTTTAGGTGAGCTATTACTTTTAATATTTTAATAACCTACCCCTTTAAATATTAATATTACCATATTCATATAGCATGATATCTGCACCTTACCACAAGGTTCTCTAAAGAACGCCATAGTATCATACCCATCACAGTAGTGTCTGGAAAACACAGTATTACCATGGTAGCATGAACAATAAACAGTACTTTTGTAATATGCCCCTCTTACCAATGGTCTCCTTCACAGAACCTTCCAGTTCCTTTTCCTTCAGGGCCATTTGGGTGTTGAACTCCCTCATTAACTGCTTAAGAGAAGAGTTGTGTTTCATTTCTATGTCTTCCAATTCAAGCCTGTTTAAAAAAAAAAAAAAGATCACCAAACATATCAACCCTGGGAAGAACGATGTAATAGAAAATATGCATCCTATTCCTTACATTAAGGAGAAATATAAAATACTCCCCACCTGTTACTAAAATAAAACAGAAAAAAGTTTCACATAAATCTTACTTGAGCTTCATCTCGTTTTCCTCAGCCATCTCCTTTTTCAGGTAATCCAGCTCCTTCTCATGCTCTTTCCTTAGAGAGCGAAGGTCTTTCTGTAGTCTGGTGTAATCTTTGTGGAGCTTCTGCTTCTCGTTCTCAGCCTCTACCAGTTTTATCTGAAGATCATTCTCTGAGGTGTTTGTATTGTTGATTAGGCACTCACTATCAGTCTCCCCGTTTCCTTGAGGCGAACTCTGTTGTGCTTTTAGCTGATTTTCTTTCTCTTCGAGCCTCTGCTGTAAATCTTGGAGCTTCTCCTCGTATTCCTTCACCAACAAGTCCTTTTGACTCGTCCAATCGTCTTGGTCCCTGAAAGTGTCCTTGCTTTCCACGGCCACTAACATTGCAGGCTCCATTCCTAATCTACTAGAGGTCATTTGCACTTCAGAAACCTGTTCATTCTCTACTTGATCAATCAGTTTCTCCTTAATCTGTTCTTGAAGATCCAGGCATGTCTGTTGAAGCTCTTGCACTCGAACTGTCTGTTCGAGCAGGTCTGCTTTAAGGCGACTTACCTCAGCTTGGTAGTTTGTAATCTGTTCATTAGACTCCGCAAGTTTGGTCTCAAGCTCCTCAAGTCTGGACGAAGTTTCTCTTGCAGCAAAAGCAGATTGCTCCTCTTTTGCAGACACATCTTTATGAATAACAGCAAGCTTCTCTTCATACATATCTTTTAAGTTTTGCAGAGAGGACTGTCTTTCATCATCTTCTTTCTGCTGCAATTCTTGTAGATGTTTTGCATGCTCTTCCTTTAATTTTGCGGTGGACTCCTCCATTGTCTTCTCAATTTCCTCTAGAGACTTTATACGTTCTTCTTTTTCAGTCTGGGTTTGCTTGATACCTTCCAACTGCATCTGCATGTCTTTGATAGCCTGCTCCTTTTCCTCAATTTGTGAAGTCAACTGTTTACGAATCATGCCAATCTTCTGCTCTGCCTTCTTCTTCAACTCAGCTACTTTACCAGCCGTCTCAGAGGACGCCTTTTCCTGAGCTGCATTAACAGCCTCTTCTTTTGCCCTCAGAATCTCTGCCTTCTCCCTCTCAAAGTCATTCTTCTGGGTTTCAAGTTCCTGCTTGGCTGTTTCAACTTCTTTCTGTAAAGACTGAAGACTTTCCTCAGTTTTCTGCATCAGGGCACCACTTTGAGAGCTTTGGTCCTGAGCTTCCTGCACCTGTTTCATCAACTCCACCTTTTCGCTCTCCCTAATGTTAAGTTGCTGCTGCAAATCAGCTGCAAGTTGTTCTCGCTCTTTTGTCCGCAATTCCAGCTGCTCCTCCAGATCACAAACTTTCCTTGAGCAGCTTTCCAGCTCTGAGGTCAAGGCATGAACCCTCTGTTCTTTCTCACTAAGTGCCTGGTCCATCTCGGACTTACTAATAGAGTGATTGTCAACGCTGGCAGAGAGCATCTGAAGTTGTTCGTCCTTCTCCGAAATCTGTCTCTCCATTTCCGCAACTTTATCTTGAAGAGACTTAACAGTGCTGTGACTCTGACTGAACTTCTTTTTCTGCTCAGAGAACTTATTCCTGAGTGAGTCTACCTGCTCTCGAAGCGAGGTCTTTTCTTTATCTAGTCTTTCCACCTTCTCCCCCATTTGGCATGTTACCCTCTCCTTGTCCTCACTGTGCTGCTGATTCAGCAGAGATATGGCTTCCTCTTTTTCAGTTATGCTACTCGATAACTGGGTCTTCAAGTCATTTATGACAGATTCTAGATTGCCGATTTGCAAAACATTTGCGTTGAGATTTTCTGATATGTTTTTGTTCTCCTTGCGAAGCTGCTCAATGTTAAGGTCTTTCTCAGAAAGTACTTGGGAGCGATTCTCTGCGTGGTTTTGCAGAGACTCCATTTCGGTTTGTAAGGCTTTAAGAGTCTCTGAACTTGCACTAAACTCAAGAGTTACCTCATCAAGAGAGCTCTTTAGGTTACGGTTCTCGACGAAAGTCTGCTGAAGTTCTTTCTCTAAAGTGCTGATTCTGTTGTCCTTCGTCATGATAATATTTTTTAGATATGTTACCTTATTCTGATTATCTGTAACCCGGTTTTGTAAAACCCTAACTCGTTCCTCAACTTTCTTACACAGCTCAACAGAGAAACCATCTAACTTATCCTGTGCTTTCTGAAAACATTGTTCAAACTCCTTTGTGATGGTACACAACTGTGTCTGGAATTCATTTTCTTTATTTTTAAGTTCAGCCATTTTTTCTGCTAGTGTCCTCTGGAGATCTTCACCCTCTTTACACTTGGATGTTTCAAGCAAACTACATTTTTGCTGAGTGTTTATCAACTCTTCAGATATGCCCTGCAATTTCTCTTTACTAGTTTCCTCAGCCTTTCTCAGTTCGTCTTGTAGAAGGTTCCGTTCATTCAAGGCCTGGTTTAGATTCTTCTCCATAGTTTCGACTTGTCTTTTAAATATACCTTCCCCTTCAGACAAACTTTCCAGCTTGCTTGCTGCTTCCCTGAGCTCTGTCTGTAGTTTCTGCACAGTGGTTTCCCTCATGGCGAGCTCCTCCCTGAGGTTCTGGATGTCTTTCATGATCTGTTCCTTTTCTTCCCTGCTGGCCGAAAGCAGCTGCGAGATCTCCTCCAACTCTTGGACTTTATCTTGCAAAGATTGGGCATGTTTTTCTTGCATCTCCTCCTCATGCTGGTTGAGTTTCTCCTGCCAATGTCGAACAAGGTCTTCCTGTTCCTGTTTATGGGTCAGCTTAAGCTTGTCTAAGTGCTCCTTGTGATTGGCCTCCAAATCAGACATGTTTGTGCTGAGGCCCTCAGAGCTTGCTTGTGCCATCTCAAGGATCTTCTCCTTCAGTTGCTGGTCTTTCCGTTCTAACTCTTGAACTGTCTTGGATAACTCAGCTTTGGCATTCTCCTCTTGATCCTGAAGCTTCTTCTTCAGCTTGTCCTGTGCTTCTTTGACTTTCTGCTTGAATTTCTCCATTTTGTTTTCCTGGGATTTCAGCTTGCAATCCATGTCTTTCCTAATGTTCTCAAGTTTCTTCTCATGAGAACTCTTCTGGTCATCCAGCTGCTTCCTCAAGCGGTTTTGCTCATCTTGCATTGTTTTGGAGGTTGCAGAATGCAAATTCTCTTTTTCAGATAGGTCCCACTTGACTTGCTCCATCTTCTGCACTAGTTCCTGAAGTTCATTTGTCTTCTGTTCAAGACACACTCCTTTCTCCTGACAATCATTACGCACTGCCTCAAGGGTTTGCTCAAGATCTTTCACTTGATTCTTGGTTTGCTGGAGTTCTTCTGCAAGTGTGCTAATCTGAGATCTTGATTCCTCAAGGGCCTCTTTGTTCGACTGTGCCCTGAGATGAAGTTCCTCCAACTGAGCACTTCCATTTTCGTGCAAAGTCTTTTCCCTGAGCACATGTTCCTCTAGTGCTTTTTCCTTCTCCTCCAACACAGTCTTCAGCTGATTTATCTGTTCTTTCAGCTTTTTCTCCACCATTGCAAATGACTGTTGGTTCTGTATCGCAGCTTCGATCTCCACCTGATATTTAGTTTGTTCTTCCTTAAGTCTTTCCTCAAACTCTTGTCTTGTGGTTTCACTGGTGGCCTCCACAGAGGACAGCCTCTCTTCTAACTGTTGTCTAATATTCAGTACTTCATTGAGATCAGCAGACAGGGTCTCAATCTCTGTCTGTTTGTCACTCAGCTTATCAAGCATCTTTTTGTTCATGTCTTCCACATGAGAATGGAACTGTTCCTCCTTGTCTTTCAGAATAGATTCAATCTCTACCTTGTGTTTTTGCATGAGCTCTTCCATAACAACATCATGCTGCTGGTTGAGGTCTGCTATTTGCTCTGTCTTTGTCCTTTCCAGGTCTTGCTTATGTGCCTCTTCTAAAGCAGCTATTTCAGCCTCATGTTTCTTTCTCTGCTCTTCCACTTGCGCAGAGAGATCATCCGACTTGGCGTAATCCTTCTCTGGGCTACTCAGACAACTCTCAAGTTCTTGAATTCTCTGTAAAAATAGAAAAACAACAATTTTAAAGGAATGTATATTGCAAAAAATATGGCATTGCTTTCATTCAAATCCTCATTCATGCTGACTAAATAGTTATATGGCATAATTTGGCCATGCAACTACAATAAGGATATCCTGTTGATCTAATCTCAGATCAAGTGGCATATAAACTCACCGTTCTGGCAGACTCCAACTCTAGCTGTAGTTCCTTGGCTTTGTTCTCCCCCTCAGACTGAATTGCAGATTTCTGCAGCTCTGCTTCCTCCAGAGCGAGAGATTCCTGCTGTTCTCTTTCCTTTGCCGACTGCAACATCTCCTCACGACACTGCTCCTGAGGTTAAAAAAAAAGAGCATTAATGCAAATAGCTTGGGTAACGACTACATCCAAGCTAATATTTCAATGAACTGATCACAGGTTAACACAGAAATGAAAATCAGGGCATACCACCGCCTGTTTGATCAGGGCACTCAGTTCCTGTTCTTTGCTAGCCATAGCCTCTGAGTGTAACTGCTCCATTTCTGCTATCCTGTCCTCGGTGGACTTCTGAAACAAAAGAAACCATGGAAAAATATTAACCTTTGTCAAGTTTGATGGACAATTTTTTAACAAAACTCTTATGTCCACAATGCAAAACTTACTTCCTAGTGCATCTAGACCAGGGATGGGCTACTGCCCTGCAGAGTTTATCTCCTACCTTAATTAAACACACCTGAACAAGCTAATCAAGGGCTTCCGGACTACTACAAAGCTACAGGTGAGTTTTATACAGGCTGGAGCTAAACTCTGCAGGACATGGGCCCATCGCTAAACTAGACCATGTATTGAAACTATGGTACAGCTGCTCAAACAGGCAGCTTAATTCTAAAGGTCAGAGAGGATGGGGAATTATCACCATTTTATTTAGTTGTATTTGTTTGCTTTATTGCCATATATGCATCAAAGGCTACTACATTCATGGCAATATTTTGTATTGTATTATTTTAAAAATTAAATAATAAAATACAAAACCAATTAACAATAAAATAACTATATAAAATATCTCAGTTTAATGTTTAATAAAAACTGAGTCCCATATGTATATAAAATATTCCCACATGAAACCTTTCTAAAAATCTATTAATGTGATTTATGGTGGAAAAAAAAGTGGGCTTCATATAAAGAATAGTTATAATAAATAAATATAATAAAATGATTCACATTAAAACCGTGAATCTTTTAAATTTTCTCATGAATAAACTCAATGGGTTCACCATAAGAATTTGAAATATCTCATTTGACTAGTCCCCATGGTATCATGATTTGGTGAAATAATGAACTGACTCAAAATGTCACTCTTAAATGAATTATTGGCAAGCGAAACAGAGACATACTGTATTTTTCTTTGTTATGGCATGAATTATGGTCATGATGAATGAAACAGAACTGAATTTCTGAAAAATGAAGCCTATCTCAGATACATGCAGAAAGAATGGTGGGCTGTAAATGTGGCATCAATTAAGTCAATTTTGATTTACTATTGCCATTAAGTTAATGAATCATACTCCAATACACAGAGGAAGATACCAAAGGTGTGCGTATCTATAAAAACACACAGCCTTCGTGGGAACTTTGCAGTCATGAACGTTAAAACGCTCATCCAGATCATTCTCAGGATGAATGTGACACTGAGTGTGGATTGATGGCTTTTCCAGGCAAAATAACTTTAAACAGGTCGAGTACAAATGAGGACAGAGAAAAGGAACATATCAAAATGCAAAGTACGTTTTTTGTTTCCTGTATGACTGTATTTTTAATGCTTCTCCTCATCTCAAACAACACTGATGTGTGTGAAAACAACTGAAATAATTGCATCCTTGAAATTCTTATTACTTTTTTTGTGACACAAACTGTCAACATTTAGTCCCCTTTTCCACGCTCTCGATGACCCTTAAAACTAAACAGTTTGTTTATTTTTTCTTCTGAAACACCCCGTTAGCAAACACTCTTTTAATAAGCGATCAAAAAAAATGAGATAAGCATGCACACCTTCATAATGGTGACCACTTCTTGTTTGACCCTGGTCAGCTCCTGTTGCAGGCTTCTCCGCTCTTCCTCGCTGGCCTTCTCCACCTGCTTCACCTGCTCCTCCATGCTCACCTGTAGCTGACGGCGTGTCTCCTCCGCCCGCTGGGACACACCCAGGGCTCTCTCCAGCTCCTCAAATGCTGGGAAAGAGTCACATGAAGTGCAGTTAGGACAAGTAGAAACAAAGGTGGGAAAAAGAGAAAGGAGATAGTCTTACTCACCAGCTTTCTCGGATTTCTCTTTCTGTTCTTGCAGCTCGTCTTTCTGTGCGAGGGTCTGCTGGAGTCTGGAGCGCAGCTGAGCGATCTCATCTTCCTTCATCTCTAAAGTCTCATGCATCTGACGCTTCGTTTCAGCAATGACCATTCCCTTCAAAATGATGTATTAAAGGGGTACACACAAATTAAATGTACTCATCCTTGATTTTTAATGGGTAGATTTTCAGTCAATAAAAGCTATATTTTGTTCTGATCCTCGTGCAAATTTCAATTTTAAGATATCATAGGTTTGGCGATTTTTAAGAAGAGCCTGTGAAATGAAACCTCAAATGTACAATATTGCAGTCACTTTTTTTCAGCAAATCTGCTATCATTTATGTTCAAATACTATAGCACAAACGTGTCCAAAACAGGTTCCTGCTCCTCTACAGCATTTCTGTGCTCAGTTTGAGGACGCATCGCTAATAGTTTCTGACATATGTTTGCATTCTTTCACATTTCATACAGTGACCCAAGAGGAAATCATCTCTATCCTGCAGGGTGAAGGTCAAATGCTAAACACAACATGACTGATTTGATCACAACCCAGTAGCAGACAGACAGCTCTCCATATTTCACATAATTACAAACTATATTACATCTCAAAGACTTGATCTATTTCTTGATCACAAGGTGCAAAATAAATACTCTACCAAGACCAAATAAATAATAAAAATAAGTATAAAATATAAATATAACAGACTGAAACTGAAAATTGATATTTTCATTTGTGTAATATTATATTTTATTATTGAAAAATGTAATTAATATATTCACATAAATTAATATTATAGAAATAATATACATTTATATAAATTTCAAGAATAATATATTATATAATAACACACATATATATATATATATTGGTGTGTGTGAGAGAAAAATACCTTTTTTCATTTAATTTTATTATGTTATTTTATATATTATTTAAATAATATTCATGCGTATACTTATATATATATATATATAAATATATACACACATAATATATATTGTATATAAATTAATATTATTTAAAAAATACATATTTTTTCATTTAAAATAATGCAAGCTACAATTTTATGGCCTGTAAAAATATTTTGATTGGTCAATTCACCCACCGGTGACAGATGTGGCAAAAAGTTTGGACCCTGCTTGATCACTATCCAAAATAATAAGCAATATATCCAGGCTTACTCTTATATGCAAACGTGACAAAGTGAATGACCCACAGGAAATATGTTTTGCGATCATTTTAAAAAGCCTTCCCGGGATAATTCATCTTTGTCTTTGGCTAAGAGGGCCAGTGGAATTTGCAATCTTCAGTTCATGCTGGCTCATAAACAGTCCTGTGGCGGACACACAACATAGCTGAACCCTTCTGAGGAGTGAGATGAAGCGTGTCCTGTTAGCGTCTCGCTCACCTTGTCCTGCTCCAGCTGCTCGATGAGGTTCTTGGCGTCTCCCAGTTGTGTGATCAGCTTCGTCTTCTCTGTAGTGTGGAGTTCCTGGTAAACAGATCATGATGAGTGTGTGACGATGGATCTGAATACATTATTCTCAGAATAATCATCAACACTTATTGAGCATCTATCATAAAGACCCCAGAGCCAGCTGGTCTAGACAACCTGGATTAGAGTCACTTGGAAACGTACTGGCCGGCTTGAACTGTACTGGCCTGAAACTTTGATTTCCAGAATGTGGAAAAAAGGTTTGGTTGGATGTCAAAGGAAATTTTTCAGAGCTTTTTGCACATCCAATAAGTCTGGCTACACAAAATGGTATCAGCAACCATACAGTTAAGCTGTCTTACATTATATATCTGTTAAGATGTGCCCAAGAACATGCTTTAACCGTGGAAACACTGTAATGCATTGATTTACTTTATCATAACAGCTGTTAAATGCCATCACACTGATCTTACAGATTACTATAACATACTTAATGACCAGGCGATTCAATTAAAACCGCAACCAAGAAGCTGTGAATAATTTTCAATGTCTCCACCGGCTGCGCTGAACTCCCGCCACAGATAACACACACACACACACACACACACACACACACACACACACACACACACACACACACACATACCTACTTAACCACAATGTGAGGACGTATGACTGGGAACCCTACCTTTAGGGACACCCCTTTCTGAAGGGTCTAGAGACAAAAGAAAGACATGACTGCACTTCTGGAGAAGCTGTCATCACACTTATCACTTGATTTTATCAATAAAAGCCTTCCTTAAAGACCTGACATTTTGCCTTCACTTTAGGGACAGTATTTTTTATGTCCATTTTGGGGACATTAAACACAAACTCTGGTCAAGTCATACTTTGAGGACCATGGTGATACACAAACTCTGGTTAAGTCATACTTTGAGGACCATGGTGATACACAAACTCTGGTTAAGTCATACTTTGAGGACCATGGTGATACACAAACTCTGGTTAAGTCATACTTTGAGGACCATGGTGATACACAAACTCTGGTTAATGTATACTTTCAGGACTTTGTTGAGATGTTATATTATTTATCCTAAGAAGACAGAAGTAGAATATTACAATTCAAAGTTCCAATACTGGACACTGAAATCAAGCTAGTGCAGAGATACAGGTGTGAGAGAGTAAACTGGGTTTTTCATTTCTTCATGATCACTGTAAATGGGTAGTCTACATTTTTGTCTGATTTGTAGCTTGAGATCAAGTGCCTTTGTCTCAGTCGGGGAATGACAATTAACATTCAGAAATATTATTGATTTGACTGTATTGACTATCAGAGAACAAAAGATGAACATAATTGTTGAAATTTGCAAGTTATTTTATGTATGTGAAGCTGCTTTAAAACGATCTGTATTGTATAATGCGCTATAGAAATAAAACTGACTTCACTTCATGGCAGAGAACACTTCACTGGCCACGGCCAGCATCCCTCTAGTTAATTTAGCATCGACTGCAAACTAATCATCATCACAAAAACATCTTAAGGGGTTTTCCTCACCAGAGTCATCTTTGGCTACTCACTGGGGCTTTATGACATTAGGCATTTCTTCTGTAAAGTGTAGTAACTGTCAAAGAAAAACTTTATACAAATAAAAATAGTGATACACACTCAGATTAAATGGCTCTTTAAGGACTCTAATGACACACACACTCTGATTAAATGACTCTTTGGGGACTCTAATGACACACACACTCTGATTAAATGACTCTTTGGGGACTCTAATGACACACACACTCCGATTAAATGACTCTTTGGGGACTCTAATGACACACACACTCCGATTAAATGACTCTTTGGGGACTCTAATGACACACACACTCCGATTAAATGACTCTTTGGGGACTCTAATGACACACACACTCCGATTAAATGACTCTTTGGGGACTCTAATGACACACACACTCCGATTAAATGACTCTTTGGGGACTCTAGTGACACACACACTCAGATTAAATGGCTCTTTAAGGACTCTAGTGACACACACACTCAGATTAAATGGCTCTTTAAGGACTCTAATGACACACACACTCAGATTAAATGGCTCTTTAAGGACTCTAATGACACACACACTCCGATTAAATGACTCTTTGAGGACTCTAGTGACACACACACACTCCGATTTAATGACTCTTTGGGGACTCTAGTGATACACACTCCGATTTAATGACTCTTTGGGGACTCTAGTGATACACACTCCGATTAAATGACTCTTTGAGGACTCTAGTGACACACACACACTCCGATTTAATGACTCTTTGGGGACTCTAGTGATACACACTCCGATTTAATGACTCTTTGGGGACTCTAGTGATACACACTCCGATTAAATGACTCTTTGAGGACTCTAATGACACACACACTCCGATTAAATGACTCTTTGAGGACTCTAATGACACACACACTCCGATTAAATGACTCTTTGGGGACTCTAGTGACACACACACACTCCGATTTAATGACTCTTTGGGGACTCTAGTGATACACACTCCGATTTAATGACTCTTTGGGGACTTTAATGACACACACACTCCGATTAAATGACTCTTTGGGGACTCTAATGACACACACACTCCGATTAAATGACTCTTTGGGGACTCTAATGACACACACTCCGATTAAATGACTCTTTGGGGACTCTAGTGATACACACTCCGATTTAATGACTCTTTAATATTAACAGTATTAAACATTGTGTTGAAAGTACACATTGCAGTTAATGACAGAAATTCAAAAAGATATAAAATAAAAAAATAAAAAAGAACAATGACAAATCTAATAACTTGGAGGTGGGA
Source organism: Rhinichthys klamathensis goyatoka (assembly GCF_029890125.1). NCBI lineage: Eukaryota > Metazoa > Chordata > Actinopteri > Cypriniformes > Leuciscidae > Rhinichthys > Rhinichthys klamathensis. The sequence goes on from NW_026606615.1 coordinate 2,396,815, forward strand.
ATGATTCTCAGTGTCCAACTATCCTCTGTGCTTCCTCCATCCACCCTTCTTCAAAATCTCTCTACTATCTCCTTTACATTTACTCATCCTTTTCATCCTCTTTCCATTCACTCCCTCTTTTCATCGTTTACATCAGCTGTGTTGGACATTGCCGTGTGCAGCCGGGAGAAGCTGAAAACTGAGACGTGAGTCTGACACTTTCTGCTTCCCGTAGTGACGCTCACGATGTGTTTGCATACTTTAGCACAGCTGAAGTGGAATAAATGCATTATTTGCCAAATACACAGATATTTCAGGGACGTTTTCATGCACTACATGAACCGCTTAATACAGCATCTGTTTGAACAAGAATAAAGTTCTTTGGAAAAGCCTCTTTCCAAAGTTCTTTAAACCTCCTTAGAAAAAGGGGCAACTTTGCCCACAACACAGATGTGGTGAGACAAGGACATGGGGAGATGATTGCCTGCTACCGTCCAAAAAATAGACAAAGAGCCAAAGAATGTATTCACTGCATTTACTGCCAAGGGCTTTATAACAAGCGTAGCCTTTGGAAACATATCAAAAACTGTCCCCTGAAACCTAAAGAGGATGATGCCCTGGGCCGGAAAAGAGTTCGATCTCTGTGTGCTTTAAACACACCAGTCGGCTTAGAAGTGAGCAAAGGTTTCAAGAAAATACTGTCCTTTATGAACTATGAAGTTTCGCGTGTAGTTCATTCTGACAGATCCATCATGCAGCTGGGGGAGCACATGTTCAACAGGATGGGGTCTGATGTGACCAAACAGAGTTATCTGGCTACGATGAAGAGAAAAACTCCTACCACATTCCTTCTTTAGCTCTCAAACTTGGGCATTCTTTAATCAAGATCTGTAGCATTGTTGAGAGCAATGCCATGATGTATGGAGATCATGATCGTGCTGAGTGTGCCCGAGACTTCAGGAGAATACACCAGGCAAGGTGGAATGAGTACATTTCTGCTGGTGCTATAACTACATCGAAAGAAGCCAAGTGGAACACACCACAGATCATTCCTTTCACTCAGGATGTCAAAGTCCTGCACACACATCTTGAAAAGAAACACGATGGGCTCCTAAGTAAGCTCAGAACTTGCCCTTCTGCTGACAGCTACTCTGCTCTAGTCCCAGGTCATCCCGAGGCTACATTGTATCAGTTTTATTTTGATAAACATGACAATATAACATTGCGACTACATGAAAAGAGCTTTCACTGTTATAAAAAACAGATTTGTGAGCATTAGTGGAACTGAAGCTGTGAGAATAAACACATGATCGTTGTCATGCGGAGAATCCAGCCAATCGTGGATCAGTTGTGTTGTCATCAGAGCTTGTGAGTCGCTCTGGAGAAACTGCTCTGGCTGAGTCTTCCTGCTCTCCAATCGCTCTCAGCGGACTCTGATGTCATACGGCAGTCACACGGCTTCGCTGTCTGAAGTCGGACACGAGTTCTAACCATCATGCACTGCTTCAAGTCAGCCGCCGATCAGTCTGTGCAACGCTGCATGAAGTCCAACAAGCCTTTTCTCTCCTCTCCTCCCTCTTTACATTCTCTCCCTCTTTCCATCCCCTTTACATTCACTTCCTCTTTCCATCCCTCTTTACATTCTCTCCCTCTTTCCATCCCCTTTACATTCACTCCCTCTTTCCATCCCCTTTACATTCACTCCCTCTTTCCATCCCTCTTTACATTCACTCCCTCTTTCCATCCCCTTTACATTCACTCCCTCTTTCCATCCCCTTTACATTCACTCCCTCTTTCCATCCCTCTTTACATTCACTCCCTCTTTCCATACCCTTTACATTCAAGGGATGGAAAGAGGGAGTGAATGTAAAGAGGGATGGAAAGAGGGAGTGAATGTAAAGAGGGAGTGAATGTAAAGAGGGATGGAAAGAGGAAGTGAATGTAAAGGGTATGGAAAGAGGGAGAGAATGTAAAGAGGATGGAAAGAGGGAGAGAATGTAAAGAGGGATGGAAAGAGGGAGTGAATGTAAAGGGGATGGAAAGAGGAAGTGAATGTAAAGGGGATGGAAAGAGGGAGAGAATGTAAAGAGGGATGGAAAGAGGGAGTGAATGTAAAGGGGATGGAAAGAGGGAGAGAATGTAAAGAGGGATGGAAAGAGGAAGTGAATGTAAAGGGGATGGAAAGAGGAAGTGAATGTAAAGGGGATGGAAAGAGGAAGTGAATGTAAAGGGGATGGAAAGAGGGAGAGAATGTAAAGAGGGAGGAGAGGAGAGAAAAGGCTTGTTGGACTTCATGCAGCGTTGCACAGACTGATCGGCGGCTGACTTGAAGCAGTGCATGATGGTTAGAACTCGTGTCCGACTTCAGACAGCGAAGCCGTGTGACTGCCGTATGACATCAGAGTCCGCTGAGAGCGATTGGAGAGCAGGAAGACTCAGCCAGAGCAGTTTCTCCAGAGCGACTCACAAGCTCTGATGACAACACAACTGATCCACGATTGGCTGGATTCTCCGCATGACAACGATCATGTGTTTATTCTCACAGCTTCAGTTCCACTAATGCTCACAAATCTGTTTTTTATAACAGTGAAAGCTCTTTTCATGTAGTCGCAATGTTATATTGTCATGTTTATCAAAATAAAACTGATACAATGTAGCCTCGGGATGACCTGGGACTAGAGCAGAGTAGCTGTCAGCAGAAGGGCAAGTTCTGAGCTTACTTAGGAGCCCATCGTGTTTCTTTTCAAGATGTGTGTGCAGGACTTTGACATCCTGAGTGAAAGGAATGATCTGTGGTGTGTTCCACATGGCTTCTTTCGATGTAGTTATAGCACCAGCAGAAATGTACTCATTCCACCTTGCCTGGTGTATTCTCCTGAAGTCTCGGGCACACTCAGCACGATCATGATCTCCATACATCATGGCATTGCTCTCAACAATGCTACAGATCTTGATTAAAGAATGCCCAAGTTTGAGAGCTAAAGAAGGAATGTGGTAGGAGTTTTTCTCTTCATCGTAGCCAGATACAACTTCATTGGTATTTAGGCTTATGTTGAACTTTATTCTTGTACAAACAGACGCTGTATTAAGCAGTACATGTATTGAATCAAAATGTCTCTAAAAAATATCTGTGTATTTGGCAAATAATGCATTTATTCCACTTCAGCTGTGGTAAAGTATGCAAACACAGCGCAAGCGTCACTACGGGAAGCAGAAAGTGTCAAACTCACGTCTCAGTTTTCAGCTCCTCCCGCCTCCACACGGCAACTCTCACCGATCGGTTACATCCAGCCACAGCCCATGTCCAACACAGCTAATCACTCTTCACTTTATCGTCTTTACATTCTCTCCTCCCTCTATAACAGAAATATCAAAAAGTTTAACATGGCATTCCATCCAACTTCTTTGCAACTGAACAAAGAAAACTGAATAATGAAAATTGATTATCTTACTATCCTCTCCTTCTTCATTAGCTTTCTTATACTCTAACTTTTCACTTTATATTCTGTTTCATTCCATCCTCAAAATATTTCTACACCTTTATCCTCATTTCTTTAATTTAGCTCCATTTCTTACAAAAAGAGCATAATATGCAAAGTGTTGAAGTGTTTATGGCTCTCTACAAACCACCCTTTCTTTTAAGAGTCGTGATCCTGTTCCGCACATAATTTTTCACACCAGTCCATGTTCGCTGCTTCAAAGCTTCTGGCTCTGCGTGAATGCATCTTTCACAGTCTTGCTTACCAGGAACTTTGCATGTCTTGATGAACTTCATCATGTGTCTCTCTACTGCTTTTACCTCACTGTCCTCCCATTTCTTTTTTGGAGCATTTGAAGAACCTACGAAATAGTTAGTTATATTACAGTAACTTTAAAGTCTCATTACACATTCTCATTACAACTAAATCAGTGAGTAAAGACCAAATCAAGATTGTGTCCAAATGTGTTGATTATTTGAATTTGGCTGGATATTGCTGCATGGAGCTAATTCATGTTTATTTGATTATTGTTGTTTGTGTAGTTTAGATATATTTCTTACCTTGATCCTCCTGTGAAACAGATTGATCAGATTGAACAGGTTGATCAGTCTCTGCTGGTGCTGTTGTCTGAGATAGGTCACTGTAGTCCTCCTCATCACTTGACATGGAATCACCTTGGGCCTCAACTAATTCATTGACAAAAAAAATAACACTTTATTGCTTATACTTAGCATCTGTGACATGATCACATACATTGTTTTTCAAATATGTACAGCAAAGATACACAGACAGTCAAAAAATACTCATACCATTTGGGTCGATTTCAATGTCATCAAGTTTCTTTCCTTTGTAGTCAGACAGTGTTCCTTTCTCCATGGCCATTAGGACTTTACTCATTTTTGCCAGCTGCAGTGTTCCCTCTGGTAACCGGTAATACTGTCTGTGGATTCTGATATCGTGACCAAGGAAATCAGCCAGTTGGTCTGCTTCATTCTCATCAAGGTTAAGAATTTTAGACATGGTTGCTATGTGTTTCCTGAGCCTAGTTGATGACAGTGCTTCAGGGTTCTTTATGCCACATTCGCAAGCAGCTTTGTTGATGCACTCTCCACCTCTGTAGGCTGACATTGCTCCACATCTGGCAAACATAAAGGGATTCTCTGCTGGAACACCACAAAGCTCCCGCGTTTCAACGAGCAGCTCCATGGCAGAAACCATGGAAGGCTTGAGGAGCACAGGAACCTTTCTGCCTCGTTTACCCCGGATCTCAACTCTTGTGAAGTGCAGACACAGCTTCCTCTCAAACTCAGACAGACAGATGGCAATATCTTCATGTAGCTCAGAAGAATCCCTGCTTTTAAAAGCTGACAAAAGCACACGGGATACCTCACCTTCTCTCCTTCGGTTGAACAGGATGACCTGGGACAGTGTGACCTTGGCTAGAGCAGAGTAGCTGTCAGCAGAAGGGCAAGTTCTGAGCTTACTTAGGAGCCCATCGTGTTTCTTTTCAAGATGTGTGTGCAGGACTTTGACATCCTGAGTGAAAGGAATGATCTGTGGTGTGTTCCACTTGGCTTCTTTCGATGTAGTTATAGCACCAGCAGAAATGTACTCATTCCACCTTGCCTGGTGTATTCTCCTGAAGTCTCGGGCACACTCAGCACGATCATGATCTCCATACATCATGGCATTGCTCTCAACAATGCTACAGATCTTGATTAAAGAATGCCCAAGTTTGAGAGCTAAAGAAGGAATGTGGTAGGAGTTTTTCTCTTCATCGTAGCCAGATAACTCTGTTTGGTCACATCAGACCCCATCCTGTTGAACATGTGCTCCCCCAGCTGCATGATGGATCTGTCAGAATGAACTACACGCGAAACTTCATAGTTCATAAAGGACAGTATTTTCTTGAAACCTTTGCTCACTTCTAAGCCGACTGGTGTGTTTAAAGCACACAGAGATCGAACTCTTTTCCGGCCCAGGGCATCATCCTCTTTAGGTTTCAGGGGACAGTTTTTGATATGTTTCCAAAGGCTACGCTTGTTATAAAGCCCTTGGCAGTAAATGCAGTGAATACATTCTTTGGCTCTTTATCTATTTTTTGGACGGTAGCAGGCAATCATCTCCCCATGTCCTTGTCTCACCACATCTGTGTTGTGGGCAAAGTTGCCCCTTTTTCTAAGGAGGTTTAACTGAAATGTTTTGGAAATGCTACTGCCTTTATAACCCCCACTTCGATGCGATGGACAAATTCAAGGTGTCTTGTCATTTTTTTAATATGGCTTAGAGCAATAAAGGCAACACCGCTTCTTGTTGTACGCCTTCCGTTCCTGCTTTGGTGATGGCATTGACTGAATAAAAGTCTTGTCACCAGAAAAGGTGCTTGTCTCTTTAGTTTGGCATTTAATCTTTTTTGGTGATGTTATAAATTGATCCGATGAATCACCTGCCTCTTTGGGAGATGTTGGATGTATCAGATTCCTCTGAGCTGATTTTTGGTATGTAGTCAACATCGCTGTAGTCTGTGTCACATACAGCACTTCCTGAATACTGAATGAGAGAATTTAACACTTACTCAAATAGTACAAAATATTTTTTTCTATTATATTTTTTAGTGATCACACGAGTACACCACTGCCAGAATCTAACAAAACAGGGAGTATGTGGGCATAGTGTACATGGCAGTGGTTCCTGTAACATTAAATTTCATCGTATTGTGGATACTGGCAAGCAAAGTCCTAATTATGCAACAAAAAAAAATTAGCATATAAAGTATTACATGGCAAGTCACATACCTATCTTTTTCTTGATGGCCTTAAAGAGGGTATCTGGAAGAGGAGAAATACAAACAAATATTAATAATATATAATTTCATTAAATCTATCGCTAGTTCTACCAGTGCAATATACTCCGACCATCCCAATAATTCAGCCAATGATTCTACCCACCTCCCTTAATGAGTGTGTCTCAGACACCTGTGATGAGTGAACCACAGGTGTGGATGCAGCACAGGGCGAAGATAAGGGTGGAGCAGGAGAAGGTGTAGGCGATGAAGGCTGCGAGGATGAGGATGATTAAGGCTGCACAGGTGAGGATGATGAAGGCTGCGAGGGCGAGGATGAGGATGATTAAGGCTGCACAGGTGAGGATGAGGATGATGAAGGCTGCACAGGCGAGGATGAGGATGATTAAGGCTGCACAGGTGAGGATGAGGATGATGAAGGCTGCACAGGCGAGGATGAGGATGATTAAGGCTGCACAGGCGAGGATGAGGATGATTAAGGCTGCACAGGCGAGGATGAGGATGATTAAGGCTGCACAGGTGAGGATGAGGATGATTAAGGCTGCACAGGCGAGGATGAGGATGATTAAGGCTGCACAGGTGAGGATGAGGATGATGAAGGCTGCACAGGCGAGGATGAGGATGATTAAGGCTGCACAGGCGAGGATGAGGATGATTAAGGCTGCACAGGTGAGGATGAGGATGATGAAGGCTGCACAGGCGAGGATGAGGATGATGAAGGCTACACAGGTGAGGATGAGGATGATGAAGGCTGCACAGGTGAGGATGAGGATGATGAAGGCTGCACAGGCGAGGATGAGGATGATGAAGGCTGCGAGGGCGAGGATGAGGATGATGAAGGCTGCACAGGCGAGGATGAGGATGATGAAGGCTACACAGGCGAGGAAGAGGATGATGAAGGCTGCACAGGTGAGGATGAGGATGATGAAGGCTGCACAGGCGAGGATGAGGATGATGAAGGCTGCACAGGCGAGGATGAGGATGATGAAGGCTGCACAGGCGAGGATGAGGATGATGAAGGCTACACAGGTGAGGATGAGGATGATGAAGGCTGCGAGGATGAGGATGATGAAGGCTGCACAGGTGAGGATGAGGATGATGAAGGCTGCACAGGCGAGGATGAGGATGATGAAGGCTGCGAGGGCGAGGATGAGGATGATGAAGGCTGCACAGGCGAGGATGAGGATGATGAAGGCTACACAGGCGAGGAAGAGGATGATGAAGGCTGCACAGGTGAGGATGAGGATGATGAAGGCTGCACAGGCGAGGATGAGGATGATGAAGGCTGCACAGGCGAGGATGAGGATGATGAAGGCTGCACAGGCGAGGATGAGCATGATGAAGGCTGCACAGGCGAGGATGAGGATGATGAGGACAGCTTGAAATATAATTTGAATAAAAATATTAGGTCTAAATTAAAAGCAAAAGGACCAAGCAAACTGTTAATTGATCAAATGAATTAATAATAAAATAATTAACTGTTAATGGGCGTTGATCACAGAATAGTGTGATGATGTTCACAAATTACTCACCAAACAAACTTTTTGTGATTGCTGTTTGGCAATCATGTGTTCCTTTTCAATTTCTGCTCTGTTAAAACGTTCATAGCAATCTTCATGATGTTGTCTTAATTTTGCCAATCTTGATTGAAACCGCTTCTGCAGATATATAAAGAGGTATTTAGCTTAAACAAGAATAAAATGTACATTGACAATATTGAAAACTGTGGCACCCAAAGAAAATAAGACAAGAACAAACACAAACACACTCTAGGGGTGAACAAAAAATAAACAAACATGTTTTGTACATTTCAAAGTAAAGATCATTAATAAAAATTATTTTATATCAACATTTGACACCCTAACCAAACATTTATACAAACTTTACGTACAAATTGTGACAATAGTCACAATAATAGTTACATTGGTTCAGACATTAAAACTCGTATAAACTATAACTAGTTTCACTTCAGAAGTAAAACCAGTTTACAAGTTGAACGTGCAAGGACAACGTAAATAAAAGGTAAAACAACGATGTCGGACGATTTTGAAGTTGGAGGAGTAAATGAGTTTTTCACCCTACATTTCTGAACCGGAACACGCGTGACCTTTCAACCTGATTACATAATGTGTGGATCATCACAGCTAGTGCAAGACCAGCATTTGTGGTTAAAAAGTATATAAAAAATTTTTTTTAGAATACTGAAACTGACATTTGGACCTTAACCCGTTGGACCCTATTGAAGTCATTATAATGAGAAAAATCCTGGAATGTTTTCCTCAAAGCCTTAATTTCTTTTCGACCGAAGAAAGAAATGTATGAACATCTTGGATGACATGGGGAGAGTAAATTATCAGGAAATACTATTTCTGAAGTGAACTAATCCTTTTACAAGCAGAGGTGGGTAGTAACGTGCTACATTTACTCCATACCATTTAAGTATTTATGTTAGTTTGTTTGTTTTAGAGTAGGTTTAATTGACCCTTCGCTAAGCCCCGCTCTCCTTAGTTACTGTTGCTACGCCTGTCAAGCTTTCGCGGCTGCCACGTCTATTACAGTGTGAATGCACCGGTGTCAGACATTCCCAAGGAGATAATTAGTCATTTTTGGAGAACAGGTGAAATATCTGAGAGAGCAAGACAAAAGGGACAGCAGTATGCATTCGAGGGATATATCCGCGACATAATATGCAACAGATTAGAGAATAATTTCATCAAAATTGAAGCTAAAGCCTATAATGTTAGGTCCCAGCGCAAGCAGCAGTCGCCTCCTTAGCAGACCATTCACATGGGAAACACACAAATGGCGGAACAGCTATGTTCATGCACAGCAGAGTAAGTGCAATGTGAAAATAATCTAATAATTACAAATCAAACTGCTTATCCATCAATCTAACACCGGGAGAGCCGCGATCGGATTGGGGTAAAGTTACAGGGGTAACGTTAGTAGGCCGTCGATTAACAAAATGCTGAAATATATTTTAAAGTATGTCAGTGAGCCTCCGTCTTGCCTTTAATCGTCTTATTTTACTTTCAAATATATGCATTATGAACAAAGAACCGCCATTATTTCCAAGCAATAGGCGTTTTTTTTTTTTTGTTAATCCTGTCGTCATTTAGTTGTGAATGGGTCTCCACACTGCTTGATCCACGCCCGGGATTTCTCCCCTTTGGCTTTTAGGTTTCGGGAAGAGAAAAAATGCCACCCCACCGTCCAAACTTTTATAATACCGGGTATCAGATTTGCACAATCCATACGCACAACGCGTCGGCATGTTTCCCTCGCTCGAAAGCTTGACAGACCTCCCGTGCCTAGTTACGGTTGCTAAGCCACGATTGGCCAGTGGCGGTTTTCGGGCAAGGCTTAGCGAAGGGTCAATTGTGGGTACATTTTAATTGCATTTCTAATGACAATTGTTTTTTATTTTGTATCATTTGAAGCGTTTACACACATGTGCTGGATGAAGTGGATATGCACGTACAATCAACTAAAACCAAACCTTCAAATGCATCCTATGGTTTGCCAGCAATAAAAATCTTTTCTAGTTGAACACCTGAGCACCAGCTGTTAGTGGTTGCCTGTGTTGCGTGTTCATTATACTGTGGGCGGAGCAATGAAGGGAGGCGTGTGTTTGTTTAGGTGTCGATTTCAAATATCAACAGTGTTTCTGAGGAATCACCTACTGCACCTTTAACTAGCTGGCAGTAAACATCAGTAGATAGCTCTGCATGTATGAGATGGTTACCGTTTTATTCATTGATGTTCTTGCTTTGCCTGAGTGCTTATGTGGACCGTTGCTGTTCACCTTGTCCAATCCAGGAGAGGGAACAGAAGCTGCACAATGGGGCTGGATGTCAGAAAAGAAACCAGGGAATAACAAAATCAGAAATATTTGTGAAGGACAGAAAAACGTGTTCACGATAATTCCTCTAGCTATCCTACACTTTATCTATCATTTCTTTCACACACATCTCTATGCTGAAATAGTCAATAATATAATGATACAGATGTTTTAAAGTGGACTTACCGATTTCTGCGGGCCCAAACTGCTGGCTGGCTTTTTATCAGTAGATTCTGCTGATGCTTGATTTAAAGGCTTCAGAAATATGAGACCACAATCACATGGTAAATAATCAGAATGACAGTAAAAGATTATCATGAATGAATTACTGATCAATCTCTTTAGCATTTTCTTGATAGTACCTTGACTCGCCATGGCCAATCTGAGTCTCCATAATTGTAAGTGATTTCTTCTCCTGGTAGAATGTCTCGTACAGCAAAGAGACACAGGTGAGGTTTTCTGCTCACTTCAACGGTTCTCATTTTGCAAGTAGGATTTCTGGTCTGACCGTTAACAAGTCTTCCCAAAGAGAACCCGTCTTCTTTAGATGCATCCATGCTATAAAGACATACAATTATCACTCAATACTTGTAATCTTAGAATATATATTAGAAATGTACAGTTATTTTCTAGAAGTGGTTCTGAACCCCAGTCCTGGGAACCCACGTTTCTGCATATGCTGTATGTCTCGTGTTTTAATCCACCTGATCATCATCAGAACACAACTCTATGAACTCAACCGAGTGTGTCAGGTGAAGGAGACATACAGAATCTGCAGAGAGGGTCTGAGAACCACTGATCTATATGATAGTGTACTGCAACATCCTCTCAGCTCTCAGATAACGGCATCTCAAATTAACCATTTTGTTCTCTTTAGGGAATACAGGGAAAACAAATACTGATGACTCAAGGAAACTGCACTCAGTACTCTTGTCAGTTCATGGTGAATTTTAAGTATTAGGGTGTGTTCACACCTGGGATGTTTGTTTAGACTGTTAGTGCGGTTTATTTGAATAAGTGTGAACGCTGCCATCTGAAACCTGGTGCCACCAAACAAGCGGACCGAGATGCTGAAAAAATGGGTATCAGTTGGCTTCCAAACGAACTCTGGTGCGGTTCGAATGAAATATGAACGTAACATGGACCAGAGACATGTAAACGAACCAAAAACACGAAGATGTGACCCTAAAAAGGGCAAACTGGTCAAGCATAACAGGTTCAACGATAGAAATGCCAATCTGGGGCCGTATTCACAAAGAATTTTATCTTACCACTAGGAGTACTCCTAAATCGCACTAAAATATTTTAGCTAGGAGTTTTCTCTTAAAAGTTATTCACAACGCCTTTCAGACCTACTCTTAGTAAAGAAAAATGACAACTCCTAAACTAAGAGTGAGTCATCGTTGCTATAGATGACGTCACTTCTCATGCACGAGCTTCCTCGCAGTGATCACGGTGATTGGTTGTTAGATGACAGGGCCATCATGCGGAACATAACGCAGACGCAACAAATCATGGAATTACGATATCTAAATATGTCTGTGTCCTACACAAAATAATAATAGTAATGTCATCGAAATGCATATATAATGACATGTTTGTGCAGGCTCCAGTGAAGTGCAATTCTAAAAAGGCAGAGAGAGAGAGAAAAGTGGTGAATTAAATTAAATCAATGTAGCCTAATACCCCAATGAAAACCGTCACTTGCCTAATAATGAAAAACGACACTTGCATTAACACTTGCTTGGTTAATTGACATCATATTAGCCTAAATAGAAAAATAAACTTAAAACAAGGAAATGTTGCTCCTATTGAAGTAATGTAACTTTGAATGACGGTGGATTATGAACTCGCCAAAACGGAAAAGAAAGCCAAACTGGACGCATGATCAGTAACTGCTGCTGGCCCAGTTAGTGCTAGAAAAAAAAAACATAAAAAAAGTGAAATTCGGCACTGGGATATGAAGCAAAACTAAGCGTGAGAATGGGAGAGTGTTTGCAGATCAATGCAGCATTCCCGCTTGTGTCGCGGACCCCGGACGACTGCGAGAGGCGGTGGTGTGCGCTACAATCCTTTGTGAATTGGTCTTAGTGAGTTAGGAGTCCTCTCGACTTCTTTTAAGCTGTCCTAGACTTAGGTGCTACTTTTAGGGCTAAAATGCTTCGTGAATTACTCTTAGTGAAAAAAATTAGGAGTCCTAAAGTTACGAGTGACACGCCCATTATTTTTAGGAGTTGCTCCTAAATTCGCCAGTTAGGAGCTACTTTTAGCCTTAAAATTCT